>NC_138183.1:83322778-83987778 GCF_964194105.1 Spermophilus citellus
GAAGATTACATGTAATTCATCTCTTTTACCTGTATTGCACTTAGCATTAGATCTGGTCCATAGTAGAAGCCAAATAACTGTTAAATGATTCAAAGGACATTTTGAATCCCAAATTTATGTTTCCCTGCAGGAAGATCTGCAAACAAAACATTTCCTTATCTCCCTTCCCTTACCCACTCAGCTCTTAAGTCTTTTTTTCTAACGTTCCTTGAATGTACAGTTATTCCTTGCTATGGTCCTAGTTGAAGCCCTCAGTCCAGCTCACCTGAGTTTGCTTTCCACAGCTGGTTTCTTTTTGCCCTTTACTTTTCCTTTCCACTCTCAGCTTCATCCCATTTCCACAAAAAGTCTTCTGAACAAAATTAATAAAATGCAAGCAAATATACCCCAAATCCATGCCCTGTGCTCTTTGTTGCCCACCAGATTACAAACTCTTCCATGCATCATCCTTCTACCCATTATGGCCAACATCAGACTGCCACATTAGTCTGAGCTGGGCTTTTTCTCAATTCTGGAAGATCCCTAAACACTACTGCTGATGTCCTCCTGTACCTGTAACTATTGCCGTCTCACTTATCCTTCTAGCTCCAAGCACAATTTTCCGTGAAATCTTTCCTTATTTTTCTCTCATCCCCAAATTACATTATCTCTCCTTTCTTGCAGATTGCTCCGTCTCTTCATCATTTGAATTATTTTCTAATCAGGAATCATGACAAATTCATCTTGGTAGAACCTACAGCACCTGGCAAAACACCTTGCACAAAATGACTTTCAATAAATATTTGTTTGAATTGAGTATCTTAAAATTCATTTGCACTTAAAGGGCTTAGGACTCTATTTGGTATTTTTCTAATTCTCAGTGTCATCTTCCTATTCCATTTTATTTCTCACTTTCAGAACTTAAATGACACTTTATAATTCCCTGAAGAAAAGCAACTTCTTTTGTATTGGTTTGTTTTAGTTTTTATACCTTTACTCTATAGCTTAACCTTCTTTCTCATCCATCTGTGATTCTTCTTTCACTCTTTTCTTTCCTTTCCTTTCTTTGCCCAAACTTTGAACAAACCAGTGTTTCTAGAACACAGGACATCAGCTCAAATGATCACAAAAGCTTCTTTCAGTTCCACTACCAATGATTTAAGAAGTTTCACGGCTTGAGAACCTGTTATTACAAACCTAACATCTTGTCTTTCCCATTCATCTTTCTTATTTTTAACTCCATTGTTATTTGAAAGCTGTGTAGAGGTCTTTGGGGCACTGGGGGAAAGAGTGCAGTAATTCATTAGCCAATGAAGCTTCCTGCCCGAGGAAGGACCCAAGGGAAGATCAGGATGTGTTTATAGCTACACAGGAAAATTGCAGACTGAGAAACTCCTTTGCCTGGATGCTCAAGGGAAAGAATACTGCCCCGATTCCCTCTTGTTTCTAGCATGCCTTTGGGGGATATTTTCTATTTTTATCATATTGTGCAATAACAATGTTACAAGTTTCCTAGTTACCTTAAGGGATTATAGATCAGCGTAAATGTCCCAGGAATAGAAATTAAGTGAGAATTTTAGAAAAGAAGTGTATTACAAAATTGAAGTTTTGCTTAGTTGTTGGTTCTAAAAGATGACAGAGGATTAGGGAAAGTGTGTGTAGAGGACAAATGGGAATACAAAATTAATGCTTTCTATGTTCTGCATGTTTGTGTCCCCTAAAGTACATGTGCTGAAGTCCTACCCCTCAAGGTGATAGTATTAGGAGTGGGGTCATTGGAGAGATGATTGGGACTAGTGCCTTATAAACAGACCCAATGGAGCTCCTTCATCCCCTTTACCACATGAGGCTGCAGTGAGATGGCACCATATGTGAACCAGGAAACAGGCCCTCACCAGTGGGAAGTTCTGCCAGGGCCTCGTTTTGCTTGGGCTTTCCAGACTTTACAATTGTGAGAAATAAATTTCTGTTGTTTATAAGCCACCAGTAAGGTATTTTGTTATAGCAGCCTGAATAGACTAAGATAATTTTGTTGTGCTTCAAGTGGATCTTTATGACACACATTCCAAATATAATTAGAAATGAGTAAAGAAAGGAGAGGAACAGCAGTGATTTGAATTATAGTCCTCCACCAATAATACATGGCAGCAACTAGGGTAAGAAAGAAAAATTAAAGAACAAGCAAAACAGAAAAGGCAATCCCATCCATATGGGATATTCACCAAGTGATGAAAACAAATATTTGCAGAAACAAGAGAATACATCTTCATTGCTATCAATCATTATTATGTATCATAGAATCATAACTACTATATACTTAGTAAAATTCATATTTATATTTCATCACCATTATTAGTTGAATTAATTTGCTCTCAGGAACCCATTATAATGTGAGTCATGAGTAGTTGTGCTGGTAAATAAATCTCTTAATATATACTGTAGATAACGAGAAATGGCTCCTTTCTTCATACCTCCATCCTATTATTAATCCATGGGGATATGCAATTAATGTGCCTGGGAATGACAGAGCCAGGGGGCTGGAAATTGGACTTTCTCTGATTATAGTCATGTCTCAGTGCTTCAGGTGCTCTGCCAAAAGACCTTTATTTTATTTCTTCCGTGAAGTGTATCAAAATATTTTGTTTCATAAATCTTCTTATCATGGTTCCAAACAAACCAGGGATGCATATTTTTATTCCTTACACCTGGATTGATAGGCTAACTGAGGTACTACGGATTAGAGGTGGAATGCCATTTTAGATGTCAAGCTGACCTGGCTTTGAGGCTTCTGCTGTCACTGATTGGCTAAGACCTTGGGCAAGTTTAAGTGTCTGCATTCTGGACATCTGTAGCTTTCTCAAAAGGTTTTGTGAGGAATTAATGAGAATATATATCTGTGCACATCAGCATAAATACATGTGTGTGTTACACACACACACCCATCATACAGACATACTTGTGTAATAGCTTACACATTTTAAGTTGTCACTAACTGTAGTAGTGTGCTAAGAATGTTTTTGTTCTTAAGAAAACATAGCAAAGCATGTTATATTTGTAAATAGAGAGAGTGTGGAAGGGGAGAGAGAAAGAGAAAGTTGCTTAAAAACACACCTAATTTTTCTCTGTCCATCAGTGATGCAGCTGCTGTTCAGTGCTTCCTTCTGGATGCCTGAAGTCCTGGGTCCTGGGTTCTAATACCCCTGCCCCTGCCATGGAACACTAGACTATAATCAGTAGTCAGCCTTCTGCAAACCCCAGGAGTGTTGGATCGTGGTCAAGATGCTACGTGGTCAAAAAAGCTATGGGCCATCTTTGTTCTTGTTATTATATTTAAACAAAGCATTTGTCTGTCAAGTCATTTTCTTGGCTTTTGTTTTGAAGAGGAAAAATAAAACCACTTAGCAGTACCTGGCATGTAATGAGCTCTCAAGAAATGTCACCGTCACCACCTATGGTGGCCTGAGCTCTAAACTGTAGACCTCAATCCCAAGGAAAGAGCAGACACACACTAAGAGGTGGGCTTTATTTTATATACAGAGAGAGAAACTACCACTAACACAACTATTAATCCATTGCCATCCTTTTACCTTTTTTTCTTGAGATATTTTAAAATTTGTAGGAAATGTGCAAGAATAGTATGAAGAATATTCCAAAATTCATCCAGATTCACCAACTCTTGACATTTTGCCTTTTTCTCTCTGCCTCTCTCTTCCTTTCTCTGTTTCTCTCCCTCCCACATCCTCTCTCTTGAGCTATAACATGCTTTGTCATGTTTTCCTTACAAATGAAGACATTCTCAGCCAAATTATCAAGTACAGAATCAATTTAATACATTTCATAGACACTGTCCATATTAAAATCCACCAATTATTTCAAAATATATCTTTATAATATTTATTTTCCCCGATAAAGCATCCAAGAAAGAATCCTATGTTAGTTTGTCTCCTTTGTCTCCTTAGTAAGGTTCACTCCTCGTGTTAGGAGCTTAGTGAATATGTAGTACAAGAATCAGTGGAGATAAATCTTTTTTTTCTCCTAGTGAAAAGCAAAATATTTTTTATAAAACATAAAAAATTCTTCAAAAGTGATATTAATCTAAAAAAATCTAAAAGTCTAAAAAGTCAGAGGGCCTTTATTCCCAAATTTCTAGTGATTTTCATCAAGTCTGCTTAAGAAAGTAAGTCTTTTGACTTATTTCACTTGAACACCATCACCAACAACAACAAAAATGTTTAAAAACAGTTTCACAGCTCAACTTTCTCCTTGCCTTTTTTTTTTTCTTCTTATAGTTGGAATCTATTTTATTGTCTGTCAGTTTTGCCCAAAATGGCTTATCCTACTCTGACTTGATCTATTTTTTAGGATGATTAGAATGTAAATTGAGTTCCAGTGTGAGATCTGTTTAGCACTGAAATGGTTAAAATAAATCCCTAGGCAGAACTACATAACTACATATTATATGATCCCATTCATATGAAGTTTCTAGAAACTATAAATCTAAAGAGATAAGAACAGATTAGAGCTTGTCTGGCACTGAGTAGGGAAGCTGGTCTTGATTGCAAACAGGCATGGAAAATCTCTCTGGAGTGATAAAAATATTTAAAAACTGAAATTTGATGAGGGCTATGCAATTCTAATATATATTTTTAAATCATTGAATGGTATGTGTAAAACAGGTAAATTCATATAATATGTAAATTATATTTTGAAATGTTTACGAAGGAAAAAATGAAAGAAGGAAGGAGAAAGAGAGAGGGAGGAAAATCCAGACATCTTATCAATGCAGTAGGCAAATTTCCAGGACAGGGGCTTCTGGATAAAGGCAGTAGGAGACAGGAGTTGCTTCTGGCTGCTTCTTACCTGCAGGCTGTTTTAAATGATGAGCAAAACTCAGGAGTTAACTAGACTGTTTTGATACCTAGAAAACCGTTCTTCATTGCAAGTAGGAGGAGGGACCATACACTGCTTGTTTTCCTATATAAAAATCCTACCTAAATTCATACCAGGAGCACAGATTCATGAAACCCCAAAGAAAATTACAGAGATATCATGTCTGCAAGTACACTGAATCTTTTGAAATAGAAACCAAGTTACTAAACTTGTCTTTCTGACAAGGGCCTGTATGAAAATGGTTGGAAAATGCAGATCTGCATCCCCATCAGCATTGTATCTTAACAGTGGGATGCTGAGAGCAAGAACATCATGCAAGTCTCACTATAGAAAAACTGTAAATATGAAACATTTTTATGAACTGATGACCTTAAAATTATTTCGGTGCTTTTATTTTTTCAAATAAAATTAGGTAAGCTCTCTAAGCATTCCCTCTGTGGGCTGAAGACTCCCTTCTGTAAAAAGCACGAAGAAACTTCAATGGAGCAACAAGGCTGTAACACTGGGGGAAATGATTGATTTCACTTGAACACCACCAACAACAAAAAAATGTTTAAAAACAGTTTCACGGCTCAACTTTCTCCTTGCTTTTTTTTTTTTTTTCTCTTCTTATAGTTGGAATGTATTTTATCGTCTGTCAGTTTTGCCCTATGATATGTCCTCTTAAATTGGATCTGTAAGCCCTTCATAAAGTTTAATAAATCTTCAGCATTTCACCCTAAGGAAATTATATTAAAAACCTTCAAATGTGAAGTTGGGCCCGCAGACACACAGCGCTGGGAATTTTATCACCATAATCAGCGTGTAATGAAAGCCTCTGTCGCTGTTCCTTCCCAATCATAATCTGCCTGTCTTTATGAAAAAAGGGGGGTTTGTCTGGGTTCATCTGCAAGCTTTAATTGGAAGATGTCTTCATTTCATTCCAGCCTACTGGGATAATAACTCAGCCCCGTGTTTAAACACAGGCCCTTGCCGCTGATATTTTTTCATTTAGTAAAGCATGTCTCTTTAAATGATTTAGCAAATCATCATGAATGCCAAGCCAGGGTGATTGGCAGCTCATTGCTGGTGCACCATTTGCATGACATTTGTTCTTCAGCTAAGAAAGCTGCGCAGGTAAACAAGCAGGCCCCGCACTGACTCCCTTTGAGTCCCTTCCTGTTTATTTTCTCATAATCAAATGACATTTATAGAGAGGCAAATGCAGCTGCACATATATGAGGGAAATGCAATCAGGCTAAACATGATGACTTCATTCAGGTGATATTTTGATTAATGAAAGGACATTTTATGACATAGGGGGCTTTTTTATGGAGCAATCTGGCAAAATCCCTTTTGTGTAACTAATACTTTATATTTTATCTATATTTTAATGTAAAGTCGGCACTCAAATAATTGGTGGACTGGTGTTCACTTAGGAGAGTTTTGTTAACACCCAGGAAGGCTTCTAGCAAGAGATACAAGACAACCTTCTTTGTCCCTTTCAGATGAATATAGCATTTTCTCCCTTCAAAGGCAAAAAGAAAGAAAACAAGATGATATGATATAAAGCTATTTTATGGCATCCATGAATGGGCGAAAGTAAAGGAGATTTCAGGGAGGAAGTTATTTTACAGGTAAGCATTTGTACATATTCTCTGGCTCATTGTCTTACCAAGAAACAGGAAAGATAACAAATTAGACTATTTTTTAATTTTTTCTTTAATAATTTGAGTAACAGCATAAAATACCACTATAAGTTATGTAGTTAAGGAAAATACCAGAGAGCAAATTCTACCTCAGCAGGCTTGCTAGAAACGGAGACAGGCACTGGATTTACAGAAAGGAGTGCTCCTTCGTTCCTAGAAAATGTTCGTCCTATTGAAAAGGCACAGAAAATCTTTGAGAACTTCCTCAGTTTATCCTTGAAGGCAGAGATGGGCTATCCTTTCCACCAGATGGTAAAGACACATCGTTACAACCTCATTCCTCTTAAAGAGTACCTCAGATAACCCAAGACCACTGGATTCTTCACTAAAACAATCACTAAAAAAAAAAAAAAAAATCCTTCTCATCACTTCTCTGAGTGAAGAATGGAGAAAATAGTCCTATTTTAGGACAAAAAACAGTTCTAAGCAACTCAAGTTTTATTTTATTTTTGCCATCACTATGATTTTAAGTTCCTCTTCTAATAGGCTCCCCTCTGAGCTTGCTCTTTCTTTATTGTCTATGAATCTGAAATGACAAGGAAGGATTCATCCAACCCTCAGGTCCTGGAATCCTCCTAATCCACCAAGGCTAACACAAATATGCTCCCCCAAAATGATGCTTAAAGCTGGGCAAATCCTGGCTATTCTGGAACTGGTTGAGGGAGAAATAGTCCTATTTTGGGATAGAGGTAAAAAGAGAGATGGCAGCAATCAGGCTGGGAAGGAGGTATGGTTGGAGTAAAAGCAAAAACCTATCATGACTGCAATCTCTACTGGTCTTTTTTTTTCTTCCCCACTTTCTTCTTAAGTAACAAATAATAATTGTACATATTTATGTGAGTATTAGTTAGCTTTGCGTTGCTGTGACCAAAATACTTGACAACAACAATTTAGGGGAGCGAGTTTATTTTGGCTTATGGCATCAGAGATTTAGTCCATGGTCGGCTGACTCCACTGCTCTGAGCCCAAGATGAGGCAGAACATCATGGTGGAAAGGTGTAGCAAAGGGAAGCTGCTCTATTCAAGGCTGCCAGGAAGCAGGGAGAGGAGAAGGGGCCACAGAGAAGACGCACCCCTCCAGGGCTGGCCCCAGTGACCCACCTCCTATGGCCTATCCCATCTGCCTACAGTTATCACCCAGACAGTCCATTCAAACTAGGATGGACTGATTAGGTTACAGATCTCACAGTCCAATCACTTCGCCTCTGAACATTCCTGTCTTAACACAGGAGCAGTGGGACACCTCCTATCCAAACCATAACAATGGGGTACACTGTGACATTTCAATAAATGGATACAATAGGTAATGAACAGGTCAGGATAATTGGTATGACCATCACCTCAAACATTTACCACTTCCTCCTGTTGGAAACATCCAAGATCCTCTCTACTAGCTATCTTGAAATATGAAGTTAATTATTATCAATTATAGTTATCCTACTATATTCTACAACATGAGAACTTATTCATCCTGACTGCACCCTATTGATCTTTTTATTGTACTTGAACATAAAAAATACTCCTTTCAGCAGCATCTTCCAATTTGAAGACCAACGATCCTAAGTAATAAAAACATTTATGAGTTTCTTTGTGACTTCCAAAAGTTACATCATCTGATACAAGAATGTCTAGTACAAGCTCATATTAAGAGAATGCTGATCACTCACTACTGCAGAAGCTTTACCAGGAACCTGGTTGTTTTGACACACACAAAAGAAAAAAAATCACTTTTCCATTGGCAGAGTCCATGATCTCAGTGTGGGGCACTATGCCAGGAAGCTATTCATGTCTTTTTTTTTTTAAGTTCATGTCTTTTCATGTACTTCTTGTTGTACTGGGTTTGGACCCTCTCCTTATTGAAGATAAGTCCTGATTGAAAGTGTCTTTCTATTCTGTTTTGCTTTTACCCTTAAAAAAAGTCAAGAAATCTAACTACCTTGCAAGGAATCTGATTGAGATCAAATTATGGAAAAAATAAGATGAAGACTTCTTTCAGTGAAGTAAGAGATTGTCTTGAGGGATTGATGAGGCATGTGTGACAACGCTACTGGGGAATAATTATAACATCTATCTATCTAAGTTGTGAAGACTGTAGAACTTCTGATGAGTCTGTGACTGACCTGAGGCTGAGCCTGACCCCACCCTCCACCCAGAGAGATTGGATTAGTGCTCCTCTTCAATAATGGTTCTGTGGTGTGTGCCCCATATTAAACAGTGAGAAGCTCAAAGACAGGGTCTACATCTCATTCACCTGTAATTCAGTTATCAACTTACTGCCTCTCAGCTCCAAATACATCCTTCAATATATGCTACAATAAACCACAGAATTTAAGTGCTTACAGGTAAGCATTTACCCTCTGAAGTGAGTGTGATGTTAAACCTTCTCAGTAGAGGGTGCTGGAAGACATTACAGGGGAAGGGGCTTCTGGTAGGGAAGGCCAGGAGATTCAGTGTTACTCAGGGTTGCCTGTCAGAGCCACAGAAGAACAGGAACTATCCCACCTCCATGGCCTGAGCCTGGCCATAACCTGTCTACAACTCTCTCTCCACAGAACCCAAAGTTTTCCACTAGCCCCGTGTAGTCTGCGTGACCATGTCACAAGGAGCTGGTGGCCTGCTCCCAGCCTGCACTCTGAAGGGGTGTAACTCTAGGCTAATTCCAGCCTGGCTAAACTAGAAAATATCTTTGGTAACTGTTGGCCAAAGTACACCATCTCTAGCTCTGAGTTGGTCCTTCCTTGGTCATTCTCTGTCAGCCCTAGGACAGTGTATTCAGAGAGCTTCTTTATATACTATCACTAGTAGTTCTTATATTAAGCTTCCTCTGTAAATCCACTGTGTGGTTTCTATCTCCTGATGGCTACAATCTGAAAATGTCTGGTGCCAAATTCAGGGGCAGGCACTTTGAAAACTATTGGTAAACTTCACTAAATGTTTATCGAACAACTGGAGAGGGAAATGAATGAGAGAGTCAAGGGATTCCTAAGTCTTGCTATTTTAGTAACTAGAATTTCAGTATCTCCTGACAAAACATCATTTCTACTTTTGTTAGATCCAATTTAGGAGTTATCAAATCCTCTGTGAGTTCAGTGACCATAATTTGCTATTTCTTAGCCAAATATTATTAATATTAAAGTCCCCAGAAGTGAAATCCAAATTTTACTTTTTATAATAGTCAAGGATCTCCAGAGAAGAAGGAACAACAATATGTGTACATATATAGCAAGGAAGAGATTTTTCATAAGAACTTGGTTCATACCATTAAAGCAACTGGAAAAATCCGAAATCTGCAGAGTGGACCAGCCTTCTGAAGACCTGGGACAGTCATGCTGCAGAGGACCTCTGAAGACATTCTACTATGGACTTCTCTGTTGCTAGAGGGAGTCTAGATTTTTGTTCTAGGTACGCCTTTGACTGATTGGACAGGGCCCACCCACATTATGGAAAGGAATCTGCTCTCCTCAGAGTTCACCAATTTAAATGTTACTGTTATCCACATGCAGAAAGACTCCAAAAAGTATTTGATTAAATGTCTGGGTACCCCTCAAGTTCAGCCTACTTGATAGATAAAATGAATCATCACATCCCCCTAAACTCATCTTTACCAAGAAGGAGAGAAAAGGAGAGAAGAGAGTATTGTAATCGTCATCATCATTTGGGCATTGAGCTGGGCTGCCACCACATGAGAGACTTAGCTGCAAGGACTCAGGCTGCATCAGGTTCCCTAGTGTCTCAACCCCTGCACAGTTGTGTCAGTTCCCTCTAAAGAATCTTTCTCTGTTCCCTGCAGGGATAGCGTATTCTCATCAGAACATGGCTTTCTCTCTGAATGCTGCTTCAAACAGAGACATGGGCATGTAGGAAAATCCCACTAACCCAGTAGAGTGGAAATATTTTCAGATTCCTGAGGCCCTGTAGCAGGGGAATAAATAGTTTAACATTCACCCATTGAAGAGAAATTGGTAGAAACACTGAGACTCTAATAGTATTGACTTTGTTTTCTTCCACATCAGAGGCAGTAAGCACTGGTGACTACAGATGTAGCTTTGGTTTATCTCAACTGATTTTTAGGACTTATTCCAAGAATTTGCTACAGGATAATCCTCTAACTCCATCATTTCCAAGACACTGGTATATTTAATATTCAAGATGGGCCCCAATTTCAACTTACAGTGAACAATGAAGATTTTTTTTTAAATGAACTGTGCCTAGATCATTAAAACAAACAAACAAACAAACAAAAAGCCTCAGAGCTTTATTAAAGAAAGGGGTTGCTGGATCTTTTCTATTTTCCTAAACCTAAAATATTCTAATGTCATAAAAACATTTTTTTACTTAGTAGAGTTTATTTTCATTTTATTCTTAATTTTTTTTAAACAAAGAACTGTTTGGTCTAATAATGAACTGAATTACATTATTCTGTATCTTGTTCACTGTTTTCCACATTCATATTTTTTCCTGCCTTTTCTATATATTTTTCAATTTTTATTTAATTTTTTCTGCCTGCCTTTTAAGAGGCAAAAATCAGAATGAACACATTTGTGACATGATCCAAAAAAAAAATATTTCAATTCTAAGCTCCTTTTAAATGTGTGAGTCTAGGTGTGGCAACTAGAGAAGACAACAGTTCTGAAAGTGTGTGTCATTTAGGAATTGAAAGGCTAGATTTTTGGTACTGCTCTAAAAGTGAAGGCTTGACATTGGCTGATACACACACTTGCCAGCATAAAATCTGCATCTGCAAATGGGCAATAAGCTGCACACTGAATGAGCACATGTAGGCAGGCACATAGTCCCCATGCATAAATATAGATACAGGAGTCAGAGAAGAGCTAGCTGCCATCTTGCTGCTGGGTCCCACCAATTTTAAAATGCACAAATACTGGATTCGACTGTACAATTACAGATGCATATTTTAATACAAATAGGAAATTTGCTCTTTCTCTGTTCTTTGCAGAGCTAGAGAGAATTTTCTCACAAATATCTCTAAATTCAGCCAGTTGAACACATTTTTCTTTAAGATAAGAAAGCAGTACAGAGAATAGAATAAAAATCCTAATACATCACCCAAATGTCTTTCTCCTTAAAGGATTTTGAGAGTCTAAAAGAAAAGTGAAATTTCTTCCTAGTACCCTATTAAAAGAATTAAGGATCAGTTTTAGAACCTTCTAACGATTGTTTTCTGGAAAGTAGATTTAGGGGCTTATCCTCTAGTGACTTAATCCCATGAGATAATTGTAAAAGGGAGATTGTCATGTTAGATATGAAAGGAGTATTGGAAGGTTTCCTGGAAAAGCATTCTGGTTTGTTTTTGTGCTTGTAGTTCTTGGGTCTGGGTTCCCTTGCAACATAGGTAAATATTGGTTTTTACATTAAAAAGAAAAAAAAATCATCATCTCTATTTTTCATGTCAGTCGGGTTCCTTTAGGAAGAAAGTAGATGAAGCTCTATGAAATGTACATTTGTTTCCTGTCTTCGGAGATGATATAGTCTGATTAATAATCAATATAGGTATTCTCTTGCCCCTCTAAAAGTTAGACGTCAGTTTGCTAAGGAATGGAAACTCTTCAATTAAGGAAAAAAAAAACTGCTTCAAGCTCCATGTAAAAAGAAAAAAAAAAGTTAATTTCTGGTTAAAATTATTTCGTTAAATAAGGCAATTGTGAGCCAATCTGATAGTAAGACAGGAAATCATGCTATGATTTTTCTGAGGGTAAAAGAGCAAACGACCCCACATGGACTAGCAAGAGGAACTTTTTCTCTTTCCTTTTCAAAATGCTTGAAAAAGACACTTGCCTCCTAAAAGGGGAACAAGGGAACAGGACGCCAAGCTGGCAACAGCAGGATGGAAACTCGTCTGCCTGGCGTGCTCCGTGTTGTTGTTCTCAGGCTTTTCTTTCTGTCCAGAGGGAAATGCAAACCAAGGATTTCATCTTGCCTTTACTTTCGTAGATCTGGCATGAATTTTCAGGTGCCTTCCTGAATGTGAGAATCAGGTATAATTCGATTTAAATGAATTGTCACATCCACCTTGAGTATGTCCACCAAAAAAGAACAAGGGAGGATATCCTGGGAAGAAGGTGTTAAAACATCGGTGATTTTTAACCTGTGCTCCAAGAAACCCTAGGAATTCGTGGAAAGCCCTTAAAAGCTACTATAAGAGGCAAAGGGGCTGGGCATTGGGTCAAGTTCCACCTTACCCTTGACCACATTCATTCAGAGATGCTCCAGTTGTTCAGGTTTTAATATGCAGAGTCCATCCAGTAAGAAAAGATTCTGTGGCCACACACGCAGTATGAAAACCTCTTAAGCAATTGATCTTTCCTTTCAAATTCAAAGGGATCTTGCTTGATTTTGATTACCCAGGGCCAATGGAATATCCATGATACTTGTGTCCTAGAGGACTGTCATGTTTTAGCACTCTTTATTCCTGTGCATACTTCCCATTCATCTCTTTGTGAGTTTCAATTGGTTTGGGGTATGGTTCCGGGTATCAAGAATGAGGAGAAAAGCAAAAGCAATTTCAACCAGAGAAATTGCTCTCAAACCTGGGCCAGTTATCAGGATCACCTGGGAACATGATAAAAACAAGACCACACCCTTTCCTTCAACCCTGCCTCATTCTGGGTTCCTTATTTTCCTTCCAGGTCACTCTTGCACACCCTAAAGTTTGAAAATCACAAGTACAGAAGGAAAGAATGATTGTCCCTAATTAGTTAATAAAATAACTCCATTAATACCCTCCAATCCCTGTCCTCCACCACCCACCTCAGACCCAATATTACCCAAAGATTCATAGAACTAAAAGTTCATTGCAATGGAACAAGAGGATCAAGTTTTAAAAAAATTAAGAACAGGACTAAAGGTCCTCTAAGTGCCTCCTCTCTTTTGGTATAGCTTCTTTCTACTATACAGAAAACAAATCTGGAAGGCAATATAACAAAGCATGTCATAAAATACCATAAATTCCTACTTGAAAATTAAAATGCATTCTTCAGTACAGTGAATAAACCATTAGACATGAAGTCAAAAAACCAATATTTAGATCCTTATTTTTCTGTTTATTTAATTCTATGTCAGGCAACTCTCTTTAGCATTGTTCCCATATCCTAAAACTCTGCAGAACCATGTTTCCTTTGGAGAGTTATTAGGGAGATAAAATTAAATAATTGAGGTGAAAACACCTAGGTCTGGAGTTCACATATATCACAAATTAGCATCAAAAATAAAGTTTATTTTTTTTTCAAAAAAAATAATGTCTTTTATACTGGTGGAATAAAATAAAATTAGATTTTTTTTTATGAATCCCATGGGAATTGGGAATTATCACTTTCAATCCTCTATGAGGAAGAATGAAACAGAAATGGTTCATCCCTTCAATTCAAGAAATATTTATAAATACTATGGTCTGTTATGTCCAGGCATTAGTAGAAGTGCTTAGGATGCATCAGCCTGGGATACCCCTCCGTTGGTAGGATGCTTGCCTATCAAGCACAAGGCACTGGGTTCAGCCCCAGCACCAGTGAACACAACACAAAAGATCTCTTCTCAGCACAGAGCTTATCTAGTGATCAAAGAGATGTTTATTTTTGTTCCTCCTCATTACCAATTTCCAGTCAATACAACATACACACCCCATGCACTTTGTGACTATTGTACAATTTTGTTTCATTTGTTCTTGCCAATTAAAGGATGAGAAGCCATGTATGGGGGTCACCCAAAATAAATACAAGACTGTTATATTAGGCCATACACTGACTATAATGTATTATCCATAGTCTCATGGTCCTAATAGGTAACTATTTGATAGGTTAAATAAGATAAAAGCAGAAAAAGCATTGACATGTGACATCTCAGGTAGGCACTACAAGGATTTTAATTATTGAGCAAAGGATCAGGGCTGCTACGGGTGGCTCACACTCCTGGAGTTTCTCAGGATAAGAAGTGAGTGATCATGTTTCTTGCATGACAGAAGGTTGACACTTAATTGCTGTCCAGGAGGACTACTGGACATTGTAGATGGTACTAGAGGAACCACTCTATTTCTAGCAGTTGGAGGAATAAGTCAGAGATGTATTCTTCTACATCAAGTGAATTTTCCTTAAAAGATCCTCAGCAATGAAAAGAATGATGGGGATTGCCTTGGTTCATTTTCAGTTGCTATAACAAAATCCCTGGGTTTCATACATTATGAAGTAAAGAGGTTTATGCTCTTACACTACTGGAAGTCCAAGACGGTGGTGCTGACACCCTCTTAGCTTCTGATAAGGGTCAAGTGCTAATCTATGAAAGGCAGAAGGGAAGCAGACAAGTGCAGAGGAGTGACACACATGCGAAAGGGACCAAGAGGAGGTACTGGGCTTGCTTTAAAACAACCTACTCTCACAGTCACCAATCCAGTCCAGAGAAAACGAGAACTCACTCCCACAAGAAAAGTGTTAATCCTTCTTCATAATCAGACCATCTCTTAAAGGTCCTCTCAACTATCAACACTGTCACACTGGAGACCAAGCCCCAGCATGAGTTTGGTAGAGACAAACCATTTACAGACTACACCAGGCATGTCCTTTGAAAATCTCACAAAACCTTCCATCAAAGGGACACATTTCAATATCTGTCAAGCCCAGAATATACTCACCGTGGATTAAATGACAGTACCCATTAAGTTACACTCCTGACCTCTGACATGTTTTCCTATTCCCATGACCTAACCCTGATTAGCAGCTTAAGAGAGGAGGAAACTGATCTCCTAGGTTGAAAAACCAGAAAACGACCATCCTCACTCACTCTGCCGACAAGAAGCTTCCAGCATGGAGCAGGCGGGAGTAAAAGGGGAAGAAACATTTTCAATTTAGAGTCACAACTGAATTTTTAACTTTCAATCACCATGAACTTTGTGATTACTAAATTGAGGCTGTGTCTTTCTACAAAAAGTGAACAAAGGACACTGTTACCAAAGAGTGACCAGCTGGGGACTGAGTTTTGATCCAGGATCAAGAACTAACCCAACAGAACAGCACTGGAGAGAGACCATGGGAATAAAAATCAAAGTTGTTTGAGGATCACACTGCATGGATTGCCTTCACTCAGGTGGCAGACGATGCTTTGATTCATTTGCTATCCATGGTGACCAGGTGGGCACCAGCTTTAGAAGTAGGAAATCAAGTCTAGTTTCTTCAGATCTGAGAGGGAGACTGCACCCCGCCCCTTTTCCTGCAGAGCTGTGGAAACACTTTTAACACTGGTGAAATTTTCCATGATGTCTTTCAGGACTTCAGATAAGGGTGAGGAATGAAGCATAGTAGCTAGCCAATATGACTCAAAATTTCCATGAGCTCTTGGCCACATGCCTCAACACCCTTTGGGGTGCTCCAACTCTGTTTGCTTCATGCATACACAACCGCCTATTCAGATCCAAGGATTTCAGGTTAAACGATAGAGTCAATGAATACAGAATTCTTCCTCGGCTGAGCCAGACCACAAAGAGTTTGACATAGACATAATCATAACAGGTGCTAATCTTTTTTTTTTTCGGCACTAAGAACTTTTGTGTGTCGTCCATAATCCGTACATGGTGATTATAAGGGCCAAAGACAGGATTTCTTACCTGACAGGTTATCTCTTCATCTGAGAGCTGATGCTTGAATTTCCATAACAAGTCATCATTTATTCCATGGTAAGAGATAAGGCTTACTGGATACATCCAGATGCTGATTCAAATACACCTTAAATCAAACATCAGATCACTTCCTAAGAATGGGTTTGAGTAAAGTGGAGACAATCCAAAGTGAAATAGGAAGTGACAGTCACCGACAGAGGGAGAGATCCTGACCTGGGAACTGAGGAAACCTTCCTCCACCCCACACTTATGCTTAGAGATCCATTTATTTCTATGTAATATTATGAGGGTGAAGCTTTCAGAAACCATTTTTGGTCACTGAATTACAAAGTACCCACCTTGGCAACCAAAGACATGTTGTGAAGTTTAGATTCTTTGGCTTCGTCACGTCGGTAGACTTCTTTATTCAGTCTAACACTCTGAAATATTTCCTGAGCATATAACTTTTAAACTGCTAGACTCTGCTATCGCTATCTTGTCACACTTTAGGGAGTTAGTCTTGTCAAAACTGGACTTCAGGGATTCCAAGTCAGAGAAATGATTGCTGGAATAAATGGCCAGATAGAAATGACAGGAGCACGTTGGATTTCAGTCAGTTCACGTCCCTCCCTCCAGTTCTGTCAATAGCAGCATCAGATCGTTTCCTTTGAATAACTCTGAATTCTGCTTCTCCTAATAAAAACAAAATTTTATTGTTCGTCACTATGTATTATAAGGAATCACTATTAGTACATAGGGTGAAAATCACTGTGATTTTTATTTACTATTTTCCCAGTAGATTTAACACCTTCAGAATATTTCTCAGGCTATAAAAAAAGAGAACGTTATCTTAAGAGTTATTTCAATATTGCTCCATGTTCTATAAATAAAGTATTGCTATTAAAGATTTTTTAGAAAAAGTCTTATTTTTGGAAAATTGACACAAAAACATTAATTACAGGTATATAATAAGAGAGTGAGCAGAAGTCTTAGTACAAATGAATACGTTATTTTGAAATTGCTGGTTTTATCATGTTTATTTACAGTGGATTACATACCTAATAAAAATAAACCATCCAATGGTGCATATGGTTGGTAAAAGAGCAAAGATAACACATCTTCCTCTTATAAGTTTGATTTTTCTCTTGCAGAGCCAGAACACAGTGGAGAAGTTTCCTGGCAGTGTGATTATAAAATTCTAACAACTTGCTACAGCTGCTCCCTTGAGCAGACAAGATGGGAAAAGGAATACTAGGGAGAGTCCACCAGGAATAAATATACATGTCAATTGCAAGTCAAAGAGTTTTTTTTCTAATTCCTTCCATGGGCACCTCCTCTCTTCCATTATTTCAAGTTCCCTTGCATACTTCCAAGGCCCTGCACCACTCTCTTTCTTATTATTCCTATTAGCCAATGTCCTAAAATGGCCTATCCCAGAGAGGCACATATTTGAAAATTTGGGTTCCTGATTGGACATGTTCCAGCTTAGAAATTTCTGAAAATCCTCAGGTGTCTAACTCTCATAGTTCTACTCTAGAAATAACATAGGAAAAAGATATGCATACAAATATTTTAAAACTCACTTTTTCATATTTTAAAATATCAGGAATTCTGGCATTTTCTGAAAATTTCTCAGTTCTGGCGATAATGGCCAGTATTCCCACCTTGCAGCAATCAGCTGTGGAGAAGGAGAACCTGTGTCCTTTGAATAGCGGGTTTTTTTAACTTGTCTGTAGTCCCTGGTTCTCAGCTCAGGTTGATGTTGCCTCTTAAGAGACATGTGGCAATGTCCAGAGACATTCTTGGTTGTCACAACTGGGAGCGGGTATGCTACTGGCATCTACTAAAGAGAAGTCGGGGATACCATTAAACATCTGACAATGCATAGGATGACCTCCAACAACAATGAATTATGTGGCCCCAAGTGTCAAGAATATCAAGGCTGAGAAACCCTGCCATAGTACTTACTTGGCAGCCCTTTTAAACATTTGTCTCTGTAATCCTTAGATAAGCATATTCATAAGATGCATATATATACATAGCCATATATGACCAGAAAGATCAAAGTAACTAATGTAATTGAGAAATCTGTTTCCAAGTCAGTTCCTAATTATGAAATCACATGAGACAGATATTTGGAGGCAGAGCAGGAAGTCTTTTCTACTTTGATCATCAACCTGCCCATCTCTCACACATGAAAAAACAATTGAGCAAGTGTAGCTGACAAGTTATCAAACCTGCAAACTAGGCTATCCTTTAAAATTCCTTACTGATCCAGGCTCAGAATATTTAGTATAGCCTCCTCTTGCTTTTGTTCGGAGATATTTTCTATTAAGCAGCAAAATGTTCTTAACTTCTGAAAACTTTATATGCATTTGAGAAAACAGAGAAGCCTTATAATGCAACGTTAGTCTTTTAGTAAACAATTGTGTTTTAGTGAACATATAATTCTTTTCTGGGAACAATACCATTTCCTGCAGTAAGAATCCAGAGTTTAGTTCAGTGTAGTTTTTTTGTTTGTTTTTTGTTTGTCTTTTTTCTTTTCTTTTTTTGAAGACAACTAATGAGTTGAGAAAATCAGGAATGGTCTGTGATAGTTTTCATTACATGCTCTACTAAACCATATTTGATGATCAGTGGTCAATGGTCAGATGCAAATCACTGAAATCAAAATACTCTAAGAATGTCTTCACATGAAATTCTCACTTTCAACAGTCCTGTTTGATATAACCAAATTTATTGATAATGTTAATTTTCTTATCCAAATCTTTCCCATAATCAATCAATCCATGTGAGACATCAACATAACCAGCAAACACACACACACACACACACACACACACAAAACATGAACAAACACACCACACTAATCATATCTGTTATGTAGTAAACATGGTCTCTGCAGATTTGGTTGGAACATGGGCCTTGGAGTGGGAGAAAACTGGATATAAAATTTGGCTACCTCACTAACACCTTGATTTTGGATAAGTTGTTCCATCTATTGGAGCCTTAATTCCTATATCTATAAATATCTGCCTTGAAGATTACTGTTGCAAGACTCCAGTAGAATGAGGTAGGAGAAGCACTTAGCACAGTTACTGGTACAACACAGATTTCCAATCAGTTCTGACTATTTTATTGTCACTGTTTAGTGGGGGCAAAACTCTAAAAGGATAGCAAATACCTTGAAAATATTAATTGCTTTTTGGTTTCAGGAGACTGGAGGAGTCCTAATTTTTGCCTTTTAGAGCATTTCATCTAAAAGCAAGAAGGCATTGACAAGAGACAAAGTGAACTGAATGTTTATTTCCGGCTTTCTTCCTGAAGCCACCCCATTAAAATGTGCTGCAGCTAAGTGCCTCTTCAAGTGAACTCTGGCTACTATGCTCACTACAAATCTAAGGATCCAGGGAAAGCTCAGGATGTGCCTTGTAAAGCTCCTAACATTCGTCAGTACAGAATATGCTCCTGTTCCTTCCTAATCTTTCTCTTGCTTAGGACTTCCTTGTGCCTCTTGACCAAGATCACAGTCAAAGACCATTGCTGCCCCAAAAGATTTACATTGGAGATATAGTCAGTGATGTGCTCTTCCCTAAGACAAAGGTTCTTGGGATTGCTGGTGAAGTCTTTATTTGGCTCATTTGTAGAACAACGTGTATTTCTTCTCTTCAGTTTCAGTTGTTAAAAATTATTTGCTTTTTTTTTAAGTTTCAAACGCAAATGTTGGGCTGGGGAGGTAGCTCAGTGGTCGAGCACTTGCTTAGCAACTGCAAGGCCCTGGGTTCTATTCCTAGTACTGCAAAAAAGAAAATGCAAATGTCTGAGATTTGTGTACATTTCATATACCTCATTATATCATAGTATTTATAACCAATTAAGTTATATGGTACCTATAATGTTTTAAATTATGCTTTATCTTTTAAAGCCCTTGAAAAGCCTATTCAATCATTTGGTGGATGTAAGGCAATTAACAACAAAGAGACTAAAGAGACTCCAGGTCTCTTTTTTAAGAAGTTCATAATCTAGTAAGTCCCTCTGGACTTCATGTTCCTCACCTTTAAAATAAGGAAATTGAGATCAGTTTTCTCTAAAATTCCTCCACATAGAGTTCCAAGACTACCAAGTACAGTCATGCTTTATAAATATGTTATATAATCAAGCATCCCAGAGTACTTGGCCCATAGGAAGTGTGCAACAAATATTTGTTGAATGTTGAAGGATTACATAATACATATACTTTAATAGAGAAGCACATCTCTCAAACTAACATAGATTAATGTCCAAAATAAGTCATTAGTTTTTATGAAATACCTTTCTTACTGCTTATTCAGTTAAAATTTTGTTATTTTTTAAAATACAATAATTTGTTAAACTAATGAACACTGATCATTACAGAAACCATATAAGAAAATTAATAGAGGTTTGTGAGAAATATAAAACTAAGATTCAGATTTCTTATTAAATATTGCATATATAAAACAAGCATTTACTTCAACTTTCTCCCAAAACACTAGTAAAATGAGAGAAAGTAGATTTTTGAGAGGAAGACAAAAACCCATAAGGACAAAGAGAACAGGAGAGGAGAAGACAACATATGAAAGATGTCAGCACAATTTTGCAGGCTCAAAGACAGAGGATGACAGAAGCAACATGAAATTCAAGTGATGCAGAGAGGAAGCCTTCAAAGAATAAAGCAAGAAGCTAGGGAAGCATGAGAAACTCAGACTTTGGGAGTTCCAGATGCCCCTGAAGAAATAAAGTGCAAGCAAGGCTGTAGTTAGAAGGATTAATTAAAAATTTATTTAAGAAGTGGTTAGACACCTACATTCAAGACTGGTTTTATGGGCATGCAATCTGTACACTCGCAAAGACCCCCAAACATACAAAGCCCTCACATGGCTTAATACTCTGCTGTTTCCATTTTGAAATTCTTATTTAGTCTTGAGTAAGTGACTTGATCTTTTCATTTTTCCCTGGGCCCTACAAATTATGTCGTCAATTCATCCTAAATCCACCCTGACTACACCGCACAACCAGTCATCTACCCCTCCTCCACCCTAGCAGATGACTGAAGGACAAGAGGTATGCACTGGGAATATTGAACCATAGGGAGTAGAGATTTGAGGATATCAGACACAGCTGGAAACATAATGATTAAGTAAATGTCACAGAGAAACAGTGGGGCTACCAGTCCCTTTTCTCCACAAGCACAGAGAATAATGGCAGCTAAGCTTGTACCCCCAGGCAGATTCCCAGATTCTTCTCAGAGGAAACTGACCAATTTGAAAAACACAATTGAGAATCTCTCAAATAAATAATCACTGTCTGTTGGATCACCTGACTGGTCCTGATGGTTGACACAGAGCTTCTAATCAACTCTTACTGCCTCAAATGTGAATGGGAAAGCTAAGGATCATCAAAGATTTCAGGAAGATTGAGACAAGAAACTCAAGGACTAAAAGATACAAAGAGTAAGAGGGGAAGAGGGGGCTCTCAGGAAACTGGACACTATGGTATAAGAGGAAGTTATATTATAAAATAACAATATTACTTTTAGGAGAAATTAAAAGAAACTATCTCAATAATAAAAATTAGACCAGCTTTTTTTTTTATAAAGAAAGATTCAGAAAATTTTAAAAATCTATGGAAATTAAATGCACTTGAGATAAATTAAAAATGCATTATGACTTATGGAAAATAAGGTAATTTGCAGATTGTTTCCTCAACCACAAAGCAAAGTGAAATAAAACAAACAAATGGAATGAACCAAAGAACATCATGCTAAGTGAAAGAAGCCAGACTTAGAAAATAAAGGGTCAAATGTTTTCTCTCACATGAAGAAGCTAGAGCAAAATGAGGGGGGTGGGAAGTGACAGGGAGATTGGATATCACAAAGATATAGCAAAGATCAGTGGAGCAGATGAAGGACATTGAGGTACATGCATATATAAATGCACCACAGTGAATTCCACCTTTAAGTATATTTATAAAACACCAATAAAAAATAAACAAACGAGTGAAAAGAAGAATAGAGAAAAGAGACAGGGGGAGGACAGAGGGAAAGGAGCAGGGGGAACTGGCAACTGCAATGGAATGAATCACATTCCATGTGTGTATGATTCTGTCAAAAGGAACCCAACTATTATAACTAAAATGTAACTACAATGCACTAATAAAGAAATATATATATATAACTATAATGTAACTATAATGCTCTAATAAAAGAAAAAAGAGATAAAATATATATAAATTAAAGGATCTGTAAAAAAGTTTTAAAATCTTTAAAAGTTTTAAAATAACAAATCTTCTGGGGGTGGGGAGGAACATAAGAGAAAAAATGATTAAATTTTTAAAAATGCCTACACTCAAAAATTCTAGAGTGAAAGACCTAAATCCTCAGATTAAGTAACCATTTGTTGCAGTATTAGAAAATTTCAGAATACCATGGCCAAAGAAATATTGTCAAATATGTTCAAAATAAAAAATATAAAACATGTCATAAATGAGTAGAAATCAATATGGCACTGGGTTCCTCAAAAGCAAAGTTGAAAGCTAGAAGATAATGATTAAATGCCTCTGAAATTCTGAGAGATATTGGTTTGCAGCCTAAATCCACATATAGTCAAATTATCAACCAAACGTAAGAATGGAAGAAAAAGGCAAAATCATTCAATATTTAGTTCTTAGCACCATTTATCAGAAATCCACTAGAGAATGTGCTACACCTAAATAAGGTAATAAATTAAAATACAAGAATACTTGGGATTGAGGGAATAGAAGATACAACAGAAGATAATAAAGTAAAATCTTAGAATTAGTTATACACCAGTTTAAATAAGCAAGTAGACAAAATTGGAACAAGAATATGAATATCCCTCATATGAAAAAAAAGCTATAAAGCTGATAGGTCACTTGAATTTTAAAAATATTTTAAGTGAAGAATTACTCTTCTAAAGAGTTTGTGAATAATAAGTAGTTAGAAAACTGAGAAAATGAAAATGTAAGGCAATTACTAACTCCAAGAAAAACAAAAAGTAGTGCAATCTAAAAATATAACCATTATGCTTTACAATGTCCAACTATAAACATTTACAGGGTCATAACCATGTAAGCATTGTTAATTTATATAAATTGTGGTGTAGCTACATTATAAATTTGGAAGGAATGAAACTGTGCTTTCTAGAGGTAATGAGTTTGGTCAATGATCAATAGAATATACCTACAATAAAATGAAAAACGTAAAATATAATTTAGAAGTACAGAATACTTAGAAAAAGGAAAATACCAGAAGATGCTAAGAGAAGATGGTTACTTGCCACAGGCATGAATCAGGAAGGGGGAGAAATAGATAAGATATGTTAGTTTTTGTTATAAACTGCAAGACATTTAAAACCATGTGCATATAATCTATGATTTAAAAAATTAATTAAAAGCATAAATCTGCAATTCAAATATACTTGCAAATTTAATCATAATTCTTATTTAATCTCCAAGTAGCAGTAATGAAATAACGAAACCTCAAGAGAAACTACATTGTTGTAGTTGATAGTATAAGCAAAACTACTATAATTGAATGAATTTGCTGTTAATTATTTGATTTCATAAACAAAACTTCAACACAATTAAATATGAAGCATTCAAAATTATAAAATATCACATATACTTGGAACAGAGGGTGGCTTGACCATTTTGGGACGTCGAAGAGTGACAGGCCAATGTAAATGGATGAGGAAAAGTTTCCTCCAAAATGTGGGACCAGAATCCAAATTACAGAATTCCCAGAGAGAATAGATTAGCAAAGGGAGCCCAGGTGCTAACATGGCACAGGGTTTAGTTTTAGTAGTCATTGGAGAAAGCCAGGAATGAGAGAAAAGGAAATTAAAACATGATTGAAGCGAGAAACTAAAAGAAAGGGAAATAAGAATGATTACCCATGGCTGGTCCCCAAAGCAAAATTTCCTTAATTCAGGAATTTCAGAATTATTTGGGAGAAGGAAACACACCAAAAACCATGCTCTGGAGGGTGGTAAATTTTGCTAGTGTTCACTCTTTTGGAATAGGCTGCCCCTGCTGTTTTAGATTTGGGTGTGGTCAGGCAGAGAAAAGTGGAGATCAGAGACTTCCAAGGCTCTGGGCCCCATCTCAGCTTCCAGCAGAGCAGCTCTCATTTTACACCTTGGGTTTCCAGGTAGGACTTCAGCTTGAACAAACTGATGGCTGAAAACCAACTGGAAAAATACTGACCACCCCAGATTTTTTACTTTGAAGATATAGAAATAAGTAATCACTTATTTAAAGTAAAAGGTAAAAGAAAACAAGAAAAAGAGAGAGAGAAGAAAGAAAGTAGGAAAGAAAGAAAGAAAAATAGATTAGCTCAATGGCAGAATTAAAACGAGAAGCCAGGGAGTCCAAATGGTAATAAATTTCCTTTCTCACATGAATAATCCCAGCAATGCTGTCTTTCTGTTAAAGCATTTGTATTTTATTAAATGCTATGCTAATTACTACTTTATTTAACTGTTAACTTGATTTCTTAAGAAAATACAAAATTAAGTGCATAATTCAAAAAAACACGCGCACTTATATGAGCACCCAGAATTTAACTCTATTAAACCCTGTTCAACATCTAATTCTGGTTTTAACTCTTAATGTAATAATAGATCTCATTCCACTTTATGCTCTGTTGCCAATTCTGCCTTTTCCATCTACTCCGTGAGCTACTGTGTGGAATGAAGTAATTAATCACTTGGTTGCAAACACGGTAGTTGATGATTCTCAGAAGTAAAGCATTGTCTCTTTAATACCTGTTAGTTCACTGGCATATGAAACCACTCACTGCTTCTACTCTTTCTTTCTTCCCTTCTCCTCCCTCCTTCTTCATTTCTAGAGTAACTAACTTTGCTCCAATGGCTTTCTGATTGAGAGAGAGCCATTCTTCCATTCCTGCTTATTCTCTCTCTCTGCAAAAGTGCCTGTGATTCCCTTAACCGGAAATATTTTATTCTTAACATCCATAATTATGTCACCCCCTGCAGCTAACTTTAAGCTCACTATTTTGACTATCCAAGCAAATAAGTTAATTTGCATAACAGAGTTAAAATAATCCAATAACTAATTGTTACTCTGTCAAAGATCTCTGGTAGAAAATAGCTCTTGTTTTTTTAAACCTTAATATTTTCAAAAGACAACTGAAATCAAGGAGGCTATTAAAAAGAAAAAAAAAATCCCTAGGTAAGGGCCCTTTATAGGAGAGTTGTCATGTGTTCAAATGGATGTACTAGGTAATTATATTGGTTGCAGCAAGTAGAACAGGATAAAGAGGGGAAATGGAATTTGACAAAATGATGAATATTCTACATCAAAGTTCTCCATATTAATATAAGTAAGTTATATGGTGTCAAGTGAAGAAGCAACACCAAAACCAAGTTTAACTCCGTTAGATGCTGTGAGCTTGTGCTGATTAGATTTGTTCCTGTGTTCAACCATAGGAAAGATATTAACTTACAAATCCACTTCAGGATGGATAGCAACTTGTAAGAGTTTGTAGCTAAACCAATGTCCTGACTGGAGACAATACGGCTGTGTTTCAAGAATGACTACTAAATCCTCATTTTGCCAAGACTGCTTAACACATGTACTTATAAATGGTTGAATCTCTAATAGCTTTATGAATATTTGATCTTTAAAATACATCTTTAAATGAGAGAATGACACAATTTGCAATATGGTACCTTACTGTATAAAAATATGCTGACAATTCAAAGACAAATTTTGAGATATAAAAATATTGTGGTCACAGAGAAATTAACTTGAGCATATTTCTTCCTTTTTATTTTAATTAGGTATATATGACAGTAGAATGCATTACGATTCATTGTACACAATTGCAGCACAACTTTACATTTCATGATCAGGTGGCATGGCTTAGCAATGAGGGAGTTTTCCTCGGCCCAGATACAAAACAATTTTGAATTTTAAGGAAAAACAATTATTGTAACCATTTTTAAAGAAAATTCCAGGATATTAAAGCTTCAATGGAAATTTGTTGTTTTCCTTGAGGAAATAATACCTTAGCTAGGAAGATGTGAACAACCCTCATCATGCTCCTCCTTGATTTCCTGCTGACTGGCTGCTGGGCCCAGTGTCAGTGGAAAGCATTGATAATTAGTTGTACTATCTCTTAACTTAGAAGCACACTGGTAGGGTTTTAATAAAGTAATATCTGCCAAGTATTGATTTTTTCTCAAAGAAAGTTAACAGTATTAATAAATACTAATTAGGTAACATACAGCAATATGTGGGAATAGTATTCCCTGGATTTGAATTCATCTTCTTCAGAAGAGCATAAACTGCTTAGAGCTTGTTTGATGAATTGGTAAAAATAAAAATTATTGCTTTTAAAAGGTGAAAATACAGGCAGTTACCACTAATGAGCTTAGTTTACACAAGCAATGTCAATCCAATAACAAGCTTAAGGTGTAGCCAAGGTGTTTAGAGGAAAAATAACTTTTTTATAAATTTTTAATAAACCATCAGTTTTTTTGCCCTGATGAAGATTCAGGCTTATTCTGTTTGTTAACACCATAGTAGTGTTCCTCTTCTTGTTACCCTTAAACTACCTACTGTGCAACCCTGCTCGGAGCCTTCTGATTCTCTTTAAACCAATTTCTTTTCCACCTATCATTTAGTGCTCAATCAGAGATGCAGAACCTCTAGGAAATTGTTTCAAGGACTTAATCCTACAGAACTATGCAATCTGATGTAGTAATCTTTATAAGGTGTTGCCAGTATGTCTGATACTAGCAGTCCACAGGGATGCCGTAACAAAGTATCACAAACCAGGTGGCTTAGAATAACATAAATGTGTTGTCTTACAATTCTGGAGGCTGGAAGTCCAAAATCAAGGTTCATCTAGCAGAACTGACTATGAGAAAGAATCTGCTCCATGTGTCTCACTCATCGTCTGTTGTTTTGACAAAAATTTCTGGAAATATACGGATCAGATAAATGACTTCAGTTCTCTCCCTCTACATGGCATTTTCTCTGTGTCACTTACTATCATCTTCTCTCTGTGCATGTCTTTGTCTTCAAATGTTCATTCCCCTTCTTGGACTATTCCCTAAAGACCTTAAAAGAGCGTACTATAGGGATACTGCTACAACGATGTTCATAGCAGCACAATTCACCATAGCTAGACTGTGGAACCAACCTAGATGCCCTTCAATAGATGAATGGATAAAAAAATGTGGCATTTATACACAATAGAGTATTACTATGTATGCACTAAAAAAATGACAAAATCATGGAATTTGCAGGGAAATGGATGGCATTAGAGCAGATTATGCTAAGTGAAGCTAGCCAATCCCTAAAAAACAAATGCCAAATGTCATCTTTGATATAAGGAGAGCAACTAAGAACAGAATAGGGAGGAAGAGCATGAAAAGAAGATCACCATTAAACAGGAATGAGAGGGGGAGGGAAAGAGAGAGAGAAGGGAAATTGCATGGTAAAGGAAGGAGACCCTCATTGTTATACAAAATTACATATAAGAGGAAGTGAGGGGAAAGGAAAAAAACAAGAGAGAGAAATGAATTACAGTAGATGGGGTAGAGAGAGAAGATGGGAGGGGAAGGGAGGGGAGGGGGGATAGTAGAGGATGGGAAGGGCAGCAGAATACAATAGACACTAGTATGGCAGTATGTAAAAAAGTGGATGTGTAACCAATGTGAATCAGCAATATGTATATGGGGTAAAAATGGGAGTTCATAATCTGCTTGAATCAAATGTATGAAATATGATATGTCAAGAGCTTTGTAATGTTTTGAACAACTAATAATAAAAAAAAGAAGTTGTGCTCCATCTGTGTACAATGCATTCTGCTGTCATGTATAACTAATTAGAACAAATAAAAATAATAATAATAAAAAAAACAAATGTTCTTCTCTTTTCATAGGAACATCAGTCATGTAGGATTAGGTGCAACTAGATGAGGTCATGTGAGCTCATTTAATTTGACAACCTTTGTAAAGATCTTGTTTCCAAACAGGGTCACATTCTGAAGTATCAGAGGGGTTAAGCTTCAACATAACTTTCTCGGGAGATACAATTCGACCTATAACCCTGGGGAGACCAAGAACAAACTGGAACCTTGGAGTTTGAGTTGAAACCCATAGATCTAAACTGAAACCATGTTAGTTCTTATTGACTTGGACCTTGATATTGTGGAAATCCTCTGGGAGGGGTCGTACATCCTACCAGGAGAGCTAAGCACTCCTGGTGCAGGAGCCAGAGCAGCTGAAGAAGGACCCAGGGAAAAGAGAGCAGTTGCCAGCCCGTCTGCTGCCCCACACCAGTGAAGTAAGGCAGCAGATAAACAATAACATGTGAGCCAGAGCATGGCTGTTGATTTGCTTTTTTGCTCACTAAATCCCATACAAAATCTCCTTGGTGCCCATCTTAGCCAGAAACATACATGGAAGGTGAATTCTGAGAACAGTTCAGTATATTCAAGTCACCACATTCCCTAAGCCACCATTTTTTCAATATTTGATAATATTAATGAAGATAATTAAGATAACCAAGTCATTCCCAAGCATGTATGCTGTGGCTCCTGTCTTAGTCTCTCTAGGCTTTTGTAACAAAATGCCATAGACTAGGCAGTTCATAAAGAGAGGTTTATTTCTCACGGTTCTGTAATTTGAGGAATCCAAGATCAAGGTACTAGAGGATTTGGTGTTTGGCAATGAACCACTTGCTCATAGACAACTGTCTTCTTGTTCTAATTTCACATGGGAGAAGATGTAAAGGGTCTCTCTGAGACCTCTTTTATAAGGACACTAACCCTAATTCGTGAAGGTTCTGACCTTATGACATAATCACCTCCTAATACCAACACTGTGAGGGGAAGGACTTCAAAATATGAAATTGCAAGAAGCATAGATATTCTGACCATTATTCATTCACTTGGATAATCAAAAATTAAATCCACCAATAAAATTTGCTTTTATGTCATCAACAATTTAGCCATAAGGAAAGGATATGTAGGTCATTAAGCCTTAAGATCTTAAGGTTGTATACAGTTGAATTAGGTAAATTTCCAAATTTACAAATTTGATTCCAAGCAAAAATAATAATAACAAAAAGAAAGTATTCATTTTCCCTTTTTGATAGTCTTACTAGCAAAGAAGTAAATGCAGTAAAAGTAAATGAATAGATATTCTAGTGATTGACCTCCAGGTAAGTGCAAATAAATCAGCGACTAGGATTCAGAATATGCATTGGCTTAAGGGAAGAAATATCATGCTGCATTGTTTAGATATATGAAGGACAGGAAATAGTATAATCATATAGGCATGAATGGAACAAATGAAACCAAGTTTAAAACACAACCCTGCCCCGCAGCAACATGGGTTTCAAACCCTTCCTCTCCTCCCCTCCCCTCCCCTTCTCTCTCTCTCTCTCTCTCTCTCTCTCTCTCTCTCTCTCTCTCTCTCTCTCTCTCTCTCTCATTCTCATCCCTAACTATAGGGGCATTTAATTGTTTATTTTTGGTAGCAGGGATCGACCCCAGGTTTACCACTGAGTCCTTACCACTAAGCCACATCCCCAGTTCCTTTCCATTCATGTATTTATTTATTTATTTTTTTAATGGCACGATGTAGTACATGTAGGTTTTATTTTGGCACTTGGCAGCTCCATTCACATTTATTTATTTTTTTTTTTACTTTCTTTTTTTTATTTATTTTTTTATTGGTTGTTCACAACATTACAAAGCTCTTGAAATATCATATTTCATACATTAGATTGAAGTGGGTTATGAACTCCCAATTGTACCCCAAATGCAGATTTATAGACAGGGTCTTGCTAAGTTTCTCAGGGCTTTGCTAAGTTGCTGAGGCTGGTTTCAAATCTGCAAATTCTCCCACCTCAGCCCCTGAGCTGCTGGGATTACAGGCATGAACCACCATGCCCAGCTAGGGATAATCTTAATAGTGACCTCAAAGGGTCACTGAAAGGTAGAAAGACATAAGAGAAAGGTGACCTGAAGTTTGATACATAGCCAGTATGGAAGTAATGTTGGTTGTCTGATCTCTTCCTCCCTCCTTTCTATCTGCTTCTCTTTATCTACCTTTTCTTTTCCCTTCACCTTTGGGGGCGTGGAAATTGGAAGATGGAATGCTGCGTTTCTACTCTATGTATATCCTAAGTATTGGGAACAATACATAGGACTCTAAATACCAACTTGCTTTGCAGTTTCAAATGGGTAATTTCTGAAATAGCATCTTTGAGAGTGAGCAATTGTGAATGGGAATGTCTATTTCTAAGACATCAGGGGGGAAATGTTCCATTTAAAAATACTCTGTGACAAATAAAAATTCAGGACTGTTTTTGGAGAATTGTTTGAAATTTCTTTGGACGAATTTAAAGAGCAGAATTAAGCAGTACTGAATTTTCTCCCTTCTTCTAAGAAAGTGAAAAGCATGATTCCAGGCCTTTCCTCCCTCTGTGTTATGAACACGGACACTACCCACCCTTATTCAGAGTCAAACTCAGCCCTCCACTCAGGTTACATCCTGTCTCCTTTTGTGAATCACATCTGTTAGGAAGAAGCTCTGACTTGAGCACGTGCTAGGATCCTGTGTTCTCAATGACTCTTCGTGTTCTGTACTCTTTCTCCCCATCCTGTAAACCTCCTGCAACTCAAGACTTCATCAAACATTTCCATTTACCAAATTCTATAAATAATCAAGGCATCTAGTATACACACCAATAAAAATGAAGTGGAATGAAAAGAATAGTCCAGATGGGAAGAGGTGGAAGGAATGGGAAAACTGAAAAAGCTCATGGGGAATCTCTGAAATCTTTCCAGATGCCAATACTTGAGACAAATAAAAAGCACTGAATTTGCCTAATAGATGGTACTGGTGCGTGGTAGAACCCATGTCCCGGCATCATTCTGTTCGTGTGAAATGCACTTTTCTCCTGCATCAGGCATTGTTCCCACACAGATTTATCAATTTTACTGCTACCCTTGCTAGTCTCCACATCTCTAACCCTTCTGCCTTTGCTAAGAGATCAAGAGCTAATATACAAGAACTAATATACAGTGGAAACTTGCAAATAGATTGCAGAGAAAAATACTCGAAAAAAGTGAAGTAAAAACTATTCAGCATTGATTTTTATCTCTCACCAACCAGTCTCTTAGAGATTCTCAACAGATAGACAAACATATATGCATTCTAAAGATAAAACCACAGAATTATTAAAAAACACTTAAATATACACAAGTTCCAATTCCCTCACTTACTACTGCAGAATTAACTAACTCCTTAAACTCAAATTCCATTCTGTACCTCTTATATATAACAATTTGAAGTACTGGGTTGAAGAAGAGAGCCATAAAAGTTTAATGAAACAATCTTGAAAATGCCATATTGTTTGGGGACCTTTCTATGAAAGACAGTGAATTTTGGACCACTGTAATTTTAAAAGATATCTTTGAAAAGGAAAGTCACAGCTTTCCATAGCAGATAATTCCTGACAAAGAGTGGGGCCAACAGTTATTTTAGTCCAACCTAATTTAATGTCACAGTGGTAGGCCTGGTTTTATTTATTTATTTATTTATTTACTAATTTAAAGTGGCTGCTGCTATATTGAAGGAGGTTTGGTGCTTAGAAATGGATAATGTTAGCAAAATGTGGAAAAGTTCTTTTTTTTTCCTCCCCCTGAAAACAATAACCTACATTTAATGGTAAGAAATCACCAGCAAATTCCATTATGTTTGTGGGCTTGACATGCGGTGCTTATTAAATGTAGGAACAAAGCCACTTTATACATCATAATGTTCACATTACAAATTCACTGCTCATAATGGTGCTGCAAGTGTATGTGCAATTTTTCTGAACTTATGAAATATATTTCTGACACCTCAGGTATTGATGTATGCACGCATGATATTGTCCCAGTGCAGTAGAGAGACTTAACTGATGTCTGCAAGATTTGATTTATTACAAGTAAATATGATTGCCTTCATAATCTGATTTTATTATGTTCGGGGCTCTCGCAGGTAAACTTTTAGTAGAAGGAAGAAGGCCAATTTTATTAAACCAGTGTGTTCCTGCAAACCATAGAGTTTCTTGTTGCAGGGGTGGGGGGGGAGGGCGGGGGGCAGGCAAGGGGACTGCTGATCCAGAAAGTGCATAGAAAATTTTTCAAAAGAATTTCGTTCCAACATTCCCAACATCTTATCTTCTCAATTCCCACAACTATTTCAAATGTGCTTTTGCTACTTTGAGCTCTATATTCCTTTTTTAAAAGCCATATTAAAATAAAATTCTCATATCTAAGGCCAGTGTTAAATATACCTAGGAGGAAAAGCACCTGAAAAACCAAAGGAAAAAAAAAATGTTGGCAAGATTTATTTTCTCTTTCGTAAGGAAGAGAAAGTGGTCTGATGAAAGAATTAAGGTTGCTATTGATATTTCCAAGCTTTTGCTTGATAGGACTCCAAATGTGAAAGCCATAGCTTCACTATACTAATAACTCAAAGAATTAAAAATAGATCATTCCAGAGTAAGATAAAGTACTGGGCCGTAGACTCTGGGGAAAGAAGAGAGGTAAGGCAAGTAGTGGTGAGTAGGGAGGGACTAGCAGGGGAGAGGGGGCTGGCTGATTTATCCTTCACAGAAGATGAGACACTTGGCCTTACCAGCCTGAGTGCGTATATCTGACTTTAAGTGTAGAAGAACTAAAATTATTAACATGAGAATTCCCAAACTTTCCCCCTTTCCTGCCAACCAAACAGGACCCTGGCTTCACCTCCTCGTTACTTCCTCTCCCTCTCTCTCCTTCCCCGCTCCCCAGTACCACGGAGATTTCACTCCATTGCCACTGTAGTTAAGGTGGCTATTTGGGCCTTCCTGATGCAGAGTGAAAGAAGGAAGGTGGGTAATAAAAGGTGGATCAGGAGAAAACCCCTTGTGGGTGGAGTGAATGGAAGAAGGTGAGACTTTTGTTTTAAAGAAGTGTACAAAAAAAATTAGTAGGGAGCATAAGAGTGGTTTGAAGGAAGATAATAGGAGACCAAAGAATAGAAATTTTATAGTAGGAGCTATGATTGGACTTCACTGCTTTTAAAAAATTCACAGAAAGAAACTGAATCAATTTTAAATTATTTTTAAAATAAGCTTATTGAATAAACATATTTTATGATTGAGCTAAGTGGATCAAAATTCAGTAAGACAGCAAGTACCTGCTATGTCAGCATCCTGTCATTTATTTTCCAAGAGGTAGATACTACAGTACAGATTTCCAATGAGACAATCCAACATTAGCAATGACAGAGTGATGACAAGGAATTTAATGAACATGCCCAAAAAAGGCAAAAACACTGAAATAAGATCTTTTGGTCCTCACAGGAATAGGGGCAAACAGTTCAGGAAATGATTTCAATAATGACAAATAAAAATCAATAGACTAAATAAAGAGATCAAGAATCAAAGCCAGTGCACTTGGAGGTGTCATAAACCAGTAATTTTGAGATCAAAAAGGGAGAAATAAATCTTTATACTTCATGAGTTTTTTCTATTTTCATGTTTTTTAAAATATATTCTTCAATTATGCCATCATTTTTGTCTTCCTTAGACAAAAATATGGTTTCTTCATTATTTCATCTTCCTTTGAAAATGTCAACCGTGTTGAGGGAGAACAAAAAAGGGGTTGGGTTCACACTAGAATAGGAGCTAAAGGAGGAGCCACAGACCTCCACATGTTCATGGTCACCGAACCTGGCAAGCACTGGAAGAAGGACATGGTTTTAGAAACTCCCAGAGGGATAATTGCAACCTAGGGCAGGAGAGAACTGGGGCTTCACCTCTCTATTTTCTACTTGGATGGTCTTGTTTCCAAATTCACATGTAGATTTTAAACTGTGCCCATCAAGAAAGCCCACATAACTTTTTGAAAGGCCTATAGCATTCTTTCAAAAGAACTACCACTGCACCAAGGCAAAACGGGTAAGCCCTTCTCTTTCTACCACCTCGCTCAGGTATTAATGCAAGGGGTGAATAATTAGATTATGAGAACTATAATGTCATGCTGAATTAATCCATTTGATGGATAAATAATTTGAATTGTTTACTGGGTGGTAATTGTAGGCAGGTGAGGCATTTCTGGAGGAAGTGAGTCACTGGGGAAATGTCTTGGGGTTTATATATTTTGTCCCTGGCTCCTAGGTCTCACTCTCTTTTCATTTTCCATCTGTCATGAGTTTAGCAACTTTCCTCTGCCATGATATTCTGCCATACCTCAAGCCCAGAGCAATGGAGCTGGTCAACCATGGACTAAACCTCTGAAACTTCACCCTAATAAACATTTCCTCCTCTAAGTTTTCCTTGTCAGGTATCTTGTCACAGGGATAAAAAGCTGGCTAACACAAAAGGGAACACTAGTCATTGCATACCTAGAGAGTTACTGTCTCATATTACCAATACTTTCATCTTCCAATTTTACATTCTAGACACATTTTCTAGCTTCTTATTGCACTCTATGAAGTAGTAACTCCTTTCCGCTTTAATTGAAATGGTTTATGTGCTGGATTATACTGAGTATTTCCCTCCAGCAGGAGATCCCAGTTGGGGATCTCTCTGTAAACACATTGAGTATTGACAGTCCATTCATCAAGGGTTTCCATGTGAGCGATCATGTGCTTGGGAGAGCTGGGATGAACATTTAAGATGGGGAATGCTTCCAAGCAGAAGGACAATGCTTTCCCACATGTGCTACTGTCCACCCAGGGTGTGGCTCTCTGCCAACCTAGAAGGGGCTATGATGCACCATAAGGCAACATCCCAGAAATTCCTATGCAGGCGAAATCTTTGTACACTTTGTATATTCATTACTCCCATTTTTTATTTAGGGCAAAGAAGTGGTGATCTGTTCTTCTCTGGTGCCACCTTACACATGTCAGTGTCATTATGATAAAAATAAGCTGAACAGATTAAGAAGTGAATGTATAATGTGTGTGTGGACATACAACCTGACAGCATGTATGTGTGTTTATTCTTATAGCAAAAAAAAAATAGTATGTAAATTATTGAGGTTTATCTATAGTATTATGTTCTCGGTTTTTTCTTTATCAGCAAGTAAAAAACTTCTTATAAATAAACCTTTATTGACTCATAGTAAGATGTCAAGCTAGCCTCATGTAAAGGTAGTGTAGATTTTCACATGCTGGACATTCTTTCAATTTTTAGAAAGCCTTTAAAGAACTCATGGAAGTAGAGCATAGAATGGTAGTTAGCCTGGGCAGGGAGAATGGCGGGTAGGGACATGTTGGTCTAAGGAAACAAAATTTCTATTGTATAGAAAGAATAAATTTAAGAAATCTACAGCACAACCCAGCAACTATAATAAACAACAGCGAATTGTGTTCTTGAAAGTTGCTAAGAAAGTTAAATTTTAAATATTCTCAATATGTAAGGTAATGTGTATGTTATTCAGCTCAATTTAGCCATTCTGCAATGTATACATATTTCAGAACAGCATGTTGCACAACATAAACATATTTATTAATTAATCAAAAGACAAATGAAGAGGTCTTACCTCATATAGAAAACTAACTTCCTATGATTCTATCATTGTCTATATGTTCCTATGACTTAAACATTTGGGGGGAGTAACTGAATATCTAGCATCCTGTTTTGATTTGGTGCATTATCGACTTCTGGAAAAAAATAAGAACTCCAAGAACTAATGGTAGAAAGGAGAACTGAAACTCTTTCAACAGAACCTTTCAGTCTAAAGTTTTCGCCTACACATTCCCTTGCCATCCTGTACTCTTAAGTTGTTCTTGGTCATACATTCAATAGAAGTACGATGTAGATGCCTTGAAATATCCTGAAATTTACATTTACTTACATTTAAAAGAACTGCACCTTTATAGATTGTAGATCAATCAGGATTAACATCTAAGCAATTACTATTTTAAATAAAAATTTTCATTCTAAGCAGGTTAATTTCATATTGTTGGGATTGTATATATTGGCCTTTTAGACTCTGAAAGAAGGGACAGTTTTTTTTTTTTTTTTTTTTTTTTTTTTGCAGGTGGCACAGATTACGTCACATAATAGTTTTGGAGATCTGTGGGTGCTCAGTTATAGCTGTTACAACATGATTCTACTTCTTAGTCACTGGTTGGCTGTAGCAGTTCATGTTCTCATTTTAAGGTAGAAAGAAGAAGTTTGGAGGCACCAATCAGTATTTGTTGGGAAAAGCAGAAGTCTTCCCAGAGTTACCACTAGACTTCTTTGGGGCCTAATCCAGAAGAATATCATGTGGTCAGCTCTGCGTGCAATGGATGTTGGGAGAGTGATTTACTTAATACAGGTGCATTGCTGCCCCTATCCAAAAACTAAACATGAGCATTTTGTTAACAAAAAGAAGGGAGGAGGTGTATTGGCATAACAGCATCACAGATGAAAACACTCAGAACAAAACAAAAGACAGATTATACAACATTATCCACATCAAACTGTCATTAGAGTCTCCCCCAAATGGGAAGGGTCTAGTTCACTTTCATTTTGTAGATAAGAAAACTGAAGTCTTGGGAGGTTCACTCTCCAAACCCAGTTGTCTACCCAAGGCTAGCTATCCATTTTCCCTGCTACCAAGCTTAAATGCCTCCCCTGCTGTCTTTATTTTCTCATGATTCTTTTCAGATGCACATCACTGTACTTCCAATAAATATATAGAAATCCACTGTGCCCCTAACCAAATCCCTGTTTTAGAGCCCAATAATTGAAAGCACCACCCTTGCTATGAAAATGTCAATGAGTATTTAGCATGCAGTATTCACTTGTCCATAAGAATGAGGTGGTGTAGTCATTTCAGGTAAGACATGGAAGTCAGAGAATGGCCTTTCCCTATAGCTGCCTTCTTTCCATAAAAAAGATTAGGTGGGGGGGGCTGTATAAGGAGAAGGTCAGGCTTTATAATTAAACATACTTGGTCATTTCTTTGTTAACTCTGATCTCTCAGGTACAAGCCATTTCCTTGCCCAGAATATTCTCCAAAGGTAATAAACACTAACATAATATTGGTTTAACATCTCTTTGTCTCCCCAAATTTCCTGTAACCGGGAGTTCTTATTAAATCTGCATAATGCTGCCAGAAAAGCAGGGTTGAAAAGCTACCCACGTTCCCAAACAGAAAATCTCCTCAGCAAAACTCATCACAGAATCAAGCACATTTTGAATGGTTAACAGCTCAAAATGAAAATTAAGCTCAACAGTATAACTAATCCAAGACAATCAACCTTGATTGTCACAACACAGACGTGTACTAAGGCAACTTAAGAGGGGAGGAAAATAAAAAGAGGAAAGACTCCACCCATGAAAACATCCAGAGGGGAAGGAAGCAAGTTAGAATGATATGCCCTTGTTGTATCTGTAACTATTTTAGCAAGATATCTTAAAACATGTGGCCATGGGGGATCCAGCGTAGCAGGTCATTTCAGTCTGTTAACCATGTAATACTGAGATTGGTCCCTCGTACTGTTATTCTCCTGTCTTCTTACCATTTAGTCCATTTGCTGAATTCCCTCTCGTGTCTATGACATAACCCAAGTACTCCTCCAGGAAGTCTTCCGGATTTTTCCAAAAACTGTTATTTCCTACCTTTAGCTTCCAATAACACTGAACACACTTCGTGAACAAAATTTGCCATTACTGTATCATATTTTGTCAATTTTGTCTATTTTCCTTCTTAAACTGTGAGAATGATTATTTACCTAATCATATCAGGCCAAGCGCAGGCATGGTACACTTGACAATCTTTGTGAATGGAATAATATAAAATCGCAATTGACAACTGTGATGGTTGCCTTTGAGGTGTTATTTGAATGGTGGCTGGCTAATTCCACTTATTCCAGACAGCCCCTTTGTGTCTAGTCATTCCAGAACGCTTTAAAAGGCTAGCAGGTTTGGGTTTTTGATGTTTATTTTTGTTTGTCCCATACTTTTTTTTTTTTTGAGAGAGGAGAGAGAGAGAGAGAGAGAGAGAGAGAAGAGAATTTTTAATATTTATTTTTTTTTAGTTCTCGGCGGACACAACATCTTTGTTGGTATGTGGTGCTGAGGATCGAACCCGGGCCGCACGCATACCAGGCGAGCGCGCTACCGCTTGAGCCACATCCCCAGCCCCTGTCCCATATTTTTCTGAGATTCTTCTACTAAAACTCAGATCTCCCTGGGGAGAGGAAATCTTAAGTCTTTAACACAGTCACTCATTTAGTCTCCCAGCATACATTTTAAATACTAGGCTGGCAGACTGCATACCTTGTTCAAATTTTTGACAAGAAATGAACTTCTGGAAGATGTAAACAGCATCTTAAGGAAACAGTATGGGCCAATGGGATGACACACCTCTATAATCACAGCAGCTTGGAAAGCTGAGGCAGGAGGATGGCAAGTACAAAGTCAGCCTCATCAACTAAGTGAGGCTCTAATCAATTTAGCAAAACCCTGTATCAAAATAAAAATTTAAAAAGGAGGGCTAAGGATGTGACTCAGAGGTTGAGCATCCCTGGGTTCAATCCCTGGTACCAGAAAAATAAAAATATAATAATAATAATAATAATAATAATAATAATAATAGAATAAGAAAATAGTCTGGGCCCTAAGGAAGACATTAAAATAGAGATCTTAATTACACAGAGCAAACCTTTATGTCTAGGTATAGAAAAAGCAACTCAAATATTATTTTATGCAAAAACATCCTATATGCCACTATGTCACATCTCTGTCCTTAAGTAATCACCCAGAATTCCCACTATCTAAAAAAAAAAAAATTCCCATTACTTTTGTCTTTGACAAAGATACCGAGAATACACAATAGATAAGTGCAAAAAATAAAAGCCGTCCCTTATCTTACAGCACACAAAAACACTACCTTGGAATGGACTGCAGATTTAAATGGTAAGACCTGAAATTGCAAAAATCCTGGAAGAAACATAGGTAAAAACCTTCTTGACTTTGACCTTGGCAATGATTCCTTGCATATGATCCCCAAAGCACAGGCAACATAGGGGAAAATGGACAAAACAAATGGCATTGCATCAAGCCAAAAGACTCTGCACAGCAAAGGAAACAATAAAATTAGTAATTAGAGTAACCTGCAGACTGGGAGAAAATCTTTGCAAACCATACAGCTGATAGGGGGTTAATATCCAAATACATGAGGAACACAAATAACTCAATAGCACAGAAACAACTGTAACCCTATCAAAAAACGGGTAAAAGTCTTGAACAGATATTTTCTTAAAAAGGACAAACAAAGGCCAACAGGTATATGAGAAAGATGCTTAACATCAAGAATCATCAGGGAAATGCAAATTAAAACCACAGAGATATCGCCTCACACCTGTTAAGATGGCTGTTATAAAAAAAGAGATCACAGCTGCTAATGAGGGTATGGAGAAATGAACCATTGTACACTATTGGTGGGAATGTAAATTACCATATTCATGATGGAAAACCATATAGAGGTTCCTCAAAACCAGAACTACCATATAACCCAGAAATCCTACTTCTAAGCAAGATATAAAATCAGAATCTGGAAGAGATATGTGCAACCCCATGTTCATTGCAACATCATTCACAATAGTCAGAATATGGAAACAAATGTCCACTGATGAATGAAAATAAAGAAAATAAACACACACACACCCACCTGCTCAAATATTATTCAGCTCTAAAGAAGAAGGAAATCCTGCTATTTGCAATAAGATGGATAAACCTGGAGTACATTATGCTAAAAGAAATGACTCCAACACAAAAATAAAGGTGATATATGATCACAAGTAAATGTTGAATCTAAAATAACTGAACTCACAGAAGTGAAAAATGGAATGGTGTCAGCTGTTGATGGGCACTGCTGTAGTTTGAATAGGGTTTGTCCCCACTAAAACTTGCCTTGAAGTTTGTTCCCCAGTACAGCAGTGTCGGGATGGAAACTGTGGAACGTGTTTGGATCATGGGACTGAGGCCTCATAAATGGACTAATGCCTTTCTCACAGCGTGGGATCTCATTGTCTCAGGACTGAATTAGTTACCATGAGAGCAGGTCCTCATAAAGCAGGTCTACTCCTTCTTTACCAGGAGCCCATTTGTCTTTCTACTTTTCACCATAAGTAGAATGAGTCCCTCACCAAATCTGCTGCCTAATTTTTGACTTCCCAGACTCTAGACCATAGGCTAAAATAAATTTCTTTCCTTTATAAATTAAAAAAAAAAAAGAATGGAATGGTAGTTTTCAGGGACTGGAGAATGGGGGAAGTGGGGAGATGTTGGTTAAGAATATAAAGTTCAAATTGGACAGGGTGAATAAGTTCTACAAATCTAACATACAGCAGGGTGACTATTGTTAATAATACTGTATTATATACTTGAAATTTGCTAAGAGAAAACATTTTAAGCGTTCTCACCACAAGAAAACAAAATGGTAACTATGTGAGGTAACAGATGTGTTAACTAACTTGCATGATCATTTCACAACGTGTGTCAATCACCATGTTGTGTACCTTAAATATATAAAATTTTATGTGTTAATTATTCCTTGATAAAGTTAGGGAAAAAATTTAAAACACAGAGAAAAAGTAAAATAAAATAAAAATAAAAAAAATCCTTCCTTCACTTTTAAAATAGAAAATAGACTTTCACTAGTTCATGCCAGAAACTCCTCAGAAATATACTACATAAAAAATGAAATGAAGCCAGGAATGGTGGCACATGCCTGTAATCCCCACAGCTAGGGAAGTTCAAAGCCAGCCTCAGCAACTGTGAGGTGCTAAGCAATTCAGTGAGAACCTGTCTCTAAATAAAAAATACAAAATAGAGTTGGGGATGTAGCTCAGTGGTCGGTCGAGTGCCCCTGAGTTCAATCCCCAGTACCAAAAAAAAAAAAAAAAAAAGAATAGATAGTAATTGTTAATGGGAAAGGAAGGCACTGTGTTTAGAATACTAGCATTCCACTGAAAAAGAGAAAAAACTGGAGAGGCAGGGGAAGCTTGATATAAAAGGTACACATAACAGAATATCACAGTATCGATGAATGACTTACATATAATATCACTGAATTAATATAGCTTGTAGTAGAACAGTGAGGAGTACAAACTAGCTGGCGATAATTCTTTTTATTTCTTTAGCCATATTAATGACTGAGCAGCTAAGTAAAACTAGAAGTGTATTTACTCTCCAAACAAGCCCCTTGAACAAGGGAACAAGGCATAAATATTACACGTTACATGTGCAGTATAATAGACTTCTGTTTTGCATTAGGCAAGGCTACCTATACATAATTCAGTGGCAATTTTGCTTCATTTTGAAGCTCATGCTATGCTTGTTATTTCTAATTATAGAGAATTAAGTAATACTCTCCGGTTACCATGATTAACTCTTTCACTAAAATTGATGCTATAGAGTATGTAACTCTATATACCATTTCTATGGGTTTTTATCAGCAGTGGATTTTATCACCACTGGATTTGAACAACTTGGGTCTGGAATGTCAGAATACAGTTACTCTTCATTATTGGCATGGAACAACTGAACATTGGAAAAGTGTGAAAAGATTTGCTGTATGTCGTGGGACAAAAAGGAATTCCTAGAAGCCTTCACCTTGCTAGAGGGAGTAAGATTTTCTAGGCATCATAGACTCATCTAAAAGGTTAGTCCACAAGTATACTTTGTCTGAAAGAAGATAAGACTTTAAAGGAATATAAATGTGCAATTTAGAGAAGCGGGTATTCAACAAGTTAATGAGTTCAAGCTTATTAGAAATCAATGAAATGCAAATGAAAAGAGCAATGAGATATCATTTTACATCCATAAGAATGATAGAAGTTAGGGATATAGGTAATGCAGGTATTGGTGGAGATGTGAGGATCTTGGGATTTTCATGCATAGCTAATGGAAAAAATGGACTGTTTTCTCCATTCTGGTGAGAAAGTTAATATTATCTAGTCAAATTAAATCTGTGCATATCCATGGATACATTCTGCTCCTGAGTTATTCGACAAAGAAAGTCTTACACAGAGCTGTGTGCAGACACAGGGATGATCCTGACAACTGACCCATAGTGACAGAGACTGGGTGGCAACATGGATGCTCATCATTGGAAGAGAGGATAATAAAATGTGGTAGCACTATGGTGGATGGTGGATAGGATAACAACACTTACATTGGTACATCGACTGTATAAATAACAACGTGGATGGATCTTAAAAATATATGATCCACAAAAAGCCTTAAGCTTTATTCATAATTGACAAACTGGGAAGCAACTGACATGCTCCAATAAGTGAATGGATGGACAAACTGTGGTACATCCATTTGATGGAACAGTGCTCCATGCTATAAAGAAATAATCTATCAAACCACTAAAAGAGTGGGAAAAACTTAAATGCATATTGCTAAATGAAAGAAATCAATATGAAACAGGCTACTATATGACATTCTGGAAAAGGCACAACTATGGAGAATATAAAAAATTTATTGATTACCAGGGATTTGGAGGGCTAGAGACAAAATTAATGGGTGGAGCACAGAATATTTTAGGACAATGAAACTGTCCTGTAAATATTTGAAACTGTCCTGTAATATATGAAACTGTCCTGTAATGGTGGATTCATGTCATTATACATTTGTCAAAATCCACAGAATGTACAAAGATTCAAAGAATAAACCCTAATGTAAACTATGGATTTTAATAATAATGTATCAATATTGGCTCACTGATTATAAAAATGTACCACACTAATGCCATTAATGCAAGTTGTTAATAAGAGGGGAATCTGTAAGCAAGGTGGAGGGTGCTTTCCACTTAACTTTACTGTAAACCTGAAACTGCTCTTAAAAATCCTCTATTAATTTAGGGGGGAAAACATGGCACTGAGTTAAAGGAAATGGGTTGTGGAAATATTTACATGAATTTAAAATGTGTGTGGAAACAATACAGCTCTTATATAAACATATGCAAACAAAATGATATCTATTAAATGAACAAGAATGGTGGCCTAATGAAGAGGGGAAACAGAAGGGGTGAGGCTACAGGTAAAAGGAAAAAAAAATGAGACTCTGTACAGTCATGAGAGTACAGTATGAACCAGGGAAAGTGGTGAAGCTAGCCCTCGGAACAGGCAGTGGAATGAAACAAACATACATTGAGGAATTTCAGGGAAGGGAGAAGTGGAAGCCTGGCTGTGTGCCTTGGAGACTTTTATTGGCATAAATGGCTGAAGTTGTGAAGCATAAGAACAGGCTACAGAAGAGGTTTGCAATCAAGGAATTTTCTTTCCTAACCAACTTTTTTCTGTATCAGAAAGACTGCAATAGAGTTTAAAACAGGAAGAGGAAAGAAAAAAAAATGTAGTTCATTTTTAGGGTTATTTGTTTAACAAATAAATTCTTCAAAACTGAAGACTATATAACCAGAAATTTCACAAGTTACTACCAGCCAAGGAAGAAAGTATCTGGAGAGCAAGACAAGGTATTTGTGGTATATACCTGCAATTTTGAAAGGAAGGAAATTCTGCAGTTTGTGAGAACATAGATGGAGCTGGAGGACCTTATGCTAAGTAAGTGAAATAAGTCAGTCACAGAAGGAAAAATACTACATAATTTTTTTATATGAGATACATAAAAATCTGTCTTAGCTTGCTTGTGCTGCTGTAAGAGAATGCTACCATATACCGGATAATTTATAAAGAACCAAAATTTATTTCTCACAATTCCAGAGGTTGAGAAGTCCAAGGTGAAAACACCAGGATCTAGTGAGGGCTATCGTTTGTTTCCATGATGACGCCCTGAACACTGCACCCTCCTGAGTGGAATAACACCATATCTTCACATGGCAGAAGGCAGACAGGCAAATGGGGACAAACTCCTTCCCTAAACCCTTTTTATAACAGCATTAATCCATTCACAAGAGCAAAACCCTCATGATCTTAACACTTCCCAAAAGACCCATCTCCCAGCACTGTTGTATTGGAGAGTAAATTTTCACAACATAGATTTGGGAGACACGTTCAGACCACAGCATCAGAGAAGCAAAGAAAGAATGGCAGCTGCCAGGAACTGTAGTAGAGGGAAATGAGAAGTGGAATTTCAGTTACACAAGATAAATAAGTTATAGAGATCTGATGTTCAACGGTGTGCCTATAGGTAACAATACATTTTTGTGCACTCGAAAATCTTTTGGGGGGCTGAGGTTGTGGCTTAGTGGTAGAGAACTTGCCTTGTATGCATGGGGCACTGGATTTGATCCTCAGCACCACATAAATAAATAAAAAACAAAAGTATATATAGAAGAGGAAAAAAGAGAGAAAGAGAGAGAACACTCCATACTGGTTTAAAAAAAATCTTTTCAGAGGTTATATCTCCCACACAGAAGTGAGGGAAGTACAAGGTCTGAAGCAATCATTTATAGACATATGTGGGCTCATCACTATTGGTAAGCATGATTTTCCAAGCAAATATTTACAAATATTGATTCTAACCCTGTTGTTAAATGTTTAAAGCAGGGTATAACATTTAAGGAAAGTCTCACTAGTGGGCATAAGGATATTTCTATATTTCCGTTAATTGGAAAGAGAAACTGAATCCATAATGCAACTCTATCTTTGCTATTTTAGTCGTCCCACATGCTCTTCCTTCTCGAGCTTTCTGGCTCAGAATTTTGGCTTACATGGTGGTTGAGGTTGATGAGTGAAAAAATAGAGGAGGGCAGAGGTTCTCAAAACCAGGAGGTTGCTCTCATGGAGTTGGTGGTTTGTAGGCACTGGGAACTGGCCCAAAAGCATTGTGAGACTTTCTACATTTCCACTGCTATTTAGATGATGTTTCCATGACACGTCAGTAACAGAGCGAAGATCTTGGCAGTGGCCAAGGCTTGGCTGTGAACTAAGGCCCTCTGTGGCTTTTGAACCCCTTCACTGGCTCCATAGTAAGCCACCTACTCATGAAAAGAGCTCATAAAAGAAAGAAAATTTCTTTCATAATGAGCTGCATGTAACTAGTTGTAGAGAGGAGGAGGGAACAAATGTCTCCTTTCTCCACTGAGATATGGCTACTCCTGGACATGTGAATTGATTTCCTCCACTCTTTTTCCTTCCCAGAAAATATCTGTCTTTTACCTTTGGACATCAGCTTATATGTCTGTAATTATGTGTATAGATTCAAAGGATGAGGAGATAAGATGTGTTAAGATACACAATGTTAATATTGACTATATTAAATAATGGAGAGAATATAGGACTTAGGTTAGGAAATTTAATTTGAAACCCCTGAACAGATAAGCACAACCATGACTCAGAGATTTTTCACTTGTTGGTCCTTCTTCCTAGACTACTATTTCCAGACTACCTCCCTCACATCACGCAGTCTGTTCAAATGCCACCTCATCAGAAATGGCATATCTAACCACCCTGAATGAACTAGCATCTTTCAACATTCTCTGTCTCTAGAACCAGCTTAATTTCCTTCACAGAACTTTTTGCCCCTCATATATTATATACTTGTTTGCTATTGCCTTATTATCTATCCTTCTCCAACAAAAAAAGAATGTGAGTCCAATGAGAACCTATTTCCTAGTTCTTGGAAGAGTTCTTTGGGATACAGTAGTCACTTAATAAAGATGTGTATATTAGCTCTGTAATTGTGGGCATCACCCTCCTCTTATTTTATTAGTAGTGAAACATGGATTAAAGCTATATATACCACTTACCACTTGGAATCTTGATGATATATACTATAAATTGAAGAGGTCAACCATTTAGATTTGTAGCATTCTTTGATCAATCTCTCTCAGAGAAGGATCAATTCTGTCATAATAACACTGGAAGATGCACAAGGTTAACTAACTAAGGCAGGGACTATGTTGTTCACATCCCAGTGTTGGTCTGATATAGAAATCTTCAGTGAAATATCAGTGATGCATCAGTTGTAAGGGCTATGAATGATGGAAACAGGGAGTGACAGAGCCCTTGTCTGAGGTTAATGAAGCCTCCATTCTTCTGCCAAGTCTCCCACATCCTCAGTGGTTACCCTCCACCAGCTATATTTCCTGCCCATGTGAAATCCAGGACCAGACCTAGATCCTCCTCCTTCAAAAATGTTCTAAGATTGACGAGCACATAAAGGAAATATAGTGCCTGGAGTTCCCATGCCATACATGTAGGAACAGAGATTAAAAAAAAAATGTGAAAACAAGGTTTGTTTTGTAAGTGTTTATATGTTTATGTGTTGTTTTTTTTTTTTGGTGTTGGTTTATTTTTGTTCTTTTCCTTTGCATAGTTTACATTTGATTCCATGAAATTCACTGAGGAGTACAGCTTGGCTTGTAAGCTTTGGAGACTGTGTTCTTCTGTTTGCTCTCAGAGATACTGGAGAAATATCAGTGCACTACAGTGAGGATCAGAGGAAATGGCAACTTAGTGGTATGGTGTCCCTTGAGAACAATCCCTTCTTCTGGCCTCCATTATATTTAGGTGGAAGGAGAGCACAGTCAGAGAGAAAGGAATGAGATTTCAGGGCTTCATCCCTGAGGAAGGTGAAGAGATAGGGGACATCGGGTCACAAATGGAATTAAGCCTCAGTTAATTGCATGGCTTCTATAGCCTGTTTTTCTTTTGCAAGTCTAAAGCAATTTCTTATATCTCAAAGTTTTTTTAAAATTTTTTAATAAGAGAAAACAAATTTTATTCATATGCATATCAGAACATTGGGAGGAAGGACTCACTGAATAACTAGATATAAGGCTTAAGTTATGTTATATGTTATATATATATATATATATATATATATATATATATATATATATACACTAAATATAATGAATTAAGAATCCTGCATGCGCACGCTTTCTCTCTCCCTCCCTCCCTTCCTCCCCCTCCTCCCCCTCCACATTACAAAAGCAGGATTCATTCTGGCATATTTGTACATGTACAGAGTGTAAGTTGGTAGATTTTGTTCCCACTACTTCCCTATGCCTTCCCCTCATCCTTCAATCCTTCATGCTTGATTTTTTACTCTGTTGGTCTCCCTTTTTTATTTTGAACCTCACAAAGATTCTAAATTCTGAAGAATTTAAATCTCTTTTGGGGTCTATCATTTAATTCATAAGAATTCTGTGGTATTTGTACTTGATCTTATATATAATATGACTCTCTATGTTAGAATATAATTTATTTATCTCCCATTTATTGTGCTTAATTACCTGTGCATATGGAGTTAAAATCAATCTATTTGGGTACTACATGAGCTCAAAACTCCATTAAAGAAGCAGAAGCAAAGAAATTTCCCTAAACAGCATCTTGATGTGGAAATGGCGAGCTTGCTGCTCTTGCCAGTGACCTCTGACCTGTTGATGCCTGGCCCACCATCAGCTGCACAGCACCACCTAAGTATGGGTGGGTGTGAGAGGGAATGTCACCTGGAGGGCGGATGTTTATGCTTTGTAGTACAGCCTCATCTAATCTAGATTTGGAAGATAAGCAATGTTACCTCCTTAGCAGGAAGGAAGGCATTTGTAGGGAGATTTATGAATATCTTGCTCTTTCACTGTTTCAGGCCCAAATTATAGAAACAGTCACAGAAATATTCACTTTTTCCTGCTAGTAAACTCTGTGGTATGTGTGTGTATGTGTGTGTGTGTGTGTTAGTTATGCAGAACAATATACAAAATATGGAAGGAGCAGTGGAATATTCTTTCAAATTTCTCCCCTCTTTAACAAACAAATGTATTTGCAATTTTAATGTGTACCATAATTTGGATATGGGTGAAGTGTGTCCCCAAAGCTTTCTGTGTCGGCCCTGAGTGTGGTGATGTTGGAGGATGTATGAAGGTCTCTAAGTCACTAGGGACACCACCCTCAGAAGAGATCAAAGTAATTCTTCCCAGATAAAGTGATGCTTCTCAGTAATCCCAGCTACTCAAGAGCCAGAGGCAGGAGGATTGCAAGAGAGAGGACAATGTGGGTAATTTAGTGAAACCATGTCTCAAAATAAAATTTTAAAAGGGCTAGGGATATAACTAAAAAAAAAGAGAAAAGCTGTGTTCAATGCCAAGTGCCCAGTACTGCCAAGAGTCATTAGTAATTCTTGTGGGATCCTGAGCTCTCATGAGGGTGAGTGATTATAAGAGCAAATTTGACCTCTGAATCACTCCCTTGTGATGTGATCTTTCCTGTCATCTGCATTAGGTCCCCGCCAAAGCCAAGTAAATAAGGGTGCCATTCCTTAAATCTCCCAAATTGTGGCTAAAGAAACCTCTTTTCTTTATAAGGTAGCCTATCTTGAACATTTCATCATAGTAATGAGAAAAATGGACTAATGCAATATAAATTCAGTATATAGATCTGCTGGGTTGAATTAAGCACAAATAGTATAAAGAAACCTGGTGGCAATTCAGAGGACGGGAAACATTATATGTCCTTAGAGAACATTAAAACTGATTTTAAAAAAAAGCTTAAGTCTCCTCACCTATAAAATAGAGGATAAAAATATTTACCTATCAGAGTTGCATGAGAATTAAATGCAATAGCATTTGGAAAAGACACCATAACACTGTTATGTCCCAAACAGAGTAAGCATCTGATAAAAACTGAATACATTTATTTATGTATCCAATAAAAATTGGAGATATTATAATCATATCTGTATAAATGTACATAATGTAGAATACATATCATAAAGCAGTATAATAACATGTAATAGTTACTAGTTACTGCCTTGTTTATAAAGCCTAATAGTGGTACTATGACTAATACTACTGCCTCTTAATACATTTTATTCATAGATTACCTAGAACTTTTTATTCACTTTCATTTGATTCCAGGACCAATGTATGAGGAATGCAGAACACGAGTTCTTTCTTTCTTTTTAATCAGGAAATAAACTCAGAGGATGGTGCTTGTCCGTGACCACACAGCTGATAAATGATAAAGATGGGCTGGTCCCCAAGTTCCTCTTCCTCTAGCCCCAGTCCTGTTGTCAGCCTGGGGCCACCTCGTACCAGCTTCTGAGGTGCTCGACTCTGCTTACAAGTGTAAGATAGTAAACTTTTCCATCAACCACCTGTGAGCGTGTGTGGCATTATTTTACTGTCACCCTTCAAATGTGCATAAATGCTGAAGTCCCCACAACTGCATAGCTCCTTAGTTCAAGCTCTCTGTGGTCTGTTTAGGAAGCACTCTTCCCTTTGAACAGATGGCAGACAATTTGCTCCGGTTTAAACACTGACTCCAACTTCGTGATGAAAATGGCAGCTGCATTCCTAAATCTCAAATCCAAATCCCACTTGCTTGGGCACTTCAGTGTAAACCAACAAGGGCATGCTCTCTGAACCAAATGTGGACACAGCAGAGACATTGTCCTGAAAGCCAACACCAAAACGCATACACACGTACTTTCAGCTGTAAGATCAAATTCATAGATTGAAAACAAATTTGTTTTTTCTAATTTTGGGGGGAGTCTCCCGGCAGGAAAGTTAAAGAGGAAAAAATGTTTCCATAGTGAGATGAAGGGGAGGAGGAAAGAAGATGCTGCAGGCTTTTCCCACAGGAGCACTGCTTGTTGTTATTAATACAATTAACCTTTCCCTGTTACTAATAACCAAGGTCATTTCCCTTGAAATCCTCAAGTCAGTTTCTCGCTTGCTTTGAATGTGTGTGCTTGCACCATTTTTTAGATACCCTGTCTGCTTCTGTGTTCTCTCTCTCTCTCTCCCTCTCTCTCCTTCTCTCTCCCTCTCTCTCTCCTCTCTGCCTCCCGGGGTCTTGGCTGTAATCTGTAATTCCTGTTTGCACGATTGTGGGCGTTTCAGGACATCCCCGGACAGTTATGAAACTACTGACCGGTGGAGCCTCGCCTGCAGATGGATTTCATTCAGTACTTGTGCTATTATATTAATGGGTTTAATTTAAACAGGACTAGCCTCGCTGGCCAAATTACTGCCATTTAAATCAATTGGTTTAGGGGGAAAGACAGCCTGACCAGAGCTATTAGACTTCAATTTATTACTGTATCGGCTTTTAAACTGGGAAAAGCAAGTTTGCTAATGTCTGTCCTCTGTCCTTTGAGCTTGAGTGCAAAATAAAGTAATGTGAATCTTTGGAGTTTAAAAAAAAAATGGAAGAAGAAAAAAAAATGAAAAAAATATATTAATTTTGAGTCAATGTTTCATGAGGCAAGACCAGGTAGCCCTCCAAAGAATCTGCACCATAGGATCCTGTAGGTGCCTTTGATGTCCCTTCATTAAATTGAGATTCAAATGATCTAACAGATGTATTAGTTTAAAAAGGCTTTTTACTTGGATTTTTCCCCTTCATAAAAAAAATAAGCGCTGCTTTTTTTTTTCACACATTTCAACCTGATTCAAATAGAGAAGCAAAAGGGAAGAAAATGCTTTAGATGTGCTCTTTTGATTTTTTCCAATCTCGCCTGAATAAAATGGAATGGGAGATCAAGAACACTCAATTAATTGCAACACTGGGTGTCACTAGGAAAGGGAGGGAGAGATGAAAGGAGCATTAGGGATGCACAACCCTTAACAAATGCATAGATTCAAAGAAGGAAGAAGAAGGGGGGATAAAAAAGCGTGTCTGTATTTTATTGCACTCGGTAAGCTTTTCGCTTGTATTTATAGCTGCAATTATATCTCAATGAGGTTTGTCTACAGTGTTGGCTTCACGCTAATTTTCCCCCTCACTGCATTCTTGGAATAGGCTCGGACTGTTTATGAACCAGACATATTGACCTCATTTACAGCTAGCAGTTTAAATCCATAATTTTTCCACCCACAATCCCTCTTTGACATTCCGGCGGTGCGGCCGGCTCAGCGAGACTGAACTAAAAGTCTCACACTTCATTGAACACCATTATGCGGCTTTATGCTTATAAGCCTGTTTCCCTCGGCTGCCTTTCAGCTTTGCTGGAGATCCGTTTGGCCACAGGCCGGCAGTGATTAACTGGAAGAATCCAATAAATCACCCTGTCAGCCAGCAGGCTCTCCTCACTATGTCTACACATCGACATTTGGATTTGCACCTCTCTCTCTCTCTCTCTCTCTCTCTCTCTCTTGATTTTCTATCCCTCTTTCTCTCTCCTCCCCTCTTCCTACAGAGCCATTAAAACACCTCTTCCTTCACACAAGGTGAACTTGAACTGCTATTGTGAGCATGGCTCCATTGGAGCCCTCTGGGGAGAGAAACCCCTTTGATTTGCAGAGTTTTCCCCTGCCCTAGCTTTTCCTCCCTCCTCTTCCAATTAATTCACCCCTTAACTCTGATGGCCTCACAGAAGGGGGGAGGACAAGCAGAGGGGAGTGCAAAAGAATGGCCAGAAGCCAGGTGCCCAAGAGAAGAGGAAATCCCACAGATTCCTGTCAACTCCCTTTCCCATCCGAGAAGGCAGAGATGCATGGAGAGGGAGGATCCGAAGCCTTTGGGCTGTGCTTCCCCAGATGCAGAGCATCTAGGAGAAAGCTATATTGGGGCCAGTTTCTTCTTAGGGAGGGGCACACACTTGTGTTCATCACTAAATGAACGCTTATGAGACTGTTCCAGACTCCATTTGCAAGAAGGTAAAGGGGTGCACAAGCAGAGGCAGCCTTCCCCAGCACAGGTACCGGCCTGGAGGTGCTGGGGCCAGAGAGCTCTGAGCAGATCCCACAGCTCCCGTTTGCTATTTCTCACAGGTGAACCGGGTTTGTGAAACAGCCTCTTCTTTGACTTGACTGGTAATTTCCTGACCCTGTCTCTTTCGTATTCTCCACATGGCCATAGTCGTCTTTTGTCTGGGATTATTTCTGCACTGTGAGCACAAGCATTTGTTTGATGTCCCAGACATCAAATATACTTGTACACTCTCCGAGTGGCCAAAGAAGCAGGATTCTTGCTTTTGAAAACTCCACTGGCAAGAATGACAAAAGGCGGTGCGAACTACAGACACAAAGGATGGGAGAGGGAGGAAGGGACAGGACCCATCAGGGGTGATTACAGGGCTCTCCCTCCCCACATCCCACCGCAGAGACAGTGGTGCGGCTCAGTCCCAGGCTGTGCTGCAAGTACCTGTAACAGCAGTAACCACCTGTGAGCGAGAAAGGAAATCGATGCAACCACGAAGGGGTGGCCTGCCTTTGTCAATGGGCTTCCAGTTTGTGCTGCCTGAGAGGGAGTCCTGCTTGAGACAGTGACGCCTTTGTATCCACGCCTCCACCTCCTGACTGATTTTGGTATACGTTTCTTATTAAATATTTGCATTTTGTAAACTGCCTTGTCTTTTGTGTGTTAGCTACGTAGACAAACACAAATTAGATAAGAGACCTAAAGAGAGAATCTGAGAAGGGATCCCTGAGTTCTTGCACGTGATACCTGGTAAGTCTAACCAAGATCTGGCCACAGAGTAGGAAATTAAAACGTGTGATTTTTCCTAAACTCCTGTTACAGGCGGAATGTTTGAAACCCATGTTGAAGTCCTCACTCTTAATGTGACTGTATTAGGACCTGGGGTTGTTAGGAGATGATTTAGGTCCCAAGGGTTCCACCTTCATGAACAGAATTAGTGTCCTTATAAAAGAGGCTCAGAGAGCTCTCTGGCCCTCCTTCCACAATGTGAGGATACAGGGAGAAATTTGGCAGTCTGCAACGCCAAGGAGAGCTCTCGCTAATATCACACTTCCAGCTTCCAGAACTGTGAGAAAAAAAAAAATTCTATTGTTCACAAGTCATTCCATCTACGGTACTTTGTTATAGCAGACTGAGCTGAAACACTCCCATACAGGCTCATAAATATAAAAGCCACTTGGGAAAAATGGAGGTGGTCCCTGGGGACACACTAAGTCTCACAATGCATTTTCCTTCCCAGTCTGGCATCCAGTCCCCTATTTCCCCTTTACAGCTCCAGCTCTCTCTGTATTTATGTCACCCTGATATGCCACCACGGAGCAGGGAGCAAAGCTTAACCAAATGTCCAAATCTCTGGGGAGGAGATGAAACCCAATTTGATCAGTTCCTGATCTGACAACATTCTGGTGCATCTGCACGGGGGCATGTTGGAGCTACTGATGCAAAGGATGTAGGGTTTGCTTCTGTTCCCCACTTCTGAAGATCATAGGATGAAAGAACACTCCTAAAAAGAACTTGTCAGGAATATTCCCTGCATACCCACGAGGCTCTCAGTGTGTGTCATTATATACAAACATGAAGACAGCCCATGAATTGGAAGGCAAGGAAACAGGTTTCACAAGTTACTCATTTGTTTTCACATAATTGTAGGGGTGTGGGTCAGGGAGTCTGTGCTTTCAACAATAACCATTAAGCAAGAAAATTTAGATGGCACTCAGATAATCTCATTGTCAAAAGCATGTGAGGCACACCTGTCACAAAAGGCATTGTGGTTATTACACAAAGTTACCTCAGCATGACTCAGTTTCTCTGCTTATAATAGAAGAATAATAAAAGTATTTGCTACTTTGCTATAATAGACAGCTGTTTTGAGAAAGAATAATCTATGTAAAGTGCTCTGTGCACCTCAGAGGCAAGGTAATGTTGAAATTTATGTCAGCATTATCATTAAATCTTTTCTCCCGGGGACTCAATATTTTTCAATATTGTCTCATTGATTCTAGCAGCATGATAAACAAGAGGAGAAGGAACGGTATAGAGGCAAGATCATTTAAATACAAGGCAGGAAAACTGGATTTTCTTTTTAGTTCTGCCCCCAAACTAGCTCTGTGAATTCAAGGAAGTTCTCAAAGACCTCTGTTCTTTCACCTATATAATAAGGATTGAGCCAAATAATGTCCAAATTTTCTTCTCTAATGCTGAGTTCAGCAATAGAAAAAATACATACCCATCCTTCATGATATAATTTTGCACTATCACCTCCTCCTAAGACTCTTATCTGGGTTTTATAAATGTGCTCTCCTTAGTCTCATGCGGCTTCTGGGTTAATTTCAGGGGTTTGTTTTGTTTTGCAGTCTCTTTAGTTTGCTCTTGCCTGGTAACATAGGCAATGCCCAGAGTCTTGTATTTGTCCAGGTCCTGTGGTGTAAACCTAAAATCTCAGATACTCAGGAGGCTGAGGAAGAAGGGTGGTAAGTTCCAGTCCAGCCTGGCCAAGTTAGCAAGACCCTGTCTCAAAAATAAAATGATATGGGGATGTTGCTCAGTAGAAGAGTGCCCCAGGGTTAAATCCCAGTATGAAACAAAACCAAAAAAAAAAAAAACAAACAAACAACATCAGCAAACAAACAAACAAAAAACCCTGTACTTGGCCTTCTCTCTGTCTACACCCTGTCTCCCTGGCTTCATCTATGATTCTAGTTTTAATTATCATCCTTATGTGGAAACCTGTCTGGCTTTCTCTCTCTAATCCTGATAACCTTCTCAAAACCCATACCATTGTCCCAACTACCTGCTATCTACATCTCCACCCAAATAGCTGCCTACTTCTCAAGTTCCACAAGTGTAAAGGAGAATGGACTCACTATTTCCTGATCCCACAGAATTAGCTAGAGTTCAATCAAAGAAGTAGACCTTCCACTAATTTATGTGGAATAAAAGTTGTAGCACAAGGAATAGACCTTCCCCAATGGCTGGGACTGGTAGAAAAATCTGTTAAACTGTTGTTTTTGTATCTAGTGCTGAACATGAAGTCCCTGGGGGTCAGCCAGATTTGTAGTTGGAAAGGAAAGCTGGGCATGAGCAAGAAAATTATGACTAGGAGGATGAAGGAGAGCTCACATCTGTCTTTCACTACCGTCAATACCTACTATAGACCATTTGCAGCAAAAGTTGATGTGCTTCTCTACAGAGCTACATTTGTGCTTGCTCTAGAGCTTAGAGAAGCTGCAAAAGTACACCAGTTAGGAGTATGGAGAGGTTTGTGTTCAGTTAGGATCCACAGCAATGAGGGGAATTATCAGATCAGTATGGATGCACACTAGCCGCCATCATTCTTGGCACAATGTACCAAACTTCAGAGTGTCCGGTATGTGATTCTGCTTCACTTGTACGTCTAGAGCTCATGTGACAAGTTTCCTGTGGTTAACACTAACTCAAAATTAGTTCTGGGTGTTCAGAAGACAAAACTATTTCACCCACAGGCTGCTCCTCATTCTATTCAAGACATGTCATCTTTCCAATATCCACATTAAACACCAGACCTTCCCTTGTTCCCATATCCAGTCAGCTTCCAAAATCAGTGCACTCCATTCTCATAGTGTTTTTTCTGTTCATCTCAGCCTCTTTTCTAATTTCTATCTACCTCCTTTACAAGCAAATGAGGCTCTCATTTTCTCTTGCCTGGCCTGTTAGTCATTTCCGTATAATCTCTTCCCCCTTCGTCATCTTTCCTCCCTGCCAATGAGACTCCATAGATTCCCCACTGTTCAGAGATGAAATCCAACTCTCAGATCTGGCAACAAAGGCCCTCCACAATCAGGACCAAATTAATTTTTCCAACCGATCTTTCCTCCTGTTGGCTTTCAGGAAATTTATGTTCCATCTACTATTCCTCTATTCCATGTCCAGGACTCCCTCACCCCTTGTTGCCTCCAACCTGGGATGATCTTCCCTGATCTCAGACTCTACTGTCTTGAAGTGGATAAGCCTCTGTTCAGGTTTCCAAACTTTCCATCATTCTTTTCTCCAAACATCTTTAATCACTATCATCTCTGAAAAATGCTAAATAAATTATTGTGTAGCCTTTTCAAGTAAACATTATTATGCCTGGAATATACATCAGATGCCCCAATATAGACTGCACCATTTTGAAAATAGAGCCACATCTTCTTTCTCTGTGTATTTTTCCCAGCACCTTGCACACAGTGGGTGAAGAGTCAGCCCTTGTTCCCTGATGCGATGAGTCATGGGACTAGGACGGCAGAGGGAAGGAAAGTCGTGAGGGAGGGCAGCTCAATAGAAACTTTTAATTTGAAAGTCAACTTCCAAGCAAAAGATTGATGAGAATTATATTAGTTAACACCCACTCATTTCAGAAACCCAAATCCAAACTCAACACTAACTTAAACTTTGTTTATAAGAAGGGTAAGTATTGATTTGTTGACTGAAAGTTCAGACTTGACAGAATGCAGGGCTTAAACTTGTGGTATCAGGACTCAGTGTTTTATTACGTCCTTCGTGGTGGATTGACCTCACTCTTAAGTAATTGCTCCCCCTCTGATGGTGCAAGTGTCACCTGCACTACACACCTTACATGATTATTTCCTGTTACCAGAGTTTCAAAATTAATGCTGGGTTTTCCTCCGATCAGAGTTCCTTGTTATTACACAGTCTTCCCTGAAGAAATCATTTCAGCCAGAGAGGCAAGGTTTATTAACTGGTTCAGGTGAAGATTGTGGGTCACCCTTTCCCAAGCCAGACTGAGGGTGGGAGAAAAAGTTCCCCAGAGGGAGATGCAACCACCCTAAGAAGAGAAAGATAATGGACAGGAAAATCTCATCAAGATTTTGGAAAAATGGTTACCCCCAAGACCATTGGTTTCCTCTCACTCTAGTATTTTCCCCATTAACTCCTTCCCCAATAGGATAATTGTTCCACTATTTCCACCTGCACATTTCATAGGGAGAACAACAGGATGAATTTCCCATCGTTAGGCCCAACTTGAACAGAAGCTCTGCAGCCTGCCTGCAAGTTCAAAGTTTTTGGCCAAACACTCAGAGCCCTGGTATATAACACAAGGACTTGGATAGGCCTAGTCTGATCAGATCATTTCTTTCAATCATTAACCAAATGGTAATATTTATTTATAAACACTTGGTATCAATCATACATCCTACATGTTCATGGAAATTATTCAAGATGATTTTCTCAAGCATTGGCACCCAAGAAGGATTTTTATGACTAGGGTAGTATTGATTCTTACCACTTCTGTTGTGTCTCGCATCTTCAAGATACTTTACAAACATCACTAGCTAATTAGTCTTCAAGATGCCTCTCTGGAGGTGGATACATTTTACCTGGAGTTTCAGATAAGGAAGGAATAGACAGAGAGATTACATGGCAGCCACAAAGCCCACTGATGCGCCCCAATCATTTCCTGCTAACAATTCTTTCCACATGCTGCAGTCCTCTCCATGGAAACCCCAAGTCCACACCACAGCAGAGGAGGAGGAGCTCTGTGTGCAAATCCCACAGGAGCTGGCTGCTACCCAGAGGAGTGTTTTCATCCCTGAAGTATGTTTACATCAATTACATTAAGGATTACCTGAATAGAAGCCCACCACACATATTTGAAGGTAGGAGAACAGATTTCCTTGTAGTAATATCTACCTGCCAAAGAAAGAGAATTACACCTAGTAATCAGCACAAGTAGGCATGAAGAGAAAAAGAAAAAAGAAAAGAAAGGCAAGTTCCTTTGATTGCCTTTGAAGTGAAAAAGTTTGAAATTATTGGGATGACCCCAAACAGCCCTTTGTGGGGTCTTGAGAACTTCGCAGGCAGAAACCATTCACTTCTCCACTAGGCAAGTGACAGCCAGTAGAAGTGGTCCTGTTGGCAGGTGGCCAGGGGTCCCAGCTGGACACCAACTTGCCCTGTTGTCTGGTGGGTACATTCTCTGTGTTCATCTTTTGTCTTTCTCCCCCTTCTGTGCCTGTCTCTTTCTGGGTCTCTGTCTCTCCCTCCTTCCCTCCCTTTCTCCTTCTCTTCTCTCAGCCCTAGAATGGAAGCCACAGATCAACTTGCACCACAGAGTTGCACATAAACACTATGATAAAGTACTTTGCAGGAGCCAAGTCCTTTGTGCATTGCAAAGAGGTTATTTGTGAGGGTAATAATTCGTTCCCTAACCAGCACTGCATCCTGTACCTAGAGATCAGGTGGCCGCTCCTGGCTGTCTGTACTTTTCCCTGTAATTCAAGCGAGCGACACATCTTCCTACTGCAGTGTTCATAAGGTTTGAAAATGAAGTCCTGTAGGGAACTCCTTCTAATTGCCAGAGTGAGTCACTTTCCTTTCCAAGCAAAGAGGTTTCTGTTGGTGACATGAGAGAGCAGGCGCTCGTCTGTATTGTAACAGCTTAATTATAAGTATGGGTATAATCACACAATCTGTCATTATACCTTTTTTTCACCCTGAGAATTTGTACTGCAATCACCATAACACTGTAACAACATGAACAACAGACTGTCTGGCCTCCCTGAGATCGTTTCCTTCGCCATGCCTGGTGGGATGAGCAGGCGGCTTTGGATGGAAGAACAGACTCCTATCTAGGAGAAAAATCAAGGCTTCATCTCTCACAGGGGTCTCGGGGCGTCGTGTTCATTTGGCTCTCCAAAGGACAGTCAAACCCCTCACTTTCCTCCCATCCTAACAAACCCTCCTTCTGTTTTCATCCGTTTGAAAATTGCACAAGAAGTAACCACCCTTCTGCTATTTTATACCCAAACCAAGTGAAGTGGAAATTGCACGAGGAAACCTATCCATCTGTTATCCCTCGGCTCAGCAGTGGATAGAATTTATTACGCTGTGTATCCTGCCCCCTGCCTCTGCCAGGCAGCCTGTGGGGTGACGTATGGGTGGGGAGGGAGGCGTGGGTCTCAGAGAGGGGGTGATTGCCTTTGCAGCTCCAACGGCACAAGTAGAAAACCTACTTATTACAGAGCAAGAGTTGGGCAGTCACACAGCAGCGGTGCCTGAGGAGGAGGGAAGGAGTCCCCGCTGCACCTGAGGTAACCCTGTACCCTGCAAGCCGCCGGCCACACCGCTGCAACTACGCCTAGACCAGGAGTCAAGATCATTCACAAACTGTGAAGGACCGGGGACCCATCTCCTCAGGCTGAAAAATAGATTTTCCAGGGAAGCTTTATTTTCAGGGGGACTGTTGAAGCTCAGCAATAACCTGGTTCCATGTATCAAGAATTCCTAGGAAAATGTCTCTAGGAAAAAAAAGAAAAACCCTCCTGGGAAACAGCCCCTCCTTCATATGGGAAGAATTTATAGTGCCATCCTATGCTTCACCAATTGGGAGTGGATGTAAAATGAACTAAAATAACCATCCTTGGCATGTTGGTGATTGATAGGGTTCCCTGTCACCATAAGGGAACATTTTTATCATACGATAAAAGTTGATGGAGTCCCAGTCTTGGCAAGGATGTACCACAGGGATGAGACCTTAATATTCTTCCTTTCCTACCATGTTCATGCACCTTTCTCTTCCCAGAAAATATGGTCATTTGTTTGTGCTTCGTGAATTTTCTTTGATCCATAATGGAGTACCCCAGGCACAAAGAGAATATTGGAGATTTGATTCTTACTCATTAATGATATCCCTCACAGACCATCAAATACAGCCTAATCCTTTAATGTTGCCTCACATCTACCCTCAGGCCTTGAAAGAGATAAGGCAATTATTGTAGAATCCACTTATTCTTTTCTTCATCAGGTTGAAATTTAAACCATTATCATCAAGACTGCCAATGTCTCCTCAAAACAAAACCTAATAAAAAGGGTTTATGAAATAGATCATGGAGGCTTGGGCTTGGGTCATATGTTATGTAAGCTTGTCATTCCTTTTAACAATACAAAGTTATGCTCTTTAAACAATTTATTCCTTTGTCTAACAATTCCTTGTAAGGGGCTGGGGATGTGGCTCAAGCGGTAGCGCGCTCGCCTGGCATGCGTGCGGCCCGGGTTCGATCCTCAGCACCACATACCAACAAAGATGTTGTGTCCGCCGAGAACTAAAAAATAAATATTAAAAATTCTCTCTCTCTCTCTCTCTCTCTCTCTCTCTCTCTCTCTCTCCTCTCTCACTCTCTCTCTTAAAAAAAAAAATTCCTTGTAAGGCCAAATATTCTCTTACTGTGGATAAAAATCTGAACAAAATATACATGGTCCCTACACTTTAGAGCCCAGAGACTGGTGAAGGAAGTAGTCAAGAAAATGATCAAATACAGAGTTTGATAAAAGATAGTATGTAGTGGTAGAGGAAAACTAAGAGGGGCTTGTGTCCCAGATTTGGAGGTAAGTAATAAAATGAAGAATAATGGACACAAGTATTCCATTCATAAAAATCAGAATAGTAAATGTTCCAAGGTGATTAGGTTATGAATTTAAGTTAGTTCAAATGGCTAAAGGGAGAATAGGGAATTGTAAGACTGAGTCAGAAGAGATAGGGTATTAGGGTTCTGCAGGGAAACAGAACTGAGAGAGGGGGAGAGAGAGAGAGAGAGAGAGAGAGAGAGAGAGAGAGAGAGAGAGAGAGAGAGAGACTATAGAGAGAAATTTATGATTTTAGGGACTGACAAGTTCAAATTCTGTAGGGCTGGTCAGCAGACTACAGATGTGGGGAAGAGTTAATATTCCAGCTTGATTCCAAAGGCTCAATTCTGTCTACTCTGGGGAGTGTCCGTTTTCTCTTAAGAACCCCACTTTAGGGCCAACACACTTTATGGAGAGTAATCTGCTTTTTCCCATTGTACTGACTTAAATATTATTCTTATCTAAAAATTACCTTCACAGCAACATCTAAACTCATGGTTAATATTAGGTATCACAGCTTGGCCAAGTTGGCACATAAAATTCACTACTTTCATTACTAACAGCTAGTAAACAACTTATGAGGAACCTCTTTAGACTTGTTAAGCCCTCTGACATCCATCCCAGGAGCAATAGTGAACCATCTGGATGGAAATCAAGGCCATTTCATATGTGTGATGGAACAAGAGCAGCTCTGTTAGAAGAAGACTGTGGCCACACCATGCAAAGAGAATGGTGGGAAATGGGGACAAGACTGAAGATCAACAAGTACAGAGAGGAAGCTGTCATTGCCAGCTTGATGAAAGGAAATAGTTTTCAAACCAAAGAATTGTCAATAAGAATGGAGGGAAACAGATCGAAGAGGTGGGTTGCTTTTGTTTGTTTTATTTTGTTTTGTTGCTGTTTGTGGAGAAATTGAATCATTAAGACTTTATAATTGGCTAGCAGGGCAAATCTCATAATTTGCAGAACCTAATACAAATAAAATATGAATGTGTGCGGGGGTGCTTGCTAAAAATATATATATGAGGGGCTGGGGTTATGGCTCAGTGGTAAAGTGCTTGCTTAGTATGTGAGAGGCACTGGGTTCAATTCTCAGCACCACATATAAATAAATATTAAAGGTCCATTGACAACTAAAAATATATTTAAAATATATATATATATATATATATATATATATATATTTGTGTGTGTGTCTATATCTATATCTATATAGTCTATGTTCTTTTTCAATTCATCATAGCATACTTTATTTGCTATTTTATGTTATGCTTCCTCAGGCATGAGAATATTCACAAAGCACCCAGGGCCCGGTTCCCCTACATAGCAAGTGGGTACTTATACCCCCTCTCACAGCGCCACCTGGAGTACACGGTACACCAGTCACTGAGCAAATGATGGAGAGTGGGCAGCTGAGACTCTGCCTTGGGAGAGCAGGAAGGCAGTGAGTGGTGGAACCATGAGTGCTTGGGCTCCAAGCCCTGACCTATGCTCCAGTGTCCCATTGGACTTCACTACAAAACACAGATTCTAAGAAAAGACTCTTAAGAATTCAAGGACAGCAACCACAGAGCATTAAACCCCCAAGAACATGGCCTTCTGATTTCAGGCCCCCTTGTGACTGCACTGGTCCTATGAAGCTGGTGCTTTTAGTAAGATACAAGGAGGACTAAGACAGATAAAATAATAGAGATGACAGTAGATTTAAGTTATGAAAACAAATGGTGAATGGCAATGCTGTGCACATAGAGAAAAGGGTTGAAGGTCAGGTTTTGGACTTTGGAGAAAAAGGAGGTTTGCACCTTTGGATTCCTCAGTTGCATAGGAGACAAGTCGAATAAGTAGCCAGATATGTGCATTTGAATTTCAAGAAAGGAATCTGGACTAAAGATACAAAATTGAACAATATCAGTGTATGGATCGTATTTTAGCATTTTGTTATAGGAGTGGTGAGTTTGTGCTCATCCAAAAGCTCTTACATGAAGACAGAGATCTAGAAGAATTCAGATAATCTATGGATCCAGAGACTGGAAGCCAAATGGGCTATCATGGGAATGAAGTTCCCCACTGTGATCTCTTTTATACCACATGCTAAACAAAGGAGTTATAGAGACTCTTACAACAGAGTGAAGCAAGATAGTAGAGTAGGAAAGTCCTAGCCTTGAGGTCAGAACTCACCTGAGGCCCTAACATTTCTAGCTGTGTGCTCTCACACACATCCCTTACCCTCCCTAAACCTTTGTAAATTTTTCTTTTCAAAATCAAGATAATTAAATCTGTCTCACTCTGTTGAGATGCTGAAACAAAACAGTGAACATGAGTGCCCTTTATGTGCTGCAAAATGACTACAGATGTGGAACTAAGTTATTACTGAGTAGATCTGGGTAGCTTGGAAAGCTGCATTAACCCCTTCATGGCACCAAATACTAAAGGGTGTATGAAAACGGGAGTATTCAGAATGGCAAATAAGCACCTGCTCAAAGGAGTTTGTGATCATGAGCAGTCTTTTCTGGTTCAACTTCCTAAATAATAATTTTTTTTCACCCAAGCAAAGTGGCCATAGAGAGCCCCTATCACCATCCATTTCTCCCAGTCTAAACTTCCTCTCCTCTGCCTTTTGATCTTATTATCTCTGCAGTGATAGCTTCCCTGGCCAGACCCTGGCATCAGATGCCCGGGGCCACATTTATTAGTCATCCCTCATGACTCTTGCCATGCACTGTGTTCCCTGCAAGAGGCACTAGGTTGAGGAAAAATAATTAGTAATCTAGGCACTGCAGTTCTGATGAGACACCTGCAACATAATCATCCAAATCAAATATTTGGCTCAGCTTCTTCAGATGATATATCTCTTCCTGCAACTGCTGAATGGCAGCTTAGCCGAGCTTGTACTGAAAATGAGGAACATATAGGAGGAAGAAGGGAATCTTCCTGCTCTCTGTTGCTGCAGTTTGTCCCAGTGTAGCTGCTACCAAGGCTCAACTCCAATCTTAAATGTTCAGACCCTTCTAATCCCATCAGCCAAAGTGAACAACGGGGAAATGGGAGCAGGGGAAACAATTTAAGTTACTCAAGGATTCAAGAATGAATATTTGTACCACAAGGAAACACCCAATTATGTTCTCTGAAAGTCATCACTAACACAGGGACTGGCAGCTCTCTGGGTCCCTCAGAAGATATTCAGGTTTGTAAGGCATTGTTTCAGCTTCATGATTCTGCAGTTGAGAGAACTGAGACTCGGGCCTCTTTGGTTTTTCATGGTAGACTCAGTGCGAGAACACTGCCTTCCTTGTGCCTAATTTGGTGTCCCCTCCATTAGGCTATAGGGCATCTTACAGGCAGACCACATCCCTGTCCCCTAGAATTGTGTACAAAAACTTAGCCATTCATGGGACTGCAAATTGGTGCAATCAATCTGGAGAGTAGTATGGAGATTCTTTGGAAAACTGAGAATGGAACCACCATTTGACCCAGCTATCCCTCTCCTCAGTCTATACTTAAAGGACTTAAAAACATCATACTACAGGAACACAGCCACATCAATGTTTATAGCAGCACAATTCACAATAGCTAAACTGTGGAACCAACCTAGATACCCTTCAGTACATGAATGGATAAAGAAAATGCAGTATATATACACAATGGAATATTACTCAGATTTAAAAGAGAATAAAATCATGACATTTGCAAGTAAATGGGTGGAGTTGAAGAATATATTGCTAAGTGAAGTAAAAAAACAAATGGTGAATGTCTTCTCTGATATAAAGATACTGATTCATAATGGGGATGGGGTGGGGGGGACATGGGAAGAATAGAGGAACTTTAGATAGGGCAAAAGGGGAGGAAGGGGAAGGGGAGGTATTAGGGTAGGAAAGACAGTAAAATGAGCTGGACATTATTACTCTTAAGTACATGTATGAAAACACAAATGATGTGTCTCTACTTTGTGTTCAACCAGAGACATGAAAAATTGTGCTCTATATGTGTAATATGAATTGAATTACATTCTTCTGTCATATATAAATAATTAGAATAAATAAAATAAAATAATTTTAAAAACTCAGCCATTGTCATATTTATTCAGTATAGTTTCTAGACTGCTTGCTTCATTCAGGGCTCATTCACTTAGAAAGACATGCCAGGGTTAAAAAATCACAGAATAAATTCTAGTCTAGCCCATGTCTAAAATCTGTCAAGTTAGCAATATCTGAAATTTCAAAATGATAGAGTTGTTAATGAGGAATAAATGTTCTCCCACAGCATCCAGGAATATCTTTATGCTTATAAATGGCATGAATTACCCTGTGTTTGATGACATTGGAAAGTGTTAGTAATTGAACTGCTCATTTAGTGAATCCAAGCAGAGAAATAGCACAAGCCTCTGATAAAAAGTCAAAGTTGACCCCAACCTTGATATTTTAATTGTTTAGAAACTATCTATGCTTTTTAAGATTATTTACTCTCAGCCACATCAGAAATAGAAGATGAGAAGGTAAGATTTCTATCAGAGTTTTTATTATACTTGGACTCCGAGAAAATTTCTGATTATGATATATCTTAGAATCATATCCTGGAGATATATTTTTTAACTTGCCTCAGCCCCCCACCCCCATTTATTTTAAGTTTCATTGTATGGTGTCTAAAACAAGCAAAATGGATAAATAAGTAAATAGACCAATGAATCAATTAATTCATAGAAAAGAAGTAAGCAGAAATGAAAAAAACAAAGAAGAAACAAATCAGTACAACTACATTAGTTAAAAATATAAAATATTTGAAGTTTATTATATAAGAGCCTAACGCACATTAGAATCAACTGGGAAGACTTTAAAAGTCTCATGCTGATGCCTCACTCTAGATTAATTAAATCAGAATCTGTGGCATAGGATCCAAGAATCAGTATTTTTTTTAGCTTCCTGGGTATTTCTTGGGTACTAACCAAGTTTGATATCCACTGGCCTAGAAGACCTATAGCTCCCATTAATAATAATTTTTTTTATTGTTAAGATCATGAATGGCACTTCATTTTTCAAATCTTTTTTCCCCTATAGTCAGGCTTCTCACACTGTTGCAACCACTCTTGTCTATAAAAGACAAAATGTTCAAACATCACTACTAGTAGAACCCAGGACTATGTTACAGTTGTAAAAAGATGAGAACCAGATCCAAAGACACTAAATTAGAGGACCACTGGGTAGGAATTCCTCTTTGACAAAACCGAAAGTGACAGTTCTATAAGAGGAACCCTGAATCCCATATTAAGATGCTGGTGGCCGCGAAAACAAGCCTTGCCAAAGCATTTGTTTGCTCTTGCACAGACCCACACTAAAAGTAATTTTCCGGACCATGAGTATGGGGTGCTGACTGTTTGCAGAGGCAGCAGGTGTGGATGACACACACCTGTTTTAATTGCTTCATGAAACATTGCAAGGTTTTTGCCTGAATCTAGAAACAACACTGAAGCTTCCATTGCGGCTCTTGATATTATAGACGGGCCAGATGGAATCCTGTCGACTATGTGATTGAACGTATTTTTCATTTGAAAATAGAAACCACTGGGTACGTCATCTGTAGGGTAATCTGGGAGGACATTTTTCTTCATTCTATCCAGTGGACCATGCAGAAACACCTGTTTCATATCTTGGAATCATTTACAACTGCTATCTAAGAAATAAGTGTTGAAACAATATCATTAAGCTACTTTTAAAAATTCATCTACTTGGGCATTGAAGAAAATAACAAAACTTGGAGCTTGCATTACCATTTTCACCATATGTAGTGCCCAGAGCTTTGGATAATTAAACATATCTGTTCCTGCTCATGGGGTAGACGGTCCAACATCCCAGTTTTCCAAGGACTGAGAGACTCCCTGCAACGAGGAGATTTCAGTGTCAAAACTAAGTCCAAAAGACTGGATCAAGTTGGTCACTGCTATGGCTTGGATATGGTCTGAGTGTGTTCCCCAATGGGTTCACATTCTGGAGACTTGGTCCCCAGTGTGAGGATGAGAGAATGGGGAGAACTTGTATGAGGTGGGGACTAGTGGGAGGTTAGGGTTAGGAATTAATGTTAGTATCACAAAGTGAATTAGTTTCTGTGAGAGTCAATTATTATGAAAAATTTTGCCTGACCTCTGAATTCCTCTGGTTTCCTGTTTCACTTCCAATCTCTCCTTCTCACATATGCTCCCACCACAATAACATGCCAAGGAAGCCCTCATCAGAGGCCAAACAGATAAGGCCACCTGATCTTGGGCTCTATGACTCCAATGATAAGTAACTAGTGTCGAACATTTTGTTATAGCACCAGAAAACTGACTAATACAGTCATCTGATTAGAAACACATGGCACGAGACAATGAAAGGCTGTATAACATATCAGTCACCTCACTCATTGGTAGAGTGTTCTACCCAGACATTCAACATATAATGACTTGATCATAACACTGTAAAATGCAATGGACAAATTTGCTGAAAGTCATTCTGGAACCAAGAACAGTCAAAAAGGTATGTAATTCTATCACTTGACATTGACTCTAGGAAACACAGCCATTACCACCCAGAAGGTCTGGGCCTGAAGGGGAAAGATCCTGCTCTGAAAGAGCCATAAAAGATTTCTCTCATATTCCTGGTCATGACCACCAACTCCCAAGTTTGGTTATAATTTTATTTCTGATGATCTCAAAGTATGTCAAAGAAAATCAAATCAAGTTTAATTAACTTTAATTTTCAAAATAGATACATATAACATCAAATTTTGGACCTAGTTTTGGAAAAAATAAGTAAGCAACATTTGAATCCAGTGATTGGGGTTGACCTTATTAGACCATTGAGTTAAGCCTAGGACCAGCGCTTCCTAAATCTGCTTTCCAAAAGTCAAGACTGCTATTCCTCATAACTTAATGTCCACTGGAATCACCTGGGGGAAGGCGGGAATGGGGCCCAAGATTCTGCATTTCCAACCAGTTCCAGAATAATCCAGGTGGCTCAGAGAATAGAGTCTGAGTAGTAAATAAAGCACAGGGCATCGTGCAGGTGCCCAGTGAGGCTCAGAGAAGAATCAGGGGACAGTGGCATCTCTTATTCCTCTGCCCTTTTTCAACAGGAGCAGCTGCCTTTATTTATGTGGAAGTACCACATAGAGTTTGTTTAAAAATTCATTCAACTGCTTTAGAAGGAAAAATGAAAAAGAAAAGAAAGAAAGCCACAGCATTAATAAAAAAAAATGTGCACCAGTATGAAAACAAATAATTCTGCTGAAGCATGCCACATCGCTCCTCACAAATCCTTCCATCATATACCACTGTTCCCTCAGGTTGGCTCAGGACACTGTTGTAGCCTGAGATTTCCAGTGTAACATCACCTGCTTCTGACAGAGCATGGTGTGAACCCTGTGGCAACAATGCCAAACTTGTAGTTTAATTAAAAAAGAGAGGGGAAAATAAACCTCTCTCCAACACACAAAGTAACAAAGGAAAAGCCCTCCCAGAGAGAGCCTTGTAGACCCCAAATAAATGATGACTTTCATTTGTAGAAACTTCCACTTGTCCCATGTAAACAGGAACAAAAACAGATGTGCAACAGGCTGGCCCTCAGGCCAATTTCAGGAGGCAGCAATTGGCAAGATGCAAGCTGTAGATGGACAGGACCCAACTTCATTAGGGGAAGTTTCAAAATCCAAGCAGAACCAAACTCTTCCCAGAGAAGGGTCACTTCAGAGCAGGGTGCCTGTGCTAAGCTTTTCATGCAAGTTTAAAGCATCCTTTATACAGTAAAAAAAAAAAAAAAAAAACTCATTAAACTTGGGCCAAGAACCACCGTAGGTACAAACACACCTAACTATCCCTCTAGAGCAATATTCGCTATGATTTTATTCAATTTAATTATTCATAATGAAACCAATGTGTTTTGGTTGTGTTGTTTTGGTGCTAAACTAGTATTTTGAAAGGGCAGTGCCAGGTAGAACCCAAGAGCAGTCCCTCCAGACTCCTGAGTGCATTTTGCCAACTCATAGTTAAAAGTCCCCTGCAATCTTTGCCTCCCAGATGTGGGACAGAGACAGTTCAGATGTGGAAATAAAGCGGTTAATGAAGGAAGATATGTATAGACAGGCAGGAACTGAGAGAATTATGAAAATTAATTTTACATGAGATCTGGAAATGAAACCTCCCATAATTCTAGATCAGCGCCTGCTTGGGAAGGCAAATGAACTCAGCCACACAGCATGTGAAGGGGGTTGGAGCTTGAAGCAAGGGCTGATCCCAGGTAAATGTAGCTTCTCCTTGCCTCATGGAAACCAGGGACAGGTGCTGTGGTCTGCTTTTTCATTTAAATTAGTTCCCCTGGCTGCTAAGGTGAACTTGGGTCATTGCTTAAAGCAGAGATACCTTGTTGAAAGGTCACTGGTGAGAGAAGTTCGTGCCTCTGTTTGAGATGTTTATGAAAAAGAAATGAATGGTCAATAATTTAAAATAAGTCTAATTAACACAAAAGTATACATTAAGAAATAATGGGAGGTAGTATCACTGGGAGCAATGGACCTTCATCGTGAATGCCAGCAGGTGCCGGAGAGGAGCAGCCTCACCTTCTGTCACACATGTGCTCCATTTCAGAGCAGTTAAAGTGAGCTCACTTCATCTGTCTGGTCCCCGCAGGCAGATGAGTTTGCAATCCCTGAATTAGAATCTCTCCCTGGAGACCCACCCTAGGATAAAAAGAGAGAGAAAGGAGACTTCTCAAGGGAATTATTTTTCTCCCCAAGATGAGCCCAGTGCTCTCCCAGTGATAAAGATGACACTGCATGGAGCTCATTAGTGAAGTTCCATAAAGAAGAAAAGAGCCACATGTCTGCATTGCACTCTCTTGGAGGCCATTTATTCAACAAATAGTTATTCTAAACCACAAGATGATTAATACTGTGTTGTTTTTGTGTCTTTTTGTAATCACAGTATATTCAAAGAATTCTAATGCCCGGCTTAGCTTGGCTTCCCCACTGGCTCTACCAAGAAGAAAAGAAATGGAGCACGCTGATGTGGTGATCAAGGGTCAGAAGCAGGTTACCAGGGAAACCAGGGCTCCATCCTACAGAAGACCCTTGGGGTATGGTGTATAACAGGTCTCAGATTTGTTCTCTCTGGGTGGCAGAAAAGATAAGATATATATCTACCACTCCCTGTTGTCAACATTGTCCCCATGGTCACTTGTAAAGGGCTTCCCACCCTGTGCTTTGTGAGTTTGGGGCATACTCTAGAGGCCAGAGAAGCTCTTGAGTAGGAGGTAGCTGATGCTAAGAAGCTACCCACATGCAGTAAGTGCTGGCATTGAGACAGAGCACCACACCATCCATTATAAAGCACAATCTGGGAGTTTGAGAGATTGCAATTCAATTAAGAAGATAATAGCAACATTCATTGAGCAAATACCTATGTTCTGGACACCATATTAGATTTTTTCAACTGGATTGTCACAACTTTATGATGGTAGTAATATTATTATGTTTATTACATAGATAAGAAAACTGAGGCACAGAAGCATGAAACAATTTGACCAAGGTTGCCCCAGCTAGTAATTGGTGGAGCTGGAATCAAATCCAGACAGGCTGGCTTCAGCATCTACATTGATAATAACTTTTCTCCATTGCTTCTCTCTCTGACTTATAAACAATTACAAAGAACAATATAAAACAACATGAAGAAATATTCATGCATCAGAATGTACCCTCAGAAGATGCTTCCTTCATGAGGTAATTGCATTTTTGTAGAGAACAAAGACTTAATCCAAAGGAATGTGTGTCTAATAATGAAGCCACCAGAACTGTTGAAAATGAGAGAGAGTATTGGAAGGACAGGAGGCCCCTCAGCAACTAGGGCTCAGAAATGGGTCCAGCTCAAGGGGAACATCACTTTTCCCAGGCACTCAGCTTGGGAATTAAAGCTTCTAATCCCCAAAATGGACTATAGTTGAACAATTTTGATCTTGAATAATCAGAAAGTGAACAAAGGTATATGAAGAAGGTGTCAATCCTGGAACTGTTGATAATTACAAAAAGTCCAACAACAGGGGATTGTACAATACACCCAGATAATAGAATAAAATAAGTCCCATAAGGGGCTGGGTAACACTCTAGGGAGAGCTCTCTATGGATGAATGTGTTGGTTTCCAAAGCTTGTTTGGAAACTTACTTATTTACAAAGCCAGATCAATGCTATCAAGGTGACTCCTAATACTTTCCATTTGTCTTAGGTAGAGTTGAAATGCTTTAGCTCCAATACTTAGCTTTGTTCATTCTTTGAACTTCATAAATCAAATGTACAGAAATTTCTGTGTATGTGGACATAAGGAAAATATGCATAAACCACCACTAGACAGAAAGTAAGTTAAAAATAGTCTTTCTGGTATGATAACAATTTTGAAATTATGCATACATAGGCAAAATATCAAAAATAGGCATCAAAATAGCACTATATGCTTAGATTCTGGGTAATTTTTGTTCTATTTTCTCTTTGTGTTTCTAATTTTCCTACCATTAACATGCATTATGTGTGTGTGTGTGTGTGTGTCTGTGTGTGTCTGTGTGTGTGTGTTTCCTCTACAACAATAAAGATTTTGTGGTAAACTGTGCGAGATAGCATGAGCCATTGGGGGAATCTCACATGTAGTAATAGTACAGTTTGGTATGAAGAGAACTTGAATAGCTGACTCGGTTCTACTACTTGTTAGTTTTGTATCTTGGCCTTTTGACCTTCCTCTCCTTTACCTACAAAATGAAAATGCTGAGATCTCCTACCTGGGCTGGACAAATTCTAAGGCACGACGCAGGTGTTGAATATTATTATCAAGTTTTCTAGGAATAGTCTTCATTCAGGCATAATTGGACAGTAAGGTAACATGTTCTGAATGGAAGACACTGATGTTAGAAGAAATGCTGCCAGGCATGCTGAGAGCAAGGGAAGTGTCAGGGTCTAAAGGAAACAGCCCACCAGGTGAGGCAGATCACAGAGGAGCCACCCAGGTGCCTGGTTCCAACTGGCCAAACCAACATCTGGCCTTTCAGTAGCCCTGAACGGCTGGCTTGGACTGGTCATCCAGTCATTAATGGGAGAAATTTCCAGTGAGAGAATCTTTCTGGCTTACTCATTTCTGAAGAATTATGAAATAATGGGTTAGAAACTGTTGTAGTAATTACATGGGAAGCTAACTGCTATTTTTCTTGATGAAGCTGACTCTTTGAGGCCTGGGATAAAAAAATACGCTTAGCCTTCCACTGAAGACGTGAGCTGCCGCAGGGCAGGAGTGAGGGGAAGGGCCTTTGTCTTGTTTGGTGCCTTTTTTTTTCCTCTGCTGCTACGACTGCTGCTACTGCTGCTGCTATTTGTTTTTGTAATTGTTCTTCGAAGGCCTCAGGCGAGAAAGCTGTTCTAATTGTACAAATCACAGTGCAGCTGAATCACAGGAACAGACCCAAGTAATCTGTGCAACCATTTGACTGAACTTTCGAACTAGCCAGGGGCGCTTCCCTGACTCTCCTGAGGCCAGTGTCTGACAGTGGACATAAAGCAGCCGCCAAATGAGATGCGGGAACAGTTGTGTGTCATAGTGTCAGTGATTCAGCTCTGGGTACTCGGAAATCAGCCTGTCCTCAACTGCAGGCTGTAGAGTGATTGGCAGCATGTGGTCACCCGCTCCCAAACCATGCCCTGGTCATCTTGTTAAAACGGGGTCCCAGATGCAGCCTGCACAATGAAAATGGATGTCTTGTGGAACTAGTTCGTGCTGGGTTCAGATCTACTGTCTGTCACTATGCCTGCAGGAAGAAACTTATCAAATGGCCCTTTTCCTGTTGCCTGAAAATCCCAGCTAAGAACATGCTCATCTGACTACCACACACCCTCTTTTAGACCATGAGTTGTGTCTAGAATACAGAATTCTAGTCCCAAGTAGCCTCAAGTCAAACCACGCTCCAACAGGAGACCTGGTCACTAGTGGGCCAGGGGGTATTCAAGGGTCAGTTTTTGCTGGCAGATTTAAGAGTAAGAGTTCACAGGTATGTGTACTAGAGCCCTTGGAGTTCAGGGGGAAAGAGAAGACAGGTGGACAATGGGCTGGGGCCTAGGCTTGGAATCAGCTTCTAGCCTGGAATTCAAAGATGAGAATTCTAGATACAATGCTGCCTGGCCTTCCAGATGATTATGAACATAGGGTATTGATTTAACATCTGAGCAGCGATCTTAAATGTTAACGGCCTTCTTATGAGATAAGTTTCCTTTCCTGTACTTCCTCTTACCCGAACTTCCCCCACCCCCATTAGTGACCTACCCCATGGTACCATAACCTTAAGCCAATACAGAAGGACAGGACCTCTTTGCTCTGGAAAGCCCCATGGTGCCATCGACCTAAGCCAACCCCATGCTATTCCCCACCCGCCTAGCTCTGACGCCAGCACCCCCAGCGCATCCCACAGCGCCAAGACAACTCCAAACCCCTAACCCACAAAAGCTGAGCACCCGAACATCGCAGGGCCTCTCTCCACTCTATAAAGGGATGGCCTCTATTTCTCAGGTTGGACAAATAAGCTTTCGGGTGGATTTCTGCCTGGTCTCAGTCCTTATTTCTCACTTGCCCATCTCTCGCTTTCTCACTTTGCTTTCAATGAAATTATGGTTTTCAGGGAAATGAGCATAGAACACATTTTATTAAACCATTTTTAACTTGACTTACACCTTTTAAATACACCTAAATATTTCAAGTTCTGGACTTTTGCTTATACTTCTGCCAAGAATCCCACCAATGTTAGGAGTTTGTACGCTGCCTGCCAGAGAGTCAACCCCCACACAAACAGGCTGAGAAGGAGTCAGACACAGAAAGCTGAAGAATCCTATGCTTTAAGGCAGAGAGCACAGGTCAGAATTCCCAGAGCAAAGAGATAGAGGGAAGAGGAGATTCAGCAGAAGACTGGGGCAGGTAAAGTGGGAGGAAATAGAGGGGTCAAAGAGTGTTAGGGAGGAGGCCATAAAGACCTCTCCAGATTCTTCCCTGTTTAATTAGAGTCTGGACATGTGACCTAATAAAAGGCATTCAACAACAGGAGAGAGGCACAAACACCAGCCCAGTAAAATGCCCTCTCTCATTCAACCCCTCATTCCTTCTTGATGTTTTAACCCCAAACAAAGAGGAAGTGCAAGTGCTAAAAGAATAAACCATGCATGCTCCTTCCTCCCTGTATTTTCAACAGCCTGAGTTCAGCCTGGGTTTGAGTAAAAGGGAGAAATTATTATTTGGGTGAGAGATCGAAGTTTGGGGGCTTTGATTTAGTTGACCTTTTTTAAACCTGAAAATGAGGCTTTTAGAATATCTGTAAAGGACTTGGCAAACTATGGGATTGGCCAAGATGTATTCAGGGGGCAAAAAAGCCACATTTGAACAACCAATGGTGGGGAGAGAAGGAACTAGCATTATCTGTTGAGAGTACCCACTTCAGTTCAAACTGTTTGATGGACATGAAAATGTAAAATGGAGGTGTTACACACCAGCTTGCAAAGATATTATGAAGATTAAAGATAACACAAGTAAAATTTCCATTATGTTCAAGGTATCTAGTAAGATAGCTATTGTAATGGCTATTATTTTTGTAAAATATAAAATGAGGATAATATATTCCATCTTTACAAAGATGTTGTGTAGAGGTAACACAAGTCAAGTTTCAGGCATGTTCCATATATCTAGTAAAGTAGCTTTTTTAATTGCTCTTGTTACTAATAGCATTATTACCGAAATTGTGTGCTAACTGCTCAGTCATCCTTTCCTGAATGACCCTGAAAGTATGAGTAATTAGAAGTTTCTATAAATCCTCCTCTTTGATAGATTCCTGTGAGTATAAAGCTGTCTACAGGGTCATGATTGTTTCTTGACACAGGGATTTATTACTGAATCTGTCAACAGCAAGGAAGTAGGAGAAAGTAATAACCAGGAAGAACCTACTAAGTGTGAGGCATAATACTAGGGACTTTACATATGTTTCTGCCATTTAAAATTCATAAGAGCTAGGTCCAAGAACCAGATGCACCCTTGGTCCCTCCTTCAGTAGATTCTATGAAAAGTGAAAGAAATCCCCCTCCCCCCCAAAAAAAATGTGCTCAAAATCAAAAAACTGAAATCTGGAGACCTGGGAAGTCACTGCTCTGTGCAGGCTGCCTGGGAAAGATTTCAGCTTTCTTCAGCCAAGCCCATAAGAGCTCTTCAGAGACCACTTGTGATGACGGGGAGGGAGGCACCAGGCATGGAGGACGTGCGGCAACACCTCCTTCAGGAGCATTTGTCTTGAGCCCATGAGTCAGGCCCACTTTAAAGCTGTAAGAGCTGGAAAATCTTGCCTGAATACTGTTCACTCTTCCTTCAAAGTCTGCCATTTTGACCAAACTGGTGCATTAGATTGGTGCTTCATTCAAGCATTGGTAAGGAATTTTAAGCAAGAACCCAAAGCCAGGGAGCTAGAACACAAGTACGGGCAACTGGAAGAGTGCATCAGAGATTTCATAGGTCTGTGAAACACTCCTGCTGAGGGTATTGCTAGTAGAGGTGTCTTTAGGGAAAAGACACATCCTTTACAGAGGAAGAGCTGAGTGAGCAAGTTTTTGTGTTGTTGTTTGGTTTATTTATTTCTTCCTACTTGAGGCCTGGAGACAGGTGTATCCAGGTAAGACTGAACCACACCTGATTTGGGAAGAAGCATTCCTAATGTGTAGAGTCTTGTCACCATAAGAAAACAGAAAACAAATATTAAAATAGCTTGGCAGACTATTCATAGAAAAAAATGTATAAATATATACACCTAGAATATAAACCAGGAAAAAGATTCAACCACACCAGTCATCAAGAATATATGTTTCCATAGTATTTTTTTTTGCACTAAATATGTCTTAAGCACCTTCCACATACTAGGTATTAATTCCTAAGAATTTGAAGATGAAAGGCAAACTTAGCTTGTTTGTGTCTGAATGTTTGTGTTCTAACCTCAAGGTGATGAAATCAGGAGATGGGGCCTATGTGAGTTAATAGGGTCTAATCATATAAAGCCATCAGGCATATGTATGGATAAGGTGCTGTGAGATTTTACAGAATGCCTCACCCAGATTTGGAAAGAACTTCATTTGCCAATGGAATAAGGTTCTACTGGAGACCAGAAAGGCAAGTGGAGGTTAGGAGTAAAGATGGAGAGGAGAACTCAGAGAAGCCAGAATCAATCAATCTCTCTCTCTCTCTCTCTCTCTCTCTCTCTCTCTCTCTCTCTCTCTCTCTCTCAACAGGTAAAACATTCTGTGTAAATACCCTGAAGAAAAGAGCAGAGTTAGTGTTTCCATGAGACTGGCCTGGGTGGAGCAAGGCAAATGTTGAGTGGGAGGCTGGGGGCTACAAAGACCACAGAGCCTGGGTGGCCTCTGACAAGCAGCTAAGTCCAAGGCACTGGGACTTTCTCTGGCACAAGGTAAGAGTCAATGAAGAGCTCTAAGTCTGGGGTTGTCAAAACCATATTTGCATTTTAAAAAGATCACTCTCACTGCAGGCTGGGGAAAAGCCATGAAAAGCCTTAACTACCAACTGGAACAATGAAAATAAGGCAGAATCCTCCATGATTAGGAGGAGGTCATCTTGGTGTTCTATTCCCTCTTCCACAGCCCATGCACAACTTGAGAAAAAGATTTGCATGCAAGTGGCTTATCTGAGAGGTGATCCCTGAAGTATAATGATGGAGTATGGCAGAGAGACAGGAACGGAATAAAGCGGAGAAATGGTATATTAATAATCAAGTCACCATTATGGGCAACTCCCTGTTGACAGCACATCTCGGAAATGGGATGCCTGTCCATCGATTCCTGCCCCTAATTAGTTCACTCCTGGACCCTTCTCATGCCAGATGGGGGCCTCCAGCAGCAAGATGCAGGAACCTGAGGTAGAAAGCCACTAGAAGTTTGTCCAGAAAAACTGCAAGGGACCTCCAGGGTGGGTCAAGTGGGTATAGGTGACAGCATTTTGCTCTGAAATGAGTTGAAAGATGTGGCAGTCATTCAGTGATAAAGAACAGGAAGGAGGTAAGGCAGAAACCAAAGCTTCTTCCCTAGGAAACTTCAGAGCTTCTGGTGTTATCCACTGAAAAATGTTCTCAGGACCTTCAGGCCGTGATTCAAACCATGATGGCTGATTCTAATGGTATAAGTCTGAAAGGTCTGAATGTTTGTGTCCTAATCTCAAGGCAATGAAATCGGGAGAGAGGGCCTAGGTGGAGTGCTTAGGTAATGGGAGTTAATGCCTTCATGAAAGAGACCCAATGAACCGGCTCTTCCTTTAGCTATCTAAGGACACAGAAGAAAGTGCCATCTATGAACCAGCAAGAGGGTTTTCCTACAAGACAATGAATCCCTGGTACCTTGAATTTGAGCTTCCCAGCCAACTAGAACTGTGAGAAATACATTTCTGTTGTTTACAAGCCACCAGTATATTGTATAATGTTATAGCAGCCCGAGTGGACTAATGAGCCCATTCAATGCACCAGTTCCCACCACCATATCTCCACATTTCTACAGAAATTTACACTTGCCTCAAGGAGTCAGCAGGGGCTATGAGTTAGATCTAAGGAAAGTGACAGAGACCCTGGAGAGAAAACTTTCCTCACTGTGTGTCCATGCATCTGCCATGCCTGGCTCTGGGCTAAGAGTTCCTTATTTCCATAGGTGTCAAATATGTCATGATAATTATCATTATGATTATTTATTGAGCACAGACAGGGTTCACAAAGATGTTTGTAAAATAATTAACATTGTAAAAAAGCAGTTACTAGAATTTATTTCTTGAAACAGATCCAAATGTAGTAGAACTTATTACCCATAATAGAAGAAGCATGCAATAAATAGCCACCAGCAACAGGTCATGGGGGGATAACGTGTATACTTCTCCTTTGCCTTCACTAAAACTGTATTACAGGCACAAGAATGCATGGCTCAAAGCCAGACATTGTCTTCTCATTTCAAAATAGCTGTTAATTCTATATGACCTATGCAAATGTAAAATAGTATGCATTAGGAATTTGGGGGTCATGAGACCAGGTTTGATCTGGTTCTGTTGCATACTGAATGTGTGACTTTGGGGATGTCATTTTACTTTCTGTTAAACTCCAAACTATGCAACTATAAAATGGAGCAAATAATACTTTCCTCTTTGCACAACATCTGGATCATATTGGGTACCCCTGGTAGTCAAATGAACAACTAGAGGAGTGTATGTATAAAGCATTTAGCAGGTAGTAAGAATACAAAGAAGTCAGCAATTATTACTGCTTTTGTATTTTTAATAACCTAAGGCCATTCAAAGATGAAACTGTAATTTGAGCCTAATTCTTTATTGCTAGCATTATTTTATAGGTCATATAAAAGAAGATTAAACTATCTTAGAGAGATTGCTGAATTTGGAGGGAAAAGATGTGGATGCAGGTGTCAGATCAATCTCTGGCTAGCTGTTTGTTCTCAAGCAAGTCACTTGTCCTCTCTGAACTTCAGAGATCCTTTATCTGTAAAATGGAATGAAAACACTTGTCCTCTCCACCTAACAAGTGGAGGTGAAAGTAAAATAAGATCTACGAAAACACTTGCAGGCTGCAAAATGCAGTGTGGAGAGAAGCTTTTGTTGGCTTTTTAATGTTATTGTGTTTTATTTTATTTTGTCAGAGATTTAAAACATTGATTTATGACATTAATTTCAGCTCTCTCAGAAATCTGCTCTGTTAAGGAAAGCCCTTGGAGAACCAGCATTTCGCTGGAGGGCACCAGAGTTCTCTAGAGTCTCTTTTGCTTGTAATGCTGCTATGGCCCCCTCTGCCTGTGCTTCCTAGTGGTGGTGATGCACACTCCCACAGGCACACCTTGTCCTCTAGGTAAGGAATCTGCAAGATGCCCTTACAGGGCTAAGTGCAGGGTGAAATTCCAAGTAATACAGTGGAGTCAACTTGCAGGGTGAAATGAGATGGCCATGGCAGCACGTTAGACATACATAGACATTCATGACCATATTTTGGTGGAAAACTGAGATTTGCAACTTTGGGTGGGTAGGAAGTGAACTTCACACAGCTTCAAAACATCAACACCCCCACCCCCACCACCACCACCACCACCCACCGCCTAGTGTAAAATAGGAAGAACTAGAAAGACAATCCAGTACAGGAAGTGACTGAAAGATCAGAGGACAGGAAGTGAATTCTCAGCTCTTTGAAACTGGTGCAAGGTCAGATAACTAAAACCGATTAAGCAACAAAATGCGGTGGGAGTTAAGATCTGTGAAATTTCGTGAGAACACATTCCAGCACTGTACCTTACTAGCTGTGTGCCATCCATGAAGTCACTTAACTTCTCTGAGCGCGTAGTGTTATATCTAAATTGTAGACAGGAACAACTCATAGCCATAGCATTGTTCTGGGAATTAAATAGGCTGATTATAAAAAGCAGAGCACAGAATTCAGCATAAAATTATTAAAACTCTCCTTTACCCTTCTCCTCTTACCCCCATCTTCTCAGAAAGTAATAACTCAGTGGGGGAGGGGGGGATGGAGGGTTTGGATGAGCCAAATAAGCTTGAATACATATGGCAGGCAGCATAGCACAGAGGTTAAGAACATGGACTCTGGAACCAGATTGCCAGGACTCTCATCCTGGCTCTGACAAGTGCGAGCTGGGTGTCATCTGGGTCAAACCATGAAGCTCATCAGTCTCCTCATCTGTAAATAGAAAGAACAAGACCTGAGTGGTGAAGATGAATCGAGCCCTATTTGCAAAGTGCTTAGTGCCAGGTTCATGGTAAGTGCTGCATAAGCACCTGTGAACTGGAGTCCAATCTCCCCTGCCAGTCTTGGAGCCGTGACATTCAGCAGACCTTTATCTTCCTGGAAGTACTCTAGCAGAGAGGTGCCAGCACTTCAAAGGCATCATTTGGCCTCATTTCTTGACTGACAGCTTCAAAATCGTATGTGCTGCATCTCCCACCATCCCCCAATGCTACATAAATCTTTATAGAATTGGATTGTAAAGAGCCAAGTATTGGAAAACCGAAAACCCTAATATCCCAATCGATCGCCTGAGAGTAGCTCAATGGTGTTTCTTTAAGCCTTCTAGCATCATCCAGGCCCTGCTGTAATAGTCCTTCACCTTGGACCCAGAAGGCAGAGGGCAATGCCATCTTGCAGTTCCTCCCTGAGTCTCTCTGGCTGCTGTCAGAAGGAACAAAATAAATGTTCAAGAGAGTCAGTTGTTCTCATTTAGCACCAATGCACAAGACCCAGCCATTGGCATTTATTCCCTAAAACGCAGCTTGCAACTGAACGCACCTACCTCTGTATTAGCAAGAGGGGCGGGAGGGTAAGGGACAAGAAAGGTGCCGAAGGATGAGAAATGCCACACTTGTTTTAGCCTCACCGCAGTCTTAGTCTGGGTCAAGAAGGAAAACCAGAAAACCTTTAAGAAAGAAAAGGCACTTAGGAAAAAAAACCCAGTGTTCTTTTCCTTTCTTCAGGTCCTGTGAATAAAATTCAAAGCCTCTTCTCTCCTTGACTGACCACAGATAAAAAATGATGGATAAAATATCCTCTAAGGACAGCAGTTGTCCCTGGTCACAGTCTGTGCCTGCCAGCTTAGGCAGCTACAGAGCGGGCTGAGCCACAAGGCCCCCACCGAGGGAGAGTCACAATACCCAAAGAAAGGAGCATCAGGAGTTGGAGCCATCTGTGCAGGGGAAGAGAAAAGTCTCCTAAATGCTGTTTCAAGAAGGTCGTTATCCTCACCCTATCTTTTGTTTCCTCTCTTCATGGTCCTGAGCCAATTTTGAACAAGCCAGTCTTAAGACTTGTTTGGATTCCTGTGCACTCAGCTCTCTTAGACCCTTAAAAGCTTGAGAGGAAACATTTAAGAAGCATGATGGAAGCCAGCTGAGCTGCACCCCAGCCAAGCCACGCGAGCCTCCCCTCTCCATGATCGATTCTGATTGCTGCGGTTGCAGGAATCCTACAGCGGTCAGCAAAGATGGCTAAGGTGGCTGGAAACAATGAGGCGGTCTGGCCAGTGTCCACGCAGTCATGCCAGCCTAGGAAGTGCTCCCCGCTCGAAACGCCTCTCATGCAGACGTCTTTCTAATGTTTGCCAAAATGACAAAATCACCTTAAAGCAAAGACAGGAGGGTTTTTTTTTTTAATGCCTTCAAAATGCTGCTCTTCCGTCAGCCTCAGTTGCCAGGTACATTTGCATTTTATGCTAAATTTTGTACTCATTGCTGTGGCCTCCAAGCAGGTTGTAATTTGGAACTCCCAGGGTGTGGTAGATTGCACAATTGCCTATAATTCTTCACCCTTCTCTATGTCAAATCACTGTACACTGTGACTTAGAGTTCATCTTAAGAAGAGGAAGCATCTCTTTCTCCTCTCCTTAAGTCCTAACTGGACTTGTACTTGTTTTAGGCAGCAAGCAGGATGCTGTGGATTCCAAACTCATGGAGGTATGCTTGCATGCTCTCCCTCTCTCCCCCACCCCATTCAACCCTGTTCAACTGCCATGTAAACAAATCTAAACTGGCCTGTTGGAGGATGATAGACTGTCTTAATGCATTTTTGTGGCTATAATAAAATAACTGTGGCTAGGTACTGTATGAAGAGAAGAGATTTTTTTATTTAGTTCACAGTTTTGGAGGCTGAAATTCCAAGATCAAACAGTCCTAGTAATTCAGCCATCCACTGGTGAGAGCTCTTGGCTACATCATAAATTGGTGGATGGCATCATGGCAGGAGTGTGTGCAAGAGGGAGAGAGTAGTCACATGACAAGCAGAAAGTAAGAGACATTCAAGGGACAGGCTTGCTCTTTTTATAATGATCAGCTCTCATGGTAGGTAACAAACCATAGTCCCCAAGAACTACACTAATCCCTTCTGAGGCCAGCACTCCCAGTGACCTACCCACATTGCTTTAAGCCCCACCTCTTAAAAGTTCCACCACCTCAGTGCATTGGGGTCAATATCAGCTTTCAGTACAGGGAATATTGGGGAACACACTCAAGCCATATCCAAACCTTAGAATATGGCAGCCCAGCTGAGACTGATCTCAGCCAGCCAGTTCCCAGTTCACCCTACAGCTAACTGCAAACTTATCAGCCCAGCTAAAGCAAAAGGACCTCAGCCCCAAAACCTGACTCCCAATGTCATCTACCAAATGCAAACATAAACCTCTAAATTTGGGAGTGGTGGGGTTGTAGCAAAATTCCATCATACAGATACCTTTCCAAAATGGCAAAATCACTTTCAAAAAAAAGAGAAGAGAATTTATTTGTAAGAGGGAAAGAGCAGAGGAGTTTTGGAATGCTCCTCTTGCCTCCAGTCACAATTATTAGATATATACTTTTTTTCTGATTTGTATCTGCCACGTTAGCAGCACCAGAGACCTCCAACCATGCTGCAGCTAAGAATTCCAGGTCCTTCTGCAGTATACATGAGGTTTCATTAGGATCTCCAGCCCAGGAGACCCATCCCCAGGAATCAGGAGGCTGTCAGGTGGATGAGCCATGATACCAGCTCCCATCAGTCCCAGGCCTGGTAATTCTCCTGTAGAGGGGAAGTAGTCAGCTTTGCACATAAAGCAACTTCATTAACATAAAACAACACTGTTTCTTACCTTTAGGGCTGAAACTCTGAGAGAGTCCTCAGGCAGTAGAATGTCTTGAGAAGCATTTGGTTCTCATGCTTGAGTACACATGCATTTGCGTATATTTTTGTATACATGATACAAACAAAGGAAGAGAACTGGTATTTATTTGATAACCTGCTGTTTGCCTAGCACTGTGTTATGTCTTTCCTATTATTTTTTGATGCTTTTTAATCATGTTTTTTTTTCTATTTTTGGTGAACTCTCCTAACATCACTGTGAGGAGACTTCCTTATGTACAGATAAGGATTCTAACCTATGGTTGCCCCAGGTCACACAGTCAGCAAGTGATTTTTTTTTTAGCCTAATTGCTGAAAGGAAAGATTTCTGCATTAGGTTATCAGAAGTTCAAAAAATATTTGGTTAAAATATTTTCTTAAATTTACCTATTTGAAAAGATAGTAATAAAAATCCATGTACCTCAAATATACATTCCAACATTTAACATGGGAGAGAATACTGTTATCTTGTCATTTTAGGGCAACTGTATGCAATTTATTTTATAGACTCAGAAGCTGCTTCTGATATCCAGCACCAATTTAAATGTCTATGATGTACGCTATTGATTAGAATGATAAGAGATCTGCAGTTCTTCTTTTGCTTTCTGTTTTATTTTTTAATTCAGGTCCATGCACATCTGCTTATGTAAGAGAGCATGCTGCAATAGACATTTGCAACATACTCAATTAAATACAGGCAGGACATAGGCATGCCTAGATTGTAGAAATGTAATAATTGCACAATAACTTAAAAGTTCATCATAGGTTCATATTGCAGATGTTTAAATTGTTTGATAGTTTGGAGGGCCCCAATTCTGATGTTTATAGTTAGCACCTAGGGTGCAAGCATTTGTTGGGAAGGGAGAACTAAGATCAGGAGGGTCAAATCTTGGTGTGAAAGTTCAAGGTAGCTAAATGAAAGATCATATCACAGCAGAAGTGATAGCTACTCCCCAGACTTCTGGCTAACACCAGGTATTGTGGCTGCTACACCTGCTAGTTGAGAAGGGGAAACTGTCCTCTGTCCTGCAAAGTGAGCCTAGACAACCACCTGTTCACTGGATTATCTCTGACCACCCTCCTCCCAGCAGAAAGAAAAATGAAGTAGGCCAGACCTACCTTGGATTACAAGGCTCCCAGAGCAGAGGAATCCTAGCTAAGTGAGGGAGAAGGCCAGGCCTAGTTTTCCCAAATCTGAACTCAGTGGGTGATTAGGCTTTGAGACAAAAAGACCACTCTATTACTGTGCCAAACCTCTGTAACAATCAAAGCTTATTCTGAAATTGAAAAGTAAACAATTTACAAAAAATAAAACAAAACAACAATACCTGTTTCTGTTTGTGAACTATCTACGTAAGTCCAGGCTCTCTCTCTCTCTCTCTCAAATAAAGAAAACTAATAATAATCAGTTACAAAGTCCAAGGAATAAAGTTTCAAATAATGAGGTATAACAGAACCTAGTTCAGGATGGGTCAGAGTCAGCTGAAACAGCTTTTTCACTTAGAAGTTGTATGAGTTTGAACAAGCAACTTAATTTCTAGAAACAGAGATTTCTAATCTGTCGAACATCAATAATTCTCATTAATAGAATTATTCAGAAGACTTAATCAGATAAATGTGTTAAATTTCATAGCACAACGAAAAGGTACTAAATTAAGATCTGTTCATTCCACTCTCCTCCCTTTCCACCATGTCTCCTTCCCTTAACAATATCTATAAAAAAAAAACATTCTAATAAACTAATTCACCTGGAATTTAGTCTGTTGTCAGTGATGCTTAATGATTTTGATTTTCACAAAGAGTCTGGGCCAGAATAATTTCAGAGTTAAATACTCAAAAGGTCAGATATTATTTTGTATGGGGAAATCTTTCTGACATCCCTGAAATCATTCCTCTATCCAGTTAATCCATAAAATCATCTACAATGTAGGTCAATGATCTTCAAAATGGGTGTGTTCACCCCTGATTTGTAAAATACATCCCACAAAGGAGCAAAAAGAAAACATTAGGTCCTTTATTTGTGTTTATTTTAAAAATTAAGAAGTAAATTAAGATTATCTGATTATTTAACATACAGTTTGATATTAGCATGATCCATGGACGTAATACCTAGACTTCACATGCAGGGAATAATTAAATTTCTATAATACAAAGGGATTGCCATTGACATCTTATTCATGTGCTTTCATTCTTTACCTGTCTGGTGAATCAAACATTTATTCCAAAAGAGCCATTAATGGCCCTGCCAATACTGAGTTCTACAGTTTTCCATGAACTTACTCTACTGTGCAAGGAATTAATAGAAGACTCCCTAGAGAATATGCAAGATTTAGACATTTTCATCCCTTTCCTGTATAGAAGTAAGCTAAAATTCCCCTTGATGGATCAGGACAAATCACCCAACTAGGGTAATTAACTAACCCCTATCTATTGGTTCACTGGCAGGAGGCACTCAAAACAGCTAGGCAGAAGTCCCAGCTTCAAGCTCAAAGGGACCTTGTGTGATCTGGTGGAAGAATTCATCCTTTAGCAAGAAGACTTTTAATCTAATAAAACCTTAAATTTAAAGTAAAGAGAGGTAAAATTACATGGAGAAGAACCACTCCCACCTCTACCCATTGGTTTTCTGGCATATATATTCCTGCTATGAGAAAAATGACCATATATTGGTCACTGGTTCACAGAATATATTGTATTTTATAGGGCATGGCCTTATAGAACTCTACCAATGAAAAAGAAAATTTTCTCAGCCAATGCTATACTGAGTCTTCAATAGTCCATTCTAATATTTCACAGTTCCAACTGCTTTGGCTGACACAGTATGTGGTAAATCCAGTGAATTCCATGAGCTGAGGTGATTGCAGCAGTACCTCATTGTAAAATGAGTCCCTGGTCAAAAACAATGTAGTGTGGACTACCATGACAGTAAATATAGTCCATGAAATGGTGCCAGCAGAGCATTGCAGGTAGGGAGGGCAAATCCAAAGCATGTTCCAGAAAAATCAAAACAGTCTCCATGATGGAAAAAAGTCCAAAGTAGTATACCTGACACCCAGGTGCTGGCCAGTTCTCCACAGAGAAAGATGTCATATTGGAGACGCTGAGTTGGTGTCCTGGCTGGTTAACCACCCAGGAAAAAATATAAGTAAGTCTCATTTGGTGACATGAAACCCATAGTTTTAAGCTTAAGCCTAAAATTGTGGCCAATTCATTCATTATTCATTGGGTGAGGATTAGGGTGACAGAGCCAGGAGGCTGACTAATATTCACAGAATAGGTCATTTTGACGACTTAATTATTGAGAATCTCCTCTGTAGTGGTTTTCTTTGTTAAACATTCACATAGGACACATAAATTCTCAATCTCTGTTTATTCTGACAGTTCTGTCCACAAACCTCTCCCCATACTTCCCTATTCCTTCTAAATCTCTGACCATCTTGCCATTGGATTCTACCTCTGAATAAGTAGTGGCTCATTTTTTTTCCATATCTCCTTTAGTCAAAGTGAACAACTCTAAGATACATTGCCAATGAAGAGAATTTCCCTTCCCAGTGTGCTTCAGGGCCATTCTGCAGAAGGCAGAATTCTGAGAATTAGCTCTAATGACTCTCATGACTTGTAATGACTTGTGATCCCCTCCCTTTTGAGTATGGGTGTAACTTGTGAATGCAGTGAAATACCTTTCCCATGATTATGGGACCTTATATGCTAAAAGGGAGAGTATTCAGGTGGGTCTGATTTAATTATATGAGACCTTGAAAAGCACTTCTTGGCCCCGGTTGGTGGACAGAAACAGGGCTCTGAGAGACTCCAAGGATGAGAAGGATTTGCAGTGCCATTGCTGACTTTTGAAAATGAAGGGCACCATTTTCACCATGGGAGAAGAAATGTGGGTGGCCTCTGGGGGTGGAGAGTGGCCCCATGGCTGACAGTCAGAAAGGAAATACAAACTTTAGACCTACTACAAGATATTGGTTTCTGCCAATGAGCTGAATGAGTTTGTAAGGGGATTCTTCCCAAAGTATCCAGATAAGGGCACCATCTAAAAAATTGATTTTTGCCTTGGGAGTTCTTAGAGAACCCAATGAAGAATGCCTGAACTTCCAACGTTCTGAACTGTAAGATAGTAAATACATCGTGTTTTAGGATTCTAACTTTGTGGTAATTTGTTAAGTAGCAATTGAAAGCTAATGTAAATCCTACATGGAGATATAGTTCTGCAGCTGTCCTGGCCCAGCACATATCAGAATATTATGTTGTTGTTATCAATTGATCCTAGGGAAATCCTATGAAACCAGAGGTATGAGTTGAAGGACAAGAGGCATTGAAACAGGAGGAGATATGTGTCAGTCTGCCAGTCTTTAGTAACAAATACTAAAGACCTGATGACTTAGACAACAGAAATTTATTTTCTCACTGTTCTGAAAGCTGGAAGTTTAAGATCGAAGTATGGTTGGGGTTGGTTTCTCCTGGTCCCCTCTCCTTGGCTTGTACATGACTACCTTCTTGCTGTGTCCTTGCATGGTCTTTCCTCTGTGCACGAGCATTCCTAGTATCTCTTTGTATATCCAAATTTCCTCTCCTTATAAGATCACCAGTTAGATTGGATGGGAGCCTACCCTAATGGCCTTGTTTTAAAGGCTTTATCTCCAAATACAGCCATATATTGAAGTACTAAGAGTTAAGGCTTTAACATGTAGATTCAAGGGACAGGATTCACCTCATAACAAAGTACTGTGAGAGTCAGAGCCACTTGCTTGTGAAACTTACCTGTCCCTGATGGACTTGTGTGATCTTCTACTTGATGGAAGTCTACTGCACACTCGCAGTTTGATGATTTGTTGGGTCAGATAATACCTAGTCCATGATAGCCAACCTAGGACCCATAGAAACTTGGCATCCCATGGCAAGTATTTCCATTTCTGTCAGGGCTCAGTAGTATGACAGGAGCCATTTTTTTTTTTAAAGAAAGCTGTTATATCTTCAGTATGACTTTGCTCCAAAATCCCCATTATCTGTGTTGTGACTTTTCAATCAGGGTGTCCTAAAGGCTCCATACATCATCTTATTAGCCAAAAATAATGAATTCATGCTGAATCATGTGGTATAACTAGCCAAACTGTTTGCATGGACTCTTCAATATGCTCTAAAGCCTTGTCCTTTTCTGTATTCCATACAAAATTGGCAGCCCTGGGTGAAAATGAGTCAGAACAACATAGCCAAACATTAAATGGGTTTCTTTGGTGCCCAAAGAAGTTCACTAGACATTGTGAGAGATGCTTTAGAAATAAGTGGTACGAATTCAGAACCATGTTCTTTATCGCAAAGGCTAATGTATAAATCTGATGTTGCAAGCTAATTCAATTTATCCTACTCCATAAAAATGGATATTTCCATTTGTATAACCTGAACATTATCCCACTTCATCAAACTTGAGAAATCCACTGGAACTTCTAGGCCTGCCTCCAGCAGAAACGATGTGCACTAATGTAAATCAGCAAACTCATGCATTGGTAAAAGGGAAACTAAAAGACCAGAAGGGCTGTTCCATAAACAATGGGCACAGATGGTGAACTACCTACCCAGAAGGGCATGGATACTTAGTCAAGGCTAAGTATTAAAACCACTGAGCTCAGGATTATAACTTGCCTTATTGGTGCCTTTGTGCTAATTAGACATGGGTTTGCTATTCTGATAGATGCAGGCCTGCAGGAGGAAGAATGGCCTGGTAACAGGGCCAGGCTAGATTGCAATTCTACCCTTCTACCGCACTTTGTCAGGACCATTCTGCATAGCCATTTGTTCACAATGGATCCCTGTTCGGCCTCTGCTCCAAGACAGACAGTGAAGAGATACATCAGTATACTGAGAAAATGCTGTAGCAAAGTGCAAGTACTTACATTTCTCTCCTGGGTTCCTGGGATCCTCCTCTTTGACCTAAGGGAAAGTGAAGGCATACATAGGCAGAAGGAGAGAAACAGCCCTTTGTGCCCTCAGCATCCAAATAATGTTTGCTGGAATGAATTGTTTTGAATTGATTCTCCTTAACTTGACCTTGTCTAGATTTGTTCCTTTTCTATTTTTTAATATTGTGGCCTCATATAAATAATGAAAATAAAATAATCATTTAAACAACCAATTACTTTCACAAATTAATTAATCATCAAGTAGTTATTTAGTGCTTATGATATATTCAATTCCAAACTAGACTTGATGGGTATATAAAAGTCTTCTAAGAAATAAAACCCTTAAGATTTTCACAGTGTAGCTCAGGAGATGTTATTGATGAAAAAGAAATGCTGAGATAATTCAACCCTTAAAATTTATTTTCCCCAACTGGCAAGAAATATGAGAATGACATTGATTTGAATATTCTGCTGGTTGTTTGTAAATATTTCCTCTCTTACCGTACAAAAGATATGGCTCTTATTTTACCAGTCCTTTGATATGTAAGAAACTTTTATGACTTTAAATATTTTTTTCTGCATCAAAGTTTTATCCATGCTAAAACTATGAGATCAGCCTGTGCAGAGAGCCTGAACAAGAGAGCTTCAGAATTTTTCAAATGTGGTCCAAAAGAGAGGGAGTTAACAAAAGAGTTATACTTCCAGGAATATCTTATGCAGAATCGCCCTATGCATCCTGAAGCTTGTTGAAGCATTGGGGAATCCAGCCCCTATAACATTTTTAAAGCCAGCAGCTTCTGTATATGTCCATAAATATAAATCACTTGCAAAAATGGATCCCTCTTTGGCCTCCGCTCCAAGCCGTTCATCACCAGGCAAGTCTGCCAACTGCTCCTCAGAAGCTCTCACTGTGACCTAGAGGTACCACATGTGCTCAGAGGTACAGGAAAATGAACTTGTGAGTTTGCAGAATGACTTCCTGGGCAGCTTGTTATGAAGTCTGTATCATTATAGGATCTAACTCTAAGAAGATGCTCAATTGCAAAAGGAAACAAAAATGAATAATACATTGCAAGTTCATTGGGAAAGAGAAAGTTGGTTACTCCTGTCTCATTTTTTTTTTCCTTTTCATTAATGAAAAGTCAAAGCAAATGACAATTTCCTTTGGGAGATGAAATCATGAATTTAAATGAGTGCTGAGTGTGTTTGTCCACCCTTATTCATACAAAGGCCCTCAAGATTAAGGGTATATAAGAATGACTTGACAGAGTTGTTTCCAATGTAAATCCTGAGACTCAAGTTCTAGGAAATGATACTGTACAAATGGGGTGGGACCCATGAATCAGCATTGTTTTCAGCACTGCAAGCAAAATTCTGATATGGAGGTTCTTGGACTACATTTTTTTTTTAAAGAGAGAGTGAGAGAGGAGAGAGACTGAGAGAGAGAGAGAGAGAATTTTTAATATTTATTTTTTAGTTCTCGGCGGACACAACATCTTTGTTGGTATGTGGTGCTGAGGATCGAACCCGGGCCGCATGCATGCCAGGCAAGAGCGCTACCACTTGAGCCACATCCCCAGCCCTTGGACTACATTTTGAGAACCTTAGTCACTTGGTAATTTCAGTTATTGTTATGTTGCTGCTGCTGTTGTTGCTGCTACTTGTATTTTGTAGCAGTTGTTCTCTGCATGTCGGATGCTTGCTTGTTATTTGCTGCTCATGATATTAAATTTTCAAATCTTTTTTTTAATTTTTTTATTGGTTGTTCACAACATTACAAAGCTCTTGACATATCATATTTCATACATTAGATTGAAGTGGGTTATGAACCCCCAATTTTACCCCAAATGCAGATTGCAGAATCATGTCGGTTACACATCCACAATTTTACATAATGCCCTATTAGTAATTGTTGTATTCTGCTACCTTTCCTATCCCCTACTATCCCCCCCCCTCCCCTCCCATCTTCTCTCTCTACCCCATCTACTGTAATTCATTTCTCTCCTTGTTTATTTTCCCATTCCCCTCACAACCTCTTATATGTAATTTTGTATAGCAATGAGGGTCTCCCTTCATTTCCATGCAATTTTCCCTTTCTTTCCCTTTCCCTCCCATCTCATGTCTCCGTTTAATGTTAATCTTTTCTTCCTGCTCTTCCTCCCTACTCTGTTCATAGTTGCTCTCATTATATCAAAGAAGACATTTGGTATTTGTTTTTTAGGGATTGGCTAGCTTCACTAAGCATAATCTGCTCTAGTGCCATCCATTTCCCTCAAATTCTATGATTTTGTCATTTTTTATTGCTGCATAGTACTCCATTGTGTATAGATGCCACATTTTTTTTATCCATTCATCTATTGAAGGGCATCTAGGTTGGTTCCACAGTCTAGCAATTGTGAATTGTGCTGCTATGAACATTGATGTGGCAGTATCCTTGTAGCATGCTCTTTTAAGGTCTTCAGGGAATAGTCCGAGAAGGGCAATAGCAGGGTCAAATGGTGGTTCCATTCCCATCTTTCCCAGGAATCTCCAAACTGCTTTCCAAATTGGCCGCACCAATGTGCAGTCCCACCAGCAATGTACAAGTGTACCCTTTTCTCCACATCCTCGCCAGCACTTGTTGTTGTTTGACTTCATAATGGCTGCCAATCTTACTGGAGTGAGATGGTATCTTAGGGTGGTTTTGATTTGCATTTCTCTGACTGCTAGAGATGGTGAGCATTTTTTCATGTACTTGTTGATTGATTGTATATCCTCCTCTGAGAAGTGTCTGTTCAGGTCCTTGGCCCATTTGTTTATTGGGTTATTTGTTATCTTATTGTCTAATTTTTTGAGTTCTTTGTATACTCTGGATATTAGGGCTCTATCTGAAGTGTGAGGAGTAAAAATTTGTTCCCAGGATGTAGGCTCCCTATTTACCTCTCTTATTGTTTCTCTTGCTGAGAAAAAACTTTTTAGTTTAAGTAAGTCCCATTTGTTGATTCTTGTATATAACTCTTGGGCTATGGGTGTCCTATTAAGGAATTTTGAGCCCGACCCCACAATATGTAGATCGGAGCCAACTTTTTCTTCTATCAGACGCAGAGTCTCTGATTTGATATCAAGCTCCTTGATCCATTTTGAGTTAACTTTTGTGCATGGCGAGAGAAAGGGATTCAGTTTCATTTTGTTGCATATGGATTTCCAGTTTTCCCAACACCATTTGTTGAAGATGCTATCCTTCCTCCATTGCATGCTTTTAGCCCCTTTATCAAATATAAGATAGTTGTAACTTTGTGGATTAGTCTCTGTGTCCTCTATTCTATACCATTGGTCCACCCGCCTGTTTTGGTACCAGTACCATGCTGTTTTTGTCACTATTGCTCTGTAATATAGTTTGAAATCGCTATACCACCTGATTCACACTTCCTGCTTAGAATTGCTTTTGCTATTCTGGGTCTTTTATTTTTCCATATGAATTTCATGATTGCTTTATCTATTTCTACAAGATGCCGATGGGATTTTGATTGGCATTGCATTAAACCTATAGAGAACTTTTGGTAATATCGCCATTTTGATGATGTTAGTTCTGCCTATCCATGAACAGGGTATATTTTTCCAAATTCTAAGATCTTCTTCTACTTCTCTATTTAGGGTTCTGTAGTTTTCATTGTATAAATCTTTCACCTCTTTTGTTAGGTTGATTCCCAAGTATTTTATTTTTTTTGAGGATATTGTGAATGGAGTGTTTTTCCTCATTTCCATTTCAGAAGTTTTGTCGCTGATATACAGAAATGCCTTTGATTTATGCGTGTTGATTTTATATCCTGCCACTTGGCTGAATTCATTTATTAGTTCTAGTAGTTTCTTTGTAGACCCTTTTGGGTCTTCTAGGTATAGAATCATGTCATCTGCAAATAGTGATAATTTAAGTTCTTCTTTTCCTATTTTTATGCCTTTAATTTCTTTCGTCTGTCTAATTGCTCTGGCCAGTGTTCCGAGAACTATATTGAATAGAAGTGGTGATAGGGGGCATCCCTGTCTTGTTCCAGATTTTAGAGGGAATGTCTTTAACTTTTCTCCATTCAGAATGATGCTAGCCTGAGGCTTAGCATAGATAGCTTTTACAATGTCAAGGTAAGTTCCTGTTATCCCTAGTTTTTCTAATGTTTTGAACATAAAGGGATGCTGTACTTTGTCGAATGCTTTCTCTGCGTCTATCGAGATGATCATATGATTCTTATCTTTAAGTCTATTGATGTGGTGAATAACATTTATTGATTTCTGTATATTGAACCATCCTTGCATCCCAGGGATGAATCCTACTTGATCATGGTGCACAATTTTTTTGATGTGTTTTTGTATTCGATTCGCCAGAATTTTATTGAGGATTTTTGCATCTAGGTTCACTAGAGATATTGGTCTGTAGTTTTCTTTCTTTGAGGTTTCTTTGTCTGGTTTCAGAATCAGGGTGATGTTGGCCTCATAGAATGAATTTGGAAGAGCTCCCTCTTTTTCTATTTCCTGAAATAACTTGAAAAGTATTGGTATTAATTCTTCTTTAAAGGTTTTGTAAAACTCCGCTGTATACCCATCCGGTCCTGGGCTTTTCTTGGTTGGTAGTCTTTTGATGGCTTCTTCAATTTCATCCATTGATATTGGTCTGTTCAAATTGTGTGTATCCTCCTGACTCAGTCTGGGCAAATCATATGACTTAAGAAATTTATCGATGTCTTCACTATCTTCTATTTTATTGGAATATAGGTTTTCAAAATAATTTCTAATTGTCTTCTGTATTTCTGTAGCATCTGTTGTGATATTGCTTTTTCATCCCGTATATTAGTAATTTGAGTTCTCTCTCTTCTTCTCTTCGTTAGCATGGCTAAAGGTCTGTCGATCTTATTTATTTTTTCAAAGAACCAACTTTTAGTTTTGTTAATTTTTTCAATAGTTTCTTTTGTTTCAATTTCATTGATTTCTGCTCTGATTTTAATTATTTCTTGCCTTCTGCTACATTTGCTGTTGTTTTGCTCTTCCTTTTCTAGGGCTTTGAGATGAAGTGTGAGCTCATTTATTTGTTGGTTTTTTCTTTTTTTGAGGAATGACCACCAGGCGATGAATTTCCCTCTTAAAACTGCTTTCATTGTGTCCCATAGATTCCGATATGTTGTGTCTGTATTTTCATTTATCTCTAAGAATTTTTTGATTTCCTCCTTTATGTCTTCTGTAACCCATTGATCATTCAGTAACATATTGTTCATTTTCCATGTGATGTAGGATTTTTCCTTCCTTCTTTTATCATTGATTTCCAGTTTCATCCCATTATGATCAGATAAAATGCAAGGTATTATCTCCACCCCTTTATATTTACTGAGGGTTGCCCTATGGCATAATATATGGTCTATTTTTGAGAAGGATCCATGTGCTGCTGAGAAAAAAGTATATCCATTTGATGATGGTTGATATATTCTATATATGTCAGTTAAGTCTAGGTTATTGATTGTGATATTGAGTTCTATAGTTTCTTTATTCAACTTTTGTTTGGAGGATCTGTCCAATGGAGAGAGAGGTGTGTTGAAGTCACCCATAATTATTGTGTTGTGGTCTATTTGATTCTTGAACTTGAGGAGAATTTGTTTTATGAATGTCACAGCACCATTATTTGGTGCATAAATATTGATAATTGTTATGTCTTGTTGGTGAATAGTTCCTTTTAACAGTATATAATGTCCTTCTTTATCCCTTTTGATTAACTTAGTCTTGAAGTCGATTTTATTCGATATGAGGATGGCCACCCCTGCTTGCTTATGAGGACCGTGTGCGTGGTATATTTTTTCCCATCCTTTCACCTTCAGCCTGTGTATGTCTTTTCCAATCCGATGTGTCTCCTGGAGGCAGCATATTGTTGGATTTGTTTTTTTAATCCATGATACCAGCCTATGTCGCTTTATTGGAGAGTTTAAGCCATTAACATTCAGAGTTACTATTGATATATGGTTTGTACTTCCATCTATGTTTGATTATTTATCATTTTTTTTTTAAATTTAGTTTGTTTCTCCATGATTATCTTTCCCCTCACCCTCTGTCTTTACCGAGGCACTTCCTACTGATGGTTTTTGTTATTGTTTTTCATTTCTTCCTCGTGTAGTGTTTTGCTCAAAATGCTTTGCAATGCTGGTTTTCTGTCTGCAAATTCTTTTAACTTTTGTTTATCATGAAAGATTTTTATTTTGTTGTCATACCTGAAGCTTAATTTTGCTGGATACAGAATTCTTGGTTGGCATCCATTGTCTTTCAGTGTTTGAAATACATTGTTCCATGACCTTCTTGCTTTCAGTGTCTGTGATGAAAAGTCCGTTGTTAACCTTATTGGTTTACCCCTGAATGCAATCTGTCTCCTTTCTCTTGTAGCTTTTAATATTTTCTCTTTGTTCGTATATTGGATATCTTCATAACAATGTGTCTTGGTGTTGGTCTACTGTGATTTTGTGTGCTCAGTGTCCTGTATGCATCTTCAATTTGTATATCTGTTTCCTTTTTTATTTCTGGAAAGTTTTCTGTAATTATTTCATTCAGCAGGTTACTCATTCCCTTGGTTTGAATCTCTGTACCTCCTTCTATCCCGATGACTCGTAAGTTTGGTTTTTTTATGTTATCCCATAACTCTTGGATGTTTTTCTCGTGACTTTTTACCAGCCTTTCTGAGTTGGCTAGACTCTTTTCAAGATGATATATTTTGTCTTCATTATCTGACGTTCTGGCTTCTACTTGTTCCACTCTGTTAGTGATACTCTCAATTGAGTTTTTAATTTGGTTTATCGTTTCCTTCATTTCTAGAATTATTGTTTGATTATTTTTTATAATCTCTATCTCCTGATAAAGATGCTTAACTTCTTCTGTTATCTGTTTATGTAATTCATTCTCAATGTGTTCTTTCACTGCTTGAATTTGCTGTCTTGTATCCTCTTTAAGGTTCCATTCCATCTGTCTAAGGTGTTCCTTGAGTTCTTTATATGACCATTTTTCTGATGACTCTAGGTCCTCCTGAATATTTAGGCTGTCCTGCATTGTTTGTACTCCTTTTCTTCCGTGCTTTTTCATGCTGCTCATGTTACTTCTTGTTCTGTTTGACTGATGAGTTACTGTTTACTCGTATAAATTTATCAGATGCTTGGGAGGAAAGGTATTAGAAGGGAAGGGAAGAAGTCACTAAAGAGAATGAGAGTAAGCAGGTAGAATTCAAGGAAGGGGGGGATAAGATAATTGAAAAGAAACGAAAAGACAAAAGAAGAAAAAAATAGGAAATAAAAAAGAAAAAAATTTAAAAAAAAATAATAATAAAAAATTAAAATTAAAATTAGAAGAAAAAAAATTTAAAAAAAAATTGTAAAAAAATTTAAAAAAACAACAAGAAAGAAAAATGAAAATGAAAGAAAAATCTAAATCAAAAAAAACAAGAGAAAAAAAAAAAGAAAAAAAAAACTAATAAATGCAGTCTTAGAGTTTGATTAACTTCTCTTCCAGTAGATGGCGCTGTGCCCACCAGGCCAAGTTTCTCCTGTCAATACACGGGAACCAATCACTGTGCAGCAGCTCCTCCCAGACTGGGCGAGTCTCCAATCCTGAGTGCCTAGGGCCTCCTCTTGTGTCTAGTCACTTCCCACTTTTCCTCTAGCCAGGCCCCTCTCATGGGTGCCGCTCACCACAATACTGGCTACACGCCAGGTCTGCTGTTCCCGGGAGCCCTGTTTTCATGAACGACTGGGCACACTCTTCCAGTTTGCCATTCCCTCAGACCCTAAGTTTGTAAAGCTTGGGGCTGAGAATCCTCAGCGAATTTTACTTGCCCTCCGGTAGCCACACCCCCGGTAGCTGGTGCAAGAGACCTCAGCTGTCAGCCCTGGTGGGAGCAGTAGTTCCGCGCCGCGGGTCCCTCACCACCTCTGATTCCCTCGGTCTGGCTATCGTGCTCACGGGAGAGCTGGGAGGGGCCCTTACGGGAGAGCTGGGAGGGGCCCTTAAGGTTTCCCCGATGTGTGGAGAGGGAAGGCTAGGGAATTACACACCTGTAGCCGCAGGTTTCAATGAAGTTATCTCCTCCGCCGCAGTCTGATGACGTCAGTTCTCTGCCATGGTGGTATCTCTTGCAAATGGCGACAGTTCATTTCCCTTTGCCGGGCGACCAGTGCAATGGGTGGGTCCTTACTGTCTCTCCCAAGCCCTGTTTCAAACCTGTGGCCAGTACCTATGAAGGCTCGGTAGGCATTTACCTCTGTAGGATGAGAAGGGCTGACCAGTTGTTTTAGCCGGATGGATTAGTGCTGAGTCACAGCTGTTTGTCTGTGGGAAGCAGGCGAATGGGAGCTTGAATTCAGCCGATCTGGGCTCAGTGTGTGTTCTGAGAGGCCCAGACTGTTCTCCCCAGATCCACGTCAGCTCAGCATTGCCTAGTGATCCTGAGCAAACAGATTTAGGTTGTTTATGACTCCCTATGCCTGCACAGCTGAAGGGGTCAGAGACTTGATCTCTCTGCGCCCGCCGCCATGTTGGAATCCCTAAAAACTTAAATTTTCAAATCTTAACAAGGTAACATGTTATGGTCTAGATCTGGAATGTCCCTCAAAAATCTTGTTTTGAAAGCATGATCCCCAGCACAGCAAGGTTCAGAGATGGGGCTTTTAGGCAATGGTTAGGGCTCTAGATTCATCAGTGGATTTATAACTGAATGGACTACTGGGTGGTAAATATAGGCAGGTGGCACACCGCTGGAGGAAGTAGGTTACTGAGGATGTGATCTTGGGTACTATATCTTGTCCCTGTCTCCTCAGGTGCATTCACTCTCACTGCTTTGCTGATGCCAAGTACTGAGCAGCTGTCCTACTCCATGGCCATCCATTACAATATTCCAACCCATCTTAGGTCCAGAGCAATGGAATCAGCCAACCATAGACTAAGATCTTGGAAATTGTGAGACAAAATGACTTTGTTCTTTTCTACTTCTAAGTTGTCTTGCTGGGTAATTTTGTCATAGCAATGAAAAGCTGACAAACTCTGGCAGAGAACATGAACCAGGAGCTAGGAAACATGAAGTCCAGGTTCTACCAATCAATCAGCTCTCTAGTATTTTATTGACATAAATAATTTTAAAGACCTTTTCAGTTAAAATATTTAGATATTATGAACCTTAATTATGATACTCATAATTATTTCTTTATTTCATTTTTCTAATGCTTTTGGTAATCTCTGATTCCTGGTGATACAGCTACCACTTACGATCAAACCTAATTTGTGCAAATTACTTAATCTCCCTAAATCTCATTCTCATTTGCATAAAGTCAAGATAAATTTGTCTCCTGTTTACCTCATGGGGTTAATTTCAAGCTCAAGCAAGATTAAGTACATAGAATTTATTAAGAGCTATTTGATGGTTCGTTCCCAGGTTTCGGCACCAAAAAAAAAAAAAAAAAAAGGAGCTATTTGACACTTTATGTCCTCCAAGTCAGAAGATTCAACTGTGGGTTAGAGTGCTGGATTTGTCTCCTAAACATACCTTGAAGAAAGTAGAAAAGAAAGGCTAAATGGATTGGATTCAATACAGGATGAGAGGGGCAAAAATGGAGGCGACTGGTATAGAAAACATCTTTAGGAGTTCTTCTCTGTAAAAGTAGAGAAACAGTCCTTGTAGGATTACATTGCAACAAAGTGGAGGGAGAGCCACTAAGTTGAATATATTAAAAATATATTTATGCCTTATTAGGAGAATTCAGGAGAAAATGGGATTGCAGAATGAAGGGGAAGTTTGTAGACAGCTGTCCTCAAATAGATGAGAAGGGATGGGATCCAGAGCATTTAGTTGGAACAATAACAGTTTATCTGATGTAACAGGGAATGGAATGGTACAAAGGTACAGATGCAAAGGAGGTGATTGATTTTTGGCAGAGAATATGAAAGCTCTTTCTCATTGGTTATATTTACCCAATAAAATAAAAATCAAGATCATTGCCTAAGACTGAAGAAAGAGATGGAAAGGCTGGAGGTTTGAGGGGAAAAAAGACGCAAACCTGTTTTCTGGGGTAATGGGAGAGTAGATCTACAGGAAATGACAGCATTAAGAATACACGTAGGGTTTGAAGTCATGGATTTCAAGTGAGATCATTCCAAATGTATGTGTGTTTTTCTTCAACCACACTCAGTTTCCTGATTCAGGTGCATAATATGTATAAAATTTGATATTTTGGAAGTGAATGGGTGTTTTTTCAAATTAGTGCATGTTACATGGAATAGTGGGTTTCATGGTCTCATATTTGTGCATGCATGTAACACAATTGGATCAATTCCACTCCCCAGTACATCTGCTGAAGCTCCCCTTGTTATTTTTGTTATGATGTATCACTATATCTAAGCTTATTAAAGACTGTCAGCAGATTACTAACCCTGATAAACGTGAATTGGCATCTAATTATTAAAGGTAATAAATTGGAAATTCAAATGGTAACCAGAGACTGAGATGTTTGAAATTGAAGATGATGGCATTAGCATGGTGCAGGGAAAGACCATGAAATTGAGCAGAAGAAATATGGAATTTAGTAGGCTAAGGAGCTGAGGGCCCACTAAGTGGACCACGCACATCAATTTTTAACTTTCCAAAGAACTGCATAGTAGAGATAGTGAATAAGAGACATGAGACTCTGGGCTAACGTCATTCTCCAGCAAATGAAGGAAATGACCATGGGCATGACAGATAAATGAAAAAGACAGTCTTCTTGCTTGTGCTACAAAGGAATGCATTTTGTGGATGGTGATGGTAAGGGAAGATAGATGGTTGTCCTGAAGTGACCCTGATTTATAGAGGACAAAACTCCAATCTCAGTACCATGCAAGGAATTTCATATGGATATACAGATTTTTATTTCTCTTGAAAAAACTCAAAAGTTCCATCAAAGTGGACCCCATTTCCACAAGTATCCAATCGCTGGAGCAGAGAATGTCTGCCTCCTTTTTTTTCGGGGGGGGGGGGGTCACAGAGTCTCCATTTTCTATACTCTCTAACAATATCCTATCTTTATCCTAAAACAAATATCTCATGTTAGCTTTCACTCACTTTGTAGCAATAGTCTTTTTTTCTAAAAAAAAAAAAAAAAAAGACTAAGCTATAAATAAATGCTTTACTATTCTCTTACTTCTATCTTCCTGACCCCATTATGCATTTAGTCATGAAACCCCTGCCCTAAATCTGACTGTTAAACTTATCCCAATTAAAATCTGACCAGAAGTTATTCTTCTATGGACCACATATTAAGGTTTCTTTTCTGTGATAATCCTATGGTCATAAGATTTGAATTAAGCTTGATGGCACAATAAGAAATTAAATTTGGATAACCAGGCAATCTAACAATGGCTGAAGAAGAAAGTATTTGCCTATGATGTCAGAGTTAGGAAGAGGAGATATAGTTCCATGTTCATTTCTTTCCAACCAGACTTAAAGAAGACAAGGCTCTAGAGTGAACCCAGGGTTCTAGCAGGATTCATCCTTCTAACAGGATTTAGAACCCAGGGTTCTAGGACTTTTACCCAGGTGAACCCTCTGCCTTGTACCAGCTGCCAAGAGCAACACTTTTTGGATGTTCCATTGAAGAGAAGTCGCGTCTGTTTCTCCATCATGGATGTGTGACCTCAAGTGTATCCTCAGGATTGCTCAAAACTCAAAATGATAATAGAGCAAAGGGAAAACAACTAAGATCGAGGCATTTTTATCAACCCATCTCTGAAAGATAGCATGTTCCTAATTTCTCTGAAAGTTACATTCTTGGAACTTTCCTCAATAAAGCAGTTCATTAGAGTATGTCAAAATTGAGAGATTTATTAAAACACACCACGATAGTTAGAGTAGTTGTGGGTATTTCTAGGAGACCTAAACATAATTAGGAAATTCCCTTGTGCTCTCAATTGCCTGAGGTGGAGTTTTGAGTTATAACTAGGATAATCATATGATTTATTATTGAAACTTGAGAACTTGAGAATAAGGGTGATGTTATTAATAATGCCTCCAGGACAACAGGTATGGACAGGACCTCCAAGCGAACGAGGTGACAGAATCACCTTCATTACATGCAACTCACAAGACTCCAAAACATGTTGCCCAGGGACCAGAGAGGAGAGACAGGGAAAAGATTGAGCAGGATTTACGCTTCTAGCAGGATTTACCCTTCTAACAGGATTTACGGAGCTAGCCTGCGTCTGCTCTCTCTCTCCTTGCTCCCAACTCAGAGATAGGTTTTGCAAAATATATATTTAACAAATGAACTTTATTTGATCTTGGTGAAAAGCTTAAAGGGATTTTGAGGAGGTATGGGCAAGTGACTTTTTTTGACAGAATTGTATGCCTGGCCTTAAAAGTGAACACCCCCATTCTTCTGGCCTCCTCCCTATCCTGTCCCATCCTGCCTGCATCACCCTCTAGTGTAACCCTGCTCACAGCCCAGCATAATTGGCAATATGCTTTGTTGTTGGTTTCCCTGGCTGATGCCCCATTATTGGAAGGTTGCCAGTGTTAGCACAGCGGCTACATGCACCAACGGTCTGATCTGGGATGGGAAATCCTGTTGTCTATTCCTGTGCAGGAGAGAGTGCGCTAAACAGCTCTGAAGAGGAGCTAGGCAAATGTTTGAATAAAAAGCAACTGAAGGGTAACTGCTAATTCAAAAGAAGAGACGGTCCCAGCTGACTTTCTTGGCTCCCTTCCCTCCTTAGATTTTCCTGCACTCTTTTGTCATCTGTGCTTTAATCCTCCAGTACAATTCTGGTCCTATCCATGAGGCAACACTTCTAAGTGCTAACATATTGGCTCAATTATTCTGAAAGAAGAGAAATACAAATGTTGTTCTTCTCGCAGCCACCACAGCTTTGGACAGCTTTCTGGAAAACGCACACGTACAGAATGTTTCTCCCCCTTCCCTCTCTGCTAAAGCTTTTCTTCAGTGCAAGATGCATCAGGAGCCATGACAAAAACGTGAGACAAGTCAAGAGAATCTGTTTCTTTCGTTCATACCACTTTTTAAAGTTTTTATCTCTTGAGATAATTTCCAGCCTTAATCAAACTCCCAGGATACTAATAGAGCATCCCTATGTTCTCAGGTTGAAATTTCAAAAGTAAGTTTTTATTTTCCACCATCCTAGTCCCCCCGCCCCAATTAATGGGACCAGCAATAAATATGTAAAGGATCTTAATAAAATCTTAGAAACTTTTTGCTCCAAATTTCAAATTTTGGGGTATTCATATTTGTGTGCATATGTTCCTGTTTCTTCCAGGTAAGGAAGGAAGACTCTTCACAAGATTCATAGTGGACAATAAGTGGTCATTTTCTTGCATGAGTGAATTGCTGCTGAAGGTTGCATGAAGACTTGTTTTGAAATATGCCAACTCATTTCCATTGTACTTATTAAAATCTCCCCAGCTACTCTTGTTTGTCCTCCACCCTCATCCTTCAATGGAAAGCCAAGACACAAAGGACAAGCAAAGCCTTGACTTGCCCTTGATAAACATGGCCCATACAGCATTCCCTACAACTTGGAGCTAGACCATTATTTCAGTGAAGCCTGTTATTGTTCATTAGCACAAAGAGTGTGTAATAAATATAATGAAAGACTGCTGGCTTTACTCTATCTTTGTCATCTAAAGCAGTTCCATGAATAACTACAGGGATTTGTCTCCAAATGACTTATTTGCTTCCTTTCTAATAAATAACATGTAATTAGGGTAATATATTGTTTCCTAGTTACGTTAGCCATGGAGTGAAGGGGAAACAAATGAACAATTTTAGATATGAAAGAATAGTAGATAATTTTTATATTATCCCTTAAAGTATTTAGTCTCATTATGCATAAGTTAAACTGCTGGGAGGTCTAAGTACAAAGCAAGAGCCGAGATTCTACATTTAATGAGTTTCTTTATTACTCAGGGCATGAATTACTACTCTGATACTATAAAACTGCAGCGAGTGCTCTGCATCTCAGATGAGATTCTCTTTGAGGAATGCACTCGTCAGTGAACTGTCAGCGATGGGATGGACTAATCTGATTTAGAAAGGATTAGGTTGGGAACTGTGCCTCTGAATGTCAAGGTATCTACATCTCTCTACAGAGGAGTGGAATGTTTAACTCTTCGTATCCAGGGCCACAAGTGTTAAGAGAGCCTTGTGAGACACAAGGTCACATCCATTACTGAGCATGGAGACAGAAATAAATTACACTGATGGCCTCCTTTGGTCCCCTGAGAGAAATCCGTCTATAGCCCAATGATACTAGGGAGCTACTGCCAAGCCTTCACCCTGGAATTCAAAATATTCTTCTGGACAAAAAAGAAAAAGAACAAGGAGACCTCTACTAATTGTTACAGAAAAAAATAATGTTGTGCACCTACTCTCATATGTTTTACAACAAGAGTGACTAGAGTTACTAGAATTACTAGAGTTTGGATCTGCTGAGTGACTGGACACAGGACAGACCAAAGGATGGCATCAAGGAATCACATCTTTGTGGGCCACTGTGAGATACAGGGAGTCCATGACACTACAGACCCTCCACAGTCTGTGATCAGGCTTTGGAAAGGTAGATTGCCCATTAATAAAACAGAAGTTGGTTCAGTGAGGTCTCTTGTCTCTCAACTTTGTAAGACAGAAAGCAACGAAGGTTTCTTTTTTGCTTAGCTTTTCTTGATTCTCTCTAGAAACCTGAGCCCAGTCAATTGTCACCACTGGGTAGACTCTTTATGCATGCATTTTGCATGTATTAAATAGAAATTTATTTGGAAAAAAATTATTGGGAGCTCCTTTATGGCTTCTATGTTAACATCTGGACATGGTCCTAAAAGTTGGGGATAGAATCAATAAAAGGGACCCCTAAGAAGTAAGAGTTAATAAGGTCTTTGAGTCCTTTACTTTGTGCTAAACTTTGCTCTTAGCTCTCCAAACATATCAACTCTTTAAATTCACACATGAACAGTATGGCCACCCCTCCTTACAGATAAGGAAATGAAGGAAAGGGGAGGCAGTGTTCTTTGGCCACTGTCCCCAACTAAGGAAGTTCAAGATTGGGATTTGAACTCAGCAGTCCAATCAGAGAGCCACGTTTTAAAGCCACTCTGGCTATCTCCCTAAAGGTTAAATGCCACCTACTTCTCCAGTTTACCTCCACCAGATTACAACCAGAGCGATTTCCACATCAAAAGAAACTGGCCCCCAAAAATTGAACTCACATGTTCCACATGGAAAACAGCAAAGGATCTAATTGGTTGTTTTAATTCAATATTTAGATTGAATTCCAATCTCACCCCACCTCATATTTGCTAGTGTATAACCACAAGCTAAGATTACAAAAATTTAGTCATTTAGAAGGTAAAATTTTAAGCCCAAAGTGCTTGACATCAAGCACATATATGAAAAAAAAAAAACACATTTCAACAAATAATCATTTCAACCAACCACTAGATAGGGAACTTAAAAAGCTTTCTTTTCAAATCCAAAATGGAGGATTACTTCCATGTATTGTACAGAATCAATCAAAAATAGGGTTGGATAAGATTTGGAAACAGCAAGCAGTTTTCTCAGCAAGTAAATTGAAAAACATAAAAAGGCATGTTGGAACACAACCTTTAATAATGCATGCAAAAAAAAGTCATTTCTATTAATTAGAGTGTACATTATTAATAAAGTATTTAGAACTCTTACCTTAATTTAGTTGTTACCAGGAAATTAAAGGGCTTCTAATTCCACCCTAAAGGTTGATGGCTGAATATTCAAAAGATTGTAGGCAAGAAATGACAAGCTGCAATTGTACAACCTGATGGGAAGGAAAAATCTTTGTGACTCAGGAAGATCTGGCCAACACTAAAAAAAAAACACACGGTCTCTTTTTTACTATCATGAAGCATGTGCACCAGCTATTGCGACTTTCCCCTCAGAAATTCTTTCCGCACTTCCACTAAGTGATTCTCCCAGTAACTTTGCACACCATTAGCTCTGCGTTCTGGGGAGGTCGTTAGCATTTCCCTTCACCACATTTAGCTGTTAGGCTGGAAAGGAAGCCTACGGAAAAGGACTCTCTTTATGCATTAGCAGATTTTAAGGGGTTCCCTGGGACACAAAATTTCTTCCTCCTCAGTGCTTACAAATTCTCTTCTTAACTTCACTGACTACCACTACTCTCTCCTCCCAGTCCTTCCACACATCAGTGCCAAATTCATCTTCCCTGGGTGCAAAAATCTGAGAGCTCTCAAGTCCCTTTGGGTCTTGTCTGGGTGTTATAGTCTGCACAAGTCCTCTGCTGCACACAAACTGTTCTATTCCACCTCTACCACCCTGTTCACACCACATCCCATGGCCCCATCCAGAATGTTCCACACCTTCCTAAAGTTCATTCATGGATCAAATCCAATTCAAATCCTCTCTTCTCCTTGAGATAGCATTGAAACCTTTTTCTATTCTATCATGGTGCTTGTGATCTCTATTTTTCTTTTTTGCAATTAATAATGCATCGTCATTTATTACAATTATTGTTATTGTCATTATTATTTCTATGCCAGGGACAGTTTTCGGTATTTTAAGTACTTGCCTATACTATTCTCACCATCCTCACTCTAGCCCTTTGTGATAGGAATGATTGTTCCTTCTATTCTACACATGAGGAAACTGTGGCCCACAGCTGTTGAATGATTCAGCTAAGATCACATGACTACTGAGTGCAGAATCGTAGTGCAAAAGACCCCAGCTGATCTGAGCCTTGTGAAGTTCTTCTCTGTTGTTTGCACTCTGTGTTGTTATTTGGAGTGCTGTCCTTTCACCTTTATAGATGTATTCTCTGACAGCTGAAGGAAACATGAATTTCTGAAACCGTGGACCATTTCTGATAATCTTCATCCTTCACAGTACCTATGCACTGGGCACTCAATAAGTGAGACCATTTTTTATATCTATTATTATTTTTTATTTTTTATTTTCATTATTGTTAGGAATGGCTGGTTGATTTATTTATGTTAAGCATTGCCTTCTTCCTGAAATCCTCTTTTTTAAAAAGTGCAGTTCCTCCTTTGTTCTGGGAAAGTACAGATGTGTTTTCCCAGTACCTTTATGTGAATTCAGTGATTAGACTTGATGGCCAGAGAAAGAGGTATGAGAAGCTTTGAAAAGACAAGCAAAGGTGATGCGGTGACCACTGAAGGCAAGCCACCTACATCCCATTATCCACCTGCCACTGGATCTGCCCTGTGACACATTGTTCTTGGGTAATTGTACAGTTGCTAATAGAAAACATTAATTAATGGGTATTAACAATAACATGTGATAAATACTTGTTGACATGAATCTGTGTGGCTTTCCTCCTGATGGTCTGCATTAATGCCTGTGGAAAGTCTTTGAAGACCAGGGGGACCAAAGGGTAGAGGGCATATGGAGAGAATAATGTTCATTATCTTATTAAAGCCCAGTTCTTCCCAGGGAGGTTAGGAGACAGCTGGCAATTTTTATCCCTCATTTGCAGATGAAGACTTGTTGGCTTACAGTAATTCCATAATATGCCTTAAGTCCAGAAGGGAGCAAGTGGAGAGCTAAAAATGAACAGCAGATTCTCCAGTGCTAACGGGCACCTATCGAATACTGAAGAACATAGGAGCATGATGCAAGGACCAAGGAGCCTCCCCAGAGCAGACAAGTTGGCACTTCTCTGTCTCTCCTAAAACATTATTCCTTGTGGTGACACCAAGCATAATCATGTGTGCCCTGTTATTCCATACATCATCACCAAAGACATTGTAAGCTCAATTATAACATACAAGTGTGCCTGCTGTAAGGTTTTTAAAGCACAGTCATAAATACTATCTCACTTAATTCTTAGGATGTTCCCATGTTCTTGTGGGAAGGTAGAAATAAGTCATCTAACCTAGACTTCCACTGGGGGTATTCTGCCATTTAAGAATTCCCTGAATCTCATTCCCTACAGTTGGAGAAGTATAATACACTTCCCAGGAGTGTGAGAATTCCCAAGGAACTTATGCTTTATGGCATGACTGGCATGTTCTTCTATTGAATTAGTTCAATGCCAGGAAACTTTTCAGCATAGGATGTGTGATTTCCGTGTTATATCATATTTTCAGGAAGCATGAGGCTGAGCCCCAATCACAACCCTCAGTCCCTTGCTGACCTCCTCTCTACTGTTATCCTCCTCATCAGACAATAGATACTAGAAGGTCCCTTGAGAACACCAAATACAGCCCTTCCTCAGGTCCTTGCATCTGCTGTTCCCCCAGATCAGCCTTCCCTAGATGGGCCTGGACTTCCTCCCTTGATTTCTCCAGGTTTCCCTAATCATCAGTTTATGAGGAAAGCTCTCCAATTCCACTTCCCAACATTGATGCTAGTACTGTGCCTAGCATGTAGTAGATGTTCAATAAAATTGTTGAAGACTAAATAAATTAACTTAAAGATGAAAGTTAAAAATCCCTCTTCTGAAAATATATCCCCCGGCATCTTGACAGTTTCATCTTCACTTCCTCACCCCCATATTGTACAGCTTTCAAGGATCAGTGTTCCTCTGCCTATCTCCTTTGCCACTTCTATCCCTGCCTTGTCTCTTCCCTCTTAAGAACATGTTCCAGCCACATCACCACACCATTATTTGCAAAACATTTTCCTTATTTTAAAATGGGGATAAATGCTACTGCCATGAGAATGTCATTGTGAAATTGAGTTAATACATGGAAGGCACTTAGACTGGCCTGGCACATAGTAAGCACTCATCTAAGAGTCAGAGAAAAAGAAAAACAAATTTCTCTGGTTTTTGTATTGGCGTTGTTGTTGTTGTTTGTTTTTAATGTGCAACAGTTCAAATATTTCTAGACCCTAAATCCAGCTCAGCTCCAGTCTACCTTTGATTAAAGACACAACTCAGAACAAAAAGTGCCTTTCGTGTGGATAAAACCCATCCTCTCAGAAGGTATCCATGGTAGAAAATGGCAAATAATTTCCCAGCCACCCAAGTTATCAAGATAAAATATTAATGCCATGAGAGCAGATTTCAAAGAACAAGGGGAAAAGCACAAAGAGATAATCTGCACCAAGGGTCAGTGAAGTCTTCTCCCAAGTAGTGAAGTTTATCTGAGACTGGATAATGAGGAACGGCACAATGAAGACAGAGAAAACTTCCAGGCCAGAGAAGCCCTGTGTGTGAAGGGCCAAGGAGTGAGAGCAGGATGTGTTCCAAATGCTGAAAATTGAGCTCAGTTTGTACTGTGAGGTCAGAACCAAGACCAGGCTGGGAGGACACCAGAGAAGCTCGGGAAGGTGATCTAGGGCCCAGTCCTGGTGCTTGGTGACCTGAAGGCAGTATTTTGAAGCAAGGGACAAAGCCATGGACTGTGTTAGGTTTGGCCTCAGACAACAGTAGGGGGCTTGCCTTCCTGGAGTGTGATTCTGAATGCACAGCAGACGTCAGACTGTTTTGGCAAGCTGAGAGGCAGGAAAACCTTCAAGGAGACCATCAAGGTTTCTTGGCCAGAGAGCAGAATGAAGGATTTGAGCCCCCACAGATTTCTGATTAGGGAATTTCTCTGTGACCCTGCAGTCTTGATTTAAGTGCCATCGTCCAAAGGGATCTTTGAGAGCCTGATAGAGACGTCCCTTCCTCAAGATACTTAATACCTGCCACCCGCCAAAAAAAACATTTGATTCACTTCCAAAAAAGGGCAGGTCCGGCAGATCCAGCCATAACAGTAGTGAGAGTCTTTCTATCCATACTATTTTTTTAATTTTTTTTTTTTTTTTTGGTGCTGGTGATTAAACCCAGGGGACTTTACCACTGAACTGTATCCTCCATCCTATTTATTCACTCATTTATTTATTTATTTATTTTGAAACAAGCTCTCACTGAGTTGTTGAAGGTCTTGTTAGGTTTCTGAGGCCAGACTCAGATTCCCAAGTTGCTGGGATTACAGGCATGTGCCACTGTGTCCAGCCTGTCCATAACTTTTAAATACTTCTTACGACTTTCATACCATTTCTAGGAATATTTCTTTCAACCATGTTTCTCTTTTTCCCATCTCCGTACTTCTATGTCAAACCAAGGCCCTTAAGAAATGCTTGGAAACTAATGTAAGTGACTCAAATAATTCATGTTACATTCTATTAATTTTGGCAAATCTAATTTGTCTTGCTTGTGGGTGGCAGCCATCTAGAACTCTGTTCCCTGGAAATCCCTGGTGGGCATAAAATTTATAGAATTCCACCTGTGAACTCAGGTTCTAGGGCAGTCTTCCCACTAGGTGCCACTCAGAACACATGTCTCTTGTACCCATGTTCTGTTATAAAAGACCATGTCTTCTCTTAAGCTGCTGTTTTTAACCAAAGTGCATAGGGAACAGCCCAGTATTTAGCTTTTCTGGTTAAAGGTTGGGCAACAGCCAATAGCTCTGAATCTGAGCTCTGGAAAGCAGTGAAAAATGGTCACTGGTCAGGAGACCCAGCTCTGGGTTCTGATATCTTCCCCTGGTTAAGTTCATGACTTTGGCAAAATTTCAGATTCCTCCAAACATTGATGTCAAGAGCAGAGCTAGATTATGTTAGTCATTTTTAAACTCAACCTCAACCATTGTTTCAAATAAAATCTTTGCACTCCTTCAGCCCAATAATTAATACTAATGGGGGCTGCTATGGCAGGGAGAAAGGGTCAGGATCCGGTACACTTGGCCTCATTTTCCCTCTTTATCAGTATCTCTGTTAGAAACTTGACCAGATGATCTTGAAGATCACTGACCACTCAATGTTTTGTTGATATAGGCTCTGATTTACATTCTAGAATAATAAGTGCAAGTCATCTCTGCAACATTAGTGTTTGCCACTGTGCGTTTGCCATGGTTGAATCCACGTGGCTCCTCTTCTTATTAATTCCATCTCTCGATCCCTGTGCAATATGACTAAATAAATACTTATTATAAGAATAACAATATGTTATGTTTGAATTGCATCTGACAGTTTTTTTCTAAAGCTTTTCACTTCATCATACTCAACTCTCTTATACCTATCATGTCCTGAGGTCTATAAAAACTTCAATTGAGCAATTTTTTAGGTGTCTTATAAGATTTTATATGTTTTTATAAGTGTCCTATCTATGAGAATGATGGGACATAGTGGGTTAACAATCTGTGAACTCCATATATAATTTTCACCCATTTTTGACAACCAAGAAACTGGGATGCAAAGAATATAGGTGATTTATACAAAGACACCAGAGATAATTGTTGTCTGGAGAGTTACTGCACAGCCCCTGAAGTGGATCTGCAAAGTCATCATGACCTCTTCTTCGTGTCCCTCACCAGCTCCATGCATGGCCCACCCTGTACCCATTAGCTGCTGGGATTTCCTTGCCCAGCAGCCCACTGAGATGTAGGAAGTAAAATTAATACCAACCAGAAAGCTTAAGTCCCGGATTTCTACATGGCTATCTTGATCTGCCCGAGATGCACATCCATGAGGCACCCCCGAGGATAGGTACTCCCTTTCAGGACTCCACATATCCTTCCTGATACTCTCTCCTCATTCTAGAATCATTAGGGACTCCACTGGTTCAGTATCTTGGCAGCTGTGAGGCAAAAACTTTCACCAATCTCCCCATAGAGTTCAGACTCTCAAAATAATGATACTGCACACCCCCAAGGGTCAACTTCCTCTTCCCTACTCAGATCAGGGAGGTGAGAGTCATGAGGGCAGAGATGGTTTCTCTCAAATGGACCTTTCTGGGAAATACTTTCAAGAGATGCCCACTCCAAGAAGTCTAGAGAATCCATCAGGGAACTAGTACAATTCCTAAAATCAGGAAAAGTCCTTTTGAAAAAGAAACTACATCCAGTTACAAATGTCTGGAATAAATACTAAAATTAACTAGGTATGCAAGGGTGTGAGAGATTAAATTGAAATCTGAGAAACTTCAGTCAAAGGTAATTTTGATCTTAACTTTAGAGGAAAGACCCAGGTTAGGGTAGAGATGGATGAGACTCTCAATCCAAGTACAATATTTAAGAAAGTGCCCCAAACATCAGTACTTGAGATGAGTAATATCTTGACACAATAGTTTCAAAAATCAAAAATAATTCAGAATGAACAAAATATGAGAAGTTTTTTTTTTTTTAAAAAGAAGAATCCGTAGGAATGAATTTTTCTCTTTTGCCTGAGGATCCAATATGGTGTGATTGGCACTGGTAAAGGGATACATTTTATTTTACTAGGAAATAATAAAATGAGTAGGGATGAGGGGGATCTGGGCTCATGTCTGTTCACTTCTCTGTTACAAATGGGAGAAGAATTGAAAGCCCAAGCTGAATGAAAAAGATAACACGTTAAAGTAGATATCCAAAGAAACTGGTTATAGAATGCCAGAGGCTAGGGACACTGGGTAAAGTTCTTGGACAGTCTATGAATACCTATACTTTTCTATTCACCAACTTGTTCATAATTCTGTCATAGTTCTGCCTGATTTGGGACTTAGACTGCTATAAGAACAAAGCAATTGTTTCTTCTTTTGTGCCCATGGGACCAGATAGTTCTGATTTATCCATGTCTAAGCAGGTCCTTATATACAACAGGACCTCAATTCTTGCATGATTTTATTAAAAAGCAGTAACAAGTTTGGGTTACCAGAAAATAGGAACTTGGGAAATGAGCACCCACAAAGCTGGTACCACTCAGACGTATTAAAATGTGCAGAACTCAGGAGGTAAGCCTTTCCCCTGTCTTTTGTTTCTAGGGTGAGACTAGCAGAAACAAAGAAGGAGTCCCTTCACCCTTCTCCAACCTCTCAATCTCTTCTAGTGCCTCTCATTGACAGAACCTAACTGGAAATCAGTTGACAAATGAATGTGAGCAAGTGAATTTGCAATCCCCAGACACAGCATTACTGAACAGAACTCAGAACTTGGAGCTGAGGAGATGAGACACAATGGGTAAAGAAATATCACATGAAAAGAGGAAGAGGATACAGCAGGTAGGAATGAAGGAAAACTAGCAAGAAAGAGCAAAATAATCATTTTAAATACATACCCCAGCATGGCTAATGCACAGAGTTCCAGAGAGAGGATCATATAACAATTTTATAAGACCAGGAAGGGAGAATGAGTTCACACTGTGAAGAGTCTTGAGTACTATATTAAAGACTTTTAATTATTTAGATGTTGGAGAATCAAAATTTTTTAGAGCTAAAAGTAACACTTTTGAGTCCACCTTGGAGTATGATAAATATGTGTACCAGCTGCCACCTCTGGACATGCCATCTGAGTGAGGTCTCCTGACCTGCCGTTTCTCTAGCTTCATTCCCTTTGCAACCAGAACTTGGGGACTTGCCATGGTGGCCAGATGGTGAGAAGTGATGGGATGGGCGTGCTGTCTGTGTATTCCTTATGTGCAGAACACTGGAGCAGAAGGACCGGTGAGGAATCACAGAGAAGTTCCAGGCTTAGTCCTTGGAGATAGGATGGGGTAGAAGCACAGAGAATAGGCCATTTTTTGACTGTAGAATTCTGACTGTTTTTCATTTAAAGGAGTAAAGTGTATGGTGTCAGAAAAAAAAACTGCAGCATTGAACTTTTTATAAGTACCATTGTCTACACAGTAGATGCCACCATACAGAGACATAAAATAATAAATAAATAAGGAGATGCCTATCATGCATCCCCAAATCTCCAGAACTTTAGCTTTTATTAATTATAGATGATTTTTTAGCAACATCAAATCGTTTATTCCTTGCATACATTGTCAAGCATTTAAAATGTTTTCCTTCTAACTAAGCACATACTATATAACATTAATTTATTGGCTGACCTTGCAAAAATTATGTACTTTTATATTAAAAGGAACAATTCTATGTGGTTATTTCTTTCTACCCTCTCTGTATTATCTTTTTTCTTTGCTGTCACATAAACACATGTGAAAAAAAAAAACAAATTGCAATTGCTAATCCTTCAACTAGAGTCATTGGGCGGATATCCTGGGATCTTTCTGTTTTCAGCCAGTGGAATTGCTTCTACCTTTAAAGAGGACAGTTTCAATTAGGAGAACAAGTAGAAAAGAAAAAAAAAAAAAAAACGTATGATGTTAAAGTGCAGTTTTCTGGATGGGAGTTTTTCTTTATCCCAATTTACTGCTTGTCAGAGTCATTTTTAGCAGTGGACATAACATAATTAATCAAGGAAACTGTATCCTCTAATTAATTGGAAGAGCGTCAACATAATAGGGCAGCCACTTGGTGCAATGAGATGGTGGGCTGTTGCCTCTGCTGCTGGAAACAGAGCAGTGGAGTCAGGAAGGGAAGAATTGTCTGTCCTGCCGGAGGGTGTGCACCATTTATCATGCTGACTGGGCTGTCATATCAGGAGGAGGACCCTGGAGAGCCCTGACCGTGAGATTGAAGGTTGGTGCCAATTTACGACAACACAAATGCATTGAACAGGAAAGAGATAGCTCCTAATCTCTTCAATTTTCTTACATTACCCTGAAGGCCAGAGAATTAAATGAAACAGTAGCTGATGACAACTTTAGAGGGTCCTGACTGCATGACAGGAAAAGCATTAAAATAGCTCAATAGTTTTATTGTATATGTGTGTTAATCTTGCCCCTGAATGAGGAACAAGAGCAGAAAATACTGTCTTTTGGTTATACCTGTTCTTCAGTGAGAAAATGAAATACAAATGCTATTTGCCTGTCAGAATTCATAGACAGGCTACCACAGTAAAAATGGAGAGCAAGAAATGGGAAGTAAACTGAATTTGAAGGCACCCTGCCAAGCACATGATCTGTTGGTGTGTCCTGATACCTTCTAGTGAATCCATTAGTCTCCTCCGACCAGCATTGTATGGTAGGAGAATATCTTTTTAAAAATTAAAATTAACCCATGGCCACAGTGAGTGAGTCTGTTTAAGTTTGGGTCCTGTGCATATATTCATGTGGTTAGTTTGTATAGCAAAACACCCCAAGCCATTCCAGAAAAGCTGAGCAATTTTGCAGCCAAACTGATTCCATCGGGCACACCGTCCCAGAAGACCATTCCATTTTTAATTTACCAAATTACCAAATTGTTGCTGGATCCTTACAAAATTTCAGGAACAGGACTAAGTATGAGAAATACAAAATTCAATGTGTTGTTGTTCTTGTCCTTACAGAAAATTTATTAAAGAGCAATGACATAAGAGACAATGAAGAGCAAAGGCCTTAGGGGCCAAGGCTCTTTTTCTAATCCCATTGTAGACCCCTGCCAGCAAGTGTAAATTTGGGAAAATTATCCTGCTGAGTTTGTGTCCTCTTTTTAAAAGCTGATGGTGGCAAGAGTTTCTGTCCCAAAAAGTATATGTGAGGACTAAAGCAGGGCATGCAAAGCTTTTGACAAAGTCTAGTGTATGGTAAGCATTCAACAGCTGTTAAGAGTTATGGGAACGCAAGTGAGGAAGCCTCTAATCCTGTGAGGGAAGAAAAGTTGAAGTAAGAAGGTTTAATATTTGAGTCATATTTTAAAATATGAATAAAATTTGCCTGCCAGAAGTGATGATCTTATGAGGATGATGTATGGGTTCAATTCAACTAACTCAGTGAAACAGTTATCTCCCTTGGTTAAAGCTTAAAGATCAGAGGTCAAAATCAGAGCCCAAAGTAGAATTTCTGCACCTTATGCAGAAATGTCATTTCACACAAAGAAAATTACTATCCCAAGTACCAGGCCATATCCCCAAGCTCTACTTAATGCCCGATGATGACTAGGGCAGGTGGTGGAAGGCTAATTAAGGGTAGGTTAGCTAAGCCTATGTATAGTTGAGAACTATCAAAAGTAGCTAAAGATCACAAGTATTCTCTTTCTTCAGTATTTGAGAGTTACTAAATTAACAAATCATGATAACTAGAATTGTAGAAAAATTTAAAATTGAAACATACCATTCAATGTATTAAAAATATGTTTCTTCAATAGTTGTTATGCACTGGGATGACATAATCCAATATCTGGAATTTTCTATTTTAGAAGGAAGAGTAAACGGCTTGAGTTAGCATCACCCTATAATATGTAAATGCATAATGTGGCCAAGTTTCATTACATTTTGCAAAGACCCAAGAGAAAAGATTGGGCAATGTTTCTAACAAGACATAAAAGCAATGAAAGAAATTGACAAAGGAAAATAATTGACATATTTAATAACACCAGAATAAAAATTTCATTAAGCTTTAGAAAAAAGATTGTCAACAAAAATACAATAGAATACAAATAGACCTTAAAATGTTGATATTTATTATCTACTTTTTCTTATGATGAGATGCACCTTCATCTAGAATCAAGACAAAAAGCACAAATAAAAAGCTTGAGAAATACTACGTGAAAAAGATCAACCTCACTAGCAATCAAATAAATGCAAAGTAAAATGAAATATTATTTTTGTCTATCAAATTAGCAAAAGAAAATAAAGGATAGTCCCATATACGGATGAGGATGTGGTGACAGAGTTGTTTCCATACACTGCCGGCTGTCAGTAAATAGGACATACCTTCCTGAAAAAAAAAAATTTGGCAACATGTACTGAGAACCTTAAACAGATCCTACACTTTGGTACTAACAATTCTATTATTAAGGCATATCCTAAGAAATTGTGGAGAAATTTGAGCAATGATTTAGATGCAAAAAAAATGCCCCATTTTTTTAGTACTATTAAAATAAATAAATATGGGAAAATAAGGAAGAAATGCCCAGCAGCCACAGCCACTGCCACGGCTGGCTGGAAGCACCAGCCAGAACAGTTCCTCCATTAGTAAAGTGGAGAGATAAGGGAATTAAAGGAACTCACATTTTTAGGAGGTCCAAGATGACTTTGGGTATGGAACATTTAAAGTAAGGATGTTTTCTGACAAACCTCAAAGGCACGCTGCAGTATATCCTTGTGTGGGAACAAAGCCAACATTTCTCCAGGCAGCCAGCAGAAGACAAAGGAAGGAACCATTTGTAGTCTTAGTGAGGGGCCAGCAGCTGAGAGAGACAATTTCTGGAAAACCCAAATTTGGCCCCACACAACCTAAGTTTGGCCCCAAATACAGTCCCAGTAAACACTCTGTATGACATAGAGTGTTTAAGTGACCAGGAGAAAATCAAACATGGAGAGAGGGTTACACAGAGGATAACCAGTTGTAGAAACCCATCTGGCTCTACCCCTACCCCTCCAATCCAGATGCTTGCAGGATTGGCTGGGAATTTGGAAGAGCAGAGGCAGGAGAGATTGTTTGAAGACTAAACCTGAGACCAGGAAACATGAGGTCCACAGGTGACATAGGGGACGAAAAATTGGCTCCTCCACCACACAAGTGGAACCCAGGAGAGATCTCTGGGGTACATTCTCCAGGTGTGGACAGGCAATTACTAGGCCCTGGAAGTAAACTGATTGAAAATCTCCAGACCAACTGGCATTTAGCAAAGAGCCTGGAGCCCACGTATGTCTAAACCCTGCCTCCAAGAATTCCACCTACAGCTTTATCCCTCCCACTCCTGCAGTATGGAGGGTGGATCTTCATGCTCCTGACCACCCTGCCTAAACCTGTTGAGAAGCAAAGCTGAGAATCTTTTGAACTCCAATGGAAAGAATTCTTTGACTTTTTGTGAATAGTTTTTTCTTTTTTCCATTTTTTAAATTTTTTTTTCTGTTTCATTGTCACCTTAATGGTAGATAGACATTTATACATATTCATATTTGTTTTGTTTTCTCATTTCTATCATTTTTAAAACAAGTCCTTTTTCATGGATTAGTTTTCTGAGGATTAGGGTGTTTGATTAGATATTTTAGTTTTGTTTGTATTCTTATATTTTTATTTATAATTTTTTTTAAAAAATTTACTTTATATATGTTTTAGCTCACCAATCTGTTTTCCTTGATTCTCTTTTTTTCTTTTCTTCTATTAACAGCCAATCTCTATTGTTCTTTCTCTCTTCCTCCCTCATAAACATCACAACCTATATTACTTCTGTTCTCTCCCCGTCCACCATTTGAAATTGTAAACCCTTTTGTAAGCTTGCTGTTTTTATTGTAGGCAAAAACTGATCATATCATTTCTGTTTATTGTTACAATTAATATTGTAGATATCATAGTAGGAACTATTTGGTTTAACACTGTAAGTATGTTGTTTGCATTTGTTGTTGTTATTACTTGTCAGATCTATACTGTTAGATGGGTATACACACAAACAACACGAAAAAGCAAGGAAATAAATCATCCCAAACAAACCAAAATACTCCAATAACAGAATCTGATGACACCACAGTGGAAGAAATGTCAGAGAAGGAGTTTGGAATGTACATAGTTGAACAGATCTGTGAAGTAAAGGATGGTCTAAGGAATGAAATCAGAGAGAAAATATAGAAAGTGAAAGATAATTTGAATAAAAAGACAGAGATTCTGATTAAAACAAACAAACAGAGAACTGGGGATGTGGCTCCTTGGTAAAGCACTCACCTAGCATTTGCAAGGTGCTGGGTCTGATCTCAGCACCACATACAAATAAAAAATAAATAAAATAAAGGTATAAAAATATATTTAAAAAACAAGCAGAAATCCTCAAAATGAAGAAATCAATAAACCAATTTAAACAGTTAATTGAAAGCATCGCCAACAGACTAGGTCACTTGGAAGACAGTGTCAGGCAATGAAGACAAAATATATAATCTTAAAAGTAAAGTTAACCATGGAGAAAAGATGTTATGAGACCATGAACAGAACTTGCAAGAAATATGTGATAACCTGAAAAGAACAAATTTAAGATTTATTGTGATAGATGAAGACTCAGAAATACAAACAAAAGGAATACACAATATTTTCAATGAAATAATATCATAAAATTTTCCAAACCTAAAGAATGAAATGTAAAATCAAATACAGGACCCCAAATACACAAAATTACAACAGACCCCCACAAAGGCACATTATTATGAAACTGCCTTAACATACAGAATAAGAATAAAATTTTAAAGGCTATCAGAGAAAACATACAGGTAAAATTTAGAGGAAAACCAATCCAGGTCTCAGGTGATCTCTCAAACCAGGCCCTCAGAGCTAGGAGGTCTTGGAATAATATATACCAATCTCTGAAAGAAAACAGATGTGAGTCAAGAGTACTATACCCAGAAAAATTAAGATTCAGAATTGACAATGAAATAAAAACTTTCCATAATGAACAAAAGTTAAAAGAATTCATAACTAGAAAGCCTGTACCACAAAACATACTCCAAAAGATATTTCATGAAGAAGAAATAAAAATTAAAAGCAAAAACCAGCAAAGAGGGGAGCTACACTAAAAGAACAGTGAAGCGACAGAGGAAACTAATTCAAATTAAAAACCAGTACTAGGTCAAAATGACAGGGAATAAAAAATATATCTCAATAATAACATGGAATGTAAATGGCTTAAACTCAACAATAAAAACACATAGACTATCGGATTGGATTAAAAAATAAGACCCATCAACATACTATCTTCAAGAGACTCACCTCATAGGCAAAGACATCCACAGACTGAGAGTAAAAGGATTGGAAAGAACACATCATTCACATGGATAGCATAAACAAACAGGGGTTTTCTATTCTCATGTAGGATAAAGTAGACTTCAGGCAAAGTTAATCAGAAGAGACCAAAAAAAAGGATATTTTATACTGCTTAGGAAATTACACATCAACAAGACATAACAATTGTAATTATTTATGTCCCAAACAATAGATCATCTATGTACATCACCAAACCCTTCTCAATTTCAAAAGCAAATAGACCACAATACAATTATAATGGGTGACTTTATCACACTTCTCTCACCACTGGATAGATCCTCCAAACAAAAACTAAATAAATAAGCTATAGAACTAAAATTATAATTAATCATTTAGACTTAACAGATATATATAGAATATTTCATCCATCAATGACTGAATACACTTTCTTCTCAGCAGCACATGGATCCTTCTCTAAAATAGACAACATGTTAGGCCATAAAGCAAATCTTAGCAAATACAAAAAAAAAATAGAGATAATACTTTGCATCCTATCAGATCATATTGGAATAAAATTAGAAATCAATGATAAAATAAAAATTAGAAACTATTCTAACACCTGGAGACTAAATGATATTCTATTGAACTACAAATAGATAGCAAAAGAAATCAGGGATGAAATAAAAAATAATTAGAGGCAAATGAGAATAGTGATACAACATATCAAAATATCTGAGACACTATGAAGGTAGTACTAACAGGAAAGTTCATTTCATTGAGCTCAGTCATTAAAAGAATAGAAAGTCAACAAATACATAACTTAACATTACATCTCAAAGCCCTAGATAAAGAACAACACCCAAAGCAGTGGAGCTGAAATCAATGATATTGAAACAAAAGAAACAATCCAAAATATCAATAAAAAGTTGGTCCTTTAAAAAAATCAATAAAATTGATAAACCCTTAGCCAAGCTAACAAAAAGAAAGAGAAAACTCAAATTAGTAAAATTTACAACAAAAAAGGATATATCACAATGGAACCTACTTTAAATACAGATGATAATCAGAACCTATTTTGAAAATTTACACTCTAATAAAAGAGGAAAATTTGAAGATATGGACAGATTCCTAGAGACATATGACCTAGAGACAAATTGAATTAGGAGGATGTAGAATATTTAAACAGATCAATTTCAAGCAATAAAATTGAAGACACCATCAAATGCCTACCAAGGTAGAAAAGCCCTGGACCAAATAGATTCTCAGCTCAGTTCTACACCAGACCTTCAAGGAAGAACGAACACCAATCATCCTCAAATTATTGCATGAAACACAAAAGGAGAGAGTACTTCCAAACTCATTCTATAAAGCTAGTATCCCCCTGATATCAAAACTAGACAAACACACTCAAGGAAAGAAAATTTCAGGGCATTATCCCCAATGAACATAAACGCAAAATTTCTTAATAAAATGTGAGAAAATCACATAGAGAAACATATTAAACAGACAGTGCACCATGATCAAGTGGGGTTCATCCCACGGATGCAAAGTTGTTCAACATACGGAAATTAATAAACGTAGTTCATACATCAATAAACTTGAAGACAAGAATCATATGATTATCTCAATAGATACAGAAAAAGCATTTCACAAAATACAGCATCCATTCTTGTTCAAAACACTAGAAAAATCAGGGAATAGTAAGAACATACATCAACATTGTAGAGGTTTTATATCCTAAACCCAAGGCCAACATCATTCTAAATGGAGAAAAAAAATTAAAGCCTTCCCTCTAAAAACTGAAACAATACAAGGATGCCCTCTTTCACCACTTCTACTCAATATAGCCCTAGAAACTCTACCCACAGTAATTATACAAAAGAAAAAAATTAAAGGGATATAAATAGGAAAAGAAGAACTCAAGCTATCTGTATTTGCTGATGGCATGATTGTTATTTAGAAGACTCAAAAAACTTCACCAGAAAACTTCTTGAACTCATAAATGAATTCAAAAAAGTAACAGGATATACAAGTAACACAATAAATCAATTGGGTTTCTATCTATCAATGATGAATCAACTGAAAGAAAAATTAGGGAAATTATTCCATTCATACTAGCCTCAAAGAAAATAAAACATTTGGAAAACAATCTAACAAAGAGGTAAAAGACCTCTATGATGAAAACTATAGAACACTAAAGAAATAAATTGAAGAAGACCTTAGAAGATGAAAAGATCTCCCATTTCTTGTATAGGCAGAATGAATATTGCCAAATGGCCATACTACAAAAAGCATTATACAGATTCAATGCAATTCCTATTACAGTTCCAATGACATTCTTCATATAAATAGAAAAAGCAGTCATGAAATTTATTTGGAAAAATAAGGGGCCCAGAATAGTCAGTGAAATACTTAGCAAGAAATGTGAAACAGGATACCATCACAATACAAGACTTTAAACTATATCACAGATCGATAGTATCAAAAATGGCATAGTATTGGGACCAAAATAGATGCGAAGACCAATGATGCAGAATAGAAGACACAGACACAAATCCACATAAATGCAGTTATCTACTACTAGACAAAGATGCCATAAACATATGTTGGAGAAAAGCTAGCCTCTTAAACAAATAGTGCTGGGAAAACTTGAAATCCATATATAATAAAATGAAATTAGTCCTCTATCCCTCACCATGCACAAAAATCGACTCCAAAAGAATCAAAGACTTAGGCATTAGACCAGTGACCCTGTGCCTATTCCAAGAAAAAGTAGGCCCAAGTCTCCATCAATTTGCCTCAGAAACTGAATTCTTCAACAAGATTCCTAAAGCACAAAAAGTAAAATCAAGAATCAATAAATGGATTTTATCAAACTAAGAAGCTTCTTCATAACAAAGGAAACAAGAACATGAAGAGAGAGCCTATAGAATGGGAGAAAATCTTTGCCACCTGCACCTCAGATAGAGCATTATTCTCCAGAATATATAAAGAACTCAAAAAACTTAACACAAAAAATACAAATAACCCAATCAATAAATGAGCAAAGGAAATGAAAAAACACTTCACAGAAGAAGAAATATAAATGGTCAACAAATATATAAAAAAAATATTCAACATCACTAGCAATTAGAGAATATAAATGAAAACTACACTGAGATTTCTTCTCACTAAAATCAGAATGGCAATTATCAAGAATACAATTAAGAATAAATGTTTTCGAGGATGTGGAGAAAAAGGTGCACTCAGACATTGTTAGTGAGACTGCAAATTGGTGCAACCACTCTGGAAAGCAATATGGAGATTCCTCAGTAAACTTGGAATGGAACCACCATTTGACCCAGTTATCCCACTGTTCACCATATATCCAAAGGACTTAGTGATGCAGCCACATCAATATTCATAGCAGCTCAATTTACAATAACTAAGCTATGGAACCAACCTAGGTACACTTCAACAGATGAATCGATAAAGAAATGTGGTACATATACACAATGGAATAACATTCAGCCATACAGAAGAATAAAATTATGGCATTTGCCAGTAAGGGGATGGAACTGGAGAATATCATGCTAAGTGAAATAAGCCAATCCCAAACAACCAAAGGCCAAATGTTCTCTCTGATATGTGGATGCTGACTCACAATAGGTGGAGGGGGAAAACAGGAAAGGAGGAGTAGGGGTTCACCAGATAGGATTGGAGCAGGGCAGGGGGAGCAATGGGGGAAAGGGAAAAGGGATGGTAATGGGAAAGACATTAGATTGAATAATTTTCCTGTGTTCATATATGAATACATGACCAGTGTAACTCCCCATCGTGTACAACCACAAGAATGGGGAGTTAGATCTATGAGTGTATGTATGATATGTCAAAATACATTCCACTGTCATGTATAACTAAAAAGAACAAATAAAAAATTTTAAAATAACCATAACCTTGGTAAAGATGTTTGTAACAGAGAGCTAAACTGGCAAATAATTAATTCCTAAAATTTACAAGGAACTCCTAAGTTATAATTTTAAAAAGGAAAAATAATACCCAGGAGAAAAATAGCTAAGAGGACAAGAATAAGCAATTCATCAATTAGGATACAGGAATGGCCACAAATGTATGAAATGATGTCCAACCTCAGAAGTACACAAGGAAATGAAAATGGATGAGAGATCAAATTATGGATGAATTCCCACTGGGAAAAAATTTTAAGAACTTATGATATACAATTTTGGTGATAATAGGGAGCAAAGCAAACTCAGGGCTGCTGATGGGAATGCAAATTGGTGAAGTTAAATGTGATTTACATCAACAAAAGAACTGAGATTTTAGAAAGACTCAGAATTGCTAAAGAGCAGGGGAAATACAGAAAAAAAAAGTCAGATGGAGCAAGAAGAGGAGGAAAAGGCTGAGGAGTTTGAGGGAACTACTAGAAGTAAAGACAAAACTAGCAGATAAACTACTACTGACTCAGAATCTACATCTGCTACAGGAACATTCATTTAATTCACCTCCCCCACCCTACAATTTTTCAAATAGACTCCTGTGAGAATTTTTTTTTCTATAAGTTTGTATTTCTGGTTGTGTAAAGACCATGGTAGTGACCAGTTGTTTGATCTGTCTTGAAATTCCTTTGAGAAATGCCTCTTTTCTTCTGGAACACATTCATTCCTGTTTCAGGCATTCGGGGCTGACATTATCTTAGCAAACTTTACTTCTCTGGTCTTACAGATTGGTCAGTTATGGTTTAGATATGAGTTGTCCCCCAAAAGCTCATGTGTGAGACAATTCAAGAAAGCTTAGAGGTGAAATGATTGGGTTATGGAAACCTTAATCTGATCAGTGAATTGATCCCCTGATAGGGATTAACTGGATTAGAACTGTAGACAGGTAGTTTGTGGCTGGAAGAGGGTGTCATTGGGGGTATACCTTTGGGATATATTTATTTTGTCCATGGGAAGGGGAGTCAGTCTCTCTCTCTCTCTCTCTCTCTCTCTCTCTCTCTCTCTCTCTCTCTCTCTTCTCTCTCTCTCCCCTCCCTCCCTCCCTCTTGTTCCTAGATGCTTTCCTCAGTCACACACTTCTGTTATAGTGTTCTGCCTCACCTAGAGCTTTGAGGAATGGAACCAGTCATCTATGGAGATAAGACCTCCAAATCTATGAGCACCAAAATATACTTGTTCTCCCCACATCTTTCAGCAGGGGAAAATCTGACACTAAAACAGAAACCTAGTGCCAGAGATGACAGTCTCAGTGACTCTCTGGTCTCAGGCAGGCTAGAAGCCTGTGCCTCACAGTGACTGGTCGCCATGTTTCAACTGAGGCAGGAAAATGTAGGCTGAGAGAATAAACTTTGGATACATGAAGAAGCAGAGATGAGGAAGGAAGATGGACTTTTTGAGTGATCACAGGCCCCACTCAGGCCTACATACAACTGGGCTCTTTTTACAGTTTTATTTTGTGAGCCAATATTCCCATTTGGCTCAAGCTAGTCTGAATTTAATTTCCTTTCCTTGAAATCCAAAAATTCCTAACAATAGTTCATTTGAATTTAAAGTCCACTGACCCAAATTCATTTGACTATTATTAAATATTATATTTCACATGATAAATTGGTAAAGGCAGTGACTTGCAACAAAATAAATAAATAAATAAAAATTGATAGTCACACTTATACTTAAAAAACAGAATATTTGTCATTTTCATTTTTCTCTTATGATTTTTATGTTCTCTTATTATTTTTGTTAAAAATTATATGTGGTTATCATAGACAATGTGTTGTTTCAAAACACACATACATCGTGGAATGGCTAAATCAGGATAATTAACACACACACACACTGCCTCACATATGAAGTATGTGCATGTGTGTGTGTTAACACTAAAAACCACTTTTGACAACATATAGGCATATAATACAGTGTTATTAACTGTAGTCACCATGTTGTACAAAAGAAATCTCTTGAGCTTATTTTTCCTAACTGAAATTTTGTGACTTTTGACCTCAATGTACCCTTTTACAGTGCTTATCAACTACCTTTCTAGTCTCTGCTTCTCAGGCCTATGTACAACTGTGCCATTAGATCCCACAGATAAGTGAGAACATGTAATTTTCCTTCTGTGCCTGGTTTATTTCACTTACCATCCTCCAAGTTCATCTGTGTTGTTTCAAATGACATGATTTCCTTCCTTTCTAAGACTGACTAGTATTTAATTATGTATATATACCATATTTTCTTTGTCCATCCATTCACTCAGGAACATTTAGTTTGATTCCACATCTTGGCTATTTTAAATACTATTGCAATTAACATTCAAATAAAGATATCTCTTCACCATATTGATTTCATTTCAGTTGAATACATAGCCAGTAGTAGGATTAATGGTAAGTTATTTTCACAAATATGTATTATAAAAATAAATCAATTTCAGTGAGCATTTCTGGGAGACATTTAATATTTTTCATAATAACCAATTGTTTTGTAATATTACTTCTAATATTTGCTTTTCAAATATATACATTCTTCTAACACTGGTAACAAAAGTGGCCATTATCTTTTCAAAAGGTTGGAATATGTCATATGTCCTTTCAATATTATTTCAACAATATACATATTGCAACTAACTCAAATTTGAGCTTCATTGGAATTTCTGGTTAGCAATGAGTGCAAAAAAGCCAATCAAAATTAAAATATAAAAGACAGAAAAAAAATTGCAATGTACACATTTTAACAAAGGATGTAACATCTCAAAAATACACTTTTACAAATTAATAATCAAGAGGAAAGTCAGTATAAATATAAACAAGAATATAAGTATTCAAGTCCTAGAAGGAAATGTATGACTAGATTATAAGAATATGAAAACATTTAATATTGTCAGAGGACATGGAACTGCAAGATGTCATTATTTTTTGATAACAACATCACATCTTCATAATTGTAATAACTGCAGCAATTAAAATATTTAGATAGCAAAAAATGATTAACAAGATCAGATGTTGCAAATGTTGATTAGGGAATGGGGACAGAAGTAGTCCATTTGCCATTGATGGCAGTAAATGTTGATTCACTTCCTTGAAAGTCAATTTGGCAACTATCTAGTTAAATATTGCAAGCTCTCTACCCTGTAATTTCTTGGTATTCCTGAAAAAATCTTTGCAGATATGGGGAAAAATAACATCTATCATGCTGATCCTTATAGCAAATTTAATAATAGCAAAAAAGTTAATGTTATAATCTAAACATCAACTAAAGATCAAACTGTGTTATGTGTATGCCATAGAGTACTACAGAATTTAAAAAATGGGTTGCTCTTGTGTACCAACATTGAATACTCTCTATGATATATAAGAATGTAAAAATACATCTAACAATTATTATGACAATATAATTTAGTTATTGGAACTCTTTTGGGGGGGGAAGGAGTGGGGTTCCCAGGATTGAACCCAAGGGATTTACCTGAGATACATTCCCCAATACTTTTTATTTTGAGACAGGTCTTGCTGAGTTGAACAATGCCCTTTACACACACAAAAAAAAATTGCCAGTTAATAATAAAAATATATTACACCATGTTCTGAAAGAATGGTTTAGACAGGATAAAGAAGAAAAATGTATGATGATTTGACTTATAAGAACAACTCTAACTACATAAAATGTTTATTGAAAAAATTGACTAATGTACACCCAACACAGAAAGTTGCCAAATTTCCACCAGAAAATAAACAATTGGTGCATTCATTAAAACTAATCTGGGTTTGCAAAAATCAAACTGAAAGGTCTCAGTAAACATTTCAAAATAAACTTTTAATTTAAGAATTTGCTCTATTTAACATCACAAAAACTGAGAATTCTAACTATTCATTAATATATCGAAATGTTACATTTAAGTATAACTAAAAATTTTCTCAAATCTGCAAGTATCTCCATAGAATCTATTTAGTTACTGATTCAAAATAATGGTACCTTGGAACATTTAATCAAATTGTACTTGATTGGACTTGTGAACCTTGGTTGCAATATTGAAAATACTAATTGAGAAATATTTTCATCCTTAAAAATTAAAAAGAATATTTAATTAGAATTAATTTTGGTAACTGTTACCGACATGTTGCCTATGGCAAATGTACTTTTCTTAACATCAAGAAAAGTATTATTTTAAATTCTCAACAAAGATGTTTCCAATGTTATCCAAATCCAATCTCCTCTCCTAAGATGAAATCTTTCTCTAGCTTTGTGATATTGTGTTTGAAGGACATTTTATAAAGAGCACATCATATTATCCTTTGAGGATATTGGTCTATCAGGGATTCTACCTGTATTAAACAACCCTGAACCTTCAACTTAATTTCTTTCCTTACATTCAGATATGTCCCACACCATTTAAGAACCCGTTTTAAATGCTGCTGCTGCTGCTACTGATGGTTTTAGCTCAGCTGTTTCAGTTTGATGGAGGCACACTAAATTAACTCTGAATGGAGACAGTAAAATTAATTCTCACTATATCCCTCAGCCATCACCGACTACAGCAGGCACTGACATCAGGAATAAAAATTCTTTTCTGTTCCACAAAAATCTTAGTGCCCAGCGTGCACTAAGATTATAAAGCTCACCTTAAGAATGCATTCCCCATAGAGACAAAAGTATGTCCATCTTACCTGCATTCCTCTGTCTTACTCCAATTTGCTACACCACTTCTTGCATCTATTAGTAGGTTTAAAAGCCATTCTCTTATATTTCTAAAGATAATTTGACATTAATGTGTTTACTGGGGCAGGATGATTGAGAGCTTTTATATGAGGACACTGGATTTAACTCACAGCCTCACTGCCAATTTAGACTACAACTTCTGGGAGTGACTTAACTTTTCAAGAGGAACACACCTTCAGTTCTGCTTGCTTTACTTTCTGCTCTGCTAGGAGGTCTATTTGAGTCAGGAATACTCAGGTTTCCTTTATGAAAAGTAGATTCTAATCTCCTTAAATGTTTTAACCCCAAAGATACAGTAAGAAAAGCAGAAAAAAAAAATGAGTAGAACAGAATGGACAAGGACAGTGCAAGTCAATGAAGGAAAATTGAGAAGGCAGAGCCTGCAGCATAGTTAAGGTAGAACTATGTATTGCTATCCCATTTCAGCCATAGGCCTGTAGCCTAGAAGGCTGTTTGAGTCTTTTGGGAATGGTCAAGGAGTACTACCTTGTTTTAGTCAGCTTTTTCATTGCTGTGACCAAAAGAACTGACAAGAACAATTAGAGGAGGAAAAGTCTATTTGGGGTCTCATGGTTTCAGAGGTCTCAGTCCATAGACAGCAGACTCCACTCCTTGGGGCTCAAGACAAGGCAGAAGATCATGGCGGAAGAGTGGTAGAGAAGAGCAGGTGGGAACATGGTACCACAAAGCAGAGAGAGAGCTCCACTCACCTGGGACAAGATATATACTTCAAAAGCACACCCCAGGGTCCCACCTCCTCCAGCCACACCCTACCTGCCTACAATTTACCATCCAGTTAATTCCTGTCAGAGTATTAACACACTGCTAGGTTAAAACTCTCATAACCCAATCATTTCACCTGGAAGCTTTCTTACATTGTCTCACACGTGAGCTTTTGGGGGCCACCTAATATAGAAACCGTCACATTTTTTTTTCTATTCCATTTCTTTCTCTCTTTTTTTTCCATAAATACTTCTATCACTGCTTTATTCCTGATTTTGTTGTTATTTTGTCACCACTTTTCTGTCTTTTTCCAAGCAATCGATCCATTGCATGGTTAGTATACTTGTCTGAGCCAGTAGCTATATGGCAAATGCAGGGGCACAGATTGAACTGATAGCTATCCTTATCCCGTTTATTAATGTAAATAAGAACATGATCATATTATACAAAATTGCTGTTCTTTTTATTTTAAAGCCATCAATTGCAAATTTCATATGGCTAATCAATGTATTCAGAAGAGGCTTACATTCAAAATGGGAGATCTATTCCCACTCAACTTTTGATTAAGAAAATCAGCAGCAATCAATTCCAGCAGAGGAGTCAGTTGATCTTCTCATGTTGACTCAATACTAGTTGGTTTGACTAGAAGTTTCAATTATTACCATTTTAATGGTAGCAGGGCCCTATAACCAGGTCTTGAGACGTAGTTTAAGATCACCTTCTTACACTTGTACTATTGTAGTAAAGTTCATGCACATTTTCAAAAATGACAGAATCATTCAGGTGACATCTTCTTGTCAGAAAGATAACTTATCAAAGTTGGTTTCTGAAACAATCAATTTATCTTTAGCTTCAACCCAATAGCCTCAGTAACGATGCCCTTTTAGGTAGGAAATACCATGACATTTGATCTAGTCATGAAGGCATCATATGTGAATTCATTTCAAAGAAGAAATGATTAAATACTTCCTTTACCAGAAAGAGTAGAATTGAATTACTGCTCCCAAAAATGAAATTATGATCGATGAACTAATTAGCCTCCAAGATTTCCTTACGGAGAGATAAAGGAAGGGATGAAAAATTCACACACACTACCTAAAAGAATAACTAAGTACTCACTGCAAATGAGCTAAGGGAAGAAGGTAATGTTAAAATGAATAATTTGACAATATAAACTGTCATTGGAGGGTCTATCATTAAATTGTCATTAGAACAAGACTCTTGTTATTGAGAAACATTTTTATGAAGAAAATAAATATGGCCAATCACATAGAGAAATAGAATTATCCTTTGAAAATCTCAAGACACAGTCTCAAGAGAGATTTGTTATAATATTATTTTTAGAAGAAGAAGGCAACAAAAATCACACTGCTTCTGTAATAGCTATTAGACAAACAGACTCATGAGAAGTCATACACAGTTCCAACAGTTCTGTTTATTCTAGAACAAAAGGAATCCTTAAAACCCCATTGTTGATGAAAAAAATACTTGTTTTCTTTTCAACAATTACAAAAGTAGTATCTTTTGATATAGGGGTCCTGTTTAAGTAATTGCTTTAACTAAAATTACGTAGCAGTACTATTGATTGTAATAGAATTTTCTTTATAATTGATTTAAGTTTTTAAGAGAACACTGAACTAAAAGTAATCATTAATAGTTAACGTTTGACTGGGAGAAGGTGAGAAATTAAAAGGAAAATCTGTCACTCCAAATATCAGTTTGGTCAGTAGCTTCAAATTTATCAAGCATTATACTTTCCCCAAGATAAAAACATTAACAAAACATACTAATATGTATTTTTCATTTTCATATCCAGCACTTATCATGACTCAAAATTAAGCCTCAGTATGAAAAAAGAAAAACAGAATTCCTGAATGAACAATGGATTCAGGTTCTTGAGTATTATATATGACAACCATGAAGAGGTTCATGGTCTAAATCATTCAGGGCACAATACACCCCAAAGTGAAGTGAGAAGTTTGAAAGCTAACACAATTAGCACCTGATGCAGACTCCAAACAATTTAAAAATCAAAAAATGGCATCAACATCTGCAAGAGGCTCAGGGAAAATCACCAGAAACCCCAATTGTGTTCATCTACCAGTAAATCCTGAGGGCTCTACTTCAAAATTATATTCTTTGGCCTCCTTATTTCTGTTTCCATAGCAATCCTTTAATCCAGGCCACCATCATCTTTCACCTGATCTATGACAATAGCTACACCCCCACAGTTCTTTCTCTAAATAAAGTGGATGTGGGGACAGGTGCATGGAGTACTGCATACTTGGTATATATTAAGGGCATCTGAGTGACAGGCCACTCCCCTCCTATTAGGCGCTTGAGCTGCAGGCCGCTTACCTCTTAGGCACAGCCCTGGGCGTGAGGCCATGTGTTGCAGTTCCTGAGCTTGCTCCACAGCCCGCTCCTTGATTGGTTGCTGCGAGGACAGTTAGCAAGAAATTGTATTGGTGACTGCCAGTCATCTGCTTAGCTGCTTTCTGAGTATATATACATGGTAACTGCGCAATGAAATCAAACCTGCTTCCTGCTTGGTCTTCTGCTTCATGTTGAATATCGACTCCCAGCCACATTCTCCTCTACCCTGTTCTGTGCACCTCCTCACTGGATGAAAGAAAGCCCACGCAAGTGGTTAACTCCAATACTTGAAACCTCTGAAGTTTATATGAATATATATAATTTATACTCCTTAAATTGGCTGGTAAGTTTCCATGTGATATGGCCCCTTCCCACCTCCTTGTCATTCCACACTTCTCCTCCCTTTGCTTATTCTGCTCCTGGCTCAACAGCACTGATCCCCTTCCAAATCCTAAGCGATTTTTCCTTTAATGTTCTTCCTCTCTGGAAGGCTTCCCTTCGTCTTCACCAGCTAGCTCCTTCTCATCAGGAATGATCTCAAACCTCCCCTCTACAGAGAAACCACCCTCAACTGCTCTCCCAGAGAGCAGTTAGATTACACTTCCGACAGCCCGTCAGTCCTTGCCTACTTGCTTCTCTGCTCACTAAACTGTGAGCTCCATGAGTAAAGGTAACTTGTCTCACTTATTCATTGACTGATTTATTAATTCCACAAATACCTTGAGTTTCACGATTTGTTAAGTGCTACTCTAGATACACCATTGAAGCAATGTCTGTACACTTGAATTTCTATTCTATTAGGGGGAAACAGAAAATAAATGTCCAAAAATTTCAGTAATAAGAGCCGGATAATAGGAAAGATGAAGATGAGGTTGTAGATTTCAGGAAGGGCATTTTTGAAAGGGCAGCCCTTGAGCAGAAACTGAATACTGTGAGTTCTGAATGCGTCTCAGAATGGTTGCTCAAGGAAAAGTGAAATGCAAATTAACTGTGTTGGGTATCCTACCCGCTGCCAAATCTCCAGACTCTTTCAGAGGAACTACTATAATATTTATTGTATCCAATAAATATGTGTTGAACAAACAAAAAAGCATACCCTAAATATTGGTGTGAATGAGAGATTTCAGATATTTTTCCTAGTGGTGGTGATCAAAAGTCAGTGCCCAGAGAAGTGAAAAATTCTTAGTACAAACTCTGTACACAAAAAGAACACATACACAGAAAATTATTCTAAAACTTAGAGATTGCTATACTAGTACAATTTAGGTCAAGTGGTATAGACAATAGCACGTAACCATGAAGGTATTTTTTTTTTTGGATTCTCCTTTACTTTTCTTTTTTTTTCTTTTTTTTTAATTGGTTGTTCACAACATTACAAAGCTCTTGACATATCATATTTCATACATTAGATTGAAGTGGGTTATGAATTCCCAATTTTACCCCAAATGCAGATTGCAGAATCACGTCAGTTACACATCCACAATTTTACATAATGCCCTAATAGTAACTGTTGTATTCTGCTACCTTTCCTATCCCCTACTATCCCCCCTCCCATTCCCTCACATCTTCTCTCTCTACCCCATCTACTGTAATTCATTTTTCTCCTTGTTTATTTTCCCATTCCCCTCACAACCTCTTATATGTAATTTTGTATAGCAATGAGGGTCTCCCTTCATTTCCATGCAATTTTCTTTTTCTCTCTCTTTCCCTATCATCTCATGTCTCTGTTTAAAGTTAATCTTTTCTTCCTGCTCTTCCTCCCTACTCTGTTCATAGTTGCTCTCATTATATCAAAGAAGACACTTGGTATTTGTTTTTTAGATATTGGCTAGCTTCACTAAGCATAATCTGCTCTAGTGCCATCCATTTCCCTGCAAATTCCATGATTTTGTCATTTTTTAGTGCTGCGTAATATTCCATGGTGTATAAATGCCACATTTTTTTATCCATTCATCTATTGAAGGGCATCTGGGTTGGTTCCACAGTCTAGCTATTGTGAATTGTGCTGCTATGAACATTGATGTGGCAGTATCCCTGTAGCATGCTCTTTTAAGGTCTTCAGGGAATAGTCCGAGAAGGGCAATAGCAGGGTCAAATGGTGGTTCCATTCCCATCTTTCCCAGGAATCTCCAAACTGCTTTCCAAATTGGCCGCACCAATGTGCAGTCCCACCAGCAATGTACAAGTGTACCATTTTCTCCACATCCTCGCCAGCACTTGTTGTTGTTTGACTTCATAGTGGCTGCCAATATTACTGGTGTGAGATGGTATCTTAGGGTGGTTTTGATTTGCATTTCTCTGACTGCTAGAGATGGTGAGCATTTTTTCATGTACTTGTTGATTGATTGTATATCCTCCTCTGAGAAGTGTCTGTTCAGGTCCTTGGCCCATTTGTTGATTGGGTTATTTGTTATCTTATTGTCTAATTTTTTGAGTTCTTTGTATACTCTGGATATTAGGGCTCTATCTGAAGTGTGAGGAGTAAAAATTTGTTCCCAGGATGTAGGCTCCCTATTTACCTCTCTTATTGTTTCTCTTGCTGAGAAAAAACTTTTTAGTTTAAGTAAGTCCCATTTGTTGATTCTTGTTATTAACTCTTATGCTATGGGTGTCCTATTAAGGAATTTTGAGCCCGACCCCACAATATGTAGATCGGAGCCAACTTTTTCTCCTATCAGAGTCTCTGATTTGATATCAAGCTCCTTGATCCATTTTGAGTTAACTTTTGTGCATGGCGAGAGAAAGGGATTCAGTTTCATTTTGTTGCATATAGATTTCCAGTTTTCCCAACACCATTTGTTGAAGATGCTATCCTTCCTCCATTGCATGTTTTTAACCCCTTTATCAAATATAAGATAGTTGTAACTTTGTGGATTAGTCTCTGTGTCCTCTATTCTATACCATTGGTCCACCCGCCTGTTTTGGTACCAGTACCATGCTGTTTTTGTCACTATTGCTCTGTAATGTAGTTTGAAATCTGGTATCGCTATACCGCCTGACCACGAAGGTATTTAAATAGCCATGTTACTCTAAAATCTATCCTAAAGATAAAACTATTTTATCCAGCTCACCAGAATAGAGTCAAATAAGGGTTTTCAACTGTTGTAACAAGTCATCAATCAAATTGATAAGAACAAAATTTATCTGATTTACTCTAAGGATTGCCAGATCAACCAGCAAAATGACCTTTTGTGGGTTGATTATTGTTGTCCTTTGACATAATTAGTCTAATATGGGTTGTGAGTTAAAGGGTAACAGTAAAAGGCCATAGTATTTGGTCAGACCTTTAAAAAAAACTGTATAGGAAAATTTAAGTGGTTATTACTCAAAAATGTGCTTCACAATGAGAGTACTTTTGTGTGTGTCTTAAAAGATTTTCAGATTTTTTTTAACATCATAATGTCATATGATTAGATCAAATAGTTTTCAAAATAATCAACCACCCTTATAAAGCAAGACATCAGATTATGTTACAATCAAAAATATCACCAAAAACACAGGTATGCATTTGCTTTTTCAAATTTTATGTCCATGTTTTCCTCTTGCCTCTGAGACTTTTTAAAAGATAGTTTCTTTTCCTTGAATAGTTTTCTTCCATATCCCAACATCAAGTCTCCTAGATTTCAATTTCTGCTATTTTTTTTTTCTTTTTGGTACCAGGGATTAAACTCAGGGGCACTCGGCCACTGAGTCACATCCTCAGCCCTATTTTGTATTTATTTTGAGACAGGGTCTCACTGAGTTACTTAGCCCCTTGCTTTTGCTGAGGTTGGCTTTGAACTCATGATCCTCCTGCCTCTGGAGCCGCTGGGCTACAGGCACATACCACTGTGCCAATATCTGCTAAAATTTGAGCTGGTAGTATGGATGCAAATTCAGTCCCATTGATGCACTGATTAACCAACTGCCCAAAGTCTTCTTTTAGCATGTTTTCCCAGTTTCTTTGAGAGAGTGACTAGGTCTTTTGTCCCATTTATTTTTATCTTTCTCATCATTACCACTTCAGGTCTTAGAAATAAAATTCCTTTTGATACATTATTTGGATTCAATAGCATCAGTCACAGTCAATCTTTGACCTTCCGTTTTATCTTTTCAAAATAATAATAATCTCAGTATCATGAGCTTTGTGGTTTCTGCTTTTTCCCCCATATCTCATTGCATATCTCTGTCAAAGATTAATTTATATGGGAAATAAATTCCTCACTCAACTGAACAGTGAATCCATATATTAAAAGAACCTCGCTTCCCAAGAACCATGCTAAATGTTCTCATTCATAGGCAGTTTTCTTCTTAGAATATTCAATTTATACTTTTATGTATAGCCTTTTAGATGCTATTTGTGCTTTCCCACTCTCATTTCCTTCTGAAATTAAAAAATAAGTCAGAAAAATGTCCCAGATTTTCCATATTTCTATGGGATTGGTTTCTTAGAACCTCAAGTTTTCCCTTACCTCATGCCTTCTGAAATCATCCCATGTTAAGAATACCTTTTGCATAGTGCTATGCACATCTCATTTTATCCTCAGTCTAACTGTGGGGTAAGTGCCCTGTCAGTCTCCAAACCACAACACAGATGATGAAATGGAGGCACGTTAAATGACTTGCCTGAGTCTCCCACAGCAAAGGCAGTGAAACTTGAACATGGATTCTTCTGGTGTGATTTCCTGTGCTCCTTCAGCTGTGCCCAATCATTTTAGCGCTCTCATTAGCCCTGTTTTTTCTCATTGGTTCTTATATTCATGTGATCATGACTTTTTTTTTTTTTTAGTTTTTATCCCAAGAGTAATACTTTTATCCTATACAAAATTGAAAGATATATGCACAAGTCTACTATTTTCATATTTGATGTTGTAATCTTCCAGGATAGATGGATAATAATGGATGTGCTCCTTGGTAATCATTTTTTCATTAACAACTGTGGCATTTTCCCATGGTCTGGTACTCATGTCATTTTTATTATCTTCTGTAGATTCCTCTTTGTGTGGTGCTCCTGCAATTTTTCAGTCAATTTCCAATTTGGGGACAGTCTCCAGTTTTTTAATATTATAAAGTATATTGCAGCAATCTTTTGTTTCTCTCTCTGTATACACCTATCCACAAACATTTTCTTGGAAGACATTGCTTGAAAATCAATGCTTTATTTGCAGCATAAAGAAAACTAGCCTAAAATTCTACAAAAAATTATTTTACTAACTTACTCTTCCAACAGACATTTTCAGTTTCTCCAACATTGGGTATTATAAGTTTTATTTTTAAAAAAATTTATCCAGTTTGATAATTGCAACATTCAGATTTGTTTTCATTGTTTGGAATAAAATTGGATTTTTTCATGTTTACCCTGAATTTTTAAGTTGCCCATCATATTTCATAAATCTTGTTCTTTACAGATATTTAAACATTTTCCTGATTTCTCTTTTATCTATAAATTATAGTCACAGTGTTTATGACATAACAAAATTTTGTTTTATTTTGTTCTACTTCTATTAACTAGAAATATTTTTTCCTTATATTAACGGTATTTGTGCTATAATTAGAAAATATTACCTTTCCCCAAAGCAATTAAATATTCACCTTTATTTTTTATATATTTTAATTTTTATGTTTTATGTGTGTGTGTGTATACGTGAGTTACTTTGGCTTACTTTTAAGCAAGACTTTAATATTCTTTTATATTTTCCCCTTTCTTCTTCAAAAGATCATCCAGTTGTCCCAGTAACATGTGTTGAATAATCCTTTTCCCCCATCATAATATCAATATATGATAAATATACACCCAACCTTCATAAGTACATGTTTTTTTTTTCCCATGGAATTTAAATTCTCTTCCACTTTTCCTTTGTCCTGCTTGGGGTCAGTTCAATTTTACAGACTTTTTTTTACACAGATGGCAAGATTCTCAGGGCTCATCTTTCCCAAAAGTGCCATAGTTATTTCCAAGCAAAGAGTCTTCCAAATAAGCATTATAATAATTTTGTAACATTACTTTGGAGAATCAACATTTTTACATTATGCATTCCCACAAAATAGAATGTTCCTCCATTTATTCAAGTCATTCTTTTGCAAAGTTTCTCTTATAGCCTGTGTGTAGACCATAAAAATATATTTCCATATATGCTTATGTAAACAGAACCATTTTTTAGATCATATTTTGAAACTGGCTTTTTGAAACATTGGAATACTATTGACATTTGTATATTTAATTTGTAGTCAGCCACTTTCTTAAACTCTTGGATTAGTTCTAATGTCTTTAGCCAGTTATTTATATTTCCAACAATCAAATCATCTTTAAACAATGATTATTTAAGACTTTTATCTATAAACATTTGTATCTTTCCCCCTTACCTTATGAAATAAGAATTATATGTATTTGCTTATTTTAATCAAATATTTGAAAGTTTTCATTACTACAAGGTACCGTTGTTGTAAGAATTGTTCTATTCTTTACCAACTTGAAGAAGTTTTCTATTATTTTTGATTAAGAGCTTTTTATTTGGAATTAATTTCAATCTTATCAAATGGTTTTGCAGCCTTTATCAATTACATGTTTTCCTTTCTGGGCCTCATCATGTGATACATTATATTAGGCAGCTCCTTGCAATAAACTATCCTTTAATTTTTAAAATTATTCATACTTGGTCACACTGTGTTGCTTTTAATTTACTATTAACTTTGCTTGTTAATAATTTATGATTTTGCATCTTTAAATATGAATGAAACAGGTGTTTAGTTTTTGCTTTTTACACACTACAGCTTCCAGAATTTGGTATTAGCCTTTTGTTATTTCAGTGAAATAAATTAAGATCATTTCTTGTGTGTGGGGTGTGTGTGTGTGTGTGTGTGTGTGTGTGTGTGTGTGTTCCAGAATCAATCTACATTTGTTTTTTAAAGATTTGAAAGAATTTTTGTCTGGGTCCAATAGCATTGGTGGAAGCAAATTTTTAAATATGCTTTTTTCTTCTACAGTAATTGGTACTCAACATTTTTACCTTATTCTACAGTAATTTTGATAATTTTTGTTTCTGCAAAGTAATCCACGTATAAACTGCTTCTTTTTAATTAGGATTAGCATGTCATAACATTCTAATTTTTAATTGCTTTTCTATCTATGATCTATTTCCTGAGAAAGTAATCTACCTACACAATATTTTCTAATTAATTACTATAAATATTATGTGGTATACTGATTTTAATTGCTTTTCTGAGATTGTATCTTCTTTCCTATTTCTAATATTCTACATTTGAGTTTCCCTTCTTTAATTTTTGTTCAACTTTTAGAATCTTACTTTTATTTAAAGAATTACATCATACTTATTTTTAAAAATCAAGTTTACATTTTGGTCTTTCTCATTTATCATTTTTAATATATATATTCTTAATCTCCATTTTCTCAGGTTTGAATAGTTACTTTTTCTTTAATAAGTTTATTTTAACTGTTTCCATTGTCCAGAAATATGACTGTACCTCACATGTGGCTGAGCACAACTCTCGTTGCAATTATATTCAATATAGTTTGTAATCATTCATTTAATTATATTTTTATCTATAAACAAACTCAAAATCTAGAAGAGTCTATCATTTAATCTTTTTATTAACTTCTAGTATTATTCTTTTGTGGCCAGACAATAAGTTCTATACAAGTTATGATGTAGGGAATTTAAACCTTTCTTATCTGGCCTAGACTGTTATAACTTTTTAATCAATATTTCATGAGCAGTTTAAAATAATGCATATTTCCTGTAAAAAAACAAAGTTCAATATAAGTCCATTAAGTCAAGCTTATTAATTTTATTTTTTGTCCATGTGACTAATCAAAGATAGGAAAGGTGCCTTAAAGAGATTTAATATGATTATGATTACTTTCTTTTTAATATATTTATAATATTTTGGTTTTATATTGCCTTTATCTTATTACTTAGTATAAACATATTTGCTCTGAGTTTCATTTTAGATCATATTTTTATTTATTAAATGGACCTATCTTAAAGTTTAATCCCTGTTTTCTACATAGTTCACTTTGTCTGACATTAATATTGCACCCTCGGCTCTTTATACATTTGCCAAACAGTTTTCTTGTTCCTTTGTGTTACAGGTTGAATTGCGTGCCCCCCCACCATTCATATGTTGAAATCCTAACCACTGGTACCTTAGAGTGGAATCCTGTTAGAAATAGGGTTGTGCTTACACTGGATTAGGGTGGGCCTTATAGAAAGGGGAAATTTGGGCATAGAGACAGGCACACAGGAAGCAGGAAGTTAGAGATCATGTACAAGCCAAGGAACCCTAAAGACCATAAGCAAACCACAAGGGCCTAAGAGAGAGACTCAGAACAGATATTCCCTTGCCCCTGTCAGGAGGAGCTAACCCTGAAAATATCTTGATCTGGGACTTCTACCTTCCAGAACTATAGACAAAAAATTATATTTTTTTTAAAACTCCTGAATGGAGGTAATTTGTTACTGTAATTCCAGAAGACTAACAGACTTCATTTTGAGCTTTTTTATTTATTTCACTGTATACAAGTCTTGAGACTGGTATGTAATTAATCAACTGAAGATTAATAAGGGTAATGTGGGGCATAGAATCACAGATAACCCTGAATCACTATCAAAACAAAACACCAATAGCATTTTATTATCCAGTTTCTCCTGTCAATATTCATATTAATCAGAGTTCAGACAGTCGTGATTAAGGCACCATAGTGAATTAGGACTCATTCACTTACCCAGTGGATGTGACATTTGGGGACCTGCTTGCTAATGCTTATTATTAGTTTCTTGCAGAGCAGAATAAAATGATGTAAGCCTTGGAGTAGAAATCAGAATTCCAGGTCCTCACCCCTTTCTGCCACCCTCACCTATACATCCACCATGAAGCCCCTTATATTCTCCCAAAGGGACGAAAAACACTAATCATATTTATGGCCTCCCACCATCGTTTTGTGGTTGAAATCATCTTATATTTTAGATGGAAGTTATTAAATATTACATTTTCTTGTGTTTTGGTTATTCATTTTCAAAATAGGTATTGACATTACATGTGTTGCAATTGAATTAACAACTACTTTTGACATGTCTAAACTTTACTATAATTTTTTTAAGATGCCGGGGATTGGACCCAGGGACTCATGTATGCTAGGCAAGGACTCCACCACTGAACTACATCTGTAGACTTTTATAAGTATTATTATATGGTATATTAAGTTCATGTTTTCCACATTAATTAGGTTTCTATAAATATTATAATTTTTTATTGCTTAAAATTTCTCAACTTTTTTTCATGAATCTTATTTGTGTTTCATTGCTTTTTAGTTTCTGCAAAATTTGAGGATTTTTTGCTTCCCTTATAAATGGCTGATAAATTTAGTGGATGCAGAATTTTCATGCTGAAACTCCATAGGTGTTTCTACATTATTTTCTAGTATTTTTAATTGAACAGAAGTCTATTGCCAATCTTATTTTTTCCCTGTTGGTAATCTTTTGCTTTTACTTGGATACTCATAAGATGTTTTTATTCAATATTAACATTCAGAAAACCCCATGAAAATTCATCTAGTAAAATTTCTTATAATTCTACCTGTCATTTAGTGCATGCTTTTATTTTAAACTAATACATTTTTTAACTCAGGAAATTTTTTTCTATTCCATTTTTCTTCTCTTCATATAATCCCTCTCATTCTGGGATTCCTGTTATACAGACTATCCTGTCTTTAATCAGTACTTTTCATTTATCTTTAATATCTTTTTTCTTTTTTTTCTATGAGTTATTTGAAAAACATCTGGATTATGCTCTAAAGCTTACTACTGTTTTCTGTAGTGTGCAATGCATTTAATTTATAAATATTTATAGTAAATATTTAAATCTCAATCTCCAACTTTTTGGACACTTATTATCAAGTTCAGTCTAATATGTATCACACGTACACCAGTTTCTATTTAAAGGTTTGGCTTTTGTCTCTCTGTTTCTGTTATGTGGAGTTTTACTTTCTTTTAAACTGATTATGGATTTATAATAATGTTCTAAAATTAGTCTTGTTAAACAAAAATTATAGGAGATTATTGTTTTGGACTGAGTTCCTGCCCCAAGCCCAACAGACCAGACCAAACCAGACGGAGTTGCTTATACTAGGTATTTTATAATCAAACTGAGCTTCAAAAACCAGTCAGTTAAAATTTAAAAAGGCAGCCAATCGAAAGGGACCCTGAGCTGTCACCATAAGGAAGGCCCTCTGTTTTAACTGTAAAAAAAATAACTTTGATAGACCAACCCACTTTTTGTTCTCTGATAAGTACTTCTTCAGCATTTTCTGACATAAAGCCAACATTTTCAGCTCTATTTTATGGATGGAATGCTGCGTAATTCGTGAGTATGTAATAAAAACTATCATGGAAAGCAGTATGGAGATTTCTTGGAAAGTTGGGAATGGAACCACTATTTGACACAGCTATCCCTCTCCTCAGTCTATACCCAAAGGACTTTAAAATAGCATCAATTTTCATAGCAGCACACAGCCACATCAATGTTTATAGCAGGCTCCAATCTACATATTGTGGGGTCGGGCTCCAAATTCCTTAATAGGACACCCATAGCACAAGAGTTAATAACAAGAATCAACAAATGGGACTTAATTAAACTTAAAAGTTTTTTCTCAGCAAGAGAAACAATAAGAGAGGTAAATAGGGAGCCTACATCCCGGGAACAAATTTTTACTCCTCACACTTCAGATAGAGCCCTAATATCCAGAGTACATAAAGAACTCAAAAAATTAGGCAATAAGATAACAAATAACCCAATCAACAAATGGGCCAAGGACCTGAACAGACACTTCTCAGAGGAGGACATACAATCAATCAACAAGTACATGAAAAAATGCTCACCATCTCTAGCAGTCAGAGAAATGCAAATCAAAACCACCCTAAGATACCATCTCACTCCAGTAAGATTGGCAGCCACTATGAAGTCAAACAACAACAAGTGCTGGCGAGGATGTGGGGAAAAGGGTACACTTGTACATTGCTGGTGGGACTGCAAATTGGTGCAGCCAATTTAGAAAGCAGTTTGGAGATTCCTGGGAAAACTGGGAATGGAACCACCATTTAACCCTGCTATTGCCCTTCTCGGACTATTCCCTGAAGACCTTAAAAGAGCATGCTACAGGGATACTGCCACATCGATGTTCATAGCAGCACAATTCACAATAGCTAGACTGTGGAACCAACCTAGATGCCCTTCAGTAGATGAACGGCTAAAAAAAAATGTGACATATATACACAATGGAATATTACTCAGCAAAAAAAGAGAATAAAATCATGGCATTTGCAGGTAAACGGATGGATTTAGCGAAGATAATGCTAAGTGAAGTTAGCCAATCCCAAAAAAACAAAATGCTGATTGTTTTCTTTGATATAAGGAGGCTGATTCATAGTGTGATAGGGAGTGGGATCATGGGAGGAATAGACAAACTCTAGATAGGGCAGAGGAGTTGGAGGGGAAGGGAGGCAGCATGGGGTTATTAATGATGGTGGAATGTGATGATCATTAGTATCCAAAGTAAATGTATGAAGACATGAATTGCTGTGAATATACTATGTATACAACCAGAGATATGAAAAATTGTGCTCTATATATGTAATAAGAAATGTAATGCATTTTGCTATCATACATAAATTTTAAAAATTACATTTAAAAAAAATCCTATGAGATATTCTTTTTTAACATTCTTTGGGTCAGTTCTACCTGACCTATATTGCTTCCATCCCATATGGTGTGTGTGGTGGGTTGTTTGCCTCTTATTTTATGACTCAAACTAGAAATCATAGAATGTTTGTTCTCTACTTGTTAAACCTAGAAATAAGTAGTACATCTCATCGTGTCTAACTTAAATTTACTTCTCTGGGAGTGGCATTTTTGAAACAGTAGAGTGAGTTAAGTTTACTTCCATCTTAGAATCCCAGTTGAAGATAAATTCCCCAATTGTGCAGTACAGGAAAACTTCCTATGTGCCATTGTGAAATTCCTCTGCCATTTTTTTTCTACCCCAACAGATTTTCTCAAGATGTCCACTTAATCACTACACTATAATTTGAGCTGGTTACTATTATTAAAGAGAAGTCAGGCTGTGTTTAAATTCCTTAAACTGCATGTCACTATTGGCATGCTGATTAGAAGTTTAGAAGGATATAGACTTACATGAGACCCCAGAAATTATGGTAAGTCCATACATATATAGGATAATGTAAAGACTTAAATGCTTCCAATTAACCAATCTGAAAACATAGTCATCTCACACATTATTTTGTGTAATTGAGTTTACAATAATAGCTAATAAATTCACTGTATTACTTTAAAACATAGAATTTCTGCTTTCAATGGATCTTGAAAATCATGTAGTTCAAATTTTGAATTTTTGAAATGAGAACATTCAACCCAGAGGATTAGGGTGACTTGGTTAAGATCAATCATGCAGCCAGCTAGGGGCCAAGGGCTGGGTTTTCTGCTTTCTAACCCATGTATTGTTTCCTTTACTCCATGCTATATAAAATGTTAGGGAAAGATCCTACACATCGCTATGTATAAGTCATGCTCCTTTCCTTATGGTCTAAAACAGTAGTTATGAGTAAACATTCATATTTTAGTCAATCACAGTTAAGTGTAAAACTACTCCAGAATCATAAGGTCCATCTGTGAGTGGGCAGGATCTGCTACCAACCAAATGCTGGATACTATCACTTATTCAAGAGAGAGGAAATTTGAAGCATGCGGGAGCTCAAAAAACCTGACATATGCTGCTGAGAAGGAAGAGGTAAAATAATGCTCCTCATCTTCTAGGTTGTCAAGTTGACAGTCAGTACCATGATTCATCTCTTAGCCCTGCTAACTTGGCACTACCATGCAGTAGATAAATGTAATCCAAGTGACAGTGTTCAAATCAGAACTGATCTGATTATTCACTTTTGATAGATACCAAGAGCCTAAGAACTCTTTTTACCACTTCTTTAAATGAGGGTGGGGATTAAATATGATTAAAAATGCTTTGATTTTAATGCTCAGTTTCTATTACATTAATGGCATGTGTCTATGTAAATACATCTCAAGTATGTATATGCATATTTACATATACCAAATTATTCTCTAGATTTCAGACAAAAATAGATGTGTATACCTTGCACACAAAAATGTGGACATCATCATATGTTCCTCAAATTATTTTCAGGGGACCCAAATCACTTCCTGACTCTCAGAGAGGAGTCAAATTTTCCAGTGAAATTTATTAATCTGTGAAATTATGTTTATGTTTGGCAACTGGACATTTGAACTTTCAATGTTAAGCTCTTCAGATTTAAGATAGCTAAAATGTTTAGAAGAAGAAAATATACCCTTTGTAGACTGAGGTTAAGGACACAACTCACTCAAAAAGCAGAGATTAAAATGGAAGCAGATTGATCCAAAATGAAGAAAGGCCTGTCTAAACTTTATACCAGGAGCAAATCCAATGTTGCTATTTGCAAATATGAACACATAATGGATCTAAACTTTCTCCTTTGTCTGACTGTATGCTTACGGTACCCAAATATATCTTCCTATATCAGTAAAAAAGAGGAAAAAAATCATTCATTTGATCAACCTTTTTGATTACTATGTGTTAAACAATGTGCTAGAGAATGTGAATGAATATGATATGACATCAAGTAACTCAGAGAGTGGGAGAATTAACAGATAATTTTATAAAGTATAATTATGCCCCACAAAAGATCCTATATTATTATACAAAATACTATATTATTACACAAAATATAAGAAGCATAGAAAGTGAAGTAGCTCAGTATTATTGGGTGGGGAAGGAAGGAAAGAGACAAAATGGAACATAAAAGAATATTTTTGTAATCCAGAGCCACAATCAAAAAGAGGAAATTAAATCTGCAAGAACCATAATAGTCAAAAACAACAAAAAAAAAGTAAGTAGAAACTTGATCAGTGTGATTCCTATGGTACATCGACTTGGACATAAGCCAAAGAGGTAGGGATTGCCTTGCTCACAGGAAGGTACATTTCATGGCCTCAGCCCTGCAAGAGAAGGGACTGGTACCAATAACAATGCATGAAATCCGGTATCTCAGGACTGAGATTCCATAATATAAAGTTGAAAAACTTATGCCCATTTTCCCCAGAGAAACGGCAAATAGACTTCCATTCATTAAAGACAGTGGATTAAGACACACCACACACACACACACACACACACACACACACACACACCATGTTTGATCCATATCTAAATTACTTTATATGAGAGTTATCAAAGCAGAAGAAAGCAATGCGATGTCTCTAGAAGACCAAATAAAAAACAAAACTGATTTTATACTCATCCAATCCATCATTCAATAATGATAATAAAATAATGAGTTAACTGAAAAGTTCCTATCACCTTGTGGCATCATAGCTATTAAAATGCCATAGGAGACACATTCCTCACATTGCATGCAGGATCCCAATATAAACACACCTGCTGTACTGCCAGTGGCAGGAAAGCTGAGCACATCAACTCTGTATAATACACGACACTTGAAAATGATAATAAACTACTCTGTTACTGGTTTGTGTATTCATTATACTATACTTTTTATTGTTGTAGTATGGCATATTCCTGCAAAAACAAGTTCACTTTGAAATAATATGCCATGTTATACTAGCAGCAGCCTCATATAACTCATTTAGTGTGTCTTTTGATCACAAAAAGAGGGTATGTAAGTGACTGACCCGTACCATCTAGGTTTGTGTAAGTACACTCTGTGATGTTTGCACAACAATTAAATCACTGAAGGACACATTTCTCAGAATGTACCTCCAACGTTAAGTGGAGTGCAACTATATTTCTATTCTCCGTAAGTATAAAGTTAGTCATCAATACTTCTCTTGAATAATGGAAGACCTTCAGAATACCTGAATTCTAATCTCCCACATTCCATTTTCCCTTTTACTGTTGTGCAATATTTAACTTCATCTCATATTTAAATTCTCAAATTATATACTAAAATAATTGTTTCATTCAGTTAACATTCACTTATACATATTTCTAATCAATTTATTTGCCCTGAGACCCTTCTCCTAACTCACTTTTCTTTTTCTTTAAGCGAATCCTTTAAAATGTCTGTAATGACTGATTGGTTGATGGTAAACTCTTTCAGTTCTTGCTTTACCAAAGATTTATGTATTTCATTCCTGTTACTGAATATCATGAACAAGTGAATAATTACATATTCATATTTTTCCCTACACTATTTGTAAGTTATACAATCTTTTTTTCTGTTCCTTTAGTGATTATCCCTAAAATTTTCACTTATATGGATTTCGTTTCCTTAATACTACTCAGGCTTCATTATGAGTACCAAAGATAAGGGTTTATATCTTTCTCCATTATCAAAACCTCTCAGTCATCTCATTGACTATTGCCTCTTCCCCCAACATGAGAATGAAATTGGCAAAATTTTAAAGTCTGGAAATACCAAGTGTTGATGTGGAATGTGGGAACTAGGAAGGTCAAGTGCATTTCAGCAGAGAATATAAATAGGTAAACTGCTTTGGAAAGCCATTTGGCATTATCTAATTAGTTGAAATGTTGATTCCTTAAAAATGCAAAAATTCAGCTCTTAAGTATATACCACAGAGACACATTTGCAGGGAAATATGGGCACTGATGTCTGTTGTAGCACTGCAAGTAATTACCAAATGGCAAAGCCACCAGAATGTACATTGAAATGAATAAACAAACTACCATGCTCATAGAATGCTAAATTATAAATTAATTACATAGCCAATAAAATTTAATGAAATAAATCTAGCTGTACTGTATTGAAATTGATAAATGTTGAGTGAAAAGTCCAGTATTTCACCATTTATTTATTTATCTTAGAGAGTGGTATCTGTGGTTATGTATGTGTTGACAACTTACAAAGACTTGGATGTGTGCCAGCCTCAAGGAAGGGAGAGAACAAGGAGTTTGGGGAAAGGAAGAGCAAGCTGGAAAATGTGGAGGCTGGAAACACTTATGTAGTGTTCTGTTTTTTTCATAAAAAGAAAAGGTCTGAAGTAAAATATTAACATTTCCCAAATCTGGGTTGTTGAATAATTGGACATTTTGATATTTTGGGGTTTTTTTTCTATTTTAATAACCTAAACTTACATACACAAATACAAATAGAACTATGAAATTAAATTCTGTCAAAGGCTGATTTCCAGCACAGTCTCATCATCTTCATCTTGCTATATGTCTGTGAAGATGCCAGGACATGGCTGGCGGCCACCATCTCCAGTATTCTTGCGGTAGCTCATCACCACACCAGTATGTACAAAGTTAATCATTCCTACTGCGCATTCTCTCAACAGTCACTCTCCAGACTGCACCCTCCATGACCTCTTGGCTTCGACCTCCTAAGTGTCCAAGTCTCAACAATCCTTTAGCCAAAAGGGGACCTAAAATTCAGAATACGCCTTGTTCTGACTGCTTGTCCCTGCGTGTCCTCTGACTCCTGTCTTAGGGCCCATGCCTGTTATCTCCCCTTTGCCCAACAGTCTCCCGGCATGAATCGAAACTGTGCTTGGTTCCCCTTTGTCTGTCTAGACTTGTGCCCAGATGGATGAATGTGGCTGGAGAAGAACCCACAACCATGCTGAGGGCTTTCTCATTAAGTTCTTGACTTGAACCTCAGAAGAACACATATTTCTCTCCAGTAATGCTAATAGCTTTTTAACTCTCCCAGGATCTTAGAAAATTATTTTGTAGATTTCCTTATTTCCTTAAATTTACATCACTACCTTCTCCCTCTAAGACCGATAATACTCTTTCCTCCCATTTCCCTGAAAAATAGAAGCAAATCGAGTAGAACTTCTACATTTTCCCACCACTGTATCTACTAATCCTCCAACATCTGACCTACTTTCTCTGCTGTTTCCTGGTCTCTTCCCCATTACTGATAAACTACAGATAAATTGTCTCTGCTTCTATGTCCAATCCCTCTCCTCCTTGCACTGATTCCATCCCCTCTTACCTACTCAGGTTCACCCCTCCAGCATTGTCTGTCTTGTATATAATCAGTTTTCTTCTATTGACTCAAATTCATCAGCATGAAACAGGCTGCAGTTCCTCCAGTGCAACAAAAAAACACCTTGCTCCTGCATCTCCCTTAAACTACTATGTCATTCCTCGACTCCTCTTTATAATAAAGTTCCTTGACTATACATACACATTATGTATATAAACATACATGTATATTATGCATAATAATATATATTACATGTTTTATTTTATTTTATTTTATTTCTTTAAAGAGAGAGTGAGAGAGAGGGAGAGAGAGAGAGAATTTTAATATTTATTTTTTAGTATTTGGCGGACACAACATCTTTGTTTGTATGTGGTGCTGAGGATCGAACCCAGGCTGCACGCATGCCAGGTGAGCGCACTACCACTTGAGCCACATCCCCAGCCCATGTTTTATATTATATACAAATATATTCATATATTTGCTTATATATTATGTTTTATAAATACACATTTACATACAATATATATTCTACTTCCTGTTCCCAGTTCTCTCTTGAACCACAATTAATCAGTCTTTCATCCCTATCTCTGTAGAAATAGATTGTGTCACGTTCAGTATTAATCTCTACATTGTCAGATCAAATGGAAAACTCTTTGACCTCCTCTTATAGGACTTAGCAGCAGTATTTGAAGCAACTGAACACTCTCTCTTTTTCATATGCTTTCTTCACTCTGCTTGCTGAGTTCCACTCTCTCCTGCTTCTTCTTGCTCCTCACGGGAAAATCCATTTCGGTCATTTTTACACCCCTTTCATATTCATCTTCCTGACCAGTGGACTCCAGAGTGTCTCAGGGCTAAGTCTTTGAAATTCTCTTATGTATCGTTAGTAATTCCTTTTGTGATCTCATCCAGTATTATGGAGGAAAAGTTCATCTGTATGTTGATAACTCCAAAAATTTTATCTCCTAACACCAGCCTCATCTCCAGCTGTCAACTCAACATTTCCATCTGAATGTCTGCCAAACATCTCAAATTTATTATGGACTGAACAGAAACCATGATTCTCAGACTTCCCCTTCAACCCTGGCTCTTCAACTGACTTTTCTTCTGAGTAAATGCAAAGTCCATTCTTTTAGCAGCTCAAGCTTAACTGTGGTGGCTTTCTTCACTTCACTTTTTCTCTCACTCAGCATTAAACCCATCAGCAAATTCACCTTCAGAACATTTTAGAACCAGACCATTTCCAACTATCTCCACCTCTACCACACTGTTCCATGCACCATCACTCTTCCTCTGGACTGGGCAATATCCTCCACTGGTCTTCTGCCCTTATGCATTCATAGCCTCCTTTCCACTGAGAATTTCAAGTAAGGATTCAGATCTTGTCAGTTCTCTGCCCAAACTCTTCCATGGCTTCCCATTTAACTTCCCATTTAACTTATAGAAAAGCAATCTCTTTAAAAGGTTACCCATCCCCTGTTCCCCCAGACCTCATCCTGTAACACCCAAGTCTACCGAGTTCTAACCAACCTCCAAATAGTTAAGTCTTATTTTTGACCTAGAAAATAGGTACTTGCAGTAGTTGACAGTACACTTTCTGGAACTATTGTACTGAGATTTCAGTTTCCACTCAGCTTACAATGACCTTAGTCAAATTACTTGCTCTCTGGGTATGTTTCTTTATTTATGAATTAGAGATGATAATAGAGACTATCCATTGGATTGCATCAATGGCTCTCAATGGGGAATGATTTTTATCCCTGGAAGATATTTAGTCATGTTTGAAGACATTTACAATTGTCACAACTTGTGAGGTATTATTGGTATCTAGTGGGTAAAGTTCAGGACTGCTGCTAAACACCCTACAATATAGAGGAAAGCCTCTATAAAAAAGAATTATCTGCACCAAAATGTCAATAGTGCCATGACCAAGAAAGCATGGGATTGTATTGTAAGGATTAAGTGACTCAATGCTTATAAATCACTTACAATAATCCATGACATATAGTAAATACTACATATATTTTAACTTTTTAAGTACATATATTATGTAATGTAATAATATTATAGTTATTTGCATTGTATGAATTACACATAATATGTACAAATATATCATATACATATTAAATGCATTCTATGCAATAATGTGTTGTAATATGCATGCATATGTATACATATTATGTATACTGTAATATATGTGATATGTTATCAATACATATGATATGTTCTCAATAAGTATACACACTCTTCAGGGTTTTTGTGCTAGCTGCTCCATCAACCTCAAATTCTCTTCCCATACATAACCACATTTGTGTACTCTCCCATTTCTTAGAGATCTTTCTTAAATATCTTATCAAAAAATACTTCCCTGAATATCATACAAAATTGTATCAATCCTATACCCCTATTCACCCTTCCTTGCTCTTCCACATTTTCCTCCATCTGCCACATTTTCTTCCATTGTGTGCTCAACATCTGAAATATTATGCATTGACTGATTGATTGTCTAGACTCCAACAGTAATTGCTTGCTCTACCCATATTGCACTTATACTATACTAATTTGAATGCTGCCAAATGGATTGCAAGATGCTTGCAGACAAGAATCATAATTTATGTTGTGTTGTATTCCATAAATTCTAGTGGAGCACATTGAAAACACTAGGAATTCAGCCAACATTTGTGAAGATGTTCAGCAAGCAGTTGGAGACATGGTCCTGAAAATGGAGAATGTGTACGTAGTCAGGGCTCCTTGGGAGTCATGTAAAGTATGAAATTACCCAGTAAATTCAGACCTAGAAAATATCTTTTAATAAAAAATGGGAAATTAACCATCCCATTGTACTTCATTAATCTTAGTCTTATCATCAGTCCCTAAATGTTCTCTCTGAAGCTACAACTATTTGGGTTGTGGAATATAACTCAAGTAGCAGTTCAGAGTTTCAGAACCAATTGCCAGAGGGCAACATTATATCAGGAACTGGAGAAGGAAGGGGAAGGAAAGCAACTGGGATTTTCTTGAGTAAATACAATATAGAGTAATTCAACTGTGAAGAGCACATATGAGACCCCCAGTGCATCTACATTTGGGAAGAAATGGGACTTTAAAGATGTGCTTTCATGTGGGAAAAGCCCTTTTTATTACAAATATACTCCCGGTAAGTGGCAGTTTTCATACCAAAATGGTGCTGCATTCATAGCACATCACCTGTCTCATGTGTCAAAAGCATAGAATGTGCAAGCCATTTCTGAGTGCTCTAAATTCTTTGGAGACTGTACAGATTATATTATATGGTGTTTATGGAAGTAAGTGCTGCTTTAGTCAGTTGGCAAAAACACTTGCAATATCACCCTCCCCCAGTTCACAAGCACAAAATTTCCCAGAAGGATTTTCAGGGGTGATATCCGCTAACGAGTAGTGTTTGTTGCCTTTTATTTGTTTTTATTTTTCATCTTGTAGTGGTATGATTTAAAATTATTTTGACATATGTCAGTTATAAAAACTTCTTCCAAGAATTTTTAAAATATGAGCAAATAAAAAATGGACAAACTTATACTTCAAACTTCATGAATCCAATTCCTTGAAATATTGCAATTGAACTTAGGAAATAAAAATTTGCAACAAATTTCATGTATGCTCATTTATTGTATGGATTTTCCATTACATATATTTTTGTGAACTCCAAGAAGTAAGAAACACTCCCTAGACAGCAACTAATTTTCTATTTCTTGGGATATCTTTTCTTAACTTAAACTATTCTTTGATGTTATTCACTTACTGTGAACCCTTCCTTATTCCCAAAGATTTTTGCTAGTGCTTTTCACCATGCTGGGCCTGCTGGTGTCCTATTTTCCCCACACAAACTTTGGACATTCCTGCTTCTCCTTCATTCCCATAACATGCCTCCTCCTTCTTCTCTCTGCCTACCTAAATGCTGCCTCTTCTTTAGTTCACACCTCCAATCTTATTACCAGATTTCTGCATTGATCCACAATGTTCTCTAAGCCGGTATTACTTCAGACTTTGTTTTTCTTTCATTTTAAAGTTAGACGCATATACCAAAAATGCACAAACTATAATCATGCAACTAAGTTTCACAAAGTGAGTGTAGGTACTTATATGCAGTACCTAAGTCAGAGAAGAGAACATTAATGGAAGCTGGGAACAAAACTCAATTCAAATGCCAGGGATCTAAATTCAAATGCCAGCAGAGACCATGCTTTGTAAATGTAGTTAAGTAATAACTTTTCTTTAAATTAAAGAAAATGGGAATTATAGAAATAAATACATTATAAGGATGATTTATAGAAGAAATAAAACAAAATATTTTAATCTTCAAGGTTATTTTGTTAAAAACAACAACAATAAGAAAGTCCTGGACCCTAGAGTTCAATGCTAAAAGACTGATGGATTAATATGAATTTATATAGTTCCTGTTAAGATAAATTTTTTAAAGTATTATTTTTTTAATTTTTCACCACTTTTGGCCTAGTGAGTAATGATAATGGCCAGCAGTGATTATATAAATGACAAAAATATAATTTTTTTTAAAAAACAGCAATATTACAAGACTTCATTTAATGCTGGGGTAAAAGAGAGAGAGGAAACTTTAAAGAGTTCAGGTTTCTAACATTAACACCTGAGTAATATTAATTAAAGATGGAGAAAACAGGTGAAGGAAAAGTTGGGCTCTGGATAACTAATGCTGAGAACAAGTTTTGGTAGATTTTTTGAGTCTGTGTTGTCTCTGGGACATCTGAATGTAAGAATTGAGCAGAAACTTGTTTACAGCCACTTGAAACTTGAAGGACTTCAAATAATAAATCTGGAGGTTTTAGGATGACGAGTGAACTTGAAATCTTAATCATGTACAGCCAATCAAGGAACATAGAGATTTAAAGGGTAGATAAAGGAAAAAATACCTATAGAGGAGAAAAATGAAATACAGTCAATTCTTGTTATTCATAGAAGTCCTGCTCTATAAAATCACACAAAAAGTGAATTAGCAAATACTGAACTATGGTTCCTAAGGAAGTACAAGGTTAGGTTCCATGAGCTATTAGGCATGTGTTCATCAACTGATAAATGAATAACCTTTCTTTATGTGTGTTTCTGTTAAAAGACACCTTATTTAATATATGTTGTTAATCTGTTGGTACTGAATTAATGGCCAATAGCATTGTAACTCATGCCTGAATGAACACATGTTATCATCAAGGTTTGTTACAGCCTTCTTGCTCTTAGAATATTAGACAGCACTTCAGAGTACACTTGGGGGCCATTTCACAGGGTGAAGTCACCAACAAGAAGCACAAAAATATGGAACGTTGTAACAAGTTGGCTGCCAAAAGAACAATCATTTACAGATTGAGAAGGTAAACAAAAAAGCAGAGCACAGCCCTGATGGACCACAGTTGAGAACCTGCTCCTCACCCAACTCCTAGATTGTTTTTCTACTCTGCGCATAACTTCAAGTATGTTACCACTGAAATTTAGTGAATAAACATAAGGAAGTTGCCCATAATGAGGATCGACCATCATCAGAAATGCTTAAGGAAATTAGGAAAATTTGGTGTCAATCAGGAGCACAAGGTAAATTTATCAGTTTTTAGATTAGGTAACGGGAACAAGATGACTTCTGTTGCATTGAGGATAAATGTGCACTAAGTACAAAGAGGGTGTACAACATAACTCTGAAAATTTGGACAGGGAAAGGCTAGAAAACTGAAATCTTCCTAAACATAAAAGGAGGTATCTTTTTCCTCAACTCAATAATGACACAAAGACTAAACTGGATCCATTTTTTTTTTTCAATTTGGTGAATGGCTGTTGAGCCAACAACCAAAGGGAATTTGCTACAAGTGAGGGAAGATGTTTTTGATAATTTTTAATCGAATAATCTCCAAACTTATATTTTATGTGGGGAAAACCATTGGTGAGAAGGTCCCCTGTGAACAAACTTACATGGTATTATTTATATCTTCAATCATTTTTATGATATTGTTGGGATACATATGGACTAACCTCAATTGGGAAATAGCCAAAACCAAGTAGGCATTTTAAGAGTTAAGAAATACACCTGCTTGACAACTCTTTATGCAGTGTTTGCAATCAACTTTTGTACAAATAATTCAGCCTTCAGAACAAGGAAGGAAGGAAGGAAGGAAGGTGCCATTGGTGGCTAATAAAATGGTTATAAAAGGAAATGACAGTGTTTGACACATTTCCCTTTGTATAAAAATTCTGAGCTTCTTGCTTAAACTGCAATATTAGTTGACGTGGTGGAGGAGTAAAGTGGCTTCCAAACGAATATTATTATTTGAAATTCACAAAGTGATTATCTGCTCAAACTTAATTATAACTACAAATGCCTCTTATATTCTAAAATCACAAGTAAAAAAGCAAACTTCCAAAAGTTTGTACCTTCCAAAACTTTGCCTAATACTAAGAAAACTTTTAGATTAAAAATGTCATTAATCTGTTTCTTTAGGAGACTACTAAATACATCCTTTGACATTTAAACAACTGAAATAAAAGAAAATGTACAATTTTCCCCCCAATTTGTGGAATGGCTGTTGAGTCAACAACCAAAGAGAATTTGCTACAAGGGAGGGAAGATGTGTTTGACATTTTAAAATCATATCATCACTAACCTTATATTTTTATGTTGGAAAAAAATATTTAGTGATAAAGCTCCTATGGTATTATTTATATTTTAAATAATTTTATCATATTTTGGGGATAAAACATGGATGAAGCAAAAAAAATAGAATTTAGGTCAATACAGGTAAAATACTTTGCAGCAAACAAACATGTTGACCCCTGAAACCTCAAGGTGACATATATATCAGAATGAGGAATGAGTGGAATTCTTCCTGGACTGCCACCAACTGCCCCCTCTCACAAATGAGAACTGTAGATTCTCAATGAAATATCAAATTTCGCTACTTGAAAGGATCCAAGAGTGAGCAAGCAGACAGCTTCTGCAGCAATACAATACTTGTTAGACTGGATATATTCTTCTGATCTAAAGAACCAAAGAACTGAGTTTAAGGCAGCAATGGCCATTGGAAAGTGAGAGGTATTCTGGAGAACCTGCCAAGCTTAGGATTTTTTGTTATAGAAGCCTGAATGGATTAAGGTATTTTCTTCCCAGGTGAATCATTAATAATAATAACAACGATTTTAAAATGTTTGAATAGAATTTCATCATTTAAAACTCTATTGCCAAATCAACTTATTTGATATTAGCAATATTCCTTTGAGACAAGCCCGGCAGTTAATTTTTTCCATTTTCTAGAATGGAAAAAAAAAGGAGAAAAGTACAGAAGCTTAGAGAAATCCACTTAGTTGGCTGCAGATGATGTAGTTTCTATATAAGGTAGACAGAACTACAATGTAAGTCAGCCTGGTAGTTTGTTAAGGATGACTTTGCCTCCTGTTTCATCAAAAGGTGAAATTCAAACTTTAGCTTCATCATAGGCTGTCATCTGTAGTAGCCGTATATGTCTTATAGGAGAGAGATTTTATCAATTTTCTTTTGGGCAACTGCTCTTACCATACCAATAAGCAACTTTGGAAAGTTGAAAAACTCTCCAGAGAAGGTCTGCAGAGAGAGCACCAAGCACCTGGGTGGAGTAATCGATGGTGCAATTGGCAGATTTCAGATGCTCAATTTGAACGGCACACAAGTCCAGCGCTCCTGTGTTCTGACCTTTTCTACATCCTTCACTGTCTCCTGAGTAGGGCTTTCACAAGTGATCCTTACATTTTTAGATGTGTGAGAAATCTTTCATCCACAATGAACCTGGATAAAACCTGTGCTTCCTGTATTTGCTTGTCAAATTGGGAGGGGGCAGCAGAGAGGGGTTAGAAATGTTGTTTTATTGTTTTATTTAATAGTAAGAAGAGGTATGACCTTGCTGAGAGGGTGACAAATTCAGTTATAGTCAACCAGTACTTGACAGGTTTTATCAGAAAACCAAACAAGGAAAGAGTATGTATGCCTGCTACCAGCTGTCACAGTATTGAACAATGAATGTTTGATGAAGCCGACCTGCAAATACACACATCTCCATGGAAGTCAGCTTTAAGTAGCAACTAGCTGACAAAATTAACAAGAAAAGGCCTTAGTAGACGATAGCAAAAGAAAAGAAAAAAATTTTAAAAAAAAGGAAACGGAAATCTCCCAGTTGGTTTATTTATTTAGGTGTACATTGAAAGAGCCTCCACATGAGATGGAATTTGAAATGCCACTGCAGTTTCGTTAGGATAAAAAAAAACGTGGTCTTCATCTCAGCCCATATGGAAAGTAGAGTTTTTTAATAATTGTCAGATTTTTCAAATTAGTCGTGCAATGAAAAGCGGAAGCTGGTCTGTTGGAAAGGGGAGGGTTTTCTTGTGCTTCTCCAGGTACTCCCGGTAGAGCAACCAGAGCTGGTAGATGAAGGAACTTGCCCAACTGCCTTACATTACACAGACCAGCCCTGCATTTGGTTATACTACTCAAAAATCACTTTTTCCTGAATTGGAATTTTTAAAAAGTCTCCCTCATTCAGCAAAAAAAAAAGATCTCTAATAAAAGATTCCTATGTTTCACCCCAATCTCTCCCCTCCAAAATCAAAATCCCTCCCTTAAAGGTATTTCCCACCTTTAAGGGGAAATGCCATGTGGCTATTTTCAGCTAGACAATAAACCCAATTTCTCTCAAAAGCTTATGAAAATACTTCAAACTCCAGAAGGATCAAGTATTATGACAATCATTTTTCCATGCAATTAGGAAAATGCTTTCCCCATCTTCAACCTCCCTTTCCCCAGTGTTTTCATCTGCACAATTTTTATACTGCTATTGCCAAGCCTGAGTTTCAGCTTGACTTGTATGACTTTTGTACATTACATTATGACTTTCCTGATTGACCAAGATCTGATCTCATTGAACGTGATTCTTCTCATGCCCAACCCTGGCCATTGCTCATAGCAGGTCTCAGTGAGTGATGATAGAATTGAATATAAACTCAGAACCACTTAAGAGGTTTAGAGAAAACAGACTGTGTCTACCCCAGAGTCTTGCAGTCCCTACGTTATCACTCTAATGACATTCCTCTAGTCTTCTTGGCAAAAGCAGGACAAATCTGCTCTCTATAAAAGACATAAAAGATTATATCCCACATTCAGCATTCAGTCTACTGAAGTAAGTAGAAAACTCATGAAAGAAATTCTACTTCCATTTCCCCAGATAGGGCCTTTAATAAAATGTAATATACCATAATTAAACCATCTTTCAGCACAATAATGAATTTTCACATGTGGATTTTCCTTGTGAATTTTCATTCTGATCATACATTTTTGAGCTCATCTCATGATAACATCTAGTATTTTACAGCAAATAGAGTGGTGTTGTAAATATAAATTATGTGTTCTGTCAATCTGAAAAAGTCATAAATATTATCTGTTGGGGTTTTCTGCTTCTTATCTCTGCCTCTCCAAATTTTCCAATCCATATTGAGTTAAAAATTTTGAAGATTTAAAAAAAAATCTGTTCTATTATTTATCTATTTCCAGGGTAGTGAATAAGGCTTAAACGAGACAAAGATGAAAAATGTCTATGATGAATTCTATAAGTAAGAACTGTCTTGTAAAGCTAAGTTACCCTCCACAGTGCATAGATGTGAGTCTTCATATGTTCCTAAAAGGATAGATATTGATACTTTGCTATTAAAAATCCAAAGGAGGGGAGATTGGGAAAGTGGGATGCCCTTATATAAAGAATCGTTAGTGGGGCTGGGGCTAAAGCACAGTGGTAGAGTGCTTGCCTCACACGTGTCCAGGGCACTGGGTTCAATCCTCAGCACCACATAAAAATAAATAAATAAATAAATAAATTGTATCCATCTACATTAAAAATAATTATTAGAATAAAAAATACTCTCTGGAGATCAGTGAAAAGAATCAGATGTACAATCTGGAATTGTTGTGTAGAAATGAAACTTTCAGTGACTCTCCTCTCTCTGAGAATAAGAGAAAAATGCTACTAACCCTTTTTTGAAAAGCTGAAATAAAGAATAGAGTTCTGCAAAAAAAAAAAAAAAAAAAAAAGAAATCTGAAATCTGTCTTTAGTACAAATACCAAGACAAGCTTGATTTAGATGTCTTTATTGTCAACATGAGTCTGGAGTCAGTTCATATGGCTTACTATAGCTCCAGACCTCCAAAGAGAGGGGAGGAAAAGGAGAAAGAATACTTAGGCAGAAAAACTCTGGTTTTTCAAATGCAGCTACCAATTGTGGGATGTGCATCCTTTAACATAGAGATATCTAAACCACAGTGAAAATGAAGGAAAACTAAATTGTCATCCTCACCTTCATCTCCCTCTGTCTCATACATGTCTGCAACTATATTACAAATTCTCACCACGTTTTTATGAGCGGCATATGATGTGTACAAGTAGAAAACCCTCTTACAAAACTTCTGGTAGAACCAGAGATTCAATTATATGAGCAGTCCTCTTCTGACCTAAAGTTTTGCCCTCAATGAGGAAAATCTAGGCTCTTTTATTATCAGTGTTGTTAGAATGCATTTGAAACCAGAAGGAGAAATGGAGATATACGGAGGGTAAAGTGAGCTTCTCAGAGTTACCTAGAGAATCAGTGGCTCCGGAAGCCATTTCATTTTCACAGCAGAAAGTTGGCATTCATTTTAAAGAATTTATTGATTCTCTGCGTAAAGCATACAAGGAGTATTTCATCAATGAATGTATAAGCATGCCGTACACACACACGCAAACACACACATACTCACATATACACAAATATATATCTTCTACTTTTCTTTTTGAGCACTGGAAAGAAGGTCATTGGGGAAATTTGACTGATGGTTGCAGTACCTTAGCTGAGAGATCATTTAGAAGGACTTATTGCCTGAACATGCATTCACAAACTACACACTATTTATATCATAATTTCATGCAATTATGGTAGAAAATATCACCTAAAGAGAGAGTTCATGATTGTCTGCTTAATAATAAAACACCAAAGATGCCGCCTTAAAAATTATTTGAATGGAACAAACTAAACTCGTAGAGAAGCGCAAAGAATTGCCTTGAAGTGTTCATGGATATCCATCCCTGTTAAAGCCTGTGTGTAAGAGAAGGTCGCCTCCTTGGTGACAGAATTTAAAAAGCACCAGGGAAGGCCACTATCCCCAAATGCCTCCTTCCATTGCTACCTGGCCTGAAATTCTACCATTAGAAATCTATCTTGTGTCAGACTAGAAGGAAATCATCATTCTTACTGATTGATGAGAGCCCATGTGCCTTTTATTTTTCTGTATGTACTTTTCGTTCGTTTTCAGATTCCCTGTGTTAATTCAACCGTGATAGAAGAGAACAACGGTTCTTGAGAAGAGTTACTGTGCCAAATAACTATCATCCCAGGAATTTCTGGTTTTATGATAAACACAGAATTGACACATAACAAAGGCATATTTGGAACAAAAATATCTATTTCTTCTGTCTGGGGCATTCTCTCCAGGAGTTGTTGGGTCAAGTACTTTGAGGAACTAACACATTTTTAGCATTTCTCAGACTTTAGGAGAGGACTGAGTCATCTCATTTCCAACTGCACAACAGAATCAGATGTTAGGGTTAACCTCACAATTGCTATGCTTCAAATGGAACTGCTTGGTGCCTTCTCTTTCTCTTTGGGAATGAGAGAAACCGGCAGCCTTGGATTTGCATGTTAAAGGCAAGCAGAGATCTGCAGAGGCAACAAAGAGGAAGATGGGAGAGAGGATAACCACAGAGACAACTTTGCTGATATCAGAACATTGTGCACATGACAAATAATTGAAGATAAAAAGAGTAATTCTCAGGCCATGCTCCACAAGTTGCAGGGTTCAATGTTGATTATCAGGAACCACTGGGTATGGGGGAAGATATGTATCTCTAGTGAGTGGCTTCCAGGCCCTTCACCTCAACTTCAACTTCAACTTATTGATTAAATAAGTTGCTTCCTTGCACAATATTTCTATTGAAAAAAAGGATTCCACTGCTGACAGAAAAATAAAGTAAAGCTTCGTAGGTTTCTGGCCTGGTCTGAAGGAAATTTCCATTCTTAAATGCAAATCACTCGAAAGGCTCAAGAAGGCAAAGGGCTGTCTACTATGTGAACTGATAAGAGAAAATCTCAACTCCATTATGCAAGTCTAGAGGAAAGGATGGTTTATAAACATTGGTTTTTCAGTCCATCAGGGCAGCAGGACCCTGCGTTGCCAAGAGACACCTCCAGCGCTGAAATGAAATAAGAAGACCTATGTTTACATTAACATCCCCATTTGATTCACTGTTTGATTAAGCCCAAGGAGTGGGAAAAATCGACCTGCCCAGCGTCCTGATCAGAGAGAAGGCACGACACTGAGAGAAGCCAGATGCATGGTTCCCATCAGGGGCAGAAGAAGGCCGACATTGTGCTGACCCAAATCCCCCTTCCTCACTGAGCCCCATCCCACAGCTCCAGAGTCCCCACGGCAGACCCTCCATTATCACCCCATATGACGAAAAAGACTGATGAACCTCCTCAGAAGGGAAAGATGTCTGAGAAAGCAGTAATTTTACTGAGTAGTAAAAACAGCAGAAATTTTGGAGTCTGGCAGAGGTGAGACTGGGATGGGGGGAGTCATTCATATTGCACAGGACAATGAAGAACAAAGGTGCATTTGTTACCAAGTCTTCCGCACTGTAATTTCCTCTACCATAAGTTTAATTATGTTTAAGGTGAAAAAACAAAAGTAAGAATGCTGTACCTGAATGCTTCAAAGAACATGAGGAAAGCATTTTTATCTACCCATTCAATCCCATATTTTGAGAAAAAAAAAGAATAAGAGGAAATATTGTACATTGATGATGTTCTTAACATGCCCCCAACATGTGACAGACAGAGGAATGAAATGATTGGTGGGCCACTGAACTGAGTGAAGCCATGTTTCTAGGAAGAGCAAAAATACCAAATTGACAAATATAGACCAACCCTGATCTACAGTGGATCAATTGACAATATTACTTTATGATGGTTAAAAGCATACTAATACATCCATTCTACTTTTCATATTCAGGACCAGTTCAATAAATTACATGAGATATTCAACACTTTGTTATAAGACAGAGTTTTGTGAGGTGCTCTCCCCCAACTGTAAGGTAAGATAAGGTTCTGAGCACATTAAGGTAGGTTAGGCTAAGCTGTGATGTTCAGTGGGTTGGTTGTATTGAATGCATCTTTAATTACAATTTTTCAACTTATGATGAGTTTGAGATATAACCTCATCATAAGTCAAGGTGCACATGTAATTAATTTGTTTGATGTGAATTAAATAAGATTCAAAGTCATTCTTACAGTATTGTCAGTTTTCCTCCTCCACATCTCAACTTTCTGGAGTGAAACAGAAGTAGATGATCATACAAATAATATGGAAGGAAGTCATGCAAGAAGTCCTTAGCCATGCAAGAAGTTTTGTGGGAAGCTATTTGAAAAGAAGTGCTAACGAGTACTGACTTAACATCTGAGCATACAATCAAAAACTTGGTATGAGACTGTTACACCTTGTATATTCCATATGTCATGGTTGAAAATAGCTGACAACCTCTGATCGATAGGGAAGTGTTTTTCCTTTGATTTTATCACAATTACTGAACTGAATCCCAAAAATCATTCCTGAGAATATTTTTAAATGAGTCAAGAAATGTAAGCACCTGGTATAATATACATCAGGTTTTGTGACTGTGGTCATGGTTGCTACTATTGTGATGAGCCTTAATAAGATTAGGTCCCAAGTTTGGAAGACCCCATAAGACTTCTTTCATTCTAAGATTTGCTGTAATGTGAAAGGAGTACCTTTGCACTCAGTAATGACTGTGTAAAAAGCACTGATAGGCAATAAGCCAGAAGCAAGAGAACATTATTAACAAATGAGCTGCCCTTTTACCTGTTCGCTAAATGAGTTTGCTGCTGACTCCAGTCTTTTCACTCAATGACATTCCTTCTCCTCTAGGATGGCTTGTAGTTTCTTCCTTCCTACTCTTTCTCTGAGTTTACTTCTACACTTATTGGCAACCTACTGTTCCAGAAATTGTGCTATATTCAAAATTATAAATACTATTTCTCCAACTTTATTTTTCCATCTAAATACCCGTGTGTGTCATTCAGTTATAGCATCTATTTTTTCTCTTCTTTCCTCTTCTGTCTTCTCTTTAAAAAGTCAACTATAGATGGCTCAGCGGTAGAGCTCTCGCCTAGCCTGTTTGGGGTGCTGGGTTCGATCACAGCACCAAATAAAAATAAAATAAAATAAAATAAAGTTATTGTGTCCAACTAAAACTAAAAAACAAAATATATTAAGAAAAATAAAAAGTCAACTGCAAAGCCTGTAGCCACTTCTCACATTTAATTAAGATTTAAATCCATTGTCTTCATTTCCACCTGCAACTCCTCTCAATACCCAGGGTGTCTTTAGTAACCCTATGGACAACCACTTAATAACTGACTATCTCAACTCCTCCTTGACTTCCTCAATTCCAGTGAGCCCCATTTTCACTCCACTACTCACCCCCACTGCAGTTATCATGACCACACCTTATACTTCATCATTACCAAGATTATTTTGCATTGTTCTACAATAGAAATCACCATTTCCAATATCCTGCCTCTTACCACCACTTCCCATCTTTCCATACCTCACATTTATTTACTCATCAGAAGTACTGAGACCTTTTCAGACTTGTGATTGTTGGACCCTTCCTCTTTCTGCCATTATCCTCCCTGTCTCTCCTTCTCTTCCCCAGTTCCTCAAGATTCACACCCTTCATGTCACTTTTCCAAATGGTCCTAATATCACTGATTTCATGTCAGCCCAATGCATGTGAAAAAAAAAAATCCACCCCTAAGTCACTAAAACCTTCTTGGTAGGGTGAAAGATAGGATCCTGGCCTCTGCTGGAGTCAATTATACAAGCACAAAAATTGGTGCCACGATAGATTTGTGGTTTCCAATGTCAAATCAATATTCATCTGTGCTTGGAAACACCTCTGTGTCTTCCAGTTTATTGGCATTCCATTTTCCAAAATATCCATTTAAGTCTTTTTTCCTTCTTCTTTGATTCTTACCACCTCTTCACTGTCAAGCAGGACTTTGCTTCCTGCTTGATTAAAAAGAATGGAAACTCTCAAGTGACAATTTCTCAGCTCCCTGTTGCCCCCACCCTCACCTGCAGGGTTAAAGCATGTACTCTCATTTTTCCTCTTTACCTCTAACACATGTTCATGCTGCTATTTAAGGCATTCTTCCATCCTGTGCCCTGGGTCCCAAGTATGCCCTCTCAGGGACCTTGCACCATCAACTGCATTCTAGTGCAGGTGGCATGGTAATTAGACATGAGGGCTCCAGCAGGAGATGGCCTGTGTTCAAATCCCAGCTCTACCTCCTAGCATTTCTGTGATCTGAAACACAGGGTAACATAAATTCGTCCCCTCAATTGTCCCACAAACCAAAGAAGAAAGGCTGAGCACAATGGTGTATGTGTGTAGTGCCAGTCATCAAGAGGCTGAGGCAGAGGGTCTCTTGAGCCTAGGAGTCTGACACCAGCCGGAACAGCTTAGTGAGAACCTCACCAAAAAATAAATAAATAAATAAATAATAAATAGATAATTAAAGGGAAAAGCAATTACAGTCTCTCTCTCTCTCTCTCTCTCTCTCTCTCTCTCTCTCTCTCTCAGAGTTTAATTGTGTAGATTAAGTAAACTATCTTGCATGGAGTATGTAGAAGAGTACCTGACACTCAATCTATGTTAGCTCCTATTATTACTTAACTTTTGTGATCAATAGTTTCCTATAGTCAAAATTCCCTTTGGGGTTTATATTTTGTCCCTAGTGAACACAGCTCTCTTTGCTTCTTAGTTGCCACATCCAAAGATGCCTTCCTCCGCTATGCCCTTCCGCCATGTTGTTCTTCCTCACTGCTGGCCCAGACGATGCAGTCAGCCAACCAAGCACTGAACCTATGAAACCATGAGCCAAAGTAAATTTTCCTCCTGTATTTTTTTGTTTCTTGTCAGGTATATTGGTGACCACAATGCACAGGATGACTAAAACATGACGGAAGTGTAAGTCACCTGTAGAGAATGAGGAGTGACTGGGAGGCAGTGTGAGGGAGGCCCCTGGAGGACTAGAAGTTCTTTGTCTCATTTTGTGGGTGGTTTTTGTTGTTGTTTTGTTTTGTTTTGTTTGTTTGTTTGGGTTTTGTTGTTGTTGTTGTTGTTGTTCTGGGGATTGAACCCAGGGCCTTGTGCATGCAAGGCAAGCACTTAAGCATTCTACCAACTGAGCAGTAAGCCCAGCACCCCCTGTCTTGTTTTGAGGAGTGGATATATTTTTTAAAAAAATCTACTCTGTTTCTGTGCATTTACTGCATATATGTTATCTTCAATAAAAATTTTACTAAAATAAATTTTTTAAAATGTTTTCACCCTCAAAAACTTCATTCTGACAGAGGACCAACAGGTGTGAGCAGTTTGAACATAAGGTTAAGGGAATCATTCTTTGAAATGGGCCCGCTGTGCTGACCCCCACATACTTTTACTTTTAAAAAGCAATATTCCTACAATCATACCTGGCTTAAGTCCACAGGAAATGTTACATTTTGGAGCAAACTCTCTGTTTTCTGCAGGAAAAATGCAGTCCCCAAATGCCAATAAGAAGAATACAAGTCACCCTAAGGGAGCAGGGGTTCTTTTATGACCCTTACACAGACCAGATCTTAAAGAAATAGGATAATTCCTTCTGACTATAAAATCTATAAGAACAGGTTCCAATTAGAACTGGTCAGCATGGCCCAGAGTGACCTAGAGTATTTATGGCAATGGGGACTTGAAGGCCTGATGTCTATCCTGCTGTCAGTCAAAAGTCAAGAAGTGGACCTTAGCAGGACTCTATGGAAACTTCCCTGGGATGCCAGTAAAACCAGAGGGTAGGAGAGGCATGCCATTCCTCTCCTCTCTGCAAGGACCCACTCTCTCTTGAGAGTGCTCCCCTTCCCACTTTTCCATCCCTTCTAATTAACTAATGCCTGTTACTCTGAGTAACACGTCTGAAATCTTTCTGACTTGATCACTAGAATCCAGGTGAGGACAGACGGTTGGGGGGAGGCTTCTCAGACCTCACTTTCCTGGAAGGTCCCAGCCCTGTAACATTGACCCTATCTATCATCCATTTCACGGGTAGGCTTTCAGAAATCCCGTCTCAACTTTCTCATTTGTCTCACAGCCCTCACTCATTGTCACATGTCTTCCACCTCCTTAATTCCAATGAGAATGCTTTCAAAAGCATTACTGATTCTTTGTTGCCAAATTCAGATGATAACGTTTCTTTTTTTTTTTTTTTTGCTTTTTCTTGACTCAAAGGACTATTTGTTTTTAGATGTAGTTGGACACAATATCTTTATTTATTTTTATGTGGTGCTGAGGATCAAACCCAGGGCCTCACACATGTAAGGTGGGTGCTCTACCACTGAGCTACAGTCCCAGTCCCTGAGGATTATTTTAAACTCTTAATAACTCTCAAAGCCTAAAAATCTTTCTCAACCCCCCCTTTTCCTCCTTCACCTAGTTAATTCCTACATTTTCCACAGAAGTAACTAAAATGTCCCTTCTTCCAGAAGCCTTCCTTAACCCCCTAGAGGTGAGTTAAATCCGTCCTAATAAGCATATTGAACCCTTTGCTTATCCTCAACAAAATACAAATAATCCAGAACTGCAATTTCCTGTTTACTTCTTCAAAACAAATGACAGTGTAAGTACCATATGACCATCACATCTAAACCCCAAGTGCATTTGGCCTCCTTGTTGTTATCATAAAAATGTGGTGGAGAGGGCTGGGGATGTGGCTCAAGTGGTAGCGCGCTCGCCTGGCATGCGTGCGGCCCGGGTTCGATCCTCAGCACCACATACAAACAAAGATGTTGTGCCCGCCGAAAAACTAAAAAATAAAGATTAAAAAAATTCTCTCTCTCTCTCTCTCTCTCTCTCTCTCTCTCTCTCTCTCTCTCTCTCTGTCTCTCACTCTCTCTTTAAAAAAAAAAATGTGGTGGAGAGTCCCATCAAAGTCATTGGGACTAGATACCAAGTCATCTCTCATACATCTCATGGGAGGAGGCTCTCACAGAAGTTTTTATAGGTCAAACTCCTCTCCATATTGCAGTACCATTATTCCAATCTCCACAGCAACACCTTTCTCTTTTTGAGCAATGGCGACCATTATTAGGAGGAGTAATTTGAAAATGTCTGCACAGACCTCATCTTCCTCCTGTGGGCCCTTCTTGTGCGTTAGCAAGTCAAGCTGTCAACACCCAAAAGCTCCCTTGGGATAAAAGTAATCTCAGTGACTCGGCACAAGGAATACTCTGAGTTTCTTTTCACAGTATTAAGATTTAATACACATTAAATTGCATAGATCTTACATATCAAACGTAAGAAAAATTAAATGCCATATCTGGGGTTTACAGAGCAAGCATCAACCTTAAAATATCCAGTAAAAATAATCTCCTTCCATCAACATTCATATCCTCCACATGTATGAGGAAGCCTTAGAAATGAACTTTGGAGTCAGTCCCACCTGACTGTTTAAATCCCTTCTCTGACATTTGTCCACGTGATCTGAGCCAAGTCACATAGTACCCCAGGTCTCCATTTCCTTGTCTGTAGAGTGGGTGTAGGTAGAATATCAACCTCATAGGTTCACTGTGAGAACCTATTAATTAGGCATGGTAATAAAGTGCTTACCAATGTGTTTCTTGATGTTATTATTCCTCCTTTTATTCCAAAGTTTCCTTCGATTTTTTAGAAATTCTTTTTAGTTATATACAGCGCCATGATATATCCTGAAACAATCACAGAAGCATGGAACACAACCTGCTCCAATTCAGTCTCCCGCACACACACCCTGCCCCCAACCCCTCTCTCCACTCCACAGATCCCTCTTCTTTGACATTTATTTTAACCAAAGTGCACTAGGATGAACTCTTCAGACAGAAGTCCCCACAAGAACTATGACTGCAGAGATTCCCCTACACAGGAAAGAATGTCACCTTGATGGTGACTAGCCCATCATTTTTGGAGGGACTAATGTGTGCAATCTTCCTTCAGGCTCTGGCTCCACACCTACTAAGAGGTGTGGAAGAAGATATGAATTTGGCTGAGCATGAACAAAATTTGAGGATGCTTCATGACATTTAATTACTTCTGTTCATGTCAGAACTTGCATGGCCATAAGGTACAGCCGAAAACTAATGCTGTGGGAAGATCTAGCAGATATACATTTTATTTTGTTCATCATTATATGGTAGGGTAGTTAGTTTTCTGACAGTTAACAGAGAGTCTTGCTTTCAGTTGCTCAGAAGCAGCTGATCTCAGAAATAAGTTAGATTATGAAACTGCCTTTCATTGTTTCCAAGAAGCTCCTAACATTCTCCCTTCATGGTATCTAAAATGCTATTGTTTGAGCTTCTTTATTTGTTCCTTATTAAAACATAAATACCTATTAAAGAACAAATACTTTAAGCTGTTATCATTTTTACATCAGGATTAATGAATGTTGAGTCTATCCTAAAAATACGTTTTGATAAATTAGGCAGAGGGGAGACATCCTCAGTTCAGTAAATTTCTGAAAAGTTTAAGGACCAAAAATAACTTGAGGGAAAGAGGATTAACTCAGGTAACTTCATCATTGAACTGAGAGAAAAGATAAATGGAACATTTTTGAACACATGTGCTTGTGCTTAGTCTCAGTGCAAAAGTACAACTTTGAGAATGTCTGAAGAAAAGTTACTAAAGCATTTTGTGTCCTAGAAAAACAAAAAAAAATTATTCAAATAGATATTAGAGAAGATAGGTAGCTACACAGATAGACAGACAGACTTCTCCATTTAAAAAATGATTATATTTTTTATATCTAGCAATTTAGAAACTAATATTTTGCACAATATAAATACCCAGGCAGATTGTTTTTTCATTTAGATTGCATCCTTTAAATAAAGATCTCATCAATATCCTTGTGCTGAAGTTTATCAAATGAAGCCATCTATAACTGAGGTCAAGTTGAAATACGGTACAAAATGAAGTTATTTCCAAATTAGACTAAAAACATTTCTAACACTTGGATTTTTGTTGCCTTAATATACATGTCTATATGATATAATTCTTTATATATAAGCCTGGGATACAGGGTCCTTCTCCCAAAATACTTAAGTAGTATCTATATAGCTGCTTGTTTGGTGGGAAGAAGGACAAAGGTAAAGTTGAATGATTCTACTCATCCTCACCCCATCTCTGAAGCTGGTTTTATGTGCCTGTTTGTGCTTTAATCCCCTCTGTAATAATAATAATAATGATATCTACCCATAGCATTCTGTTGGGAGAATTAAATGAGACAATGCATGTATCTGTGCTTTGTAAACTAAAGCACCTCTTTTTTAATTTTGTAAATGTTTTATACATTAGGTAGGGACGTTTAAAAATAATGGGTCCCTATGTACAGAAATCACTAAATTCTCCATGTAAAAACAACCACTACATGTAAAAATCATGGTCATCAAATTCTGTTTATATTTAAGTGTGGTCATTAAATTACCTGTGTACCTGCATAAAACATGCATACAACTGAAAGTAAGGCCAAAAAAAAATGACTGCTTTGGCCCTCAAGTCTTCAAGCAAAATACTCTGTGTCAGCACCTTGGCCCTGACTGACTTATTGTGATAAGATCAACCACCACCCATAAAGATTAATACACACTACAGCACATACAGTACACTTACACAGCAACATCTGTCAGACTGTGAGTGCCTCCTCCTCAGGGACATTCCTATCACCCTTCCTAAGAACCACTGTCCCACTAATCACTCTGGAGGATAAATCTGTCTTATTGCTTTTTTAGTTTTTCACTTTTGCACAGCACATTCATACCATCCCTCCATCCCCATCCCACATAAACACAAAATTTGGTTGTAAGTTCCTTCAAGAGGGATGCAGTGCTTGCTCATTGCTGTATCTGTAGCATATGGAAGAGGGCTTGGAATGGCATTTAATGAGTAGGCACCAAATAAGTGAACAACACGCTGCCCTCCTTTATCTTGATCCAATCTGTTGACACCGTATATTGTTTCTTTCTTCTAGAACTTGGAAAGTACTGGATCAGTGACTCCACTTCTGACCCTGATTTATCCCTGACAATCCAACTATTGGGTTTTGAAGTATTGAGGCCATTTCCCCAGAGCTGTGGGAAGACGAGCTAACAGATTGTGAACTGCCAAAAATCTCCTTCCAGCTCAGTCAGAACATTGTCAGTGACAGTAACGTTGACAGTTTTCACATCAGAAAATATAGGTATAATGTGATTTCAGTTATTCATCTCCCCAGGTCTATGGGTGGAATTCTGAGCACAGTTTTTAGACACTTGGAGAGGAGTCTATAGTCATCCATTTCTTCCTCTTCCAGACAAAGCTGCCATCCCACCATCTCATCTGAAGAATCTCCTAGTTCATAGGGAAAAGATATGTTTCGGCTAGCTTACTTCTACACTGGCTTCACCTATGCAGGTATCAATTATTTACATCTACTCCTTATCATTTCTTCAAAATTGTGGGTATAAACCCTTCTTTATTCTTTTATGTATACAAATTTTTATTATTATTTAAAGTAAGGTTTGTTGAAATGGTGTACCTGGTTCCACCATCCTTCTCTGGGATGCCAGATTCTGAAGGTACAATTGGTGTTTTGTTAAGCAAACCCTGACATGCCTCAAAAAATCACTTAAGCTAAAATATAACAAGTAATCTTAAATATTAGATTCCCTTTCCCTTGGAGGGTGATGAGATAGGGGTGACCATAGGAGTGGATGTCTATGTTATAGGAACAAAATTAAAGATACTATGTTGGTTTGTAAGGACAGTATTGGCAGGTAGTCATTCCAGTAAATATAAGGGAAATATTTCTCAGGTGTCAGAAAGATTGATTTGGTGGCAGTCAAGTTGAGGTCTTCTTTGGTATAAGTTCTATACACACTAATCCTTGAGCTATAACATAAAATTTTGTGAATATATTAGAAGTACACACAGGTTAGTAAAACTACACTCACAACCATGTACCTTTAAAAGAGTATCTTGTAGGATAGAACATGGCCACACGGCCTTTGATTCTAATTTTAAAACAGATGAGTGAAGATAGGAATTTAACATTTCTTTTCTTCAAAACCAATAAGAAGACTAAGAAACAGTAATTCAAACTCATTCTTGAAAATGTTGGAGATATTTGTATTAGTCTGCATTTCCCAGAGAAACAGAACCAAGAGGATGCATAGCTATTGAGAGACACATTGTGTATGTATTGTGTGTGTGTGTGTGTGTGTGTGTGTGTGTGTGTGTGTATATATATATATATATATATAGAGAGAGAGAGAGAGAGAGAGAAATGTATATGTAAGTTTCTGTGAGGAAGTGACTGGCTCACATAATTACAGAGGCTAAGAAGTCCATGACTGGAAGTCATCAAGCTCACAAAGTAGGAAAGCCAATGGGATAGTTCTAGTCCAAGACAGAATCAAAAGACAGAAGACCAATGTTCCAGCTCAAAAGCCACTGGGCAGAGAAAGAATACATTCTTAGCCTTTTATTCTATTCAGGCTTTCAATTAGATAAGACCTGCACACCGGGGAAGGGACAATCTGCTTTATTCAGTCACTGATCCAAATGTTACTCTTATCCAGAAGCACCCTCAAGACACATCCAGAATAATGCTACAGCAAACACCTGGGCACTCTGTTGTCCAGTCGAGTTGACACATAAAGTTAACAATTATGGCATGAGACATTTCTTAGAGCATATTAAGAAATATAAGGTAAAACGTCAAATTAAATAATACTCACATGAGCAAAAAGTAAAGGAACTTAGAGGAAAAAATCACAGGCTTAAACCTATCAACAAGTGTTTCTGTTATTTAATTCTATTTAAATTTTAGATATACTCAATGTTTATAGTGAAAAATGGAAAAATTGTCCTAGATAAAACATGGAAAATCATTTTAAATAATATAAAATTGAGTAGCATTTCTAAGTACACACAAAACCCTTAAATAATAAAAGAACAAAGTGATACATTTAACTATAAAAAATTTAAGTCTGAATGGCAAAATATATCAAAAATAAAGTTAAGTTACAAATATAATTAAAAAGTTTTAAAAGTACAATAAAAATATAGAAATTTTTCAATTCTTATCACAGAGTTTTAATATGCTTAATATGTATAGAATATCTACAAATCAACAAAACTAACAATCTAATAGAAAAGTAAATAAGAAAGGATAGGTTGCAAAATATGAGCTGTCAATGACTCTTGGAGACATGAAGCAATGCTTAACTACGCTCATAAACAGAGAACTGCCGACACACAATGTTTCGGTATGTCCAAATATCATACAGTTGGGTGAAATGCTGTGTTGGTTCCGGTATGTGAAGCAGACATCCTCATGCATCAGAGATTGCTGCAATCGCTTTGAATAGTAATCTGTCAAGATCTATCAGAATTTAAAAGACTTAAAAGCCTTTTATCCTAGCAAATACACATCTAGGCATTTCTCCTGTTACTATACTGACATGGCTAAGCATGTATTTGGAAGGTCATTGCAGAATTGTTGGCAATGTCAAGGATTATAAAGAGTTATTGGTGAATCTATAGGTGACTTGTTTATAATGAAATACTACACAGCTTTAAAAATGAGAGAGCTATGGTCTGGTAGAGTGCTTGCCTTTAAAGCACAAGGCCCTGGGTTCAATCCCCAGCACCATTAAAAGAAAGAGAGAGAGAGAGAGAGAGAGAGAGAGAGAGCACTCTATTCATTGATTAGAATAAAATATATTCTTAAGTGAAAAAACTAGGAAATAAAATTTAAAGTATGTTGCCATTTATAAAAGTATATGTCTGTGTGTGCCTACAATGTCTTTGTAAGGCAACACTTAAAACAGGAAAAGATATTTACTTTCAGGGACCAAGATGGCTACAGAAAAACAGGAATAAAAGGTAGATTTCTTTTTCAGTATTTTTAAAGTTGTGTTTCATGAATATGTGTCACTTATTCAAAAAAAATTAAATTATTTAAAATATAATTCATTCAAAAAATAAACACTGAAAACAAAAATGTTTTAAATTATTACATAAAAATTTTAATGGACAAAAACAGCTGTTTTTATTTTAATCCTACCGTGAACTTTAAGGAAAAAAAATTGCTTAAAATATTGCTCTTAATTTGGTCAGTGTCTCGTGGTTTCCTAAAGCTGTGCATTTAAAGAAGATGTGAATGACAGGGTTGGGGTAAAATACAAGCTTAGAATTGGTGCTCTGACAGGACAGGGGAGTAGGGAATATTAGAAATTGTTTTGAATATTTTATTGTGGAATTTTGGAAAATAGACAAAAGAAAATGTTCTTCTAATATATACTTCAAGATACATTTTATAAACTTATCATGAGATTTATGACCTCCTGGCTCCCAAGGACTTAAATGAAATTGCACTTCCACGTTTTCAGAAACTTTCCAAAAGCTTTTCCCTTGACATTTGTTTAGTTAATTAAGACTTAAATAAGGGTCCGCAGTGTGCTCTCCTTTCAAACAACCCCAAGAGACCTTGTATTCATTTCTCCATCAACCTACACATTCACTTTCGGGCTCTGCTGAGAACAGAACAAAGCCTGGATTTTAAAAGACCATTTCTATTTCAAAAGACTCCTCTTTTGGAAGGGAAGGAAAGCCCTGTTTGGGAGTTTCACCAAAGAAAAAGGAAGAAAAATATCTCCAGTAAGGAAAACACAACAACATGTAATCTCTTAATTCTTTTCTCCACCTTCACTATGCTCACAAGAAGAAGAGGGATGGAATAGTCACACTGTTCAGTCGTGGGGAAAAAATATTTTCTTAAGTTTTTCAAACAAACACTTTGTTATCAAATTTTTTAACATTATTGTTTAGTTGTAGTTGGACACAATACATTTATTTTATTTATTTATTTTTATGTAGTGCTGAGGATTGAACAAGGTGCCTTGTGCATGCTAGGCGAGCACTCTACCACTAAGCCACAACCCCAGTCCCTCTGCTGTCAAATATTTTAGAATAGATGAAAAATGTGCACCATCCATACTCCCTTCACTATTATTTGTGCCCGGTTTCTCTTTAGTGATAAAGACATTGTCATAATTGAAAGGAATATCTTTTGTTGTATTTATAAATGTCTGAAAAGGGATCTATAGGAAAGAATGGCAGGAATACTATGGCAGGTACTTATCGAGGTACATAAACCTACATATGAAAAACCAGTGGTTCCATCCCTTCCTCCAACAGTGTTTCAACAAAGATAACTAGAAAAGCATATAATCATAAACAAATATCCTGAGAGTTAAACCATCCCAAGGCATTGAGAAAGATGATTATCTGCCACTGGCTCAATAAGGGAGAATATCGTAATTTATTCCAATAGCTAACGTTCTCCCACAATATTTTTGCTTTGCCAAACAGAACATTAATATCCTTCAAATGATAGTCCTCCCTTATATGATTTCAAATTAGAAACCGCATAATGAGAACTCACATATACTACACACACCCGTATTTGCAAACGTAGTCTTTCCATTTCAAACTAAAAATATATGAGGTCAGTTCTTCAGGCATTGCCTGTGAAGTCTTGTCAGTCATGAGAAAACGTGGGCTGGCTTTTGCCTTGCCTACCATCATCAATCAAAATTTAAACTCATTTAAAAATTAGTTTCTGCCAAACATAATTAGGGAAGTAAATCCACTATAGAAAAATGATGTGCAGTAAATCCTTCATAATCCAGGGGGTAAGGTTATGGCATTCAAGAGATAGGTACCAAAATGTCTCTGAGGAAAAGAGCTCTTGGTGCATGAACTCAACAAAACCAGCTCTCCTTAATAATGGTTCCTTCTCTAGAAATCTCAAGACTCGTCTGTGTATTAACTAGTAGATTGTCATCTTCTGGCAAACAATTGAGTAGTTAAGGCTTCCTTTCTATAGACGTGCAGTCACTAATTTACAAAAAAACTTTATATGTGAAGTTACATGTGTTTTATAAAGTAGGAAGAATGACAGTAACACCATTTGATAAAATCTGCTGTGTACACTGACATTTTCAAGCAATTGTGTGACCTCTTCATAGTCATCAAAAAAATGAATTCTATCATAATAAATTGCAAACTTAGTGACTTGAAAGAACAAATTATTTTTTTCTCTTATTTGTGAGGCCAGAAGTCGAAAATGAGTTCAAGGGGCCAGTAACTCGAGGGTCACCAGGGCTGGTTCTTTCCCAAGGTTCCAGAGGAGAATCTGGTCCGTGTCTTTTCCAGCTCCTGAAGATCGCTGGCACTCCTGAGCTTGTGATTGTGTCCCTCCATCACAGCTCTCTCTTTCCTTCTGTAGTCAAATATACCTCACTCTGCCTCTCTCTTAGAAGGATACCTATGCTGACCTTTGGTCCCACAAAGAGAATCTTTGTATCTCAAGGTCCTTTACTTAATCACATCTGCAAATTCCTTCTCATAGTCACCATAGTCACAGGTTCTTGGACATCTTTGGGATGGCATTATTCATCTATACTAGCTGATATTCCCATTTTATAAATGACAGAACTAAAAGTAAAAAATGGTAAGCCACTTTCCAACATTTGTGGAACTAGAACAGCCATAATTCAAAGTCCATGGTAATTCCCCTACACAAAGCAGAAGGTTTTACATTTGAGAATAATTTCAGAATTTTAAATTTATATTAAAAGCAAAATATTTTAAGCTAAAAATGTGATTTAATTTCTTTATGTGTAATCTATGGTATCATGTGCCTCAAAAAGACAAAGTTTGAGCTTTGTAAAAATATCCCCAGTGTCCATGAGCTAGAAAGGATTGAAATTTCACCTTCTTTCCATATAGATGGAAAAGGTACCCCAGGCATATTTACTGAAATATTCAGCCATGTGAATGTAAAGTTATTGACTGTAAATAATTTGTGGTCATTTCCTTTTAAAGTCAAATAGAGATGTTCACTTGGATTTGAGTTCTAGGATATGTCCCAATGGCATGGAAATAGGGAAGAAAGATAAGACAAGAGGTAACTGCAACTAAGCTGGCTAAGCTTGAGACCTGTCAACCTTATTTCAGGCTGAGTTCCACTTTTACTTCTGTATATTTAGGACTATATTTAGAAGTCTTGAGTGAGACTCCACCTGCGGTTAATTTTTTCACTGCTAAAATTAATTCAAAAATTAACTTAAAGGACTGTGATTTCTTATTTATCTGTAACACACCTAATGCATTTCTTTTTTTTTTTATTTGTTGTTTTTAGATATACATTGCAGTAGGGTATATTGTGACATATTATATATAACATGAGGTGCAACCCAGTACAATTTTGATCCCATTCTTATGGTTGAACATGATGTGGAGTTATACTGGTTGTGTATTCACAGGAGAGCATAGCAAAGTTATGTCCAATTCATTCTACTATCCTTCCTATTCTGCTTTCCCCTCCCTTCCCTTCATTTCCCTTGGTCTAAACCAATGAACTTTATTTCTGTATATTTTGTGGGAAGGATAGGGAGACAAAGAAAGAAAGAAAACACAACAAAGGAGTAGGAGAGATAAGAAAGCCTGGATCTCTCCATAGTGGGTCCCTCTATCATTTTTGCTATCTTCAGAATAGTTGTCCACCCTTCCAGGCAATTTGACAGATCACAGTCTTTACGGCTTGTGAAGTTGGCCAGAGTGATTGGATCAGATGTGCCCACACAGAATGTTCAGCCACTCTTTCCAGCCACTAGGGTCTCTTTAGTAAACCATTTCTTCAAGTGTGCTAGGCTGTCACCACAGCAATAAACACTTAACGCCCTCTCAGCATCCACCGTTGACTCCCTTCTCAGTAAGCCACATAGGCAGGCTCTTCAGTTGTGTTACAAATACACACTAGTTAGGGGAGAAACAGTAGAAAAACACTTGTTTGTTTTGCAAACAATTACTCAGAAACTGCAAGTTCTTCTGAACTTAGTTAATATTTTCTAAATCATTTGGCTGAGTACCATTCTTTTTGCACCTTCAGATGGGTCTTGTTTGTTGATGCACACTTTATATATTTGGAAAGGTACATAAAGACTTCTCCAAGGTCATAATTTTCCTAATGTAATCATCTCATGACCCCACTTCACACTGGAGGTATTATAGAAGCTAAGCCTACTATTAAGTTCTCCTGGTAACAGCATGTAGTAAAAGTCTAGAAACTACACTAATGATTACAGACCACCAGAATACTTTAGTACTTCTTACCATCACCAGACCCCTGGAATAACCTGAAAAATTTAAAGCCATTTTTTAAATTTTTTTCAGTAGGTTAAGCTCTTTTTGATTAACTCATCCATACATTAGCTTATTTCCTCCTCTATAAACAGCACTCTTTCATATTAGTAAAAGAACTGAAGCTTCTTAGTTCAATGTGACATCATCTTCGTAAGGTGAAATAAGTTGCATTACCTTCCTTAAGAGTTATTTGTAGCCTGTCATGGTGGTGCACACCTGTAATCCCAGTGGCTTGGGAGGCTGAGGCAGGAGGATTGCAAGTTCAAAGCCAGCCTCAGCAAAAGTGAGGTGCTAAGCAATTCAGGGAGACCCTGTCTCTAAAATAAAATACAAAATAGGGCTGGGGATGTGGCTCAGTGAGTTTAATCCCCAGTACCAAAAAAAAGAGTTATATATAGAACTTGCCCATTCCATATATGCTTTTTTTTCCCTCAGTGCCCATTAAGTTAGAAGAGATGATTTCAGTCAAAACAAAATAATATAACTTACCAGATATATCCCAAGAAAATGTAATCGGTCAAAGGTGCAAGTTTCAAAATGATGTGTGCTTTATTATTTGCAAAATATTTTTAAAACATTTTAAAAACCATTTGTAGTACATATGTAAGCATACGAATACTTTTGTGAATTATTTTTTCATATTAAAGGCTCAGAAAGTAGCAGTTTTCAGAATGCAGAATGTCATTGGCTGGATTGGGTTAGTGAACAGCTATGCTGTCAGAGGACTTAGAGATCCACAGAGGTGATAAGCAGCTGTCATTGGGAAAGTCTTTGCAGTGAGTGGTTTAACCAGTGTTATTAAAACTGCCTTTGGCAGCAAACAATCAGGACAAGAAAAAGCTAAACAGAAAAGTAAGGACAGGGGGTAGGCAAACAAGTGTCCCATAGAAGGGTTTACCTTCCTAAGATCTGTGTTTTACTACACAAGACTTGAGAAGGGAAAACAACTCTCTGCTTGCTGTTAAGCTAGTCCACCATCATTTCTTATGTTTTTCCCCGCCTACTGTAATCCAGCATTTCCCATTTTGTTGCCTACAAAGACCGCATTCCTAAAGCATGCTCCATAAAGTGCTGCTGCCCAGTTGGTCAGCCAGCAATGCCAAAATCATTTGCAAGGCAACAGAATCGGGCTCTGGAAAGGAAGGACATGATTGCAGCAGCTCCACATGCTTAGTCTTTCCATGAATTGTGCTGTGCACAGTGAGCCAGAGTTCAAGAGCTGTTATGAGTCACATTTCATACCCCTTGGCTAAGACGGATTGTTTCTGAGGCAACTGCTTCATCATCCTTGCAGACTTGGACAAACAATCCTCTTAAGACCAACAAGTGATTTTTTTTTCCTCTTATGAATGAGCGCCCTTTCTGCCATTGTCTCAATGTAGATTACGAAAGGTGAGCTTCAAAACAAAAGCGCAAAAACTTAAGCAACTTAGACTTGCTACTCACTGAAACTGTAGGAGTGCAAGAGCCAAGATAACCTGAGATTGAATGAAGGAAAGTTGGTGCCATTGTCCTGTTTCCTTTCCTACTTCACCTCATTTGGCTGTGAGAGAAAAATAATATCCAGTCCCCAGGTACACTCATCTATGCACGCCTGGATTCCTATTAGTTGTCAACTCCTTTTGTGAACACAGACCCCCTGATATGACCCAATCAACCAACCACCCCCTTCTCCTGTAGCCTTTTTATTCTGGGAAGATACCTCCTACTGCTCTTTTACCCTATGACTTAACTCAATTTCTGATTCTACAAATGCCTAATCCAATTTCTGATTTTAGCTTCTTCAAAAATATATTGAGGATTTTAAATACAAGCTACTCTGATGACAAAAACAAAACAAAGCAAAACCCAGTGAAGACACTATGTTAATGCAATAAGATCTGTTTCTCTGAAAAGGTAAATCGGGTTAAGCATGCAAGGGACATAATGTGCAATGATGAGAAAAGCATACTTTAATTAAAATGGATTCTTTTAGTATCACTCTGCTTATGAAAATACATTGGTATTTTTTAGTATAATTTCTAGGGGAATAAAAATTAGCTCACATCCCATGAACTATGTCTATTTCATGATAAGCACAATGAAAAAAAGAATCTGCCCTCTTCCTCTTTTATCAATAGCCAATTCCAACTAGTGCTTCCACTTCTCTCAAATGAATATGATCCCATCAAACAATGATTTTATGATGACTATTTTTATACCTAAATTTAACCCTTAGGAAGCTATGCTGTCTTGCCAATGGATCTTTGGTTTCAGTACTTTTCCACAGACTACTCAGGTGAAGGGTTTAAACACAAATCCTCATGCCCATTGCAAACAAAAAAGCATGTCTTGTTTTTGTCTTTTTTCCAGGATTCATAATGATGGATCCATTCTGCTCTGCTACTATCTGACCTTGCACTCAAGGCTTTAGAAGACATTTTGCTGCATTCCCAATACCCAACTCCCATCTGCCTACCGGAAAGTGGTTCTTTCTTGTATCCTTCCTTCTCTACTTAGATTTGAAACCCTTAGAACACAGGATAAGTCTGGCTTGGTCTGAGCCAGTTTTAATACCTCATCAGCTTGCTTACAACTGAAATAACATGGACACTAGAAGTAATGCTGGCCAATGACACATGAAGGTAGAGTGCCAGGGGGACTTCTGTGCAACACTGAAAAAGAGAAAGGCAGAAAGAAAGACTGGATCTGATGCCTGAAACTGCTGCAGCAATCTTAGAGAATGGAGATGAACTAGAGCCAACCTGTCCAACAGCATAGCCACCAATGGCTACTACACACTGAAAGCATTGCTAGTCTAAACTGAGAAGCACTGTATCAAATATAATTGCTTGTACTAGCATATATGCTGAAATGATAAATATTTGGGGTATTTAAAATATACTATTGAGTTAAGTAAAATATACTATTGAGTTTACTTTACCAGTTTTTTAAATGTTTTTAAAGTGGCTATTATTAAATTTTTACTTTACATGAAGAAAATATATATATATATATATATATATATATATATATATATATATATATATATATATAATCTTTAAGCTAGCAGAAGACAATGCCCAGGTGATGAAAACTAAATGCTGAGATGTGAAGATCAAGTCCCTGTTACAGCTGTTGTAAGCTGATTTTCCCGTTACTTCCAGCTAAAACATATAGACATGTACTTTGTCATTACTCAGAAAGGCCACTTTGACTATGACAATCTCACTGTCAGAACCAAAAAACTCACTGAGATACAAGCCCCTGACCTTCTGTGGATGCAGTAAAAAGTATGTCCTCGTTTTCAAAAATTCAACAATGGCAATGATTACCTCACAAGAATATTGGAAGTTTTTTCAATTAAATGCTTTATTAGCTAGGGTAGCTGAAACAAAGAACCACAAACCAATCAAGTGGCTTAAACAACCAAAAATCATTGCCTCCCATTACTGGAGGTTAGAAGTTAGAGATTAAGGTGTTGACAGGCAGGTGAGCTCCTTCTGAGGTGGAGAGGAAGAATTTGAGTCTTCTATATCCTGGTGAATGCTCTCAATCTTTGGCATTCTTTGGCTAGGAATTGCATCAACTTATTCTCTGCCCTCACATTCAAAGGGCATTCTCCTTGTGTCCAAATTCTTCCTTTTTATGAGGATACAGTCATATTGGATTACGGCCCACCTTAGTGACCTGATCTTAATTTGTTCATCTGCAAAGATCTTATTTCCAAATAAGGTTGCATTCACAGGCACTAGGGGTTAGGAGTTCAACATCTTTAGAGGCATAATTCAATCCATTACCAAAACTAAATAAACAACTCTTGAGTTGAGTTTAATCGTTCTATAAATTGCAAGCCTGTATTTATAGTACTACATGATCCTCCTGCCCAAAACAGTGTAGAATGCTAAGGCAACAAATGTTTCTATTCACTAGATACTCTGAGTTCAGAAAGTTGTCCTAGACAGTTAATATCCAAATTATTTAAGCACTAGCCAATACAGTACATTCTCTTAAGTTGATTGCTCTTACAAGTCAACCTGCCTCTTTTCCAATTTTTGTTTTGATCTAGATGAGTCATAGGTTGACCCTCCTCCTATAGAGATATTTCCCACAACATGCTGTCAAAGCAACTGTTCACTCCTGGGAATCATTCCTGCCACATAAACCCCAGCAACTGAGCTTGCAAGAGAGCTAAATGGAAGCCACACATTGCATCACAGTACAATGGAAGTTTTATTTTTTATAAGTTACTTAAGTTTAAAGAAGAAATGAGTATCCCTAATACACTTTGACCTCACAAATTTTTACAACCCTTCCTATTCACTAAAGATTTCTCTATTTAATAGATTTTCCTCTATCAACCATAGCATTTTTAAAATTTCTTTTTTGTTGTTTTTGTTCTTGTTTTCAGAAATGCAAAGGCATGAAGTTCTTAGACTGAGGAAATCCCCTTATAACTGACAACAGATGAGAAAAAATGTTTTATGTCAGAGAAGGTTTTTGGGTTTTGTTCTCCAAATTACTTTTTCCCCAGACTGGCTGAAGTGTTTCTCTTCTGTGTACCTACGTACCCAGTCCTAAATGGACAGAGTGGCATAAGACTGCAGGTTATAAAGTCAGGGTCATGAAATCCTCCCTGCTTGCGCTCCAGGCTCAAATATTCACACAGAATTCTCAATGCCTGTTCCCATTTTTCAAAGATGTTTTAAGCTGCCAAGATCCCAAGTTGTCCACTCTATAGAAGGAACAGAAGGGAGTATAATGATCTTAGGTAATATTATTTAGATAATGCTTGAGGAGCTATGGTGGGTGTTCACATTAGCTCTAACTCCCAGACCAAGCTTACAATAAATGCATCATTATCTCCATATGGCAGAAGATGCAGCAGAGCCACAGAAAAGTTAAGTAACTTGCTCTAAAACACAACTGTCAAGAAATCAAACCAGGAATATATTCCAAACACCAAAGTCTACTCACTTTCTCTTTTATAAAAATATTAATATAGTACATAATATTTTTTACTTTTTCAACCAAATAAAAAGCAAACTGTTCACAAGAATATGGTAGTTCAGTCACTGGAAATTGCTCCCCTTGTTTGAAAGATTGCTATATTAGTATCTTTCTATTTCTGTTTAGAGCAATAATTCACAGATATCCTAGGCACTTGTGAGAAATTCTAGAACTTATAGGATTGGTAGGGAACAGTACCTTACATGTCATTTTAAAAAATAAACATCTATAATTAAAGCTTAATTGAATATAACAGCAAACACTAGTAATTTACAGCATACAATAAGGATGGAGAAACTATCATGCATGGGGAAAATCTTGACAGCCACCTAGTTTTCTACATGAATTAAGAATGGTTTTTACATTTTCAACCTTTCTTTGAAAATAAATCAAAGTAAGAATACTATTTTGTAAGAATTAAAATGAGAACTTCAGTGTATGCAGGGAAAGTTGTTTTGGAACCCTAACATGCTCATTCACTTATGTTCTATCTGTGACTTTGAGCTACATCTGCACAGTTCAGTAGTTTTAACACAGACAATTAGTATCTAAAAATATTTGCTATCTGGCCCTTAACAGAAAAAGCTTGCCAAATCTTGTTGTACTAGTTACTTCAGTGGGATGCTTAAATTTAGCCAGAAGAGGACATGGACTCTGCTCTCTAGGGGAGGGATAACATTATATAATAATCTTAAGGGCTAGAAAAGCAAGGCCAGTGTCATAAGAGGTAAGCGAGTTTGGTGTATATTCAGAGGAGGGAAGAAATGAAAAAGCACAGAAATGGAGACAAGCTCTTACATTTTATCCTGGTAACTGAAAATCAAGTCAGTGCACATTGTCCCCCTTTTTTCTTTACTCTACCTCACACACATGTACACAAAAATGATCATTAAAAGTATTCTTCAGAATGAACTTATGGCATTTGCCTGTAAATGGATGGAACTGGGGACTATCATGCTAAGTGAAGTTAAGTCAATCTCAAAAAACCAAAGGCCAGATGTTCTGATATCCAGATGCTAACACACAATAAAGTTATTGTGGATAGAAATTCGTTGGATTAGACAAAGTGAATGAAGGGAAGGGAGGGGACATGGGGAATAAGAAAGACAGTAGAACACCGGTACAGTGGCACATGCCTGTAATCTCAGTGTCTTGGGAGGCTGAGGCAGGAGGATAAGTTCAAAGCCAGACTCAGCAAAAGCAAGGCACTAAGCAACTCAGGGAGACTCTGTCTCTAAATAAAAAACAAAATGGGGATGGGGATGTGGCTCAGTGGTTGAGTGCCCCTCAGTTTAATCCCTGGGCCAAAAAAAAAAAAAAACAGACAGTAATATAATGAATCAGACATAATTTTCCTACATATATGTATGAATACACAATTAGTGAAACTCCACATCATGTACAACCTCAAGAACAGAATCCTAATTAGAAAAGTTTTCCCTGTGAGTATAATACGTCGAAATACACTCTACTGTCATGTATATCTGAAAAGTACAAATAAATTTTTTAAGTATTCTTCAGGTATGGCTTTATATTCATATTCTATTTTTATTGAACTCCTAAACTACTCAGATAAGCTAAGATCATGTATGTGATACACTGTCCTTGAATTCAAAGGAACTTAGACCTTATTTGATCTAGCACTTTCATTTTGCAGATGAGCAAACTGAGCCCCCAAATTAGGTATTTCTCAAGTTCAAACAGCCAGCAAGTTACTGAGTCAGCAGTATAAGAGGAGGCAAGGAGACTTTGATTTGTAGAGTGCCTGCTTTTACACACACTTTCTAACTTAACAACAGCCCCACAAGGTAGATATTATCTACATTTTACAAAACAAAGCGCTAAAGCTCAGAGAAAGTAAAAAACCTATCCAAGTTCTCATAAATGGTTTTAATAGAAGGCAGAAACTAAAAGTAAGCCTCCAAATCCTATGATTTGCCTACTTTATAATCTTCTAAAGACATGTACTAGAGATGCTTAGCTCACATGATTCATCCAGTGCTATAAAGAAAGCACCCAGCTTCAAAGCCACAGGACGCTTGGCAGAGGTGGTTTTCTCACACTGCCAAACATGTAACTCACCCTTGGCGTAGTTTTTGGCAAACTTTATAAAATAACTTTGGTCATTTATAGACTTACCTTTGACATTCTTCCCTAAAATTAAATTGTGCATGTGTCTTCATTCCGTAAATGCTGCTTCCCTTTCAGGAATGGCATGAGGTAAAAATCTGGCTGTAGTATTTCTGTCGTGCCTTAGTCATACACTAGGTCAGACTAATGAAACATTTATTTTCATCACCAAATATAGGCTCACCCAAGGCTTAGTTAAAATTCAGCTTTTGACCCTCTATTAAATAGTCATGTAGTGTGGTTATACAGTAATAGACTCACTCTTTACACCACCACCAACCCCCCTCCCGCCCGCAAAATAAAAAACAAAAAACAACACACTACAACTCTTACCCCTAAAATATCCTATACTTTTCAAAGGTTGTGTTAAGAGACTAGCTAGAGGGCTGGGGATGTGGCTCAAGCGGTAGCGCGCTTGCCTGGCATGCGTGTGGCCTGGGTTCGATCCTCAGCACCACATACCAACAAAGATGTTGTGTCCGCCGAGAACTAAAAAATAAATATTAAAAATTCTCTCTCTCTCTCTCTCTCTCTCTCTCTCTCTCTCTCTCTTAAAAAAAAAAAAAAAGAGACTAGCTAGATGTTTACACCCTGGTCATTTCCTCTCCTTGCTGAGTTTGTGACAAGACTCCATTTCCCAGCTTTCATTGCAATTAGGTGTGGACATGTGACTTGAGTTCTGGGCACTGAAATGTGAACAGAATGGAACCACGCCCACTCCACATCTGTCAATAAGCCCTTCAGCACAAGCATCCATATTTCATCTCTCTCCTCATATCTTGGCCACACAGAGCTCTGTTGGAGAGTCTCTAAACAATCTAAGAAGTGATGAGTCACTGAAGGTAAAGAAACTAAATCCGTCTGACCTCTAGCAACCTGCACTGGACTGCCAAAAAAAAAGGAGAAAATAAGCTTATTATGCTAAGTCACTGAAATTTGAGGTAATTTGCACAGCATTTAGACAGCCCTGAAGATTCTAAAGCAATTCCATTGGAATGTGATGTGCCATGGCTCAAAGGTTAATAGCTGTTTGATTTTCTTGTTCCTTTTGCATCCTATCTCCCTTTGTTTGAATAGTTCAGGAAGGACAGCTCCTTACTGATTATTTGCAACAAACAAATGATATTTGATATCAAGTTTTATCAGATTAATCACATTGATCAAGAAGGTTACTAATCAAAAATAATGAGTGATTCTGCTATTGTTTAGTTATGATTTCTCCTCTAAAGATTTATGTGCAGGAAGCTTGGTCCCTGGTATAATGGTATTAAGACAAAGTGGGACCTTGAAGAGATGAAACCTAGTGGGAGGTGATTGAGTCACAGGGGCACCATCCTTAGAAGGGATTAATGCCTGTCTTACAGGAGTGGGCTAGGTCTTACAGGACTGGATTAATTATCACAAAAGCAGGTTGTTGTAAAGGAAGACAGGCACCTCCCCTTAGTGTCTCCTTCTCTCTCTCTCTCTCTCTCTCTCTCTCACACACACACACACACACACACACACACACAGTCCTTCCAAATATGCTAATTTCCTGTCAACGCTTCTCCACCAATGGATTGAGAAGCCATAGTCCACGAGAAGGCACTATTCCACCCAAAGGACTAGTATCTAGAGTAAATAATTGCATAACCAGAAGCTAATTAAATGTGTCTACTGATCATGGATAGAACTGTAAGGCAAAATAGACCTCTTTTCTTTGTAACTTACCCAGCTTCAAGTATTTTGTTACCGAAGGGAAAAAAAAAAGACTAAGATTCTAATGCAAATTTGGACCACAGTTAGGTTTTTATAGCTAAAGTCTTATTGCAACACAGCCATGTTCACTGTTTACATACTGTCTCAAGTTGCTTTCACATGCTACAACAGCAGAATTGAGAAGTTGCAACTTAGCCTAGAGATTTTTAAATAATCACCATTATTTAAATAATCACCTTTATAGAAAAATTTCCTGACCCTTAGTACTAAAGGTAAATAAATAATTTCCTTCTTTAATTGTCCTTCTGGCTTTGAAAGTAATTCCAAAATAGAAATTCCAAAAAATTTCAGGAGTGTCATTGTAGGACCAATTATAGAAATCAACGAAAAAATGATGTGAAAGACACAATTCTCTTGTGAAAGTATATGTTCCTGAGTTTGGTTAAAAGGTAAATCATCCACTTCCTAATGCTTTAAAGAAAGTTAAAACACAAGTTATATGCCAGAAGAAAATATTTGTTGATAAAGGGTTAGTGTACAAAATAAGCACAGAAATACTGCAAATTAATAATAATACATAATAATAGAAATATGGACAAAATATATGCACATGCAATTAACCAAAAACAACAGTCTTAATTCCACTGAACATAGGAAAATGGTTTCTATCTCAGTAATAACCAAGGAAATACAACCTAATACAACAATGAGGTAATAGTTCACCCCCCAAAAAACTGACAAAACTCTAAATTGTAAAAACTTCAAATGGTGCCAAGAATTCAAGAAAGCAGAAACATTATTGCTAGTGAGTGTGCATGTATATGTGTGCGCACACACACACACACACACACACACACACACATACATATATATACTGGAAAGGAAAATCATACTTAGTCACTTCCCTTTACAGGTGCACTGATTTCTGGCTTTCTGAACACATTTAGACACTAGACAGAATGTGCCACATAGCACTTGAAATTCAGGAGACCCTGCATTGCCTTTCCATTCAGGGCTGGGCCCACCTAGAGAAGCTAATTCTTATGATTTGTATTATTGCCTTATAATTTTTGAAAGAAAATGATCTGTGGACCTCAAATAAGTGTGTACCTCCTTGCTTCCCAGGAGATTAATGCCTCACAAAATCACAACTTTCACATATTTTGAAATGTTAACCTATGATTAAGCTCCTTCCCTTCTTCTCCCATAACACTGGTTTTCTTCCACTGCATCTGAACACAGATGTAACTGATAGAGATTCTGCCTCAATGGCTAAAGCTTGCTCCTACCTCAGTCTACACCCTTGTCAAGTTTCTGCAACATAGTCACCTTCTTGTGGCATTTCTCCTAAATATTAATCCCCCTCACATTTTACCCTGTCTCTGCACTCTTCTCCTCTCACCATGTAACTCATATTAATCATTGGTATTTACATATGATTGATGTCTATCTACCTCTCTAGATTGTAGGTTTATAGGGCATGTCTTTAGACTTGTCCCCAGAGACAACTTTTGTGCCTAGAACTTTTGTGTAAAATGAAAGTCTTCTAAGCTGCAGAAAGAACTCCTTCTACAATCGAAGCCTGGGCATGAACAAAATATATGTTCCATATCTGTTTGGTAAAAATACTAATAAATAATGGGTTGATTGAACTCCAAAGGTTGGATTTCCAACCCTGGCTTTGCCACTTATCAATTCTGGGATCTTATGACATCATCATTAAGAGAAGTCTGTAGCCTCATATGAGAAGCAATCAAGTCAGTCCATGGGAAGCCCAGCTCACTCACGAACTATGTGGTCTTAAGCCATTCTTTAACATCTGAGTTTTTTTTCCTTATCAAAAAACAGCAAGGAATCATTGTACCCACAGTGTGGATTGTAATAACTATGAGAATACTGAATAGAGAGCCCTAATTTTATAAAATAATCAAAAATATAAGAGAGAAGAGGAGGAGGAGGAGAAGCTATAGAAAAGTTTGTAAACCAGAAATAATAACACAGTATGGTGGTATTAGTATTCCATGCAAAATATCATGCCATGCTCTACAGAAAATGCATAAAGAAAATGCATGTTCCTTGCCCTCAAGCAGCTTATGGAAAAGTGTATACATGTCTATAATGAAGGAATGATCCAGCAGTAATACTCCTTGGCATTTACCCAAAGAAGTTAAAATGTAAGTCTCACACAAAACTGGCTCACAGATGTTTATAGAACCTTTATTCATAATTGCCAAAACATGGAAGCAAACAAGATGCTCTTTGGTAGTTAAATAAGGAAATAAACTGCAATGTTCCATTCCAGAAAATGAAATATTATTCAGCACTAAAAATAAATGAGCCTATCAAACCACAAAAAGACATGAAGGAAATTCAAATGTATGTTACTAAGTGAAAGAAGCCAATCTGAAAAGACTACATACTGTATGACTCCAATTATATGACATTCTAGAAAAGACAATGAAGATGATAGAAAGGTCACAGTCTGTCAATAGTGAGGGAGGCTGTATGTGGACCTAAAACTGCTCTAAAAAATAAAGGTTATAAGCTGGGGTTGTGGATCAGATGTAGATGCTCACCTGGCATGCATGAGGCACTGGGTTCGATCCTAAGCACCACATAAAAATAAAATATTGTGTCCATCATAACTAAAAAATAAATATTAAAAAAAAGTAAAGGCTGCTTTATAAAGAAGTAACACAAATAATGCAAGAGAGCTCTAAGTGTCAGGAGTATAGAGTAGATCAAAGTCAGCTCAGGCCAGAGGACAGAACTGAGAGTGGTCCACAAACCCAAGAACAATCCATTAGGACTGTTTGGAATCCCACCTGGCCTAACCCTGCACAGGAGGAAGAGGAAGCCCCCTTCTTCAAGGACATTTAAAAGGCGATTAGCCAAACTGTTTTTACTAAAAAGAGCAGTAAACACTCATTTCAATAAAACTCCTTAAATACAAAAATATTTAGAATGCCTATTCTGGCTTCTCTTGGTTATTTTTTTGTTAAATACTCAATGCAGAATACAATTTACTTCTCCATTAAAAAAAAAAAATATCTTTTTTCCATTCTGTTTTGGTTTGTGGGTTTTTGTTGTCATTTCTTCCTAAAGCGCTGTTTCCTCACATTTGCATCTCCCAGCCTTTTTAATGTGATATTCCATTTAAACTGCCTTTTAATTGTATGTGCTGCCTTGGCAGAACATGACTGATGTACTCGCGTTAATTAGGGCTCCAGTCAGCAGCCCGTGCCAGCTGGAAACTGAGAAACAAGCGTAAATTATTCTGTCATCAATCAGCTCGAAAATGTTTGAATCACTAATTAGTTTGCAATTTGGGTGACAGTTTATCTGACGCAGGCGGTGTCAGAAACTTCAGATCCTAGATGAATAATTTGCCAGGAACAAGCACAGATTCCCTGCTTTTAAATACATGAAGGTTTATCTGCATGTTGAAAGGTGGCTCAGCAGTCTTCATTAACTTCCAACTGGGACTATGTAAATCAGGAATCAGTGTGAGCCTCTTCAGGCCATGGTGGCTTAGCAGATGATATTTAGAAAAAGAAAGCCTCTTTTTTTCTTCTTCTTCTTTTTTTTATTAATAATTCATAAACTGATAGACAAGGATGTTTGGGCTTTAACAGCTTTTAAAAAATCACAATGGTTTTAAAAAAAAAAAAAAAGCAATCATTCCCCTTTTACATGAAAATTAGTTGTGCTGCATCTTGCTGTTTAACTGATTTATTCTCCTTCTCCATCATGTGACTAGAATGTTAAACGGTAGTGATTATTAGCCCTTGTCCTTTCAAGAAGGATCGTTATTGGGGTTTTATTAAATGGCAGACTTATGTTTCCTCTTAAAGGGAAAGGTGTATAGACTAGGAAGAGGGCAAGAGGAAAGAATAAGCAGTAAAAATAGAAAAGACAAAATTTTGTCTAAAAGCATCATAAAATATATTATTTATCCAGTTAAGGGTGCTAGAATAGCCCCTGGTTGTTGGAATCAAGGAGTACGCCTCAGTAATAACTCTCTGTGTTAACTGTCAATGGGAGGAGGGGGGTCATCTACAGGATACTTTCGGATTACAGTGTGATTTGGATCTGTAGCTCCATTATCCCTGCATTTATAGGCCACACGTTGCTGTACGCACAGAGGACAGAGGGTAAAGAGAGTTGGCACCTTTCACAATTCATTTGCAAAAGGTCAAGTTAGTCCACCCAGCTACTTTTAATAGACCTAGTAAACTGGGAGCGGCAAAACTAGTGCTCTCCACTTCTAGCATGGAGAAGAGAAAGAAAGAAAGAAAGAAAGGTGAGTTTAAAACACACCACACCCTACTCAGAGCCAGCCATCAAGGTCAGTGGAGCTGACTAAAAAAAAAGCAGAGATTTAAGGTGTCCCCATAGTGGGTAGAGGCTGTGGAGCAGTGGACAGCCAGATCCCACGGCTTAGTTTTATGTGAAGTCTTCAGGACCCTGAAAGGCAAAGACATGGTGAGAGAAAGCAAAAAACTTTTACTTTCACTTTTTTTTTTCTCTCAAAGCAACGCCCTTATTTATTTTCCAAGGAGTTTCTTGATAGTCTGTCACAGTCCCACAGCTTGGCTGTCAATTATTTTAGTTCACCGTTTTATTGCTGGTTTGGATGTTTGTCCTCTACAAAACTCATGTTGAAATTTAATTGCCAGTGTAACAACATTAGGAGATGGGATCCCTACAGGTGATTAGGCCTTGGGGGCTGCACTCTCACTGGTGGGATCCAGGCTACTATTAAAGGGCAAGCTCAGCCCTCTCTCTGCTCTTCCCCTGGAGCAGCATCCCTTTGCTCCTGAGGATGCAGCATTAGGACTGCCATCTTAGAAGCAGAGACTAGCCCCTTACCAATAGAAACCTGCTGGTGCCTTCATCTAGGGCTTCCTGGCATCCACAACAGTGAAAAATGAATTTCTACTTTTTTTATACGTTACTCACTCTGCATTCTGTTTTAGCAACACAAAACAACCTAAGAAACAATCTTATGCCACCACTTTATTAAGGCCCTACAGCTTTCTCATGTATTAAAAAAACTCCCACCCAGCATCTCCCTTCAATCACTTCCCTTCCCCCTTCTTCCAGCACCCCCCATAGAGCCATTAGAACTCATTCTTAAAGAATAAGTGGATGAATGAGAGAAAAGAAGTTCTTTCTTTTTGTTTTTTTTTTTTTTTTTTTTTTTGGTACTGGGGATTGAACTCAGGGGCACTCAGCCACTGAGACACATCCCCAGTCCTGTTTTGTATTTTATTTAGAGACAGGGTCTCACTGAGTTGCTTAGTGCCTCGCTTTTGCTGAGGCAGACTTTAAACTCACCATCCTCCTGCCTCAGCTTCCCAAGTCACTGGGATTATAGGTGTTTGCCACCACACCCTGGGAAAGGACAGAAGTTCTATTTTCAAGGGCAATGAAATATTTAAAGATAAAGAGTGTGGAAATTCCCATCCAGAGTGTGTTGAGAAGATGGCAAAAAAGTAATCTAATAAATGTCATAAAACATGAGTTGTTTAGGTTGAAGGATAGAAGATTTATCCTGTGGATAATGGGAAATTATTTTAAATTTTCAAATGAGGAAGTAATATAATGAAGTTAGTTAACGAAATACATAATGTCTACAATTTGAGTAATATTATTTAAATCATATTCTTAAAATTGGCTTATTTGAAACAGAAAAGTTTTAAATATCTTCCCCTCTGATCTGCTAAAGTCCCTCATTTAATTGAAGATAAACTTTTAGGAAGTTTTTATAAAAGCATAGATAGGGATGTGGCTCAAGCGGTAGCGCGCTCGCCTGGCATGCGTGCGGCCCTGGTTCAATCCTCAGCACCACATACAAACAAAGATGTTGTGTCCGCCGAGAACTAAAAAATAAAATATTAAAATTATTTCTCTCTCTCCCCCCCTCTCTCTCTCTCTCTCTCTCTCTCTCTCTCTCTCTCTCTCTCTAAAAAAAAATACCATTGGTTTAAAAAAAAGCATAGATATAAAAAAAATTGTAAGACAACCTGTATACTCATGTAGAAAATTGTTTCAAACCATATATTCAACAAAGGACTAGTATCCAGAGTACATAAAGAATTCTCAAAACTCAATGGTAATAATAATAATAATAATCCAAATAGAAAATGAGCAAAAGATCCAAAGTGAAATTTGCCGAAGAGGATCTACATACAGATGGCAAATAGCACATAAAAAGATGTTCAGCATCATTAGCTATTAGGGAAATGCAAATTAAAGCCATAATGAGGTATTACTTCATACCTGTCATAATGGTTAATATACAAAATAACAGGATCACCAAATGCTGACAGTGATGCAAAGAAACTGGGTCAGTCATGAACTGCTTGGAGAAATACAAAGTAGTTCAGTCACTCTGACATTGAGTACCGCAATTTCTCACAAAACTAAATATGTAATTACCATATGACCCAGCAATTGCATTGTTAGGCGTATAGTCTAGAGAAATGAACACACATTTACACAAAGAACTGTTCATAAATGTGCAAAACAGCTTTGTTTGTAGTAGCCAAAAAACTCATATTTTCTTCAGTGGGTGAGTGTCAAACAAATATACATCCATACTATAGAATACTCCTCAGCAATAAAAAGAAATAGATGATTTATACATGCAACAACTCTAATTAATCTCAAAAAAAAATGATGCTGATTCCAAAGAGTTAATCCCAAAAGGTTATGTAGTGTGTGACTGCTTTCTGTGTAACATTATTGAAATGACAAAGACCGAGAACATGTTGGTTTCTAAGTGTATATGGGACTACGAAAACATTATGAGGTATTTCTGTGATTATGGAACTGCTTCTGTATCTTGACACAGTGAAGGATACACAAACCTACAAATGTGACAAAATTCCATAGAACTATGCAATTGTGCACATGCAAACACCCACACACATTCACAAATGAGTACAGTAAAACTTGGAAAACCTGAGTGAGATTAGTAGACTTTATCAATGTCAATACGTTGGTCATGATAATGTACTATAGTTTTTATACATTTTTACCATTGGGGACAAATGAGTAAAGGATATATAGCATCTCTCTGTATTATTTCTTCCAAATGAATGTGTATCTATAATCTCAAAAAAAAAGTTAAGGGCTGGGGATGTGGCTCAAGCGGCAACGCGCTCCCCTGGCATGCGTGCGGCCCGGGTTCGATCCTCAGCACCACATACCAACAAAGATGTTGTGTCTGCTGAAAACTAAAAAATAAATATAGAAAAAAAAGTTAATTTAAAAAAATATATAGTCTGGCACAAAAATGGAAAATAGGCATAAATAGGAGAGACTCATGGAGAATTTTTTTCTCAATATGTCAGGGACAGGTAAGGAAGTAGATGTTCTACTACACAAAGTTGTTCAAAGATCCATGCTGATGGTGGCTCTACCATGTTCTGCTCACAGTTTCTAAAGTAACTTACAGTGTAGGTGAGTGGAGACACCATTTCAGACAACTGGAAGAATATGAAGAAAGATACAAGTAAGATTGCAGGACTCATGCTTGAAAGAGATGCTCCCCACTTACAAACTTGCTAAATGAACAACAGCATTAATCAGAGCCAAGGGGGTGACCCTAGCAGTACTTCAAACCTTTACTTCCTCAATACTTACACAAAGAATCAAAGTAGCCTCTTATGAAAACATTGAAAATCACATTTCTAGGAGAGAAAAATGAAAGATAATGGTGCTATTTACTACTGCCAATAACAGAAATCTATCTGTAAGTCTTGATTTTTTTTTCAGATCATCTATTTCACTATCCAGCAATTCACTAAAATTTTTAAACTGACCACAAAATCAATGACAAGTATGTGAGGTAATAGTGATGTTGATTAGCTTGATTTAGCCTTTCCACAATGCATACACATGTCAAAACATTGTTGTACATAATAAATATATACAATATTTTCAGTTTAAATTTTTAAAAAGTTAGAAAAACAATCCAATGATCATAAGATTAGTAGCATCTAAATTGCCTTATATATCCATTATACTGATATAAACCAAACATCTGAGGGAACAGTACATGAGATAAAATTCTCTATAGGAAGGCAAGAGGAAAGATAGGTTCAAAGTCTGTTTTCAGGAGATCCCTCCTGGGTAGGGCATGACAGGAAAGTGCTTAACAGAACTTACAAGGAGATTAGACCTCACTTTCTTCCCAACCAGTTATCTGATCTCTCCAATAATCCATTTCACCAATGTTCACAAACATACAAGTAGTAGGTATAGGGAATTCAATAGTTAGCAAAGTAGACACAGACTGTGCTCCATAGAATACATATCCCCTTAGAGAATCCAGACTAATGGAGTGAACCATTTCAAATAAAGTGTAATTCATGCTCTATAGGGGAATTCCTATGAGAGCAAATAGCAGGAGTCTAGCCTTATTCAGCAAAGACTTCCATGTGGAAGATTAAGCTAACACCTGATGAGTAATGAGGAATTAACTACATGAGGAGGGGAAAGAGACAGAACTCTTTGTATTGGATCAAAATTTTTCTCTTGTGATGGAAGCAATTATAACAAAGAATAGGGAAGTTTGAGTGAGTATCCATGACCCCAATCAATGTAAAGAAATGGGAAGCTTGGTAAGGAGAATCAAAGTCTAGATGCTTTGTAAGTTCAGATACTGAGTCTGTACTGATGCCCAGGAATGGAGTCTGGTTATAGGAGAAAGGAAGTCAACAAAAGAAAACACATTCTTACTCTGCACCTTTCACTGCCTTCCTTCTGCCCACTCCTCTGTGATAAAGACAACTCAATCCCCAGTTGTGTATCTTCTACTCCTAGGAAATATCTTTCCCAGCATTGATTAATTCATTCAGCCCCATGCTTCAACCTTCTGGAGAATCCCTGAAACATTTATATACAGGTTTTTTTTTTTTTATCAATTAGACTATGGATTCAGCCATTTAGTTATATTTCCTCCCCATCACTAGAGTGTTGCCCTAAGGAGATCCAAGATAGCTCATCACTTTGTTCGTAGTACAGCCCACAAAAACTGGGAAGAGTTTGGCTGGGCATGTAGCTCAGTGTTATAGTGCTACAGTGTCTAGCAAGCACGAGGCAGTCAGTTAAATCCCCAGTGCAGCCACACACACACACACACACCAAAAAAAAAAAAAAAAAAAATGTAGAGAGGGGCAGGGGGAACAGGGCGAATGTCCTTTCCTGCATATGAAACTTATAACCTCCCATTCACATGCCTCCCACAGGTCATATGACTTCACCAATCCCATAGAAAGTCTGGGAAATATATCTTTTGTTTTAGGTGGCCACATGCTTGGCTAAAAATTGGAAAATTAGTTACAAAAAGACGAAAGAGAAAATGAATATTGAGACAAATGGCAATCTGCTCCAGCCCATTTTCTTTCAAAATGATGGAGCCTTCATGTAAGAGTTTAAAGTAACTTCAACCGAGACTAGTCCAGTAGTGAAGTTCCATTGATGCTGAAATACAAAGAAAGAAAGTCATGTTATCAAAAAAATCAGATCATTTACTTAATGAGGCATATCAGAACACATTATTTAGGCATATAAATCTGTAGACTAAATAAAAACAATTTTTTCCACCAGTCATCTTGCATTATGCACTCTGAACCCCCATAACTTTGGAAAGTTTGTCTAAAATTAGAGAAAGATTTTTTTAACCTAGTTTGATTCATTATTCCTGTTTAAAATTTGAGAAAATCATTGGCCTGCTCCTTTAACCTATCTTATAATGTCAGAACATGGTATTTCCACTCAAACCCTATAAAAATAACACCACTTACATTCTACCTGTAGCTTCTGGCTGGCTCCAGGCTCCTAGCAGCTTCCTGGAGGGAAATAATACCTCCCTGCTTTAATACTGACCCAGTTTTCTCCTAGTTCTGCTCAGACCTTGGTATTCTAGTTACTCAAAGATATGGTTCATGTCTAATTTTCATTTCTCACTGGCAAAATACTTACCTTGATGCCCTTTTCCCCTACAGGTCAGTTCCTTTCTCATAATTCCTTTCTAAGGCATTTCTTCTCTGACTCCCTTCACATTTATAGTCTGCAATAACTAGGTCCCTTCATTCTCTAGGTAAAACCACTGCCCCATTCATCACCTAATTCAATGATTAGATTCTTGAACTTCAACTTCTTTGGGAGAAAAGCCATTGCTGCACCAGTCCAGTCTTAAATTATTCTATAATCCATTTATACAAGCTTGTTCTTCTCTCTCTCTCTCTCTCTCTCTCTCTCTCTCTCTCTCTCTCTCTCTCTCCACACACACACACACACACACACACACACACACAGATAGGTCCAGTATTCATTTCTTATAAAAGGTATTAGAAGTTGTGTCTACCTGTCCTTTCCCATATTAGCTACTTTCCTAGTTTGAGATCTGCATGGAGCCTTAAGATTGCTATTCCAGTGTATTCATCCTTGGGATCAATGATTTGGGCCCTAATTCCCATGTTTGAACTTCTGGTATTTTTTTTCTTTCTAGATTTCTGATATCTCAGGAGAGATAGTCCATCCCTACCTCAGCTAGTGTGTACCTTTTTGGAATGATGTCTTGGTCGGTTTTTGCTAGGTTGTGCTACAAACAAACCCACAATTTGAACAACAAACACTAATTTCTCATGTTATATGTTGGCAGCAGTTTTGGGAGAGCAAAAATCTGAAAACATTACTATTTGAGGTATGTCTATCTCCAGGCAGAAGAAAAAGAAGAGTGGCACAGACAAGGATGGCTCTTAGAGCCTGTACACAAAAATGTCGTGTGTCACTTCTACTCATGTACCATTGGCTAACAGAAGTCACAATTCCAAGTCACACACCAATGTAAGAGAAACTGTAAACCATCCACAGAGACACGCCTGGAAGAAAATGACTTAAATCTTTCAGAAGAAATACAACCCACCAAACTTTTCCAAACTGTCCCTGAAAGCTTTCTATTTTGTTTGGAAATGACGATTTAAGACTTGGGAAACTTCCCTGAAATTGGAGAGGATAAAAATCTACACATGTCTCATACTCTTCATGAATTGGTTAGTTGTTTTTTTTTTCCATTCATTATTATAAATATCTGACACTTATAATCCTACTGATAAAGCTACTTTGAATCTTAACTCATAAAAAAGAGAGCAAAGAAGGGGGTTGAGAAGGGCTCCAACCTGGAGCACAAACCACAGCACTTCCACCAGACCCCAGAAAAACACACCATTGTGCAGGATCCAAGAAATGGGAGAATGTATGCCTCCAAGGTAACCTGTGATCCTTAATCCTCGTTCTTAACCCCATTCGGCCCAGCATTCTGGAGTTCATTCTCACTATGGTTTTCCATATTGGGGTCTAAATTTTCAGGGCCCCATCAAGAGGCCATTTTTTTTTCCTCCTGCTCAGTATCATAATTAAAGTAGCAAACAAACCACAACCTTTTGTTCCAAATAGCCTGGCTTCTCATAATCATGGTTAACTATATCAAAAATAATTTTTAAGGAATTTTTTAAAGGAACATCTGCATAATGTTCCTTAAAAAAGTCAGTAAAATAGTCAATGCCAACAATTATTAAATTAGTCTATTATCCTTCATTTTTTAAAAATGAGCATAATCTAAATAAACTCAAATATCAAGGCAGCACTAAGAAATGATCCTTGGATATTTAATTTCCCTTAGCAAAATGAAGAGATGCTGTTTAACAATTTCTCTTATTTACTGTATGATAGTTGTAAAAAGTCCTTGGGCTTGAATGGTTTCAAGTTCTGCCATGAGCTTCAGAGTGTGTTGGAGTTTTGACTATGTGACAGAGATCATTTAGTTGCTAAAGTAACTCATGACAAAGTTCAAATGGGTTAGATCTCTATTATCACATTCCCAACTATATTTGTGGAAGACATTAGCAATCAATCCCAGCACTCTTTCCTTCCTGCTCCAAATTCTTCTATAGTATCCTGCTCTATACAGTATTCCTGGTAGCAACTAACCATTGAAAAGGAATCATGCTTGAAAATGGAACCCATCCACCACCTTTGTCCCAGTGGTAACTTTAAATTCTTTCTTTAACACAACATACACCAGTAATCAAACTCTTCCTCACCTAGTCCAGAGGTGTTTCTTCAAACTCTTTGTTTCCTTATTATATGAATTCAGCTTCTTTCTTTAATATATTATATTCTGGCCATATGATTTTAATTGAAGAAGTTTGACTTTGATTAAGGAAGTTTTCTTCCAGTCAGTGTCACTTGTTTGTTGGCTACCCTTATTTTACTCCAAATACATAAACCTACATAGAAACTCGCAGCAATGCTAATAATTTCTATAGCAGATTACCAGCTCACCTAAACAACTTTGCAAGCATCAAAGTTTTTTTTGTTGTTTGTTTTTTATGGTACTGGAGATTGAACTTAGGGGCACTCAACCACTGAGACACATCCCCAGCCCTATTTTGTATTTTATTTAGAGACAGGGTCCCATTCAATTGCTTAGCCCATTGCTTTTCCTGAGGATGGCTTTGAACTTGAGATTCTCCTGCCTCAGCCTCCCAAGCAGTGGGGATTACAGGCATACACCACCACACCTAGTAGCATCAAAGTTTTGAGCAGAGATAAATAATAATTTTTACTAAATGAATGCATGAGGCATTAAACAAGCAATTGCAATTTCTGAGAGTAATAATTTCCCAAAACTGCCATAACAAAACATCACAAATGGTTGGCTTAAAATAACAAAATTGTTGTCTCAGAGTTCCAGAGGGTAGAAGTCCAAAATCGTGATCTTGGAGGGCCATGCTCCCTTTGAAATCTGTAGGAGAAAATCCTTCCTGGCCTCTTTCCTTACTCCTGGTAGATTGCCAGGGATCCTTAGTGATCCTGGGCTTGCAGCTGCACACTTCCATCTCTGTCTCCTTTAGCACAGAGCATTTCCCCCTCATATATCTGTGTCTTTTTGTCTCTCCTCTTCTAATAAGGAAGCTAATCATATTGGATTAGAATTAATTCTAATGACCTCATCTTAACTTGATTACATCTGAAAAGATAATAAGGTTACCTCACAAGTACCAGAGGTTAGGACTTCAGTATATTGGGGGTGGGGGGACACACCATTCAACCCACAACACTGCAAAACATGGGTTTGGATGTAGTGCTAATTACCTAAGTTAGCAGATTTGAGCTGGCGCCTAATTGAGGGAGATGATGCATCATCTTCGTGTGAGACGTGCATAACTCAGGTATTTCATCTGCTTGTCAGGGTGTGTCATTTCAAGCATTCCTGTTTCCAAATGAGGCGCTGTACACCAAGTGACAAAAGATTTATTGTTTACTCTTCATACAAGCAATCTTGCCCTGAAGGAGCAGTTATTAATACAGCAACTCCTCTAAATAGGTTCTAAGTCCTCTTCTTAGAACAATATCTTAATGCTTAATAGTACCCTTTGCAAGACAAAATGAGTTTCGATGAAAAGAAATGTATGACTTTATTTACATAGTTATTATATATTATGTATAATTTTTACCCTTTCTATAAAAATAACACATTACCATTAGGTAAAACAAAAAAAGGAAATCTGAATAGTGTTAAAGAAAAATAAAACATAATAGTCCATCATTCTTATCCTATTAATATTTTTATGTAACATCTTTTTAGTTTCTGTGCATATATTTTTAATGCAAATACAAATATTCATATTTTCTAAGTAAATGACTATAAATCTGTAATTGAATTATGATGAAGGAGGCAAAGTTCAGTTGGTTCCAAAAAGAAAAATACACTATTCACTAAAATACTAAAAATACACAATTCACTAAAAATACACTAAATCTTAAAAGTTACAGGGTATGAGTGAACAGCTTTAATTTATAATAAATAACTAAATATTAGGTGTCAGGTTTATAAAAGATAACTAAGCCATTAGATCTGCCCCAAAGGTGACTATGTAAATAATGCCACCTTTTGTTCCCATCAGACTCGAAGAAGATGATGGCAATTTATTTAATAGGCATAAGTTTGGCTGTGGTTATCATGTAAACCTAAATAACTAGCAATGAAGAATCCCATATGCCTCCACCATCACATCCTTTCTTGGAGAAAATAATATATTTTTCTTAGAGCTAGTGAAATATATGAGAGAAATATGAGGCAACATCTTTAGTTTCTCACTTGTGTTTCCTCTTCTCTCATCATTCTCAGCAAGTTCAATATATCTGTACTGACAGTTCAGCTGACATTTTGACCTCTGCACCAGTCACTGTGCCAATAAAGTTACTCACTGGTGAAGCCACACCTGGAATCCCTGTTTCACTCAGAATCCTCTGTACTTATAGCCACAACCTGCTTAACTTCTATCTTATTCATGTTATTTATTTGTTTGTTTGATTGATTGCTTGTTTGTTTGCAGGAATTGATCCCAGGGGTGCTTAACCACTAAGCCACAACCCCAGCCCTTTTTATTTTTTATTTTGAGATAAGTTCATTAAGTTGCTCAGGGCCTCTCTAAGATGCTGAGGCTGGCTTTGAACTTGAAATCCTCTTCCTGTAATCCCAGGCTTCCCCAGCCATTGAGACACCACGCCCAGCTCATTCTTTTATATTTAAAGGATGTCCAGTTCCTGGAAAATTACCTATTTTCTTTGTTTAAGAAGTTCACCTTGACCTCAAATGTCTTCATCTGCTCAAGTAGCTATAAAAAAAAAATACTACCAACTGACTTAGAAATTAATTTCTCATAGTTCTGGAGGCTGGGAAGTTCAAATCAAGGTACTAGTCAATTCTTTTCTGACCAAGTGCTCTCTTCTTACTTGTAGATGGCCATCTTCTTACTAGGTCCTCACAAGGTGGAGGGAGAACTCTTCACTTTCTGGACACCAGTCCCATCATATTAGAGCTTCACCTTTATGATCCCGTTTAACCTAATTACCTCTTATAGGCTCTATCTCCAAATATGGTCATATTGGGTATTAGAGCATGAACATGTAAACTTGGTGCAGGGAGGGGAGGGCACACAATTCAGTTCACAGCATCATGTTTCGGTACAAATCCTCAATTTTTATTCCTGTACCAACTATTTACTCCATGGAACAGTATAGCCAAACGCTATGATAATTTCAACTAAGTGTTCCTAGTTCACTGTCTCAGTCAATGTATTAGGACTCCACAATATTTCTTCCAGTTTTGTCATTATTTCAACTCTTAATTCCTTACCAAGATTCACTCTCCACACCTAGGAAATGATCTCGCCTACAATTGTAAACAGAAGGTCAAGGCCTTTATGGTCAGGCAGATCAGGGACACAGTACAGTGTAACCTCAGGAAAGTCAGTTTACTGTCTGCCAGTCCCAGGCCTATTGTCAGGATGAAAAACAAATGAGGTTTGTAAAAGCACATCACCCATCGCATGTAATGTGTCAAAACCCAACAAATGTGGGCAAACCAGAAAAGTCGAATGTTAGACAGTTGCCTACATACTCTGTATTCATTCCACCCCAAGCAGAGTTTCTCACATTCAAACTCTACTCCCACAAAGACTGAAGGGCTGGAAGTAGGTGATGAAACCCAATAAGGATTTGAGCCTACTCATGTACTATCATTTGCTTTCTATTGCTTTTCTTGGTCTCTTTCCAAGATGGCTAATGTTAGGATTTATAAAAACCATTGAAGAATCAGCAGAGTCACACTGGGTAAAATCAGGAGAAGGGATCTAGTTTCATCAAATTGACTAAGTTTCCTGTGTTCACTTGCTGAAACTGGAAAACAGAATTTCATGTCAGCCAATCCCAACTGAATAGATTATCTATGACTTAACATGACTACTAGTTAGGCCAAAGTGAGGTTTCAAAAGTTTAGGGCACAGTGAGGTTTCAAAAGATGTCTTTGGTGACACTTTTCTGCATGTATTTAATGTTCTCCACTGTCAATAGGTCCTTCATGTTCCTATGCATGCCCTCTCAAGCAATTCAGTACTGCACCTAAGTCTTCTCTTTCTGGCGAAAACATGGACCTCTCCTTTCTTTGAAAATTTAGCTCCCCTGTGTTCTCGTCTCTGGGAGCTAAGGGAGAGCCACTCTAAGGCAGGAACTTTGCCAAAAATTGACTGATATCCTTATGAGCTGTATCTCTCCATCCTATTCCAGCTAATATATTTTCTCATTAACCCAATATTATGGCTCTGAACATGACTATTGTGACCATTTCAAAAGAGATTAAGGAGACTTTCAGTACTTTGTAACCCTACTGGTAGAGGTGACTGTCTTTCTAGTTTATGTGAAAGTTCAATCTGCTGTCAACAGTCCAGAAATAGCAAAACTCACAGCTACTGATTCAAAGTAAAACAAGATGCTTGAGTAATTTTGAGGGTTAGTGAATATTGTGACTCACATGGGCTGGGTTCGATGATGTACAGGTACCATAAACCAAACTGGAACTCACCTTTCTAAATCATGTCATTCTATGAGATATGAGTTCTGCAATATGCTAATATTATATAATTTTATAAACAAGAAAAACAACCTAAACTAAATTAAAAGTCCTTACCCAAAATACAGGAGTATAGGATGGCTATGTATGTATGTGCACATATGTGTGCATGAACACGCACACATATAACCCTTTTGAGACTGATGCTGTGTTAAAGACATTCTGCTACCACTCACAAGAAGAGTAATATTTATGGGAATCTGAGCCAGGTGTTATTCTAAGAACTTTACATTTAATAACTCACTTAAATGCTCACAATAACCCTGTGAAGCAGGTGCCATTATTAGCTCCATTTTACAGAATCCAATGTAGAGGTGCGCAGCTGGGAAGAGTGAGACAGATGATGTGCTGCCTCAGTCCCTGTAGCAATCTGCAATGTGCATGTTATTATCTTCCCATTTTGCAAAAGAGAAAACCAAATCTCATAGAATTATGTAATCAGAGGTAGGTAAACATTCTGTAGATTTGATTCCAGGTCTCTGGCTCTGCAGCCTGTTCACATTGCCTAGTGCTGTCTGATTTTCAGAAGTCATGGGCTTCTCTTTCATGCAGAAGTGGCAGCTGACAACTGAATGGATTCCTGTCAACAGGCACAAATGGGATGGATGAATTCAGGTGTCTTGGCAGATCTCCCCTGTGCATTATGGGCTCAGCAAGGAGGGCCATAAAACAAGGATAAAATGAAAGGGCTTATGAGTACTAAAAGGCTATAAAATCTCCTTGGATTTGGTTTCCAACAAATCAAATGTGGAAGGAAAGCCATCCTTTTTCTGAGCTCTGCAGAGGAAGTCTAATTCTGAGTTTTTTTCTAAATACTTCAACACTTTGCAACACAAAACTCAATTTCTGTTTTCAGAAGCCTGCTATTTTGCATAGTATACTTTTTAAGTGGGTCTTTCTTCTAGTAAGAGCTCTTGATTATTATCTGATTTTTGGACTAAGAGGATCTCCCTGCCATCTGTTGGAAGAACACTTGTATCCCCACTCCATTCCACCTCGAATATTTCTGACTTCAAAAGGAATGCTTTGCAACATGTGTTAGTATCTGTTTTGATTTGAATATTAGGTGTCTCCCAAAAACTCACGTGTGAGACAATGCAAGAAGACTTGGAGGAGGAAGGATTGGGTTATGATAACTTTAAACCCAATCAGTGAATTAACCACCTGATGGGATTAATTGAGTGGTAACTAAAGACAGGTGGGGTATGGCTGGAGGAGGTGGGGCATTGGAGGGTGTAGCATTGGGGTACATATTTGTATCTGGAATGTGGACAGCTCTCTCTCTTCTTCCTGACCATCATGTGAGCTGCTTACCTCTGCCACACTCTCCCACCATGATGTTCAGCCTCACCTTGAGCCCAAAGGAATGTAACAGGCTGTCTATGGAGACCTCTGAATCCGTGAGCCCTTGAATAAACTTTTCTTCCTCTACAGTTTTTCTGGTTGGGTCTTTTGTCACAGCAGCAAAAAATCTGACTAAAACAGTATCCTGCAATGGGGTTATCACTAATAAAAGAGAAAGAAAAGAATGCCATAGAATATTAGGAAGGATGTGTTTGAGCCACAGAATATTTAGATGAGTTTCATAGAAATATAAAAGTAGCATAACTTGCAGCCACTTGGTGATTTGGATAAGAATTTTACTCTGCAAAGGAGAGCTTTATAAATGTTTAGGTTCACTTACTTTTTTAAGAGTTTGATATTTATACAGCATTAAAGATATTCCAAACACATAGTAGGGACTCAGTAAATTGTTGTTGAAGGAATAGATTAATACAGTTATTAAGAGGAGATAATGACATTTTTAAAATTACAAAAGAGAAAGACAATAAAATGTTTTAACATTCATTATTTTATTTTATATGTTGAGGAAAGCTTCTTTTAAAATATTCATTTCCTTTTGCCTCTGCTTTTGTAGCCTTTCTCTCCTTATGAATAATGCTAACACATTATGTAAAAACTACATGTTGTTAAATATACTTTATTAAGACTGTGGCTGCTGAGTTCTTGGGGATTTTCTTTTCCCCCAAATGAAAAATTTTCATTAGCTTTGGCTGTTGTGATTACTAGGGAAGGACAAATCAGTCAAGGAAAGGGGCCACGATTCATTGTTCAATCTGTTGTCCTCACCCTGGACCTCAACAATGACCACAACCCCAGCTATCTGTCTCTATACATAGGACTACATTGTTTGCTGTACATTCTGTATCCTGTTCATGCAGTTCATCCAAAGGAAGCCTTGACTTCCAAATTGAGGCTGGACTAATCCTCTCAGTAGAAGATAAGAACAGAGCAGAACCTGCTAAAATAGGATGTATTCAAGAGGAGGGGGAGTGGCCGGTGGTAGTTCAGGTCCGTATTTAAAAGTAGATTTCACAGAAAGAGTCTTTAATAGGAAGCCAGCCAGAAGAAACAGTAAAATTAGAGTAGAAGCAACAGCCTGGACATGGGGTTGAGGGGCAAGTAGCTGCAATAATGAAAGATAAATGTCAACCATTCCAGATAACATTTCAGGTCTTCAGCTAGTCCGACTGGGTGAAGTTGTGATGAATAACATAGTACAAAGAGAGAGTCCAATTCTGAATGAATCCTATGAAGGAACATCTGAAAACACATAGGGAAAAATGTAAATTAGACAAATGGGGAACCATTCAGGCAACACAAACAGTGATATTGGGTTGACTCACTCAGGGTCCATAGAGGAGTTGACCAGAAGTGGGGGATGCCAGTGGACTAATGGGGTTGCCAAAAAATCCAGGCACAAGGCACTCCATAGATTACCTAGATTTCCTATAAGGGCATGGTAGCTCCATTGGCATACCTGGTATCTCTACTTTGTAGCTTAGAATAGCTGAGACTATCCCAAACTACTCATATAGAGAGAAGATGCTCTAGACCAGGTAAGAAGGTCTTGGGGCAGGCTGAGAAGAGTGAATAATGTAAATAATTGAGTCTCAGGATTCATTTATTTGATGTGAATTTATGTTGCCAATTTTCAGTGGTAGACAAATGGAAATGGTCATTCTAATGTGAAAAAAGACATTACAAAAGCAGAGTAAAAATTGCTGCAATGTTAATGGCCAAAGGCTTGATGAAAACATGGAACAGCCCCCTCACCTATTGGGAGGAATTAAAGAATGTTTACAAGAAGAAATGACTCCTAAGTTGAAGCCTAGGAATAAAAAGGAGTTCTGCAGATAAAAGGATATGTAGAGTGTTGGAGAGGAAAGAAATTCAGATTTCAGAGTGTTGAAGTCTACACTGCATAGTGCAATAGATAACTAAGTCATTCAGGGTAGCTGGAGTGGAAGGGATGTTCTGGAGAGATATCCAAGGGCCAACTCATGTTAAAGAGAGTGCTTAATCAATGTATTTTAGCCCACTTTGTGCTTTCAATTTTTAAATATGAATGGTAGAAATCTCATCCTATCCCAACACTTCCCATACTGCAGTCAGGCATATAAGTATTAGGTTCAGTGAGTTCGGTTGGGTTAAGTTTAGTTTAGTTTAGTTTAGTTTTAGCTCAGATTTTTGTTGTTGTTGTTGTTTGGTTGTTTTCTGGTTTGGGATTTGGTTTGGTTTGGTTTGGTTTGGTTTGGTTTGGTTTGGTAGTAAGGATTGAACCCAGGCACACTTTATCGCTGAGCTACATTCCCCAGGCCTTTGTATCTGTTTATATATATATTGTTTATTTTGAGACAGGCTTGCTAAATTTCAAAGGGTCTTGCTAAGTTTCTCAGTCTGGCCTAGAACTTGCAATCTTCCTGCCTCAGCCTCCCAACTTGCTGGGATACAGGTACACATCACTGTGTCTGGCAACATATGAGTGTAAGGGTAGAGAAGAACTGTTTAATAACCTGACTCTGCCACTTATGAGGTGAAAGTGGATGATTCACCAAACTCTCTGAGTCTCAATTACCTCTCCTATGAGGTGAAAATTCGTTTCTCCTTACTGATGTAGGAGATAGTTATTTTTAGAATTAGAATGTTTCTCATATGTAAAGGGAAGTTATCCATTTGGGGAAGAGCATTCAGTAAATGGGAAAAATGATTCATCCAGATTTCTTATTATCTTACAATACCGTTAGAATTCTTGGTGTTTTCATTAGGAAAGGACAATGGATACAGTACTGATAGAAAAGATAGATTTAAATCCCCCTTCCTTATGTGCCACTAACAATGTGAGCCAATTCACAGAGTAATGCTGTTTCCTTTCTGAAAAACAGGGGCAATAACACTTGATTCCTCACTTCCAGACACGTTGTAAAGTTTAATTAGATGTTATCCATAAAGTACTATGAACTTCTCAGGGAGAGACAGCATATAAATACAAGTTACAGAGCTCTTATTAATTCATCTTCCTTTTCTGATTTAACTACAAGCCAGTTCCTGTAACCCAGAACCTTGGCATTTTCTCTCTATATATTCCTGATCTTTCTTTCAGGAAGAGTCAGGGTTTTATTCTTTTTCTCCCATTTCTTGATGTTCGGTACTTTGAATTTCACTCAACATCCCTCTGGTCATTCGTTTATTAAATCCTCTGATGGATTTCCTTCACTTACCCTATGCACTTGGGTCAAGAGATGTTTCAGACCATGGAGAGAGCTTGATCTTCCTAAGTACTCTTCTGAACTTTCAACTTTAAGTTTTAATGGGGCGCCAGTCAGATTCTAATCAAGGCAAGGCAGATTATTGATTATTTGGTCCACTCGTGTTTGCACAGTTCTCTAAATCTTGTAGGCTCCCTTGGTTTAAATCGGTTAGTCATTAAGATGGAGATGGTGCCCTTCTAAACTGAGGCAGATTTCTAACTTTTTCAAGTCACCTGGGGCCTAGTGCGTTTAATGTCCATCAAACAGTCATTGCTGCTTAGTTTCATTTTTTATACGTTATTAACCAAGACAGATGTCATCACCTGCTTTCTTCTCATGAGTGGGACTTCTTTTTTCAGAACTAAAAGTGATGTGACCCTATAGGACAGTTAAGCCCTGTGAATATGTCTTAGCTCTCTTATCTTCTCAAATGAAATTCATTGTTTTCATGCTTACTATAAAACAGGGAATTAATGTTTTTAATGATTAATGGGAAATTTTGAATTTTAATAGAAACAGTGGGGCTTTTCAAGGTTGAACTCAAGTATTAGTCTCTCTGGTATTGTCAGTGTTTACAACAGATACTGCCATATGTCACAATCCACAACTGACAAAATGCTTCTTTACCAAGAGTAGGAAGAGATCAAACAATTTCAATGTATTTTAGAAGGTTCAAAAAAACTACTTGATTTGATCATTACACATTGTACACATGTATTATCAGGCCGTAAATAGTTACGAATTTTGGGTAAAATTTTAAAAATTAATTTCTAATTAAAAGTATTTAAATAAATAAATTTGTCAAATCAGAAATAAAATGCAAGAGCATTGAAAAAATACTTAGATCCTGTAAGGATGTTATTTCTAAAAAAAATTTAGTCAGGGCATAACAAATTTATATATCTTACTTCTAGATCTAATTCTGGAAGCAAGATATATAATAAGTTCAGGAAGTGGCTCACACAGGTCTGCAATTGTATTCAAAATATGTAAGTTCCTTTAAGAAAATCCAAAGCAAATAAGCAAAAATGCTAAGACTTTATAAGTGGGAAATACATGCTCATTCATTGCATTATTTTATTGATACATATTTGAAAGAAGAAGTACTACTTAAAATAGTTGCTGTTTTGGAAAAGAATAAAATCATGCATGAAAAATGGTTTCCACCTGAAGGAATCTTGACTCTAGTCAAGGACCTTGTAAGACCTCCATGATAGTAGTATGCTGTGGCTGAAAGCTGACAATGAACAAAGAAGCAGAAACCCTAACTCTGTTTTGAGGGTGCCATTTTTGAACTAATGCTATAGTCTTCGCACTACAAGCAGAAACTTAAAATTATCCTTGTGACTCTTAATCCTATGGGCCCACAAATTTAACTGATTTATTTCTCTTAAGAGCATTTATTCTCACAAGACTGACACACATATGGTTTTTAAAAATAAGTGATACAGAAAAAACTCACTGAAAATGCCATCCTCCAGAAATAAAGCCATCTATGCAACTTTTCACTCACAAATTGAATGGAAAAAATAAATAAATGTTATTAAATAAAAAAATTAATATTACTTTAACAGAAAAATATACAATGCATCTGAAAGAACTGCTGGCCTGTAGATAAGTGGGTGTTTTCCACAAGAGACAATTTTATGCTCTTGCTCTATATTAAAAAGAAGGTTGCAAACTTCCAACTTCTGGTCCAGTGGGTAAGGAGTTTAGAAGTTGCCATTCCTAACGTACAGCTACTTCAGAAGACAATTTGGTAATTTCTTACAAAGTATATGTATTTTTACCATGAAATCTCATAATCATATTCCTTGGTGTTTACCCAAGGAAGATGAAAATTTATCTCTACACAAACACCTGCATACAGATGGTTATAGAAACTTTATTTGTAATTGTCAAAACTTAGAAGCAACTGAGATGTTCCTTGTAGGTGAATGAAGAAACAAAAGTGTAATAACATTACAACAATTGAATATTATCTATCACTAAGAAGACGGGAGCTTCGTGACACACACAAAAAAAAGCATAGAGAATTTCAGTAAGTGAAAGAAACTAATCTGTAAAGGCTATTGTGATGCTCAGTCTTGACTGTCTATTTGATTGGATTGGGAGATGCCTAGGTTAGTAGAGCAAACTAGATGTGTCTTCAAGGATGTTTCCAGGGATGATTGACATGTGGAGTCAGCAAACCATGATGGGAAGACCTATCCTGAAAATGGGCAGCACTATCCAATTGACTGAGGGCCCAGCTGAAATAAAAGTGGGGAAAAAGGAAGCCTGTAATCTTGTACAAGCTCCTTTTCTTTTCTTTTCTTTTTTTTTTCTTTCTTTCTTTCTTTTTTTTTTTTTTTTTTTTTTTTTTTTTTTGAGCAGGTGCATTTTTTACAGTTGTCATCACCAAGTACTTCTGATTCCAGCTTCTCCTCCAGGGGGCTTCCAGGTCTTGAGTCTTGGAATGGAGTTGGATCACTGGTCCCTCTTATTCTGAGACTTCAACTTCTTTAGCTGAAAAGTTGTTTTCCTCAGCTCTTCATTACAGAAAGCCATTGTAAATACATATATATGTGTGTGTATACATATATATACATGTATACATATATAATGTATATATATACATACATATATGGTGCATATTTACATATATACTTGTGTATTACAAATATATATAACATATATTTATGTATCATAATAATATAGTTTCTCTAGAGAATTCTGACTCATGTAGCTACATAGTATATGATCCCAACTATATAACATCATGAAAAAGGGTATGGTCTTGGAAATTTTTGAGATGCCCTCAAGGCATCTTTCCTATCGTCCCTGTGCAAAGTACTTAGCATCTCTTTAGGTGCTATAATCTCCTCACAAAGCACAATTTCCTCCATCCCAGATTTACAAGCATATATCTACCCAAACTTTGTAAAATCCTGTAACTCATTTTGCTGATCCTGAATCTCACTATAAACCTGGCTAAAAGCTGCCAGCAATATCCATCCCACTGACTGACTGCTGTTGTCACAATGGGCAAAAGTGTGATGTATGCAGTCAAGGGGAGAAATAAAGAATGTCCATGCACTATGCCCTTTTCAATGCTTTATTCACACAAAGTCAATCAATACAATTTCATTCTATAGGTTCTTAATCAAGAAATGACATTCCTTAATGCTGGGCACTGCAATAGACATAATCAATTCAAAGCAAACAAATTCTAAGTTAACTCCAAGCACTGCAAATACACTTAATCATGACAGACCTATAACAGACATTCTCTCTGCCTGCTAAGCTTAATTTGCTAGATTTAAAGTCCTAAGTCTTAGGTCTTAAGTCCAGCAGATGCACACTCACTCAGACCTCAGTGACCAAGTCAAGATCAGATGGAGGCTTCTCCTGGTGTGGGGTTGATGGCTGGCTGAGGAGACGGTCTTAAGGAGAAGCCACTTTTCTCACCAGGGTCAAGAGGCTGCTGTAGAGTTTGAGAGCCATGAGGGTGATGCAGAGGATCAAGGCAGATGATGAGAAGAGTTGGGATGTCAGTCCAGGTCCTCATCAGGCTCTTCGGCATGTGTGCATCAGTATCGGCTGGCTTGGATGTCTGTTCATTTGTTTCATTACTTATACTCAATTTGGGGGCTTCTGCACACCCTTTTGGTACCTATCAGCTGTTACTGTTACCGCTGTTGACCGGTGACGAGTCCTTGCTTCCCCGATGTTGAAGAATAACACCAAAGAAGCACGCCGAGGCCAGGTCAGAGTAAAAATTAGAAGTTTATTAAAGGACAGCAGAAAGGAAGAAGGGGACCCAAGAGGTGGAATCCGTGGAAGTGCGGTTGTTTCCCCTTTTTATAGTTTTGGTGATGGAATGTAGGTTGAAAGGCCCGAGGGGTGGGACACAGGTGGGCCAAAGAAGTAATCTGGTCAGGAAGGACTTCATTATCACTAATTTGGGATGGACTTTGGCCTAGGGCCTTTTCAAGGACTTCATTAACATTCCATGAGTTGTCCTGCGTTTCCCTGAGTCATTCTCAGCATGGTCTCCCTTTTAGATTTCACTCGATATTAGACCCGATTTACCTAACTACACTGACTGCCTAACTTTAAATCTGGCTTCATTACCAGGTTTCTTAGTGACATCGTACATCTTGGAGAGGACATATGGTCTGGTGGTTTCCACCCTGATATTACCCTTCTGGCTCTTATCAGGGTTAAGGCAAATGACATGTGAGTTCACCCTGACTCTTATCAGAGTTGTGGAAAGTGACTATGCTCAGGCTATGCTCGATGACATATTGGAGGGTTCTGTGAGCTTGCCTGGTGAGAGTGAAGGTGTATTTTAAGATGGAGTTGCTTAGGCTGAGGCCATCCTTACAACTGTGCTGCCTGAAATTTAGTCTGCCAGATTAATTAATCTCAGCCTCACATAAAGTCTCAGGACATGAGCAAAATGTAGCCAAATTGTTTTGCAAAATATAAGATGAGTGAGTTCTAATCCAGTTCCCAATAAAGCCCTAATTTTCCTCTGAAATCTCAAGCATAGTTCGAATAGGAATTGGCATTCCCATCTGAGCTCCCACCAGAATCGTCCATTAAACTACCCTTATAATATTCTAATGTTATGCTCGAATTCGGGACCCCCAAAGACCACCAGAGACCCAAGATTGATGTTAGCAGCAAAGAGGTGTTTATTTCGAGCTGGCTGGGTCCTCCCCACACACACACACACACAGCAACTGGTGACGCTGAGAGGCCCCAAGCCCTGGGTTTGCAGCATTTTTATACATTCTTTGGAGAAGGCAGGGACTTCACATACATCATAGCATCTCTTAGCAAATCATCACACACCTCGGGGAAAATCAGATAACAACTCTAAAACATGATTAGCACATTCACTGGCGGGAACAAGTTGGGTAGGCGTGATTGGTCAGTACAAAAGGGGTATTCGTTTGAACTGATTGGTTTAAGCCAAGAGGGGTGTATGTGCTGAACTACATGGTTTCCCAACACGTTATCAACCACCATAAACTACTGGGAGGGTCATCTGGCATCCCAGGTATTTCCCTGTCTCATGCTGATTGGTGGCTGCTAGGGGGTTGCTATGGATTCCCACCTAGCCTGACTGAGTCAGGGACACCTGGCACAGCAGATCTCTCCTGTTATTTGTAGATAAACAACTTGGCAGGGTGGGAATGTGCTTAGGAGTGCTCTGTGGGTTTTTCCAAGGACAAAGGCCATGTCCCTTCCTTGGACAGGCTTTGCTCTGAGATAGAGGCTGGTTTTTCACTAAAGCTTTTTCAGTCTTAATTCCCAGACTTCTCAAATTTCTTTCACCAATTGCTCCAAAGGCTTCTGAATCACATGATCAGGTTAGTCACAGCAAGGACCCCACTTCTTGGTACCAGTTTCTGTTTGCATCACTGTGACCAAAATGCCCAATAAGAACAATTTAGAGGAATAAAACTTTATTTGGGGCTTATGATTTCAGAGTTTTCAGTCCATAGATAGCCAGCTTCTTTGCTCTGAGCCCAAGGAGAGGCAACACATCATGAAAGAAGGGCCCAGCAGAAGAAAGCTGCTCAACTCATGTCAGGGTCAGGAAGGAGAGAGATGAGAAGGGGTCTCAGGGAAGATGTACTTTCTAGGCACACTCCCAGTGACCCACTTCCTCCAGGCATGTCCTACCTGCCTGAAGTAACCACTTAGTCAGTTCAAATTAGGATGGACTTAGTAGGTTACAGCTCTCATAATATAATCATTTCACCTCTGAATAAACACACAGTCTCATATAATGTCTTTTATCTGAAAATACAAGATATTCTAAATATTCCTGTTAGCAAGGAACCACTTGACACCTTTCAGTAAGTTGGAAATATGGAGAAAGGTGGTCAGGCTCAATGACTTTGCTTCAACTGGAATTTTTATAGGTTTTGATGAATAAATTATATGCACGTGTGTTCTTCATTTATTATTTTTAATTGCTCTGACTTAAATTTCTTTTAAAACTATATAATAAATTATTCACAATGAAGAAGTTAGAGGTAAGGTTTGAGTATCTCCCCTGCCTATGCAAATTAAGATATCAGAATTATCTAATTATCTTTAATTCCTACTTCCACTTCACTACACAAAAAAAAAATACCCTGAAGAGGATTTCTCAGATATATTACTGGCAGTTTCAATGACACATTTAACCATATAGAATGATAAATTTCTCAGAAACATTGAAACTCAATAACAATAATTATGAAATATGCATCTATACCTTCTTTCTCTTCAATTTTTGGTGAAATTTTTATTTAAAAAAATTCAACCATAATTTTGATCATCTCCTACTAAGAGATTCAACTTTCATAATTGAATTTTTAATCATTAAATGAAATATTTTACCAAAAAAAGATAATGTTTAGTTTAGCTCACTAGATACCTTATGTTAACAAAATAGAACAATTTCCCCATTCTTTGATCATAATCTAATCTACCTTACCATATGTATTATGTAGACACCAAATTGCTATAGGAGATTTGATACAAAGCCAATAGGTAAGCCTTCTAAGGAAATGATAAATTAGTTCTTAACTTATTCTTAAATGTATGTCAGATGTGTTGAAGTTTGGATCTGCAATGTTCCCAAAGGTCTCGTGTTGAAAACATGGTTGCCAATGCAGCAAGGCTTGGAGGTGAGGCTTTTAGACAATGATTAGATTATGAAGGTTCTGATCTTATCAGTGGATTAATCCACTGATGCCTGAATGGATTACTGGGAGGTGGGAATTATCTGGAGGACATAGATCACTAGTGGTATGCCCTGGAAATTTTTATGTTTTCTTTATCCCATCCTTTCTCCCTCCTCCTCTTGATCCTCCTCCTCTTCTTCCAGTCTCTCTCTCTCTCTTTCTCTCTCTCTCTTTCTCTCTCTCTCTCTCTCTCTCTCTCTCTCTCTCTCTCTCTCTCTCTCTCTCTCTCTCTCTCCCCCTCCCCCACCTTCCTAGCTGCCATGAGTTGAGCAGTTTTTTTTCCACCATGCCCTTCCATCACGATGTTCTGCTTTACCTCAGGCCCAAAGACATTGAAGCCCGCTAACCATGGACTGAGATCCCTAAAAGTGATTTTTTTTCTCCTCTAAGTTGTTCTTGGTAGGTATTTTGGTCATGGCCAAACAAAGTTGACTAACACAAAATGACTTATTCATTGATAATTGAACTTTAAATATAAATAATTGAATAACACCACCATGCATCTTTATTTTAAGACGAAGAAAGTTCTTTTTATTTATTGTTTCCAGGTAAAATGTTCTAAGAGAGAGATTTCACAGTAAAAGTAAAAACCACCTTTGTTTGTTGCTCTTTACCATAAACACATCCCAAAGGCTGTCTAGGTATGGAAAGTCACTGTATTCCAAAGGACCACATGAGGCTTACCAATTGATGATGGAACCAAGACAGAGAAACTGGCTGATGGATTCAGTTGTAAGAGACCAGCTGGGAGAGCAGGAACTCAGTAGTTCGTTCCAAAGCTAAAGTCCAATGGGGTTCAAAGATAACCGGATATGTCACAATATTGGGAATGAATAACCTTATCGGGTTATAAAGTTATGGGTCAGTCCCTTGGAGATAGATGGGGTAGTAGAGCTCACAGAATATGGTAGAATTTGAAATTCAAAATGGAGCCACCTTGCAAGGGTGAGATTTGTCACCCCTTACATCTGCATATTGTGTTTCACTGGCTACTTCATGAATTTCAAACTCACAAAACTAATTTGAAGAGCTTATTATAATTGCTAATAGATCTAAGATGCTTGAAGATGAGGAACAATTTGTCATCAGTTCCGTCCTCCTCCTCCTCACTCTCTTGTGCACATACACATGCGCATGCACACACACATACACATAAGTTTTTAAAAGGTATTAACCATATAAATCCAAGCCAACCCAGGAGCCCTTTTGGAAACAATTTCATTTAAATCATTAATTAACTATTCATTGACTTGTTAATTATTTGGAAATAATTTTATCTAAATATTTAAAGAAGTATTATCTAAGCCCAGGCTTGGTGGTGCACAACTGTAATCCCAGCAGATCAGGAGGCTAAGATAGGAGGATTTCAAATTCACAGCCAGTCTCAGAAACTTAGCAAGACTGTAGGGAACTTAGCAAGATCCTGCCTCAAAAAACAAAAAAATTAAAGGGGACTGGGCCTGAGGGCTCAGTGGTTAAGCCCCATGGGTTCAATCCACAGTACAAAAATTAAAAATAAATCCATCTAGCATCTAAAATAATTGATTTCACAGTCAAATGTCCACTAAGCTGCAAGGCTTGACTGAGGGGGAACAATCAGTTTCCATGATGATCACTTACACACTGTTGTTGCAGAAGACCTCAGTTCCTTGATCTGAGTTCCCTGCCTCTCCTTATTACTCATGAAATAATAAGCACCTTGCTTTGTCCAGTGTGGTAAAGACAGAGCAAGGTGGAAGATGTAGTAACTTTTATGGCCCAGTGTCAGAAGTCGCACACACCACTACTTCTGTCATTACATCTGTTCAAGGCAAGTCCCTAGGTCTAGACCCTACTCAAAGGAGAAGAACCAAACTCCACAGGAAGCCTGATTTTGTGGATATATTTTTAAATCACCAATTCTACAAAGAATCTAGTCTTCCTATCCTCCCTTAAATAATTCTTGACTCTGCTCCCTATATACCTGGTTTAGGATTTCATCAAAGATAAGATTATAAAACAGAATACCTGAACATATTATAATGATAAGAATTATGTATTTGGCAAAGTTGATGTCACAAGTTAGTAACAAAAAAGAAATTGTTATTTTTAGATATTTTGCAACATATTGGAAACATTCCATGTACAGGGTATTAACCCTTTATTTTCCTACCCAAAACTTTTTTTAGAGTGATACTATACAGTAAGAGCTAGAGGATACAATCACCTTCTTTCTCAAATCAGACTGTATATCTTGTGTTTCCTCTGTAATAAGCATGAGGAAACTGTGTGTCTCCCTCATCTATAGTGTTCTCCATGGCAACATCAATTGACCTACATTTGGCATTCTGGGAAATGACCATGTTCCAGAGATTGCAAATTTAGAATAAAGGAAGATGAGGTGGGTTAAGGCAAAAGGCAAAAAGAGGCATTTTACATTTTACTAAGAGTGCCAAAAGTGCCATAATAATAAAGAAAGGGAAAGGGAAAGGAAAAATATAGGAAGGTGTAGGAAGATAGGCACACAGAGAAGAAAACCCTAAATACCCAAGACTAGAACTCTAACTACCCAAGGTAGGAAAGACTTCTCCAAAAGTTGAAAACAGCAATGACACAGAGAAAAATTTGCACTTAGAGTTTACTTTAAGTATATGAATAAAGACAATTCTGATTCAAAAACTTCTCAAGACAAGAGTGTAAGGCATCAATTCTCTGTTCATTCTGAGAAGATTTCATGGAAGATTGGAGTTTGGGAAACTAAGATAATGAAGATCTTGTTAGAAAGTATAGATTGGATTCATGCTTGGATGAACACTCAGAACTGGCACAAATGACTTGGGAGTTGTCTAAAAAATTATTTTAAGTGAAAGGAACATGGAAAGCTGCACTCTAGATATGAATTGGATTTTGAAAAAACACTTTCGAATTCTAAGACTTACTCATTGAGATTGTGGTTTTTCAACATGGATATTGCAGTACTTTATGTCCTTCCAAACCTTTAGCAAGACACTATTTGCCAAGACCAAAATATGTTCATAGAGTTCTACGGAACAAAGATGGAGTCACCCTATGGGTAGGCACTCTAAGTTGCTAAAGAAGAGCATCAGGGCAACTGCTGTTTTTCATCTAATCTAATATACCATGTATTTGATCATAAGATATACCACTATTTTAACCAGTGCTACCAATTCTTTCTTCTCACTTAAATACTTAAAAAACAGCCATGTATGGTATGGTGGCACATGCCTATAATCCCAATGGCTAGGAAGGCTGAGGCAGGAGGATCACAAGTTCAAAGCCAGCCTCAGCAACTTATCGAGGCCCTGTGCAACTCAGTGAGACCCTGTTTCTAAATAAAGTAATAAAAAAAAAAGTGCTGGGGATAGGATATGGCTCAGTGGTTAAGCACCCCTGGGTTGAATCCCTGGTAACAAAAAAAGAAAAATACTTACAAAAACAAATGTTTGGGGCCTTAGAGATATTGTTACTACAGCATCCCTGGTAACTTCAAGAGGATTGGTTCAGAAAATGCACTCTGTTACTGTCTCCAGTGTTTTCTTCCAGGTCACTTACATTCATTTTGCAAATTTTGATGACAATACCATTTTAATTAATTGAATCACATGATTCTTGAAGCTAAGATGCTTCTGTTCAAAGGCAGCAAGAAGTTTCTGAAAATTTAATGCATGGTGTCTTACACAATGCATGAACTGGTTCACATGTGTTTCTCATTGCTTTGAATTTTTTTGATGTGTTCCAAGGGATTTGGCAATTTCTCCTGGTTTACTTGCATTGCTTAGTGAGTGATAGGCCATCCTTTGCTTGTATCTTGGTAACAATGTAGAACAAAGCATAATTTTCTTGTAAGCATCTTCCTTGCATGCAAGTACTTTGTTTACTAGAAAATATAAAACTGAAATCCATTGTCCAGAAAAAAATTCCTTGCTGTTCAGGTTTCACACCATTTTTTATATACACCTTTTCTTTTTAATGAAGAATCATAATCTTCAGGACATCTTATATTGTACACATAAACAGATGTAATATCAGCATGCACAAAATGTAACACATGTAACAAAATAAAAATGACTGTAAGTATTGCTGTAAAACTATTATTTTATAAAAAATTTAATAAAATTTTCATCTTCTACCACACCACAAAATAAATTCCTACTTCTAAATGTTCTAATGTTAGTAGAGTGATAATAACTTTGATGACTACTGTCTGCCAAAACTGATTGCAAGACACCTTTCAATTTCAAAGGTGAAATTAAAATGAGTACATCTATGGCTTAATGAAATAAAATTTCTTGTGAAAATTTTCATGTTGAACAATACTGTGTGTTAACTAACTACTTTGAAAGCAGTATTCCTGAGGATAAAGGTGGGAGGATGTCATTCAACTTGCTCTAGCGAATACAATTCTGTAGCTATTAAAATAAAATAAGAATAAGTAAGAACAGTCAATAAAACAGCATGGAAGACCCCCAAACATGCCCTGACATGTGAAAGGATTATGTAAGAAGATACTTCAATATGGAATCATGATATAGAGTAATGGGAAAATTGAACTTGAAAATGCATTTATTTTATTTATTTATTTATTTTTTTTAGAGAGAGAGAGAGAGAGAGAATATCTTTTTTGTAGATGGACACAACACAATGCCTTTATTTTTATGTGGTGCTGAGAATTGAACCCGGGTCCCGCCCGTGCTAGGCGAGTGCTCTACCACTGAGCCACAATCCCAGCCCCTATTCTTTTTTAAAAAAAAATATTTATTTTTTGTAGTTGTAGTTGGACACAATAACTTTATTTATTTATATGTGGTGCTGAGGATCGAACCCAGGGACTTGAATATGTGAAGCGAGCTCTCTACTGCTGAGCCATAACCCCAGCTCCAGCATTTATTCTTTATGAAAAACATTCAATAAAAATTTTATTTTCTACCATACCCTAAAATAAATTCATATTAAAGATTTATATGAAAACGAGAAAATTATAAAATAATTAGATTATTTCTGGGTGCCAGAGGCTGTCTTCTAGCAAAAGAAGTAGATTTGGTGACATTAACATTAAATGCTCCTATATGTAGTAAAAGGCAAGTGACAAATGGAAAAAAGTTTGTTGCATAAATATAAAACAATAATAGTTAGTATCCTTCATATACAAAGAGCTTTTACAATTTAATAAGAAACTAACACCCCATAGAAACAGGGATGAAAGAAATACAACAGATTCATAAAAGAAGCATGGAAATAGCAATAACCAATGAAAAACATTAAATCTCAACAACATTTTTAATGCAAGTTAAAGCAATAGTTAATTTTTTTAATTCATCAATTTTTTTTTGCCTTAAGATTCAATCACCATCACAACTGAGCATATAAACTGAGTACTTTCATACTCTACTAGAGGACTATAAATTTGTGCATTTTTTTCTGAAGGAACTTTTAAGATTTTTCAAATATGTGTATTTCTCTTGGTAGAATTACTCTATCGCCATATAAATTCTTTCAGGAATTTATCCTGAATAAAAATTTAGCTGTGTGCAAAGAGATTTACACACAAATTTATTCATTGAAATATTAGTTACAATACTTTTAAAAATCAGAAATTGTACAAAATTGGATGAATAGTTAAATTTATTATTGTAATCCTCCCTAATGGAATAATGTGCAAGCATCAATGTTTGTCCCTTTTTAGACTTTACCATGACACAGAAAAATGATATAATGGTTAGTGATAAAATCAGGACACAAAACCATATTCAAAAGGAAATATTTTTTAAATGTTAGAAGTAACTGCACTACGGGGAAGGTTATTTTTATTTATTTCGGATACTCTTCTATGTCTTCCAAGATGTCTACAGTAACAGTGTTATTTTTATAACTAGGAAATGAGAAAAACATAAAAGAAGAAGAATACTTGGGTAAGTGTAATAAAAAGGCAAGAGCAATATATTCTTTTTTCTTATCAAATAATGCAGATGCTAAAAATAAAGTAGATGTTATAGTAATTCTGACTTACAATTGTTTCCTGTGTTTGGAAAGATGAGAATATTATCATTTTATGTTTTGGATTATGAAGAGGAAAAAGGCAATATTTTTATTGGTTAGGGAAAAATTCAATTTACATATATATTTGTATAATTTTCTCTAATAATTATTATGTACTTCTGGATGTTAGTCATGTTATTTCATTATATAGGAGTTTGATGATTAGTAGCCTGTTATATGTTAATTAGACTCTTGTTATCTAAGGGTTAGGATGCACTCAAATAGAGACAAAGAAAAGGCAGCATTCAGCAGGGAGATCTAGATATTTATTTCTGATTCAAAATATAGAAAAAAACAGATATGTAATTGTAGATAATTTTTTAAATAAACCAAATTCTTCAGAACCAGAAGTGGAAATACACCACTGTGTTCAGATTTGAAATGATCACACCAACAGAGGAAAGTTTTCTCTAAGACAGATTAGAGACTAAATTTGTCATCTTTATGGGACTGGCTTTTTCACCCTGTTCCTCCAAAGTACTCCAACTCTGATTACCTTCTCCGGGATGAAGGCAAAACTCAGCCTACATACTCATAAAAGGAGATATTTTGAACATCCTGCCACTTTCGTCAGCTTGCTAAGAGAGACAAATTTATTTCACTTTTTGCTAAATCTCTGACACACAGAAGGAACTCAAAATATCTCCCCTGAGACTGGAGGTTGAGCACTTAGGTGGTATTCTGCTCTACTATCTGGCTCCAGAAAAAAAGAAAAAAAAACAGTATTTTTTTCTAAGATAGTGGAAAGCTGAATGCACAATTCACCTTATTTTGATTGATGGATTTATCAATAGTCACAGAGCAGTTATGTAAGTAGTGCAGTTCCCCCAATTGTACTATTAAATGACAAGTACTGGGGAGAAAAATCATCACTTGCAGCATACAAAACTTTAAAACTGTCTCAAAGTAGAGGAAAATTGAGTGGCAGTTTACCCCCATTTCATGCTGCAAGATTTAACACACTTCTTTTTTTCCAAAGCTGCGCAATTTTGAAGTGATGTCTGTCTGATTTAATGTGTTTAAGCAAAAGAAAAAAGATTCCCCAAAACATATCTCATTTGAAACCGATATCTGGGTGGCAGCAAAAATGGCATCAATTACAAAAATGTTACTGACAACAAAAACATTCAATTCACCAACAAAGGTCAGCAGTAAATCTCTCTAAAATATGTACAGCTCATAAAAGTAATGGTTCTGCAACTGTGATTGAAACAGATGTTCATAAAATCAGCATTTAAACATGAAGACACTGTAAAATAAATGAAGATGAGATTAATTTAACAAGTTAATTCCAAAGCTGAATGGGGGAGAAAATTAACAGATATGCATCCAAGGCGAGTAAGTTGCTTTGCAATCAAAGAAAAGAATACTTCGAGGGGCTTTCAAACCAGTGGGTGGGTGTAAGGAGTGGTTTAAATACAGCACAAACACTTACTTTATACTCTTTTGTTTCGGTAAATTGCTTTGTATTCTCAGATTATATCTCTATACATGTATAACATTAAAAGATAAGGACATTTTGTCAGTTTCCTTCTTCCTCTTTTGGAATTTAGGAAAGGCAGGGGTTTTCTTTCAACCAACTTAATCTTAGTTTTACCAAAACCCCCACGACAAAGGAAAAGATGTTCGTACAATCAACAACTACTGCCTTCACATGCCAAGTGTGGGGGTGCAAAGGCAGCAGTGGAACCAAAATGGGAGTTCCCAGAACACCTAGGGAATGCTGAAGAATGTCTCTCCCAAACAGGTGCGAGCAATTACACAAGCCTCATAAACATGTGCCTACAGCCAGACTGAGAACAGCCTCCCTGTTTGCATTTTGTTTCTACAAATAAAGGGATGTTGCAGAGGGTCATTTCTGGGGCAGAGAAGCCTCATGCTACTTTACATGTCCACACACAAAGCATGACCCTGAACCCTGAGGCATTTCCATTATGCTCCTGAGTGTGAAGTAAAGGACTTCTTAAGCATGCTCTCACCACTCTGGAGCAGCAGGCAGAATTTGGGTGGCCTTGCTGTGTACTGGCCTCCTGCTGTTAGCTGCAGTTTTTCTTGTGGACACTGATGAAGGGCAGAAGGGCAACATCCACTCTAAATCTTCATAAAATGAAGACAACTGTGACTGAAGTTTGGATTGGACTGCTTGAATAACTAAAATGGGACAAAGAAGTAAGCCCTGGCTGGGGCAAAAGGACTTGATCCTAAGGTATGTTTCTGAGAATTTTGCTCTCAATGAAAAGTAGATTCATACTTGAATAATCTTTCAGTGTCCACTTTAAGAATGACTCCCTACAAGACTCTAAAGCTAACTCTTGCCAAAATAGTTTTATTTGAGGTCTTTTCGATTTTTGACATAACTCACCATATAACTTGGTCAAATCAATTGACCTTGATATAAACCTTCAAATAATTAGATGATCTTCTTAAACAAAAGCAAGTTTTTACAGTCATCCAAAAATGCACTATATGGACTTCCTGAATCTCTTGTGTTTCATTGACTAATTCTTTCATGTATATTTTTCCATAGAGTGATTTTTGTTAAGAGTGAATAAAAATACCAAACTGACAATTTTTCAGAGTAACAACTTAACTCAATATAACTAGTTAATGTCTTCTGCAACTAACAACAACAAAAAAAAAAAAAAAAACACCTTTTTTTCTCATTTTAAAAGAAGTATGGGTGTCTTTATAATTTGGAACATATAAAATATACAAAGAGAAAAAATTTTGAATTGACCATCATACCACTACCTAGATAAAATCATTATCAACATTTAAAAATATACCTTTTATTTTGGAATTAGCAAAACCTTTGGTTTTGGAATTATCAAAAATAAAAAAACTGCAAATATGATTCTGAATGTTCTCATATACACAACACTCAGTTTCCCTTATGATTGACATGTTAATATAGTATATTTGTTAGAATTAATGAACTAATATTATTACATCCTTATTAAATCCAAATTTTATTTGGATTTTTTAGTCTTCCCCCCACAAACCCCTAACACTATGGATTGAACCTAAGGGTGCTCCACATCCCAGCCCTTTTTATTTTTTATTTTGAGTTAAAGTCTCAACTTAACTCTCCAAGCTGGCCTCAAACTTACAGCCTCCTGATTCACTGGGACTACAGGTACACACCACCATACCCAGCAGATTTTTTTTTTCACTTTTTACCTTATGATCTTTATTTGTTCCAGGATCCTACCCAAGGTACTGCATTATGTTTGGTTAGCTTTCTTCTTAGACTACTCTTGGCTATGACAGTTTCTCAGATTTTCCTTGTTTTTGATGACTTTAAGAGGTTTGAGCAGTGATCAGGCATTTTGTGCAATGTCCCTCAGCTGAAATTTATTTGAAGTTTTTCTCATGATTAGCCTGGGGTTACATCTTTAGGGGAGAAAGACCACAAAGATAAAATCTCATTTTCATCATATTGCACCAAAAGTACATGACCTGAACATGACTTATCAATTGCTATAGTCTGAATCTGGAATGTTCCCCAAAGGCCCATGTGTTAAAGGCTTGGTGGCAACCTAAGGCACTGCTGGGAGATGGTAGACCTGTTAGGTGGTACTCCTTGAAGGAGATATTAGAACCTCAGCCCCTTCGTCTTTCTCTTTATTTCCATGAAGTGAGAAGCCTTTCCAACAATGTACTTCTTCCATGATGTTCTGCCTCAGAGACCCAATGCAATGGGGCCAGCTGACCTTAGAAACCTGAAACTGTGAGCCGAAATAAAACTTTCCTTCTTTTAATTTGATTTTCTCGGGTGTTTTGTCACAGGAATGAAAAGCTGACCAACATGTCACTCTTGATGCTAACCTTGATCATTTGGTTACTATTGATCAGTCTTCTACATTAGTATGTTATTCTTTCCACACTGCACTCTTTGGAAAAAAGTCACCATACACCCATACACATAAGGAATGGTAAGTTATGCTATACCTTCTTGAGAACAATGTATCTACATAAAGTATTTAAAATTATTTTGAATGGAAAATTTATTTATTCAAGTTTTATAAATAATTTCAAACAAAATATCTTTAATGTATCAATAATTTATATCAGGATGGACTCTCAGGCTATAATCCTATACTACTGTATTTATTTTCTTGCTCTGGTTTTTTTTTAGCTTTGACTGCTGGGAGCTCTTTCAGTTGGCCCTATGTCCCTTTACATGCCCCTGTCATTGTGATATGGCTTTTGATTTGGGGTGTTTTGGACAATTTCTTTACTTTCAGACTTCATGATCATCATGAAGCCCCAGTCCTAGAATCAGCCATTTCTCCAAGAAATCCTGGTTCTTTTTATTGGAAAATAGTGTTAGGACCAAGAATTTGGTGCCAGGTGTGCTCATTGTTGCTGTAATGTCTTTATTTCTGAGCTCTTTCAACTGACAGCAAGGAAATGTATGTGTATGCTAAAATGTTCATATTTATCTCTAAATATTTCTATATGTGGCATTTATATCTATATTAAGTTCAACGTGAGTTCATAGTGACATCTCCATCTCTAATCCGTCACCACTTTAATGATCCAATGACAATGCCCATTGTCAGTTTTTTGAGTTTGAATCATCCCTAATATGTGAATAGTGGTGGTTTTAATTTGCAATTTCCTAATAACAAATAATTTAGAGCATCATTAATATCCTTATTTTTCATAGGTATTTCTTCTTTGGTAAAGTATCCTCCAATTTTCTTCTTCAGTATTAACTATTCAAGATGTTTTGCCTTTTTATATAAACCTTAAAATCAGTTTGTTGGCATCTACAAAAGAGCTTAATGAGATTTTTATTGATATTTCAATAGAAATGAACTGTAGACCAAACTGGAAAAAAAATGTACATCATTATGTTTACATTCCCAATCCATGAACATGGAATATCACTCCATTTCTTTAGATCTTTTTAAAATTTCTTCCATCATAGGTTTGTAGCTTTCTGCATATAGATCCTATGGATATATGCTTAAATTTGTACATAAGTATTCAATTTTTCTGATGTTATTATGAGTAGTTCTTTTTTGTTTTACTTTTTGAATTCCAATTGATTACTTCAGGTACCTCAGAAAACAATTGACTTTTCTTTTTTATTGGTTGTTCACAACATTACAAAGCTCTTGACATATCATATTTCATACATTAGAATCAAGTGGGTTATGAACTCCCATTTTTACCCCAAATACAGATTGCAGAATCACATCGGTTACACATCACATTTTTACATAATGCCATATTAGTGACTGTTGTATTCTGCTACCTTTCCTATCCAAACAATTGACTTTTTATAAAGCCTCCCTGAAACCTTGCTACTGCATTTGTTTATTAGTTCCATGAGACCTTTTTGTTTTTCTTTGTTTACTGTCAATACTTTGGGATTTTCTATATAAAAAACATGTCACCTACCACCCCCCCCAAAAAAAAAAAAACTCATTTTATATCTTCCTTCCCCATTCGTATATGTTTCTCTTTCTTACTGTCTTGGCTGATCCCTTCAGTGTGATGTTGCATAGAAGTGATGAGAAGGGATTTCTTTGCCTTGTTCCTGACCATAGGTGTAAAGAATTCAGTTTTTAATTATTAGGTACCATGTTAGCTACTGGATTTTTGTAGAATTTTTTATCAAGTTGGAGTCTTTTCCCTCTGTTTATAATTTGGATGTTGGATTTTTGTCAAGTTCTTTTTCTGAATCAATGATATTATCAGATGACTTTTTTCCCCTCTTAATTTTTATTCGTGCATTATAAAAATACATATGGTGAAATTTATTGTTACATGTTTGCACATGCACGTAACATAATTTGGTCAATTTCATTCCTCAGCATCTACCCTTTCCTTCTACTCTTCCCCCTGATCCCTTTCCCATACTCTTATGGTCTCTCTTCCAATTTCATGAGATCTCCCACACACTTTTTCCCCCTCCTTTTTTTCTCTCTAGTTTCTACGTATGAGGAAAAAAATATGACCCTTAACTTCCTGAATTTGGTTTATTTCACTCAACATAATGCTCTCAAGTTCTGTCTTTTTTCCTGTAAATGACATAATTTCATTTTTCTTTATGGCTGAATAAAACTCCATTGTGTATGTATTTATTTATGTATACATATATAGGCAGATGATAGAACTCTCTTTATTTAAAGAGATATATAGAGAGAGATATAGATATACCTCACATTTTCTTTATCCATTCTTCTGTTGATGGATACTTAGACTGGTTTCATTACTTGGTTATTGTGAATTGCACTGTTATTAACATGGGTATGCATTTTCACTATAGTACAATGACCTTAATTATTTTGCATAAAAGTGGTTCTTTACTCTTTTGATGTGGTAGATTACATTGATTGATTTTTTTAAAATATTAAATCAGGCTTGCATACTTGTAAGTTTCACTTGATTATGGTATGTGACTCTTTTTACATATTCTTAGATTAGACTTGCTAATATTTGGGAAGGATTTTTGTGTCCTTATTCGAGAAAGACACTAGACTGTAGTTTTCTTGTATTGTCTTCATGTGAATACAGTATTAGGGCATAGGTGTCACTAAAATGAGTGTCAAAATTCCCTTCCCTTCCATTTTCTGGAAGAATTGATGCAGAGTTAAAGTTATTGCTCCCAGAAATACTGGGTAGAATTCACCAATAACACCATTGACACCTGATTTTGAATGTATTTTGATTGATGCAAGGTAAGGGTCGAGGTTCCATCTTTTGAATAGACTGTTGAAAAGACTATTTTTCCTCCATTAAAAAACCTTGACATCTTAGTTTCAAATTAGCTAATTGTAGCAGATGGGTTTATTTCTGAATTCTTAATTCTATATATGTTTATCCTTATGTCAATATAGTCTTGATTAATGTTACATTAATTACTCTGTTTTTTTCTATAATCAGGTTTATTAAGTTCTAATTGGTTTTCGTGGTTTCTTAGGGTCATCCATATAGAAAAGAATATCATCTGCAAATGGAGATAGCTTTAGGTATTTCTTGCCAATCTAGATGCCTTTTATTTATTTTGCTTGCCAAATTGCCCTGATTGTCTCCTTCCATTTTGGGAGGGAGGGGTTGTTTGTTTGTTTTGTTTTGCTGTTGTTTTTGTTGTTTGTTTGTGTTTGTTTTGTTGTTGTTTGTTTGTTTTTTGTTTTTTTAGCGGGGATGAACCCAGGGGCACATTACTACTGAGCCATATTGCCAGCCCTATTTATTTTTTACTTTGAGACAAGTTCTCGATAACTTGTCCAGGCTGGCCTTGAACTTGCCATCCTCCTGCCTCAGCATCCCAAGTCACTTGGATTGCTAATTGCAGTCACTAGGTATGTAAACCACCTTACTTCATTTTTGAAGGCCGATTTCTTTTAATATTAAATATCTCTTTCACTCTTTTGCTTTCCTGGTTTCTGATTTTAAGTTCTTTGTAATTCTTGTTCTTGCTTTGCTAAATATTAAGTTTTTCTCCCTCTGCTTTCTTTTATCATTGTCTTTGGGGTTTTAAAGTTTGGGCAGTCGTAGATGTAGTTTTGTTTTGTTTAGTTTGTTTTGTTTAACTACTTATCCTACTTGGTCTTCCTTAACTTTCCCAAATCTGTGGTTTAGAGTCTCTCTCACTGATTTTGAAAATTCTGGTCTGTCATTGTTTCAAATTTTTCTTCTTTTTCATTCTCAGTTTCTTTTTTTTCTGATACATATGTGCTATACCTAATGAAATTATCTTATAATTCTTGGATATTCCGTTCTGATAGAAACTTCAAGCTCACAGATTCATCAACATGCAGCTTGTTAAGAGAAAACTACAAAAAAATTGAAAATACTGCAAAAATATTAGTTGCACATCCTTTCAATGTTAAATATAGCAATGGTCTTCCCTAGAGTAAGGCGACTGACTCTTTACTATTTTACAAAAATTCCAAGATAAATGAGGTTACTGGTTAACCTATAGATTTTTTTTTCCAGATGGAAATGCATTTTTTTTCTTTCTTATTGCTCACGTAGTTTTGTATATAAACCAACATTATTACACTAATATTCATTTATTAAATTGCTAATAAATGCCAACTCCTCAAATGCTCTTTGAGCCAGTCTTAATGTCTTATTGATTTCATCATTAATATGTAAAAAACAATCTTTAACATGCACTTTTATATTTGCATTTTATTTTCACATTTTGAAAATTATTTTTTGGTGTGGCTTGCAATAATTTATTATCTCACCTGAACATCTAAAACTGTTCCCCAATTTTTAGGCAGTTTTTCCTCACATTTGATGTTAGAAAGAGCATTATAGTAAGTTTAACTTCACTTTTTAAAAGTATGATTTTTATTTATCTCTGATGGTTCTTTGAGATAGACAGATTTCTAAAAATAAAATTTCTGGATCAGAGTCTCAAATTTTGTACTCATGTTGGTAAATTGCCCAATAAAAAGGATTGTATCAATTAACTCACTGAATCACAGGGAATTACAAAAATGTTCTTTGTAACTTTAATCTCCATCCCCCCAACAATAAACATTTTATTTATTGTAAATAGTTGAGCAGTTGGTACACACAGAATCTAGTTGTTGATTTCACATTTTTGTTTACTAGATTTATTATCAGTGAAGTATATAGTTTTTATATATTGGGGAAGGGGTAAACTGCTCATTCGTATCTCTCATTTGAAAATTGTGGATTTATTGTCCATTGCCTGTTTTCCTGTTGAGATACTTAACTTTTACTCATTTTCTCATAAAATATTTTAAAATGTTTTTTAATGTTTTGTTGCAAAGGTTTTTCATACTTTACCTATGGGGCGGTTAAATTTAATTTATGGTGCTTTGGATATGCATTTTATTTATTATATTTTATCTATTCAAAATTAGTTTATACTTTCCTTTTGTGCTTAAAATATTGGATTGTTCAGAGTAGTTGCACCAATTTGCAGTCCCACCAGCAATGTATGGGTGTACCTTTTTCTCCACATCCTTGCCAACATTCATTGTTACTTGTATTCTTGATAATTGCCAATCTGATTAGAGTGAGATGAAATTTCAGTGTAGTTTTAATTTGCATTTCTCTAATTGCTAGAGATGTTGAACTTTTTTATATATTTTTTGATTGATTATATTTCTTCTGTGAAGTGCCTGTTCAGTTTCTTTGCCCATTTATTTATTGGGTTATTCGGTATTTCGATGTTAATTTTTTGAGTTCTTTATATGTCCTGGAGATTAATGATCTGAGATGTAGGTGGCAAAGATTTCTCCCATTCTGTAATCTCTCTCTTGACATTTGAATTATTTCCTTTGCTGTGAAGAAGCTTTTTATTTTGATACCATCCCATTTATTGATTCTTGATTTTACTTCTTGTGCTTTAGGAGTCTTGTTGAGAAAACCTGGAATGGAACCACGATTTGACCCAGTTATCCCACTCCTCAGCATATACCCAAAGGACTTAAAATCAGCATACAATAGTGAAGCAACCACATCAAAGTTTATAGCAAGCTCAATTCACAATAGTTAAGCTATGGAACTAACCTAAATGCCCTTCAACAGATGAATGGATAAAGAAAATGTGGCATATAAATAGTGGAATGTTACTCAGCCATAAAGAAGAATGAAATTATGGCATTTACCAGTAAATGGATGGAACTAAGTTCCATGCTAAGTGAAATAAGCCAATCCCAAAAGAGCAAAGGCCAAATGTTCTCTCTGATATGTGGATGCTAACACAATGTGGGGTGAATAGAAGTTCATTGGATTAGACAAAGGGGAATGAAGGGAAGGGTGGGAATATGGAAATAGGAAAGACAGTAGAATGAATCAGACATAACTTTCCTATGTTCATATATGAATACACAACTACTATAACTCCATATCATCTACAAACACAAGAACAGGAATTTTTATTCCATGTATGTATAATATGTCAAAATACATTCTACTGTCATATATATCTAAAAAGAACAAATAGGAAAAAATGGATTATCATTTCTGCTTTTTCTAATTGTCCAGTAGTTGCATTTTTGATATTCAAATCTCTACTATTTCTGAAAACTTAACTTTTTTATAACATGTAATGTAGTGCTTTTTCCAATTTTTACCAAATTTCCTATAAATTAATATTAAATAATCTTTCTTTTCTTGCATGATTTTTGAGATGGTGACTTCTAAATACACTACTGTGTATTTGTTGTAAATTGTAATGTATAAATTTTGTATCTACACTCCTTGTTCAGTTCTGGGAATCTGTATTTGCTCTTATACCAGCACTCATTGTGACTAAATATGGAGTGTTTTCTCACAACTACCAATCTTTTCTTCCATATCCAAATTTTATTTGTTGTTCTTGTCTGTTTTTTAAAAATAACTTTTAAAACAATTTGATAATTTTCCAATTTGGTTGTAATTACACGCTTAAAATAAACAGGGACAGTGTGAGATAAAATATAGAATATTTATGTCCAATTTTCTTTAATGTCCATTATAAAAGCTTTTTATGGTCTTCATTACTGGTTCCACATAGTTCTTCTTGAATTTGTTCGTAAGTAGTTTACATTTGTGATGTTTTGAAAGTCTGGAATATGATGACTTCTCTGTGTTCCGTAGTCATTTCAAAACTACACGTGTGGTTTTGGTTACAAAGAGTGAAAGATTAGGTATGAATATATTAAGTTGAATATTTTGAGTCATAGTTCTTAAATTATCTGTATCATGTCTATCTTGTATCTAGATGATCAGGCTCAAAAACAATTTCACAACAATTTCAGGCCTGATATTTATAGCCACGTGTGTCTCTAAGTTACTCTACCACAGGCATTAAATTGGGGTATGTCTTAATCAGAGATCTGAATTCTGACTCACATTGGAATCACCTAAGAAACATTTTTTTGAAGTAGGAATAACTGACCATGCATCCCAGAATGATTTTAAAAGAACGTCTGCAAGTGAAGACTTGAACTTGAAAATTTTTTAAAGTTGCACCAACAATTCTGAACTGGAGTTAAAAAACACTAGCCTAAGTCATCATCATAATCATGTAGAATTTACAATATAATTCTATGGGCAATCACATTAACGAGTGGGTAAAATGCTATCCCGAGTACTCAAGGTACAGCATATTAAGGCACCAGTGTGGTAGCCAGGTACCTGAAAGAAAATCTCTGAGCATTAGAAATCCAAGCTCTAATCCTAAAACTCTGTCCAGCTCTACCTCCACCTCATAGCTCTTTGCTATATCACTGAGACTTATTTTTGTCACTTGTAGTGTAAATAGGGTGAATTAAATTATCCATATCATGTACATATCCATATCATGAATTAAATTATCACTTTAAGCTCAACGATTTAAAAACATTTCCACACTGATCATAAGAGAAAGTCAAAACCCAAACAAAATAGAAAAATAAAAACAGAAAATATATTCAGATATACAAATATAATAGTCCTGCTTAGCTTAATGATGAGGTTTAATACAGAATCTCAAACTCAAATGCCTTCAGAGGCCAAAAAGAACATCGATTTGTGAAGCAGTCAGGTGCAAGAATTATAGAATCTATATCAACGTAAGACTCATGAAATGTCTAACAGACTTTCAGATTCAATTACATAGACCAGCAGTCTTCAAAGTGGGGTAGATACAACTCATTAGATACACCAAGTGATCCATTGGGCTGCATTAAAATAATGAGCTTCATTAATATTTAATATGTGTATAAACAGCAATAAATATGTAAATTGGTCAACTAAAACACTCTATTGACAAAGGATGCTCAAATTTCACTAATTTTTTCACGAATTTGCTACACAGTTTCAAAAGAAAGTTTGGGCACTACTGATACAGACCAATTGCATGTCCTTGGACAAGTTACTTCTCTGAATGCCAGATTCTTCAACTGTAAAACAAGAATAAAAACAAAACCATCTTTGCATGGCTACAGTGAAATTTAAACGAGACACCACACACAAGTCTCAATGAATGCTAGATATCATTACAATCAATTAAACATCTAAAATAATTTTCCTATGGTCTACTGCAACCATTTCTTATTTGAACTTCCTGTTTAAAATCCTTCTCCTATATTGAGTTTGTTAACACAATTATTTTTCTAACAACAGCCTAAACATGCCATCATTCTGCTTAATGCACTTGTTCATGCGCGCGCGCGCGCACACACAGACACACACACACACACACACACACACACACATCAGTGGCTGGTTCCTCATTGCAAGCAGAACAAGTGCAGCAGCTGACCCAGTAGTCAAGAGCATCAAAAGATGGCCCCTCCCACCCTCCCAGTCCAACATGTCCTCATCCTTGATACAGACCCAACAATCCACCCATACCAGAGTGTCCTTTCTTTGATGTTCCAAGCAGTTTTATGTCTCCTTATTCTCTCTTTTGGGATTTCCCTTCCCCTACCGTTCCCCCTAAAGTCCCACTGTTTGTGCTAGTTGATTACTTAATGTTCCTAGAGTGTACCCAGTAGAAATAGTTGTAGAAAGATTAGAAGGTGTTTGGGACATCTTGGAAGTCATCGAAAGTTACCAATTGTGACTAGACATATGGTGAATTGTCATAAGACATAAGCTGAGAGAGTTACCAAGTCTAAAACCATCCAGGTTTATTGCAGTCTCTATCCAGAGAGCTTAATATTTACTATGAAAATCAGAGGAAGCTAGAACTAGCACTAAGAGAAAGACAGACAATATGAAGGCTAATACAGCAGGTAGGAGCAAACACAATATTGATTAAAGTGGAAGTACTAAAAGCTACAAGTTGACCAACCTAGGAGTGTGATAATCTGCAAGTCATTCAGTGACTCTTGGTCTTTTTCCTCTTTAAAATCAAAATTAAAATTTAGGGACAGAAATTGAGAATATATGAGATCCAGGTTTTAACATTCCATCATACTATTTAAAAGACACAAAAGATATAATACATAAGTTTTTATGTACATTGTAAAACTTTAACCTACTGTGTGTATTCATGTGCACACAAATGCACATAACCTTGAAATCAAAGGGAAAATATACATCCTTTACACTTTGGAAACTCCATAGACATGTCTATAGTTAACTTTCTACACTGTTCTAAATAAAATTTGTGCCATTTACATATCTGAGTAAAGGTAAAGCAATTGTCCTCACAGAGAAGATAGATATTTCACATGTTATATTATCCCTATTTCATTTTTCTCATCCTCTCTATTACCCAGGAGGACTAAGGTTTGAATTCCAATTAGATTCCTTTAGTATAAGGATATATGGGTGTTTTTTGGTTTACATAGCGCTTGGGTTACTCTTAAAAAGTTGGTTGAAAATCATATTTCTATAAATTAAATCATTTGAAATAAACCAAGTATTCTCATTTTGCAAAGGAAAAATGTGATGAATTTCTCTATGAAGTAAGAAGACTTTTGGTAAGATAAATAGACATTTCTGTCTGAAATTTAGGCTTTTTAAAAGTTAATCTAGAAATGCATATATAAATATAATTAATAATAACACAAAATTATAAATGTCTCTAAACTACTATGAAAGGCACAAACTTCAAAGAAAATAGTCAACAAAAGTGAATGTTCAATCTGATAGCCACTAATCCCATGCAGCTATTAATCCTTGAAATATAGCTAGTCCAACTTGAAATGTATTGTTAAGTGCAACATAGGTACAGGGTTTTAAAGACTTAATGCCTCATTTATAATTCTCATATTAGTTACATCTTGAAGTGGTATTTTGCTATGTAAGTTAATACAATAAATCACAAAATTAATTTCACCTATTGCTTTTTAAAAAATATGGCTGCAAAAAAATTAAAATTACCTATATGAATTGCACTATATTCCTATGGACAATGGTGATCAATCTAGAGACTTGAAATATGAAGTTTTACCAAGAGTAATACATGTGTGTGACCTCTGAACCTGTATTCAGCACAGGTACAGGAAGCTGGAAATTACAGGTTTCAATTGGTTTATTTCTCTATTTACATAGAATTTGTTTTTCTTCTTTCAAACTGAACATCTAATTTGGAATGGATTCCTCTGCTGACATTTCAAAAAAAATATGTGAATTAGATAAAAAATATTGTCAGTGATGTTGAAAGCCTTTCTTCATTAAAAGATTTCCTAGCTGTACTCGACATGAGCTTTCTATAGCCTGCTTAGAAAAGAAAGTGCTGGAAGTAGCAGAATATACATAAACAAACAGCATGCAAATATGGGAAGCCCAGAAGTGGCTTCAGTTCTGTGCTTTTAAAAATGCTCTGCTGCTTTTAAAGTCAAAAATACCCATGACATGTATTTAATTAGTCATTGAATATCTGGAGATAAGCATCTGAATCTGGCTTACAGAGACTTCCTTTCATTAAAATTAAATAAATAAGTAAATAAACTTTTCCTTGAAAAGTTTTGAGCCTACTGCTCAAAAAATGGTCTGGCTTGACTTAGATACATAAATTATTCAAGGACATTATATCCTTTGGTGTAACACTTTTGAAGTGGGACAGATACAATAATATGTGAGGCTAAAATTTTCAAGTCTCTGAGAGATGTTTTTTTTTTAAAGGTTTGGATCTGTAACTAATTAAAAATGAGACACGTCTATGGAGATTCAAGTTCACAATAAAACTGTCCCAATGGCAAAAAACATTTTGGAAGATAAAACTTTGTTTTTCTTTTTTCCTGTTGTTTCCTTTTAATGGCTAGCAATAAAACAGAAGGAAATACATTTTGGTTCTAAGACACATCTGGAAATGATATTTCAAATAATTCTCCTATGGGTTTCCCAGAATGAAGTTTAAGCACCCTGGTGACCAACTTCCCTTACCTCTAAAAACTCTCAAGATGAATCAGGAGATTATTGACAGTGCTGTGATTTCCATGGAGTCTGAGGAAAATCAATACGCATTCCTTTCCCTTAAAACTCAGCAGTAATCATACTGCGCATAGCAGTACTATTCACAATAGTCAAGATGTAGAAGCAACCCGAAGTTCTATTGATGGATCAATAGATTACTAAAATGTGCTATGTCTGTACAATGGAATATTATTCACCCTTAAAAAGGAAGGAAATTTTGACACATGCTATAACTTAGATAAACCTTGAGGACATTATGCTAAAGGAAATAAGCCAGTCACCAAAAGACAAATACTGATAATTTCATTTACATGATGTGTCAAGATCAGTCAAATTCATAGAAACAGAAAGCAGAAAGGTGGCTGCCAAGGGTTGGGGGCAGGGGATGTTGGCAGTAAGAATAAGGAATCGTTTGATGGGTATAAAGACTCAGTTTTATAAGATGATAAGGGCATATACTTAACATCACTAACCTGTATGCTTTGAAATTCATGAAATTCGTGTGTTTTTTTAAACACAATTTTAAAACTTTAAAAAGAAAAAAAGCTTTATCCTTTAACTATTTGGTTATTTGAGTCAATGATACTTACGTACAAAGAGGATGGCAAAAATCCACTTTGGCAGGAAAGTTCATGAAGTATTCAGTGCTGGAACTAAAGGGCCTTAGAAATGGCTAACCTGTAATTGTACATGCAGGTAAGAGGTATGGGCCAAGGGAGGCCAGGTGACCTTGACATGCAATTAGCTGGCAGTTCAATGGGAGCAAAAAAAGTCAAATTCCTTTGCATCACAGTACAGTGTTTCCTTACTCACCTCTGGGACCCAGCAAGTCATCCTGAATAATGTATTATTGTGAATCTTTTTTCCAAAAACCAACTTATGTGTTAATCACTGCTGATATCTTGTTTTTAATCAATCAAATGCTTATCCCAACATTCTCTAGGAAATGCGAACAGAGTGAAATGTGAGACCGATGAGGTCTCATTAATGTACAACTTGTCTGAATGTCAGACTTCAGTCATTCAACTTGTGTGGTTTTGATCTTCTTCAACACTGATGTGAATAGCTGATGGGACATTTGTTCAGAGGGCCCCCAAGCTGTGAGATGGGGTATGGTGAGGTTCATGGGGTTGACATGTTGAGAAGACCAAAACTTTTAGGACTTGTGATTAGTCATAATAGTTTGTGCAGAATTTCTCCCTTAAAGAGACTGGGACAAAACAGAGAAACAAAGGAGTGTGCACTGCACCCATCAGAGCTCCCTCCTCATTATTTAGAACCTTCAGATGGCATACTCATAATCTAAAGCTTCTAGGGGATCTGCAGAAAGTCAGGCTCCCTGAGCCACCGACAAACACAATTCTTTTAATAATTCCTTTCCCCTCATTGAGAACAGCAACAACAACAAAACTCCCAATGTCCACGACACTCACATTCCCTTTCTATTCCAAATGAATTGTGATTCCTGAGAACATACTCCAAGTGGCTTTTGCTTTTAATTTGGCCAGTCTTTTGAGTACAAATATCTCAATAATAATGTTATTTTTGCTCACAGGTATTATTACTACAACTCTTTAGAACTGCTACTCCCAACCTGTCCACAAAGCAAACTTGAGTATGCTACAGTGAGCTCAGAGGGCACCCTGAGATATTTTAAATCATTGGGGAGACACTGCAATTTCTCAGTCACAGGCAGCTTGGATGTTATATAAACTATTGGCTCCAGGGATTTGATAGGTTCAACATTAAATCATACTGCATTCTCTGATGATATCAGATTTCGGTGCTGCTGGTTTATTCAATGGTTGTTGAAATGTAAATCAGGTACTAAGCATTAAGGTGGACCAGGAAATGAAGATAGCAGTACCCCCATTTGATTCCAAGGTTTGAGAAGTTGTTGTACAGTGTGTGACAGGTACATGCATCTCATTCTAAGTAATTATGGTTACATGAGAATAAAATAACAGTGTTATTCTTTTCAGATGATTACCAAAGTTGTTAGAACACACATATATATTGTTTTATTTGGATCTAAGTGCTTAATAAACAACTTTTAAGTTTGGGTTGTTTTGTTGTTGTTGTTGTTGAGTTTTGTTGGTTGGGTGGTTTGACCCAGTGACATGATGAAAAAAAAATTACCACAAATTGACAGAATGTGGGAATTTCTGCTCTGAGAGGTCATAGAGTTGATGCTGTGATAATTTAGAGTGGTTTGAGTTCCTGCAAAGCACTGTTCAAGAATGCCTGCTTGTTTTGTGCTGGATTATTGGCCGCACACCATCTAGCAGTGATAACAAGAAAGAATCCCATTACAGGAAAAGTTGAGCAACAGAAGGGAATGAAAATCTACTCAGAAATACCACTGCTAAGAATTGAATACGGCCTCCAATCTGAAACTCAAATAGATTCCTTGCTTAAAGAATGGTTCTGAAGCATATTGAAGAGTCAGCTATCAGTCACTCCCCTCTTCAAACAATAACTGAGAAATTCTCATTCTATTTTAAAGCAAAAAGGGTATAGGGCCTAAACAAATTTCCCTCCAGGCTTGACACTCCAACCCTGGCAAAATGCATCAAGGAAGGAACATCCAGGGTGCACCAGGCATACCAGGCAGGTACTTTTAGGTAAGAATTTTCATTACTGGCTGATGTCAAAGAAAAGAGTGGAGAAGCTAGAAAGGGTCAGGGGAGGGAGGTTAGAGGAAGGGTGGAAAGCGCTTCCAAAATATAGTTACAGGACGAATAGATTCTAGCATTCTACAGCACAGTAGAGTAACTATAGTTTACAACAACCTATTATGTATTTTATGATGAACTAGAAGAAAGGAGTTCAAAAACGTCACAAAGAAATGATACCTGTTTAAAGGGATTAAAATGCTAGTTATCCTGATTTGCCCATCACAAATTGAGTATATGAATTATCATGCCCCACTCCATAAATATATACAATTATTATGTGTCAATTAAAAAGAAAAATTAATTATAAAAGAGAATTTTTATTATGTTACACATTTGGTTTCCAGGATCCCAAGTGTGATTAGAATGTTGTAATAAAACCCACAGGAAGAAGTCATGTATGGATTTCCTATGTTACCATGAAAACCAAAAATAAGTGATATTTTTACTTCCTGCATAATATTATTAAGCATTTTCTTCATTACAAGACAGATTCAAATGCTTAAAGTGCCCCTAATTTGGTCTTAAATGGCCCCTGTTATGGTTATAATTTTATACGAATGGTTGTAATGCATGGGCTACAAGCAGTGGTCATTTCTGACCATGAATTTTGCTTTTCTATACCAATTTTACTTGCTTATGTCTTTTTCTAGAAGCTACCTTAAATACATTGGAGGAAAAAAAAGTGAATGAATGCATTCTAATAAAAATTATAATGAAGCCAGATACTGTATTTAGAGTACCAGCTACTTGGGAAGCTGAGGCAAGAGAATCACTTGAGCCCAGGAATTTGAAGTACGCCTGGACAACATAGCCAAACTCTCCTCCTGGTCCATCCCCTGCCAGAAAGGGAAAATAATTGCTGTGAAGATTATTTGGACTTCCTTGAGACAGTTTCACCAACAAAACTGATTTCTTATTATTCAACATGTTCATGCATGCTCAGCAATAGTAGTCAAATGAGGGGTGACTTTTGGAGACCTAATCATCTTCATCCATGATTAATTAATGATCAACAGACAAGTAAGAATGTATCCTAGATGTTCCTTTGCCTGTATCTAGTCTTCATTCATTATACCATAAGAGATTTTCCTTGTTAAAAAGCCATGTGGCTGGAACAGATGGCTTGCATGTGTTATCTCCATCTTTATCAGCATCGAGGACATTTCTGTTGGGGTGACTTGACAGTAGCAGAAACTTCAGGAGTCTCTTCTCTACAGCCATCTGGCATTGATTTTTCAACTACAACCCCTGAGGTTTCATGAGTGTCTCAACATGAAGGAAGTAATAAGTCTGGCTACTGCAATTGCTGAAGCAAGTGACCAGAAATGTCTATACCTACTGATGTAATGTAGAAATAACCTGGAAATAGATGTTATCTACTTAATAGTCAAAAGTTTATGAGGTTAAGCTGGGAGTTGGCTTTATGTTCACAGGACAACATGTAAATTCAAAGGGCCTAAGTGCAATTATAGCCCTTGAGCTTAGAAGCAGTAAAAGCTTATGGGTGCCATATATGTCCTCAACCTCAATTACCTTGTGTGTAAAATGGGGATAAAATTAACACCTAAATCACTGTGGCTGGAAGATTAAATTTGAAAGTGATATTTGAATGATTTACTATAATTATATAAAGGGGAAACTGGTGGTATAAATGCAGTGGGCTTAAGTAATCTGATTTTAGCATTTTTATTGCCTTTAAGTTCCTGTTAGTATTTTGTAGTGAATTACTATTATAATCATGATACCTCAAGAATATTTCTGCAGTATCAAAGTGCCTCTATCAAAGGCAAGTTTTTTTTTACTACTTCCCATCCTTAAAAAGATACCTCTTTAGTGCCTAGGTAATATATAACATAAACCTAGAGTTTACTGCAAATTGTTTATAATTTGCATAAAGATTTCACAAAAACAGTGCTGTATCACCATCACCTTTTCTTTTAATCCTTGAAATTGAACTTCTGGAAATTCTCTTCTCAAATTCAACTCCAATTTTCAGTTTGATCTTTTTCTCTCAAAAGATGTAAGGATGTGTGTGTGTGTGTGTGCACGCGCGCGTGCGCGCGTGCGAGTGTGTGTGTATGTGTTTCCTAGATTTGCTTTCTCCTTAGTTGCTCTTAATTTGGTTTCATGGCTAGAAGGTTCCAAATGTCACTTTCCTGATAGACATTGGCAAGTGGAAGTCAAGAGGGAGGCATTTTGAGTTCTCAGAATTTTCCTTTCCACTCGCCTTCCTGTTACACCCGACCCAGAGACAGACAGTTGCCTTACACAATTTCAGTAATAAATGTCCAATCCTTTATTTTTTTTTAATTGACTCAAGATTGATTCCATCTGAGGCTTGCTTTTGATGCCAAAGCTGACCATTCTGTTCCTGTCAGAGTCTTAAGAAAAGGCTTTTTCCCCCCTCTTTGTCAGTTAATCCAAATCACTTGCATTACATTCTTCCCTTATTGCTGATTCTGCCCCACAGATGCAAAGACAGTGATAAGTACTGATTTCCTATGAAGGCTCTTCAGTACTCTTAACATCAGCTTGGGCCCATGTTAGCATTTGACTTGGTTTTGGTGAATGGTGCCTCCCTCCTTCTCACTCGGTGAGAGTTTTAATTTTATTTAAAAATTTCAATAATAAAGAATTTCCTTATGGCACATACATTGACCAATTACTAAACAATTACTTAAGGCAAACCTTACATACAAGGAAACACATACAGACTTTTTCCTAGATGTCCGCTCAGCTGGGATACTGCTCCAATCACCAGCTTGTTTGGTTGGCTTGGGACTATCTCCATTTTGGCACTGAAAGACCAAGCCTCCCAAGAAACTCTCATTCCCAGGCAAACTACTGAGCATTATGATTGATTTGGCCTAATGCTCCCTCCTTGGGACAGTAACTTACTCTGATATCATTTCCACACAAACCTCCTTTTATAGATATGAGCTCTGTATTAAAAATTTCAACTTGTTTAATCATGACTTGAGGTCAGAGAATTCTTTGCAAGTGTGCCCTTCATTCATGAAACACTCTCTTCTTCCTAATTCCCAGCATCCTATTTTTATCCCTTTTCTTGTTGCATCCATTTGTAGGCTTTGGAGGATTTTATAATATGTGAACACATGAACTCTGTTTTTATGAATTAACTTGTTTGGTTTTAACTTAAGCAATCAGTTCAAAGAAAAAATGCACAATGTTATTTAAAATAGTAACTGAATTTATCATATACGAAAGTTCTACATGATTTTCTTTCTTTCTTTCCTAAAAAGGAAAGTGGATTCCTTATACAAAACAAAATCTTATAAAAAAAATTAGAATTAGATTTTATATAGTTTAAATTAAATATGGTTTACGGTGTTCACCAAAATAACTTGTTATAACTTCACCAATTCTGCTCAGGGATGCTCATGGGAGCACACTTAGGAAATTATCTAGATCCTCTGTCCAAAAAGAACAGCATGCCCAAAAGGAAGACACTGGTGAGGATCCAACAGATAAAGTGGGAAAGTTGAAGTTTTGTAAATCAGGTCAGCCATGTGACAAGCTGACAGAATCTGCTGAAGAATGGATGAGATGCAGGACCAACTGTACAGTATTTTTTTTTTAAGGGAAAGTGTTATGGATAAAATACTCTCAAATAAAGTAGGCTTAAGGGCATCAGGAATGCAAGGTAGGGTGGGTCAAAGGACTGCAACTGTAAATTGCAGAGCAGTGAGAGATTCAACTAGTATGAGTTCTTAAAAGGAACCACAGAGTACCTCTGGCCAACAGCAAATGAAAACAATCACATTGGAGAAGTGTATCAGGATTCAGAATGCTAGTTGACATCCAACCTAAAGAGTTGGTAGAACAAAAGGGTTAATGTCAACTGAATCTTGCCCAAGTTGGGCCTTTTTTACCTGCAAATCGGTCTTTATTTCTTTACTGCAGATAAGATGAGCAAGGTCAAGTGCCAATAGTTTCCAAAATATTATATAGAGAACTATGGAAAAGTTATTTTATATAGCATCATCTGCATTAAAATTAGATTTTAAATAGTTTCAATTAAATACAGTTTACAGTGTTCACCAAAATAACTTGATGTAAGTTCACCAATTCTGCTCAGGGCTGCCTGTGGGAGCACACCTAGGAAATTATCTAGATCTTCTGTCCAAAAAGGACAGCATGCCAAAAAGCAAGACATTGGTCAGGATCCAGTGATCTGTGATCTACTGTGATCTGGGGTAAGATATAACCAGTTAGAATTCTCTGAAAGGAGAAAACAGGTAAGAAAGATTTCCATTTTTTGTTTTCTGATGTCAAATGCTCCTGAAAAAAAAACAGTCTTAACATTTTAATTAATGACTGATTTTCACATACACATATACACACCCACATACACACACACACACACACACACACACACACACACGAATACATTCAATTGTGATGTAAACGTGAACAAAAGAATTTTTAAAAGATTTTGATCTACATAGATAAATGAAGCCATTAAGCCAATAATAACAAGAAAGCCCTTTGGTGAGAAATGTTGCATTGCCAGTAATCCAGGATGCATTTAAAGTTACCTTTTTTTAAAAAAAATTCAGTCTTGGAGTAAGTAAAACTCAGTTCTGTAAAGGGTGCAAAAAGAATATGTGTCAATGAGATGGATGGATGAATGAAAGCAGAGGTGAAGGTAATCATAGCTACAAACCTTCCTGCATGATGAAAACAGCCGTAGATCTTCTGTTGCTTTTCATTATAAAAACTGAGCCTCCAGAGGAGAAGCACTATACAGATTATGCTGTTTAAAAATTGCTGTGTTCATTATGAGGCGCTTAATTATGGTCATCATTTACCAAAAAAAAAAAAAAAAAAAAAAAAAAAATCAAGGTCTTGTCAAAGAATTCATAATAATGAATGTTTCTTATTAAAAATTAATGAACAAGTGGCTTATTCTGAAGGACTGAAGTCTGTAGAATATCATTATTTTCCTTTCTTGTTTAAAAAAATTAATAATCATGCATATGAGATCTAAATTACTACTGTTTAGGCAGTTAGAGGCAGTACTACAGATTAGGGGTTTGTTTTTTATCAGAGAATAAACATAGGGCTAGATTACGCAATGATAAACAACCTTAAAATCTTGAAGGCTTAGTGAAACAATGTTTCTTTCTTGCTCCTAAGAAGTCAAAGCACCCCTCGAAACTCCTCCACAGTGACTCAGCACACTGTGTGGCTTCTGATTTAAATCTCTACCATTTCAAGTTGCAAGATCATCATGGAACAAAGAAAGGGAGCAGGTAGTGTGTCAGCTCTTAAAACCTTCAGCCTGAGGTAACACAAATCACTTCCACTCACAGCTACATAGCTACAATTAACATAGCAGGGATATGTGAGGAAGTAGATGGATATTCAGTGAACAATAAGGGAGCTACAATAGCAGTATCAAAACCAAAAGAAGAGAATTGGTTAAAAAAAAAAAAAAAAAAAGCACGTTATGTACCTACCTGGTCTACTGCTATGATCATTTACATAAGACAGAAGAGGGAGAGAGGGCAGAACATTCCAAACCACAGCCAAAGATAACTTTGTGTCTTGAAACAATAAAGAAACTCATCAATCCTTAACTTAGTGATATAATTTATATTGTGTGCTCATCACTGTAAGGTGTAATAATAATTGTCTGTAGTGTAAGAGGGATCAAGCCATCAGCTCAGAAGATATTTCTCTAAGGAAATCCCTCTCCCTAAGGTGAGCTGAAGGAATTGCTTCCAATCTCCCTTCTTCAGATGGATGGACTATTTATTTAAGTCTGAGGAATGCTCTTTTGGCCAGATTAACATGGTAGAGAATGCTTTGACTAGAAAGGAAAAGCTCCCAATTCTGAAGTCTTGTTTGAGCACACAATTTAAACTTCACTTACCTCTTCATCCCCAGGCTAAAGTATCAAATAAATGAAGGACTGAGTTAATTAAATGCATATTTTAACAGCATTTATCTGGCATTGATTGGCTAAGGCCACTTACAGTAAAGCATGGAATAGTTAATACAAGTGTTGGCCATCTCCTAAAGGAGGTGACCTCAAGGTTATATAATTGTAGCAGTAATTTATTTAGCTTAAAATAAATGTGTTCTCAATTAGGTTGGTAGGCATTATAATAACATGAATGGGATTTATATTTGCTTATGCCTTGGCTGCAAGGGTTTAGTTATTGGATGTGTTTGCCTGTATTTAGTCCTGCAATTTGTGATCTCTCCTAGTAAAGTTGGGGTGGGGGTTCATGCTAATTAATAAGGGCCTAAATGTTATATTGTGGATATTGGCCTGATTCTGCCAGAGGCAGTTAGGGTACAGAAGTAGCACAGATACCAGAAGACAGTGTTATGTGGTGGGTTCTGCTCATGGGAATTATTTTTTCCCTCAGTTCAAGATCTTAAATTTACCCCATAAATTGGTGCTTAACATGAAAATATACCACCACTAGAGCACTTTTTATCTCATTGGAATTCATATTTTGCATAGTTCAATTCCTCTGATCTGCTGGTGAGAAAGGTGGCTACTCATGACACTCTACCCTCAAAATCGACCTTGTGACTTTTCTTTTAAATACCAGAACCAAAGCATCTTTATGACTTTTTAAAAACTACATGTGAGATTGGCTGGTTCTTTACCAACTAGATCTACTAAGACCTCTGTAAATTTTTCAACCTTTATACATAGGCTAAGAGTATAATTAGTAATTTTTCATGGCAAATACAATAATTATTATTATCATTTTCATTTACAGCCATGTACCACATAATGACACTTCTGTCAACAACAGATTGTGTAAACAACAGTGATCACATGAGTTTGTTACCTAATGATACCCTAGACATCTTAGTTTATACAAGTATACTTTGTGATATTGACATGATAATGAAATCCCTCATAGATACATTTCCCAAAATGTATCACTGTCCCTAAGCAACACATGACTGTATTTACAAGCTTGTCAGAGATGAAAGGCCTGGCCAACAGTGGGTGCCAGTAGATTGGTCTACAAGCCCAGAACTCAGCCAGTAGATGTCTCTGTTAGACTCACAACACTGAAGTATTCATGCCCCCTTGGAAGGGTGCCAGCTCTTGACTGCTAAGTGTGGCTTGCTTGCTAAATGTATATTTCTGTCCAAAATTTTTTAAAAAATCAAAAAAGTAAATCTGGCACCAGTTGTACTTGTGTTCCAGTTTACACTATCATCCTCAGAACATAGTTTCTGTTTAGAGCACCCTACAAGGTCCAAGAGCCCACACATTCTATTAATGGAAAGAGGGCTATTCTCCTGATTACATCCTCAGCATAAAATATAACCCTCTGTACAACTTTCCTTCTGCAGGGAAATTGAAACTAACACTCACCTCATTGTTGGCTCAGCGGCCATCTGCTTTGCTGGGCAGGCTTTTGCCAGCTCAAATTTATGGTCCTTGGTAATAATAGAGAGCTTTTTTTTTTTTAATTTAATCTCTTATGCAACAGATTCAAGTAAGTGATCAAAACTGTGAAACATGCTAGAGATGAAAAATGTCACCAGAGCAAGAAGAGAGGTAAATAGATCTGTTCTCCAGAGCAAAGCAAACTTGCCACCAACTCCTTTTTGTTTGATGTACCTAAGAGACTTTCCAACACAGAGAAACAGTTTCTTTAGGTGTATGTCAGTCTAGGAGAAGAGAATATAAGGTCTTAATATTTAAAGTTTGCATAACCAAATCTTAATTATAAATATGCTTCTAGTCTTAGGAAACACTATCCAATTGATAGAAAATTGGACTGGACATTAGCAGACCTGTTACTTTCAATTCCACATTATTCTCTATGTAATATTGTGTCACTTGACTTCTCTGATTCTGTTTAGTTCTTTGTGACATAAGAATAGTGAGATTTACTTCTTAGGACTGTCCCAAAGCTTAAATAAGGGTAACGTACAATATAAACTCCTTCTGAATTGATTTCAATAACTGTCAATTTCTTTTCTCTACTTTCTTTTCTTGTTAATCTAATCAATGGCAAGGTTAAGAAGGTATTTTTAAAAGTTGAAAAGGGAATTAAGTATATAGAACGAAACTTTACTATTATAAGGGTATGTCAGAGACTTATTAACTGGACTCCAAAACACCCTCTCTGTTTCTTTGAACATAGTACATGTCTTCAGAGTCCGAAGAACAACACAGGTCCTATACTGTCGGATTGTTCACATGTTCTTGGGTATTAATGTTATTGATTGGTCTGTCTTCTTAGCTACCAATTTTGGTGGAAGAAGGACTTTTGCACCAACAAATGTAAACTATCAAAAATGTGGATAACTTCTATAACAGCCCACTCATCCATCATTGGTTCATTCTCATATTTTATTCAGAATGTGTTTTATGCCTGGCCTTCTGCTAATAGGAAGAAATTCTCAGGTCCTGGTCCCCACTGTCAAGGGCTCACTCAATAATCCAGGGTGAACATCTCTAAAGTAATGTTTCCAAAACAAAGTGACAAATTGAACAGGGAATTCATTCGAATAAGGGAATTCTGCATACTCAAGATAATGATGAGAGGGTATAGGATGGTTCCCCCAAAAAAACTAATATATGGCCAGGATTGGCGGCAAACACCTGTAATCCCAGAGGCTCGGGAGGCTGAGGCTGAAGGATTGCGAGTTCAAAGCCAGTCTTAGCAAAAGCGAGGCATTAACCAACTCAATGAGACCCTGTCTATAAATAAAATACAAAAAATAGGGCTGGGAATGTGGCTCGGTGGCCAAGTGCCCCTGAGTTCTATCCCCGGTACCAAAAAAAAAAAAAAAAAAAAAAACCCACTAATATAACAGCTGTACCTCAATCAGTAAAAGGAAAAATAGTTGGGCAACAGTTGAAGGAAGACAACGAAAGAGCTAAAGAAGACAAATTTTTTGGAAGAAGTTGAAAAGTTTTCCACTATTTCACTCTTAAATTTAAAAAAAAAAAATGTGGCCAGGCGCAGTGCTGCAGGCCTATAATCCCAGCGGCTCAGGAGGCTGAGGCAGCAGGATCGTGAGTTCAAAGCCAGCCTCATCAACAGCAAGGCACTAAGCAATACACTGAGACCCTGTCTCTAAATCAAATAGAAAATAGGCCTGGGAATGTGGCTCAGTGGTTGAGTGCTCCTGAGTTCAATCCCCAGTACCAAAAAAAAAAAAAAAAAAGTGTATGTGAATTGTGAGTAAATACACAGATGTAAGGAAAATGCAAATTTTCATTTTCTAATACTGCTATGATTTTGATTTTCATGAGTACTGAGAGAAGGAAAGACTAACTGTAGTCTACTTCATTTTAAAATCTAGTCCAATCCAACATTGAAGCAGCCTCTTCAGGTTTGACTCATGCTCTTTGTGGTTATTAGTCTTCTAGAATGTTCTTCCTTTCTTTGATTTCTTTCCTTTCCAACCTTCTATTATAGGATCACATAACTCTACTACAGAGAAATTTTGACCTTTGTTTAGTGTTTCCCACATCTCAAGAGAAAACCAGACTTCTCAATCCATCCAATAAAACTGTAAAGATAGGAGGACTAGGAGCCATCCTGACTCAATCCCTCCACTTTCTCAGTCTGCCCTTTTCAAATCAATAGGCTGGAAGAAAGAGTCTTGCCTGAGCTGCTCATCCATTCTCCTTGTTTTCCAGAGGTATATGTGTCTATGTTATAGTGGGAGAGAACTGACTGAACTATCAAGGAAAATAAATTAAGAGAGCATATATAATATATTTGAATGTTCCCTTAATTTATATTATATATATATATATACATATATAATATACATTCAAATATATTTTATGTATATTTGAATCCTCTCTTAATTTATATTTTATATATACATATATAATTTATGAAATATATATTTTAAAACCATGCAAATAAAATGGTTCTTAGATATGTGACTTCACTTTCTAAAATTGCTCTTTGAGCACTACAGAGGTAACTAGGTCAAGTTTGTATCTTGTTCACATTTTAGATAATCAGCCTATACACAAGACACTTGTCATTGTTTTGAGTTTTTACTCCAAATTGACAGATGAGAAGAGGTTCATTCTATTGAAACATATCCTTTTCTATAGCACTGATGAGATGGCCATATAAAATTTACACCTGACACAAATAGAATAGCACCTAACATGAATGTACTTCATGCTAAATCTTTTTTCCCAATGCCCAATTTGTAATGCTTATCAGGTCAGTGAAAACATGGCACAAAACGTCACAAGTATAGCCACTCAGAAAGTAATAGCATTTTTTTGAAATAGAAGTTTCTAGAAAAGAAACTTTGGGACGCATGCAGCTCAGAAGCACTTGTGCTTTAAGTCCGTAAATACTCTGATCAACAAAGTGATCATGAAAGCTCGATGGAGCTCTTATCATTGTGCTCCATTAAAGTGAGGCTTTCCCCAGAAGATAAGGAAGACTGGTCTTGTCCTCCAGCTGTTTTTTAAGAGTCTGGGACAAATTTCTATTTTAATTTCTATTTAATTCCAATAACTTCAATAACTTCTACTTTAATTTCAATGATTTTATTGGCATTACAAGGCAGACAGCACCCAGCTAGGAATTGTTTTCATAACATTTCTTTGTCCACAAATTTAATAATGTCAACAATAATATTCATATAGGTAATATCTTTTTTCACTTGTTTTTATGGACATCTTCCAAATATGACTCTGACTTAATTTTCAATGTGTTTATATTATGTGTGCCTATTTAAAACACCCCCCCCAAAAAAAACCCCAGCAAAACTTTAACAGTGGTTTTCTCTGTAAGATGAGTTTAAATATTTATTTTCTTCATTGTTTTCTGATTTTTTGCAATTTTTATAATATCAGTGTGTGTTACTTATATGTTACTTTCATGTGGAGAAAAAATTTTTAAAAAACAAAGTAAACTGTATATCTACACCACTAAATACAATATACTGGTAGGTGAATTATGACATAGATACATTTAGCTACTTGAAATACTGGATGTGAGGCTGACACATGAAGTAAATGACATGTTTTAGGAACTTAAGGAGGAAAGAAATAAATGAAAAAAAAAGGAAAAACAAGAAGCACCAGAGACTCCAAATATCTGTGCTCTGTGGGGGCATTTATAATAATCTCTGCATAATAATTATCTCCCATAGACAGAGATCCTAGGAAAAAGACAGAATTAGATAGATTAGTTTCTTTATTTTTGTTTTCAAAAGCCTTCTAGAAATACAATTAAAGCTCCATAAATATTTGTTAACTGACAAATTATGTAGACTATACTCTAAAGAGGCTACCAGAGTGAGATACATACATACACACACATTTTATATGTATATATGTACGTGTATATATATATATATACACATATGTATATGTATATATAAAATTTAATAATTATACATATATGTATATATATACATATGTACAAGATATTTTTAAATATGAAATAACAGAAAGAAGTTATTAGTTAGATTTATGAGGATTAACAGAATATGCCAGTGCTCGTCTATAACCAGTTCTGGGAAAGGCTTTATGTAACATGAGTGTGTGCACATAGAATTATTATTATAATCTGCAGCAATGTTTGGGCCCAAATTCCTCCATAATAATACAGATTAAGGTATGCAATATAATAACTTTGGGAATAGCTCTATCATGAAACTGGATGTGTCCAGTGATTTTTATATGGCTCAGACCTCTTAAGGATTGTTTTCTCTAACACAATTTCTATAGCCTTATAAAACTTCTCCTATGTTTAATCTGTACATACAAGACCCACAAGATGAAAGTCCAATACTGCCAAGGTAGCAATTGCTTTCTCTATAAGGAAGACCACATGTTCCCATGAACTTTAAAGATAGAACATAATTTTACTGTTCTGTATTCTTCATGGGATATTTCTGATACTTAAGTGTACAACATTACCTAAGCACATTTGAGGTTCTTTTGAAAGCTACTCAAGGATAAAACTGAATTTACATGGAGACTCAAACAGTTGTGTGTGTTGAAGAAGGACTGGCTGTTCCGTCATAGATCACTGACTTATGTCTCATTGGCATATGTGTCTCTTGCTTTCACAAAGATGACTTGTAGGCAATTGAATAGAAACTATTTTCATTCTGACACTAGCAGATGAAGCCCTACCTACTTCTCCCAAAATAACTACTACACCATAGGAGACACCACTAGGCCTCTGCTCAGCCATGTCTGAATTGTAAGAATGGCTCAGAGCAGTTTGGTAGGAAAGACAGTGTTGCCAGTTAATTCAGTACATTTTTAATAAAATTCTTTCCGCCTTGATCAATCCATGCTCTTCAATTTAGAGCTGAGATTAATTTTCCAAGACATATTATGGTACAGTATTAACACTTGAAATCATCTTATAACTGCTTGCTTTCATATTTGGCATAACTATTGTACTACCTTAGAAACTGCTTCTATTGACCTTTAGATTAAAAATATGTTGGATTACCATGATTGACACTTTTAAAATGACTCATTCTTGCCAAACACAGCATAACAACTTTTTAACATTCCCTTTTCTTTACAACTGCCTCCACTTTTATTATGTGAAATATGGCTGTATTATACACCTCCTCTCTCATTGCCTAACATGGTATTTTTTTTTTTTTTTTTTTTGCCAGAGTTCAAGAAGATTTACATTTGGAGCTAAATGTTTCAGTGATTGCTCTGTTGGGTTTCATTATACCAGTGTAGTTAATCAAAGCAAGCCTAGCCTTGCTACCATGATTCATTGTATGGTTTTTTGAACTTAATCATTTACACAGAATGAATATACACATTATCACCAGGGCTGGATTTCTTTAACAGCCTGCATGACATGGTACTGTAAAGCCTTTGTCAACTGTTGGTTTCTAAGAACCCCACAGTTGCTAGTATTTTTGATAAGATATTTTATTGATGAGCTTTTGATTAGACAAAAAGGGAGATAGGAAGCTCCTAGGTGGAGCTGCAGAGAGCTGAGGAAATGCTGACTGCTTATCACCAAGTTGGGTTAACTGGGAATCCTTTCATTTGTACATAATGTTGCTTTTCATAGTGTGTGTGGTCTTCACAATCATAATTAACAAGCAACCTTTCTTCACTCTCATCCTTAATCCTGTCATAAATTATTGGCTGTTGGCATCTGGGTAGGGTTTGGCAGACCTTGAATTTTAAGGACAGCCTGAAAGAATTACAGGGATTGTTGCTTTAAAACTGAAGAAGCTAATTGTATAAGTATTAACATATGTGAACCAGGCCTGACAAGCCTGACTTCTGAGCAGCCAACAATGATGCTCCTTTAGACATCAGATTTGGAGGGGGCGGGGGTTGAGAAAGAACTAGTGGAATCCTGGAGCCTGTTCTGGATTCACGGAATGCATTCATCCATTTTTGAAAAAATATTTTTTAGTTGTACATGGACACAATGGCTTTACTTATTTATTTATTTATTTATTTATTTATTTATTTATTTATTTACTGTAGTGCTGAGGATCAAACCCAGTGCCTCACACATGCCAGGCAAGAGCTTTACCACTGAGCCACAACCCCAGCCCCCCACAATTGTCCATTTTTCAGAAATTTTATGAGGCACGTGTTAAACATACCCATTATTTAAAGTAAATTAAATAAATTATATATTTTTTAAAAGTTCAAATTTTCAAAATTCACTAACTAGTTCCCAAATAATTTGCTACACTGTAGTGTTACCTATTCTCTTAAGGTTGCCGTTATCTGTTTGTTGGAAATACTACACAAGGCATGTTCTGCACATCTCTTCACACCTCTACATTCAGTAATGTCATATTGGAAACCTGACATCAACCATGATGTATTTACACAGTGAAAATCACAAATGCTATAAACTTGGACTTTATTTGCTAGTTTGCTTCTCTTATATATAAGGGAAGTACAACTGATCCCCTATATTTCTATATTCCAGAGCCACAGGTTCCACATCTGCTGATACACTCAACCACCATCAGAAACCATGTAGTTATGCCTCCAAAGGTTGCACCTGTACTAAACATGTACAGACATTTCTTCTTGTCATTGTTCTCTAACAATGCAATATGTCCACTGTTTACATAGCATTTGCATTGCATTAGGTATCATAAGTAATCTTGAGATGATTTCAAATATACAGGAAGATATGTGTAGGTTATATGAAAATCCTGTGCCATTTTATACAAGAGTCTGGAACATCTGTGGATTTTGGTATCTGGAGTGGTCCTAGAACCAATGCTCTGTGGATACTGAAGAAAAACTGCACTGTTTCCTTTTACCTACCAAAACTCTAAGTCTCAGGGAAGTTCAATAAATGATCTGGTCCTAGGAATCCACTGTAAGGTTTTCGTTTTTCTAAATTTATTCTCTTTAAGTTTCAAATTCTATACTATTTTTAGTGGCCTTTCCTGACATCGTATCATATACACTCATAAAAGCCCTTAGTGGCGTTAACTAGTGTTTGATTGGTACGTTCACTGCATTCCTTGAGTAAGGTACAACTTAAGAACATTTAAGTACACATTTTTTATGAAGTGTCAGTTACACATTTACCAACACTTTTTGTCCTCTGGAATTGGGAGTTTCAATCGAAACAATTCTATCATTAGGAATGACCAGCTCACCTGTAGCACTGCCATTGTTCAACTTCCACATTTCCATTGCCTATTTTCCATACCATTTTGTAACCCAAGAACACAATGAAAAGTATTTCCTGGAAAAAAATATTTCCATTCATCAAAAAATCCAATTACTAGAATTTACAAATCGGCAAATGTCTCACGGCTCTTCTTCCACTATTCTGTAAGTCGCCATCACTACCACCAACTTGTTTTCTCACACCTCCCCAAATGTTCTCATTTAGTTTTAAAATATGCAACATGAAGTCTCCAGAATCTGAAATGTGTAAAGGAGGCAGTTGAACAGACATACAAAGAAGCACTAGCCCAGGTGCCCAGTCTTAGCAGGCTTTGAAAGAACAGGATCTTGGACAACCTAAGAACATCTTCTATGTCATTCAGATTTGCTTTCCACAGGGAAAACAGTCTCTCTATTGGGGAACGTAGAATAATTTTTCAACCAAATACTGCATTTCTGAGAAAGGATGAAGGAAATGAATGGCTCAGTAGCTGAGAGAGAAAACAAGCCTGACAAAATCACATTGGGCCTACCACTTCTGTTTCAAATTCCCATACCATTCTTTGTGAGACTATTCAAAAATAGAAGTAAAATTTTGTGCGCTCTCTCTCTCTCTCTCTCTCTTCTCTCTCTCTCTCTCTCTCTGTGTGTGTGTGTGTGTGTGTATGTCTGTGTGTGTGTGTGTGTGTGTGTGTGTGTGTGTATTTAAACATCTTACCAGCTTTATGATATTCAGTTTTTGTTTGGGGATGAGAACGAACCTGCTCTATTATCAGCATATCTCTAATGGATTGTTTAATTTCCACTCTTTTCATGAAGGTGTTTAAATGATGATCCAAAAACCTGACCTTCTAGCACATCTCAATCGTTTTCTAACTATTGGTACCATGCACAGCTAGAACTACCTTCAGCTTCACCATTAACCCTAGATGTCACAGATTTCTCACAACTTTATCTGCTATGGCATGAGGATTGTTTCTTCAAAACCATCAGTCACAGCAAATGCTTTCCTCATGTGTGCCTCCATTGACATTTTTGCCTGTATGGTAATTTCTAGTATAAAGAAACTGACAAATTTCTGCCTCACTCCTGTCTTAGAAATCATCTGGTGTGTTGCAGTTAAATACAAATCATACTCTTAACTTTCCAAGATGATTTGTTATAAAAGGCAAGAATATAAATTATAGCACCCCTCTTTATGTGCTATAAAATTTCTATGTAAAAGTTATATCAAAAAAAGAATTTACTTAACTGCAAAACTTAAAAATTAAAGAACTGAAGAAAGCTAGTCACCAAATTATGTCATTGTTGAAATTCTCTTTTTATCCACTCATTAAAAATGCACTATGGCACTAGCTTTTTTCTATACACGTGTACATTTTCCTTCTTTGTTGGACTAAGAATGAAGTATTGTGCAAACTTGAGGTGTGTGAAAACACTCGTCCACTGGCGACATTAAAAGCTGTGGGATTCTACAAATTGACCCATTAAGCAGCTGCTCCCACCTAAAAGTTTGTCCTATCAAAACTAAAATGCAAGGTTAGACGTCACACAGATTTGGTAATGACAAATTTCATCTAGTGTTTAAATTCATTATGTCAGAATTCTAGTCAGGTTATAGGAAGCTGGGAACATAAGAGCTGAGATACCTAAAGATTTGACCTTTCATTCTATTTTATAAAGGAAAGTTTCTAGATCACTTACCTTGAGGTTGAACTGGAAGAATAAAGAATAAGCACTGATTGCATGCTGTAAACCCCTAGGAGAAAAAAAAAAAGACAATGTGCTTTGCTGAAATTCAATTTAGTTGAATGAGCAATTTCCATTCTGGAGTTTGGCTTTAAATTGCAGATACATTCTGTGACTTTGGCCAAGTCACTTTGACTTATCCACTGTCATACCCATGAAAAAAAAGGAGAAAGAATGCTTCATCAGAAACTATCCCTAGTTACAGAAGATAAAGATTCTGGCCTTGATATTGACACATGTTCAGAGGGCTTAGGTTACAAAGTTTTAGTACATCCCTGGCTTGATGGCAATAGGGGAAAAGTCATTCTGAAGAAAACAGGCAGAGCTGCGGAGAGAAGCTTTCTCAGCACATAGCAAGATCCTGGCCACTTGAGTCTCCAAAACACTCAAATTCCCTGAACACAGATGAGGAGGAGGACTATATGTATTTATATATTGATCTGCATGCTGGGGTTTCAAATGTGATTCATTATGTACCATTTCCTTTACCCTAATCCATCTGCTAAGGTTTTCTTCGGCAGTACAGAAGGAATTTGAAAAAGAAATGCGACTTTAACTGAGAGTAACAGCATGACATAGTTAGCACCACCTGCACTAAGAAAGATTCAAGATGGTATTTGTCAAATATTGGAAGATGTGTGTCTGCTAGCTGAGGGATAACGGGATGTTTTCAGAGACTGTTTTAAAGTTCTATGGCCAAGAAAAAAAAAAAGCTGCATTTGCTTCTCATAATAGTGGTTATCATTTCTCTTGTGAAATGTTTATCTACTGATGATCTCACTATGGCTTCCTCTGGATTGTCTTCTTGTTTTATTTTCTCTCACTAGAAAAAGCAAACATCTTGGTTCCTTTCTCTTTCTATTATAAGTACTAAACATGTGCAAAGTTAAAACAAAGACTGCACACTTCCAAGGAAGTAGATAAGTAGTGTCAGGTGGATCCCAATGGAAACAGCATGGCACGGGCACTCAGTAACAAATACTTGTTGATTCTGAAAGAGGTAGAAGAAGAGATGGATGAAGAGGAGGAGGAGTAGGAGGGAGAGGAAAGAGAATGAAATATACATAAATGTGTAGCCACTTAGGGAGAGTCACTAAAGCATTAATCTGATCAAACTACGCTTGTCAACCGAGCTTTATGTCTACATCCTATCTAAATGTCATCGGTTGAAATGGGCTTGTCTTCAGCCAGGAATAAGCAAAATTGTGGATCATACCTATGTGGCCATTTAAATTTTTAATCATGTAATTTATTATCCATATATTTTAGAATATATTAACTTTGGCTTGATCGAAGTATTTTTTTGTAACTTTGTTTTTCCCTCTTATTCCCAACTCAAAAAAGAAATTTCTATCATTAAAGTATTTTAGCCCTGATACTAAAATTTTGAAAATAGAAAAAAATGAGAACAAAGAGCTATAAAGTAACCTGTGGCTATCATAAAAATATTGGTATGTGCCTTTTGGCTTTTTTTCTTGTTTGTTTTTCTTCTTTTACTTGCATTTTTACATAATTATAATTATTTACACTCTAATATTTTATCCTACCTATTCTCTACATTACATTTTCAGAAAATAAATTTTAAAAAATAATAATTAATGACTGCATATTATTTCCATGTAGATTATAATTTATTTATTTGGCATAGAATAGTTTATAGAATATTATTTATGTTACTTCAAAATCTGGGGTCCAAAAATAAATAGATTGAAATATACTTAGTTGGTAAAAGTCAATGATATTACTTTATAACAACTCCTCTACCATTTTACGTACAGTGAAGTTCCAGAAGTTTCAGTGTGCCCTCTTCTCAAAGTTAATTAAATGCCATTTTTACCATGGACAGCATACAACATTGGTTTTCCCCAGAGCGCACTTTGTAAAATTATAGTTTATTTTCTTATTGTTGAATAGCTAAGTTATAAAAAAAATTTCACTCTAGTAAATAAAGAACTTAACATGTATACAAACAAAACTTTTCCATATTTAGAATTATTACCTGAGGATAAATTCTCAGAAATTAAAGCAAAATAAAGCAAAGTAAAAATGTTTGTATATTTTTAAAAGGCTTTGATATATAGTGCCAAATTTGCTTTCCAATTGTTTTACCAGTATATTAAATATTCTTTTGACAAATATAATGTCAAAATCACTACTGCTCTTGGATTTTAGATTGAGTGAGGAAACAAACTAATTTATAATCAGCAATAAATTTTGACACTATCCCTAGGGACACACACTAGTCTCCTGATGCATATGCCCTCTGAGGCTTATGGACTTAAAGAGCTTCAAAGTAAGTGCTCTGGTTTGGGTATAATTGAAGTTTGTTCTCCAGTTTCATGGGCTGAAAGCTTGGTCCCCAGTGTGATAGTGTTGAGGTGGTGATCCAGTATAAGGTAGTTTGATCAAGGAGGTTTCGCCTTCATGAGTGAATTACTGTAGGTCTTAGATAGTGAGTTAGTTCCCAAGAAACTGGATTATTATAAAGTGAGGCCACACCATGCATTTTGGCTTCTTCTGCCCAGGGCCACTTCCCTTTCATTTCTTCACCATGTTGTGACACGGCCAGGGAACCCCTCACCAGGACACCAGAACCATGCATTTTGGAACCTACAGCCTCTAGAATTTTAAGTAATTAAACCTATTTATAACTTACCCTACCTCAGGTAATTTATTATAGTGAAACAACCTCCTTTTGACTCTGATGTACTCAGATTATAGACCAAAATTATTTTCTACTGGTCATAAAGAGGCTGATGATTGTAGAAGGATGTTTTGGCGTACCTAGAAAGTAACTGACACATGTTATATGCCTAGTAATTTACCGAATTAATTATTAAATGCATGAATTCATACACAGAAAATGTTTCCTGCTGACCACCTACTTTGTGATAGGCTCTGTTCCCATCACCCCCTTTTCTGGGCCTCACCATGGAGCACTTAGGTAATGATCCAGGTTTGTCATGGAATTTCAATATGGCTGACTGGTACTTGAAGTACTTAGAAATGCTCATTGAAGGCATTATGGGAACAACAGACCTTGGGAGTTATATGTCCTTGTTTAGTTCTATGACCTCTTAGACATCTCTGGGTTTCAAAATTTTCCTATAGGAAATAGAGATAATAATGCCCTTCCCTGGGTGTCTAGAAGCTCAAATAGAAAAAAAAAAATAGCACTTAGAAAGGTGAAAAATACACGATACAATTGTTATCACTTTTACCAGCCTCACAGTACCCATCCCAAACAGTGAGAAAAACAAGAGAATAGAGCACTAGGGGTTTGTAGATTACGAAAGAAAGGTAATAGAAGCCTTATGATTTCATTTTCCCTCAGGTGGCAGGTCTCAAGACAACATCATTGTTTTTCTTAGAACGAAAGTCTTCCTCCCTGCCAGGTTTCCAGATTCTTCAGAAGGTGCTAGAAGCCACAAACCTCAGAGTAATTTGCTGACTTAAAAATACATTGTTGACACTTGGGATTATATGGTATCTCTTTTATCCTAGACGTTGAGGTTCCCTAGTTTCATTGGGTTTTAATCATTGAGATGCTTTGAACCCTGGTGTTAAGCAATATAAATAAAGGTGAGGGGGAAATAACAGTAGTGTCATAAACCTAATAATAAATAAATGAAAATGTGGTGATAATTATGTGTATTTAGAGCAGACACCGGAGATTCATGAAGCATACAGGCAAAGACCTTTGGAATCCCCCAAATTGCAGTAAGAAAAGCCAGAGAATAGAGCACATGCATTTCTGTTAAGAGTCATGCATTTCTTGTACATAATTTCATATCAAAGTAATAATTATTTCAAACTTTTGAATTTAAATCTTGCTCTCAAGTAGTAATTTTGGCACTGTCTGGCATATTTTTGTGAATAGTTTCATGAATCTATTTTCCTGGTTCCTGTATAGAATTTATGATGCTCTTGTCTCTTGTTATCTACTTATGTCACTACCAAATAGATAGTACACTCATTTTCCCCAAAACTTCTAGTTATTATCCAAAAGCCCATTGTTCTTTAGTTTTTACAGCTCTTTGTTTGTTTGTGTTTGTTTAACAGCACTGGAGATTGAACCCAGAGGTGTCCTACTCTTTTTATTTTTTTTTCTTTTAATTTTGAAATAGAGTCTTACTAAGTTTCCAGGACCTCAATTTTGTGCTCTTCTTGCCTCAGCCTCCTGTGTAGCTGGAATTACAGACATGTGTCACTCCACCTGGCCTATTTTTTTTAAGTTTTACTGAGGTGTAATTGATATAGAGAAACTGCACATTTATATTTTGATGAATTTGGACATATACATATAACCATGATAACATACCCTTTATTACCACAGTCAAGGTAACACACATGTCCATTACCTCTAAGTTTCCTATATTCTTTTGTCTTTAATTTTTTTAACTCTTTCCATAGTAAGAACACAACATGAAATATGAAATATACCCTCTTGACAAATTTTAATGATACACCATCATAGTGCCAACTACAGGTGCCATGTTTTATGCACATATTAGAATTTATGCATCTTGTATAATTAGCTTCACACCCATAGAACAACTCCCCGTTTCTCTCCCCTATCCCCAGACAACTACCACTCTTTCTATATTTGCTCATTTTTTTCTCTCTCTGCCCCCCTTTCTTTCTCTATTCCTCTCTTTTTTTTCTATTTCTTCTTTTAAAAAAATATTGTTTAAATGTTTTATTTTATTTATTTATATGTGGTGCTGAGAATCAAAAACAGTGCCTCACACATGCTAGGCAAGAACTCTACCACTGAGCCACAATTTCTTTGATTCTTTTTTTCTTTCCGCTATAATCCTGAGACAACCCTGGGTATATATGCTGGCATATACCCAGTAAATATTTGTTGAGTGCTTTCTTACATTTCTTCACTTCCAAACTAAAACTAACAATTGATTTTTGAGAGAAAAAAAAATTATTTTTACTTCTTTACAAAGAAGTAAAGTGGGTTTGTTTTGGTTTTATTTGTTTTAATTAGTTCATGACAATTACTATATATTATTCCTATCTCTGATGTTCCTATCTACATGGAAAACCATAATAAAATAACACACTTTGGCCTCTCCCTTTTACTCTAGGATAGTGGTTCTCTACCAGGAGTGATTTTTTTCTCAGCAGTATCTGGAGATGGTTGTCACCACTGGGCAATAGGAGGGACACTATTATCATCTAGTAGATAGAGGCCCAAGATGCTCCTAACTGTGCACAGTGTCACGGTGTACAGCACAGTCCCCCAAACAACAAAGACTAATCTGACCATAAATGTCTATAGCACCAAGAATGAGAAACCCTGATCTAGGAAGAATAAGAATAATATTGAGCTTAGGACTGATTGAGGATTCTTAAGCCAGTCTCTTGCCTTTTCTTTTTCTATTTGAGATTTGCCCGCCTACAGAGAATCTGCTTCCATCTGTTTGCACTATTCCATGGGTTAAGTGTTAGTGGGGCAGGATCTGCTGCCTGCAGGAAGGTCTGCAGTTGGAGGGGGTGTGTTCAATTCAGAAGAGAATCAGTAAGTCCATACACATGAACTCTCTAAACCTTATTAGTTAAGAAGATGAAATTTTAATTTCCCTGTGCACTTGTGTACTGCCTCCCCCCTACACACACACACACACACACTCTCTCTCTCTCTCTCTCTCTCTCTCTCTCTCTCTCTCTCTCTCTCTCTCTTTCCATTCTAAACATGAGCAGGAAAGGTTACTATTTTTGAGGCTCCCTCAGGCTTCACAATTGTAATGAAGAAATGTAATGAAGAAACATGAGATATGAATACTTAGCGGCCAGCTGGGTTTACTGACTAGTTAAGGATCTTCCTTCCTCACACCAGCTCCACTAATTAAGAGTTGAAGTAGTAAAGGTTGTAACAATGATTGCTGAAGTTCTGACGGTTGGGAAAATTAAGATTCCATAGAGAGATCTAGATAAATTGAAGAGTCTATTTATATAAAAATGGAAGAATGACCATGAATGGAAACAAAATATAGACATGGTCCCCATGAGGGGAAGGCCTACTAGTACACCTATCCTCAACTTGGTCACTAAAGTGGACATGCTTCATTTTGGGTTGTCCATAATACATATTTTCACAGCAGAACTTACATTTCCCCTGGGGAATCTCCTTCCTACAGTCTTTGTACAGGGGGGCCAGCTCCACACCTGGCTTCAGGGGCAGTCATGAGACATAAACACTGCCCACTGCAATCTCATCTAACCTGGGTCTCTGTGAATGGATCAACAGTGGGCACAAACCCTAATCAAATCCAATAACAAAATTCTTCTGGAGCAAACAGAAAAGAGACTGCTATACTTGGGCTATGAGAATGTTAGCCTGAGCTGTCTAAATAAGATTCAGAAGATAGAAAACAACATAGAGAATTTATAGAGGTGCAGCCAATTTAGAAAGAAGTATGGAGATTCCTTGGAAATCTGGGAATGGAACCACCATTTGACCCAGCTATTCCTCTCCTCAGACTATACCCAAAGGACCTAAAAACAGCATACTACAGGGACACAGCCACATCAATGTTTATGGCAGCACAATTCACAATAGCTAAACTGTGGAGCTAACCTAGATGTCCTTCAGTGGATGAATGGATTAAAAATGTGGCATTTATACACAATGGAATATTACTCAGCACTAAAAAGAACAAAATCATGGCATTTGCAGGTAAATGGATGGTATTAGAGAAGATTGTGCTAAGTGAAGTTAGCCAATCCCCAAAAACCAAATGCCAAATGTTTTCTCTGATATAAGGGGGGAGGGGTGACTCAAAGTGGGGTAGGGAGGGAGAGCATGGGAGGAAGATTATTTCTAGATAGAGAAGGGGGGTGGGAGGGAAAGGGAGGGGGAAGGGGAATAGCAAGGATGGTGGAATGTGATGGTTATCATTATACAAAATACATGTATGAAGACTTGAATTTGGTGTCAACATACCTTATATACAGAGATACAAAAATTGTAGTATATATGTGTATTAAGAATTGTAATACAAAAAAAGAGTACATGTATAATGGCATAATTTGATGTGAACATACTTTATATACAGAGTTGTGAAAAAATTGTGCTGTATATGGGTAATAATGAGTGCAATGCATTCCACTATTGTCATATATTTTAAAAATAAATAAATAAATTGAAGCAAAAGAAACAAAAGAAGGAGGAGGAGGAGGAGGAGGAGGAGGAGGAGGAGGAGGAGGTAGAGGTAAAGAAGACTCCAGGTCCTAATGGCATTATTTGATCACTGAAATACAGTTATGCCTAAACCTTGGATTTCTCAGTTACATGAGGCAATAAATTCTAGCCCCCTTATCTTAAAAAAAAAGAAAAGAAAAGAAAAAAAAATAGGGCTGGGGTTGTGGCTCAGTGGTAGAGTGCTTGCCTAGAAGAATTGGGTTTGATCCCCTGCACCACATAAAAAAAACTAAATAAACAAAATAAAGGTATTGTGTCCATCTACAACTAAAAGTATTTAAAAACAAACAAATAAAAATGAAACTTTACAAAAGAAAAAGTCTTGAATGGTAGAGACATTACCTCTGGACTTCCCATTTCAATCTGTCCCTAAAAATTCCTCCCAATTCTGGATATTTACCTTAGTGGCTATCTTCCCAAATATAATGCTCTTGCTCTCCTTCTTAATTTCATTTGTTCAGCTGCTTTGGTTGCATTTGAAAATATATCCTGTTTGTCATAGATTCTCTCTGACACTCACAGTTAAACAGATGCCACAAACCAGGTTACAGGTGAAACGCCCCATAAAGAGGTGATCTCAGCACTTACCTGAACAAGCCCTTGAACAGACAGACTCACCTTAACCAAATGCTATTCTAAAACAATGATTCAAGTAACAACAGAGTAATTTTCCATAGGTCCTACCACTGATGAGCATTTTACCACTTTTCATATTCAGCCATCCCTCAGTACCCATTGAGTGATTGGTTCTGGACTCCCAGGATACTAAAATAAAAAAGCCCAAGTCCCTTCTATAAAATGACATAACTTATGCACATCCCCCCATATACTTTATTTTTATTTTAATATTTTTTTAAGTTGTTGATGGATCTTTGTTTTATTTGCTTATTATATGTGGTGTTGGGAATCAAACACAGTGCCTCACACACAAGAAGCAAGTGCTGTACGGCTGAGCTACAACTCCAGCCCCCCATATACTTTAAATCAGCTCTGGGTTACTTATAATACTGACAACAATGTAAGTGCTAGGTAAATAGTTGCTATAATGTATTGTTTAGGGAATCGTGACAAGAAATAAGTCTGTGCATGTTCAGAACAGACAGAATTTTGTTTCAAATTTTTCAAGCCATGTTTGGTTGGATCCGTGGATGAAGAACCTATTGCTGTAGGGAAGGCTCTATTGTGCTAAGTGCTTTCTACATTGTCTCATTTGATCCTTTTCTCAACCCTGTAATATAGTCTTCATTTTCCCATTTTAACAAGGAAGGATCTGAGGTACAGCAAGGTTCAGCATCTTCTCAGAGCTAGCACAGCTAACTGAAAGTGGGCAGTACTAAGAATCAGATGGGACTCCAGACCCTCTGGTCTTAACCATTCTTCTCTCCTAGTTCTCATGAATACCCACTGGGGAGTCTTTGCAGCAAGGTCTCACAGAAGTCAAATGATGGGAATCAATGGTAGGCACTCTGACTGGTCTTTCCCAGGACATTCCTTCATAAAGTGATTCCTTTTTGGCATCCTCAGAGAATGATTTTAAGATAAAAGATTTATGGGTGAAAAATACTGTAGGAAACATGATGCTCAAACAAAAGATGCAGATCCAAAGTCACTTATCATCAGCAGCCTGTAACTTTCATTCATCTCTAACTCTCTGTCTCCTGCACTCCAAATAGAAGAGGTTGCAGTAGCATGGAATGATAATGGTGATCATCGAGGACCTACCGTGTGCATTATACAGACTCTATATCTACTGACTTTAAGCAATTGCAAATGTCCTATTAGATTCCAAACTTCTGTAATTACAGACTCTATGAATTAAAATGTTTTTGATGTTAATCTTCTTCTCATGCTCTTCGTCCCTACTCTGTTCTTAGTTACTCTCCTTATATCAAAGAAGACATTTGGCATTTGTTTTTTAGGGATTGGCTGGCTTCACTTAGCATAATCTGCTCTAATGCCATCCATTTCCCTCCAAATTCTATGATTTTGTCATTTTTTAATGCAGAGTAATACTCCATTGTGTATAGATGCCACATTTTTTTTATCCATTCATCTATTGAAGGGCATCTAGGTTGGTTCCACAGTCTTGCTATTGTGAACTGTGCTGCTATGAACATCGATTAAACAGGGATTAAACAGGGATGAGAGGTGGGAGGGAAAGCGAGAGAGAAGGGAAATTGCATGGAAATGGAAGGAGACCCTCAGGGTTATACAAAATTACATACAAGAGGAAGTGAGGGGAAAAGGAAAAATAATACAAGGGGGAGAAATGAATTACAGTAGAGGGGGTAGAGAGAGAAGAGGGGAGGGGAGGGGAGGGGGGATAGTACAGGATAGGAAAGGCAGCATAATACAACAGACACTAGTATGGCAATATGTAAATCAATGGAAGTGTAACTGATGTGATTCTGCAATCTGTATGCGGGGTAAAAATGGGAGTGCATAACCCACTTGAATCAAAGTGTGAAATATGATATGTCAAGAACTATGTAATGTTTTGAACAACCAACAATAAAAAAAATAAAAAATAAATGTTTTTGAAAGGGACATGTGATAATATAAAAATACAACTAATTGAAAGAGTTTGATTAAAAATTCTGAATAATACAACCTCCAAAAAGTTAATTTTTGTCTTTATTCTTCACAGGGCAGCATTGTTTGTACTTGGCAAGTGCACACACTGCAGCCATTATCCTTGTTCTGGGGCAGCAACCAATGACTTTGGTGTGACTAAGAAATAAAGTGCTTAGAGCTGAGCTCTTGGTGGCCTCCTGAACCTTTTGGCTGAGTCCAGTTGCCCTGCTGACACCCAAATGGACTTGTGAGAAGCCAGAGTGTTTCGTGAATATGCAGAAATTTTCCCCAGGGGCACGAAAGGCCTCTATGACTCAAAGAAAATTAGGTTCCTCAGCAGTAAACTGCCCTTTAGGGGGGAAAAAAAAGAGAGCAAGAGAAATTCCAGAGAGAAGGGGAAAAAAATGAAACAATAAACTTCAACTACTCCTCCCAATTATAATTAAAACAACAAGGGCAGTAAATGACAACTGCAAATTTTAGATATTTGTCTGCCTCAGAGTCATCTTCCAACTGGTTTCCTCTGCATGTATTTATTTTTCTTTAAATATCCCAGGATGTGCACATGATTATCTTTGTGGACATCTTTAGTAAACAGGGAGCTTAGGCATGTTTGCATTGTTCTGGCTTGTTGCAGTTATTGACCTCATTGGATCATGCACTGCTTTGATCACTTAAAAATGAAAGCAGTTTTTACTGCAAATTGCACTGGAATGATTTGAAAACTAAACAAACCAAAAGGACATGTTCTATTTATTCTTTATTACTCACACATTTAGAAGAACATACAGCCTTCCTTCCGTCACTCCCCCAAATATGAATATGTTTACAGCATACTTTTAAAACCACCTTCTTTTTTCACATTCTAGGCAAAATCTTTGGAGGATGCTTGGCAACTTTGGTGTGGAAAAGCACACACAATTACTTCAGCAGACCCTCACTCAAACCCTGTGATACAGACTCAGATTTTTCTATCAACTCCAGCACTTTCTGGCCATGTGTTCTTGGGGATAAGAGCCAAACTGTGAGTTTCATTTTCCTCATCTTTAAAATGAAAAAAAAAAAAAAATAGCTCAAAGTGTTACTTAAAGAACTAAATTATCTAATGTAATGTAGGTGTTCAAGGAAACAATGGATACAATCTTTACTTTGTGCTGTTACTTACAATTTACAAAAGAGGAAATTGGATCCCAAAGAAACTGGGTGACTAACTTTCAGCTACTCACAGCTTACAAGTGGTAAAGCTCAAAGACAAACACAGTTCTTACACTTTAATTTCACTTGTTCCTCTCTTCATATAATAGAAATGTCTAAGCAAAAACTCTGTGCCTGCTCTACACACATGACTTTACAGTGAGTCCCTTGTCACCCCCATTAGATTGTCAACACAAAGTCCTTCAAATAAAGACATTCTAAAGCTGTCATTTTCTCTACCATATTTTTTCTATTAAAAAGTCCCCTAATTAAAAGATACTATCAGGAAAATGAATTGAGATGCAATGATTTTAAAACCACTATTTGCATAATGATGTATCTATTGCTGTAGTTGCCTTTTCTTGTCTTTTTGATCAACAGCAGTGATAGCCTTATCTGCTCAATGCTACAGTCATGAGGTTATTAAAAGGGACCAAATACCCTAACAGCCTGTACCTTTGATTTTCTGCCATACTCTCCAAGTTAATGAGTAAGAGGGTCAAGGGAATTTATTCCTGTGCTTTAGGAAATCTACAAACAATATTAAAAGAGAAGTTGGTGGCAGATTAAGAAACTTTTAATAACCTTGTGCAAACCTTCCAGACACTCATTACTCAGCTTTGGTTAGCACATATAGGTGATTGAAATATGCAATTTCAAAATATGCCGTGGGAGTTAGGAGAGAGCCAGCGGCTGACAGAGAGGTAGTTTGGGCAAGAAAAAAGGTTTCAGGGCCAAAGAGTTCAGTGAAGGAATCAGCTCTCCCCTCACCCCCACAATACTATTAATTAAAACAACCACATAAGGAAGAATATTGAAAGCCTTGAAGGGTCGTCCATGCATAGCATTTTGAAATCACTAAATAAAGACCATTGGTTAATATATCTGAGGTATATATGCTTGGGTTAAAAGAGAACATAGTATTTCTCTCTCTCTCTCTCTCTCTCTCTCTCTCTCTCTCTCTCTCTCTCCCTCCCTCCCTCCCTCCCTCCCTCCCTCTCTATTTCTCCTTAAGACACTAACTTCTTCAAGCAAACAAGTAGTTTCCTGTTCTATCAGTTCCAGCCTAAGAAATGGACATTCCATGATATTTTGCTATTCATCTTTGCACAACTCTTTTATCTTCCTAATGCTGTTTGTTAGAGCTAACTCTAGATTTGTACACCAGTAGAGATTATCAACTAGATTCCAACTCTTAACTTTGGATTCTTTAGCTCTTTCTGGGAACCTGAACCAGACACATAATGGTTTAATAATTTTATCCACATTTCACAGACAGAAATCTGAGGCTCAGAAAATTTAAGAGACTTGTCCAAAGTCACACAGCTCCTGAGTGACTCAGATCGAAGTCTTTGATACCAAGCTGCTTCCTGGCATCAGTTTCTTCTTTCTAAAGTCATCGTCATTATTGTTGTTGTTGTTTTCCTCCTCACCATCATCTCTGCTCCTCCTTCTCACAGAAATTTTGCAAAAATCAAGTGAATATTTATTTGACTTATAAGTGCTTTATAAATTCAATGTAGCAATGAACAAATGTGAAAGATTCAGAGAGTAGAAGAATGTCAATCATAGTGGGGGAAACCGCATGGAAAGACAGAATCATGCCTTAGATACAGTCAAGATCACACAGATGGCAATGGAGATTCACATGGCAGAGCAGAGGCAGCAAATATTTTGGTATAAAGGACCAGTGAGTAAATATAACAGGCTTTGCAGCCCATCTTTCGCATCTCAAATACTCAGCCCCATAAAAACAGACTTCACTAATACATAAATAAATGAGTGCAGATAAATTCCAATAAAACTTTATTTATGGACATGGACATTTGAATTTCATATCATTTTCATGTACACAAGACATTATTCTTCTTTTGACTTTTATTTTAAGCATTCAAAAATATAAAAACCATTTGTAACTTGTAAGCCATCCCAAAACAGGATAAATTTGGTCCACAGGACACAGTTTACAGATCCCTGCTATCAAACAATGGAAATGATAGGCAGTTCAGTGTTACTAACATTCCTTAGCAAGAAAATTACAAGACTATCTCAATTTGGAGTGCTTTGGGCTTCAAGGAGCCTCCCTGGACTATAAAGGAATTTATCATATACTTAATCTGACTATAGGGATTTCTGGGTCCATTTAGAAGTTTAAGTGTCATTAGAGATCCAGATTTTTCCATCCCTCTGTTCTTGATACCTTGGCCATATTTACATGTCATCTGAAGGTGTAATACAAGGATCCATAGCTCAGAGCATCAAGTCCTTGCAATATCAGTGTCATCATGAAAGACTACTGGCCAACAGTCTCCCTCTTATCAGTCTCTTTCTCAGGAACCAAATGCTTTCTTGGAAGCCCTACTTTAGACTACCCCTTTTAAATTGAGCCACATAATCAGATCCTTGCATTACAAAGGAAAAATGGAATTTTTTGTGATTGACTCACATTAATTATCAGTTATAATTTAATAAAATTGACCCAAATAAAACCGGAATTCCAGGAGCAATGAAGAAGTGAATCAATGGCTGTGGGAAAGTCCTTCATGAAAATTCTTATGGGAAATTGGGCTAAGAGGAGGTAGAATGAAATTTTAATTTTCCCACAATATCTCTATATTACCACTTACCACACATAATGGTATATATTAATTAATACTTCTGTTTTGTAAATCAACAAAAAAATTGCCAAAGACCAAGCCCATATCTTATTCATTATTATGGTCCTTTCCTTATCCCTCCCTCTCTCTCTCTCATGCATGCCTGCAATTCTTGAGGCTCCAAGAATATTTGACATGTTTAAATGTAAGGGCTATAGATAGTGTTAAATGAGTGTTCCAGTTTAAAGAAAAAACAGAAATAAAGGAAGGAAGGAAGGAAGGAAGGAAGGAAGGAAGGAAGGAAGGAAGGAGAAAGGAAGAAGATGAAATAAAGAAAAAAACAGAAAATAAAAAAAGGAAAGAGTCTGAAGGGAAAGAAAAAAGAATAAATGGAAATAAAAAAAAGGAATTTTTATGAATTGAGACACATGTGACCTTGACTTATCCCTGTGGGTGACACTGAAGTCCTTTCCCAGGGCTCCTGGTATTGTTATCTTCAAGGGGATGGAGAAGACTGAATGTATTTTTGCATCACAGTGAGCTAGCCCCCCCAAAGATATCAGTGTCCCACTGTGAAAGGGCCAAGGAAAAATCTAAATAGATCCAAAAGAAGTTTCAATAAAAATGAGAAGACTGACCATATTGTGGTTATTTCATCAGTAAACAATGGGAAACTAACTAGAGATTTCATTTTTCTGCTCCCTTGTTTTATGAGAGAGATTTATAAGAATATTATAGTCTCCTCTGACTTGTAAATTGGTGGCCTTGAACTCTGCACCCATGGCAACACCTAGTGAGTAAGGTAAGTAAGATTTTTACATGAGCATAATATGAACTCCTTTTGTGTCTAATTTTTGAAATCATATGGTGTAAATTCAATGTGTCATCAAATAAAAAGTATAACAAAGTTATGCCATTAATAATCTGCTCATTATTTGTCATGCTGCATGGGAAAAAGAGAAAAAATAGTTCATATACCTGGCCATAATTATTATTATCTTATGTAGGAAAGCCAATATTTCATAACTCGTGGTTAGTCTACCATTATCTCTAACTATGTCAATATTTATTACCTTCTCTAACATGTGTATTATTTTATCCCTATCACACAAGAGGACACATGTGTGTTCACAGCACAACTCATATCCAGTCACACACTCATTTATAGATGAATGTCTGAGTTCTGCCTCCTTCACAGCCAGAGTTTCCTTTGTGTTTCACCTTCTAAGCCTCGATGTTAAGGCCCCAGTTCCATGTACCCTCACATTCTTGGTTGCTTCTTGTACCCATCCCACTCTTCTCCATTTTCCATTTACCTCAAACAAGGATGACAAGGGAGACTTCTCTAGAATATAAATTCCAACTGAATGGTACTAGTTGCTGGGGGAGCTGTATTGAGTAAAAACTGAGCGATGTCTACTGTGGGTCTGGAAGGTAAAGAGGGTTGGTGGGTCTCAGAAGCTATCACTGGAGCCTCCTAAGAGCTAAGGAGAACCTACCTTCAGTGTGGTCATCAAGGGCTGCTGCAACCACAGGGGCATTCAGCTTTCAAGGAAATATTGCTTCTGACTGCTGGGGAGAGGCCACTGAACAACTTCAGACTGCAAGAAGGATGAAACAACAGTGTTCCCAAGCAGCAAGAACATCTATTCAGTCTGTGATGAGGAGGAGGAGGAGGAGGAGAGAGAGAGAGAAAGAAGGATGATGATGATGATGATGATGGTGGTGGTGGTGATGATGGTAGCCGAAGAATGGACTGAAAGCAAGTATGGATGGAAAGAACAGACAACTAAACGAATGGACTTGAGAAATAAGCAGATAAAAGAATGAGGAGCCATTTAAGCCAAAGGAACTCTTTTCAGACATGATGTCTGATGCCAGCAAAATCCAATCTCCATACTCATGATCTTTATGGGAACAACTCTTAAATAAACCAGTTATAAGAAAAAGACATTAGACACATATATATTACACATGCACACGTGCACACACACTTACACACCCACTCATTGAAACACGCACCTAGACACACATAGTCCGACCTCTCTGCACCATTCATGTTCCTTCAGCCGGATCCCCACCCTTCTTTGGAAGCATCATCATTTTCTTGGATTCCCCTGTCACCAAGGGGTACGTGTTATGCAGCCTGGAGTGAAAAACTTCAGCTATTTTCTTGACAGTATGCTGACCTGGCCTAGAGGTTTAGTTTTATTTTAGGTGCGTGTGTTTCCAGGAGAGAAGAGTGGGCAGCAGATTACAAATAGAGGCCTTAGGCCAAAGTAATGGAGGGCTGGTGCAATTGAAGAGGTGTCCAGCTTCCAGGAAACAGTGCTTCTGACTGTTGAGGAGAGGCCAGAAATTTGTTACTAGAAATGGGAAATGCAGACAATAGTCAATGACTTCCAACAGCATGTGTTAAACTCTCTGGGGAATCTATTTGGAAGATTGCATTCAAGTTAAAGTCCTACTCCTTTTTATGGTTTTAATAGTGCATTGTGATCACCCATGATAGTGGGATTCATTGTGACATATTCATACATGCACATAACATCATCTGATCACTCTCATTGCTCAGTACCTCTCCTTTTCCTCTGCTTCTCCCTCCCCTTGATCCCCTTCTTCTATTTTACTGGTCTCCCTTCTATCAATATTATTTGTTAAATTACTGCATCATAATTACTCATAACAGTGGGATGCATTGTGGTGTGTTGTACATGGAAATAGCATAATTTGGACAGTTTTGTTCCCCCAAACCTCCCCCTCTTGTCCCTCTCCCTTCCTCTCAATCCCCTTCCTCTGTTCCACTGGTCTCCTTTCTAATTGTGATACATGCATTTCAGTTTTTTAGATCAGTACAATTTAAATTTATAATAGCAAGTAATGGAATCAGCCTACATGTCCATAAACAGACAAATGAATAAGAAAATATGGTACATATACACAATGGGGTTTTATTCAGTCATAAAGAAGATTGAAATTATGTCATTTTCTGGTAAATGGATAGAGCTGGAGAACGTCATGCTAAGTGAAATAAACCAGACTCAGGAAGTCAAGGGTCAAATGTTTTCTCTCTTATGTAGGAACCAGAGAGAAAAAAAAATAAAGAATATAAAAGTTGAAGTCCTATTCTTGAAACTAACCCTAAGTATTACTAGTATTGATTGTGTAGCCCTTCCCCAGCAGTTTACCTGAGGTCATTTTAAATGCCACCCTCCCCAAAACCTCTTCCCATCCACTTACCTGTCATCATTGATCCCTGGAATTCTCAAAACAGAACCTAAAAACTTCAATTCAGTTCACATCCACGGGCCATGTGTATTGTGCTAGGTATGGGTGTTTGGGGAGATGAATTGTGCTTGCCCCAATGAGTTTACAGTCTGTAAAATTAGGGGGGGGGGCAGTATGAACTAGAAATTTAAAATTCTTTCTTAAATAGACACTAAGGTGTTTATTTCTGTCACCATCATAAATGTCCTCTTTGGTCAATATTGTGCAGTAATGAGAATGAACACATATGGTTCACCACAATCACAAAAACTTTTTTGGAAGAGTCAGGCCTTATGTCAGTGAATCTTAAGCAAGTGTGATTTTTCCCCCACCCCACCCCAGAGGAATGTGGCAATGTCTAGAGATACTGGACACGTACATCTAGTAGGAAGAGGCCGGGGTGCTGCTAAACATCCTAAAACACACAGGAGAGCCCCACACAACAAAGAACTATTCTGCTCCAAATGTCAAGTGCTGAAAAAGGTTGAGGGCTCCTGCTTCATACTAAAATTCAGGCAAATTTTGCATTCCACTCAATGTTCAGTATAATATTTTATATGTCTTATTTTTTTTCATTGAGTATAACTGACACTATAAGAAAATAAGTCATGTGTATCTGGCATTCTGACCTGGGGCTTGGCCCACAGCTGGGCACCATGTTTTAGAAAGGATGACCTATTTCTCTCTCGTCATTGATTGCACTCATCCCTCTGCCACCTCCTCTGAAAGACATACCAGAGGTTCACAGCTGAAAGTTATCATAATTTAGCAAATAAAAATGCAGATGGTTGGTTAAGTCTGAATTTCAGCAAATCAATAAATAATTTTTTGAAGAAATATGTCCCTGCAAAATCCAGGACAATTAACATTTAGAATTTGAATTAGAATTTGGAATTTAAACTTCAGATTAACACTAAATAGTTTTTTTTTAATGTAAATATGTTCTATGCCATATTTTGGATACAGTTAAACTAAAATCTAATCATTTATTTAAAAACCAAAATTTAACTTAAATTGAGTATCCCACATTTTACCTGGCAATCTTACCCCAGATTTAAGTGTTCCTTGTCTCCTTTCAATTCCTATTATTCATGACTTTTATTCCTCCTCCTATACTCACATTAATGACTCTGTATGATCAATTATCTATAAGTGAACATATTTTAACCCTCCAAGTAAAACTAAGTTTCATAAAAGCACATTTAGGCCCCACAAGTTTGAGGTCATTTTGCCTAGAAAAAAAAATGTCATGAACATTGCAAAAACTCAATGAACACTTTATGGATAATGCATCGTGTCATTTTAGTGCAGTACTGGGAAACTGGAAATGTAATCAGATATCATCCCATAATGGGCACTCATAAGAGCAGGATTATAGCAGTGGGTATAAAATATATTAGTTAAAATAGTGGCAGTGAATACCAACAAACAACAACAACAACAAAAAAAAGGTCATCATCCCTACTGTAATCGTGTGCTTCTCTCTTGTGTAAAAACAGGCTGGAGAACAACAGGGCAGAGCTGGTGTAGCTTCCATGGCCAGAGACCAAAGCTTTTACCACCTTCTCACTTTACCATCTTTTAGAGTGTGGTTCTTATCCTCCTGTGCCAAATGGTTGCTGGAGATCCAGCTCTCATACCTGTACTCCATAAACCAAAAGGGCAGATAAAAAGAAAGAGAAAAAGAAAGGCTCAACTTCTGAATTGAAAAACAATTTCTTCCACTTGCATCTCACTGATAGAATGGAGCTATATGGCTAAACAGCAGCTAGGAAGGTGACTAACAAATGTGGTCTGTATTCGGGGAAGAAGTGGGTCAGGTAAATATGGGGTTAATTCAAGAGTAAAGCAGAGAATGTATATTTGATGGGAAAGGAACAGACTTTGACACTTATTTCTTCCAGCCTCAGTCACTAACTTCATTATTGTTTGTGTCTTATATTCTGAAAGTTACTGGGAAACAGGCACTGGAAGAATTACTGACCCCATCAAAATTTTTCAGATCCTTGCCATTTATTTGTAAATGCCACCTCCTTCACTGAGTCTTCTCAGGTTCTTCCTCTTGCTTGTTTATCTTCCCTTTATGTACTATCCACGCACTTTGATGTGCCTTCCTTGGGTCCATTTTTAATATGCATCATAGTTATTTTATGTGAGTTTGTATTTTCCCACTGGATTATAGACATCTTGAGGACAGTCAGTCTTGAAATCATGTTTGCATTAATATTTCATGTGTTAATACATGCAAGGTGTTTAATATTGCATGGGTGACTGACTGCTTCACACTTCTGGGGGAGAAGTGACAACTTGGCACATGCACACAGGCATGCAGCGTAGACGTCCATGTTATCTTTAATGGTTGCAAAGATAACATATTGTGGAGATTATTTCATTTTGTTAAGCGGATTTGGTAAAGGGGGAAAATGAGTTTGTTTGGGGACTACAGGGAGTTTTTTAATATAACTGATGTGAAAGTCTCAACTTGGGATAAAATCCTACCCCAGCCTGCTCATGAAAGCCGAGTGTCTGCAAAACTCACCATTACTGAATGACATGGTGCAGAAAGGCTGTTAGGGAAGGCTAATGCCTATACAGCTGGTGCAATGAAGAAATGGGAGGTTTAGGTGCGGGAAACAGCAGCTCCAACAGAAGGGGCTGAAAAGATATAGATAAGATTAGTGACATATGTAAAGGCCCAGATACTGTGTGACAAAGTCTACCCAGCTGAATAGGCTGAAGCCAGAAGTAATAGGCAGGCCATGTTCTCCCTAATCCTCCAAGATAAGCTGTTCCATCCAGAATTATCAGCCAACAATCTTCAGGGTATCAGGCTGAAAATGAAGTTTCAGACTGCTTTGATTCCTCATCCATAAATGAGAAAGTGCCTGAAGGATCTTTATTTATTCTCGCTCCCACCGAAACACTCTTCAAAAAGTGCCAATATACTAGCAACAGATGCATAAAGCCTCCCTTCCTTTGATTGACAGAACATGATATAAAGCAACCCTCACTTGACATTTCAGTTTCATAAGGCTCCTAGCAGGGGAAAAAAAATCTTGGAAAAAAAATCCACTAGAAAATAAAGAAGATTTATGCAAACTCACATGAATGTTTTCAGAATCAAATTTAACAGTTTTCTTTCTCTGCAGCCCTTATTTGATGTTTTGGGTTGCAGATAAAGAATTTCAGCAGGAGTAATTTCAGCCATGTGCTTATTAGTGTTTATGGCTTATTAAAACAAAGTATTTACATGTTAATGTTTGTTGATTACTGGATGTTTAAGTTGCTTAGTTATAAATGATTGGGATATTCACTCTGGGGAGGAGATGTTTAATTTGGTGTTGTGTGTGCTTTGATTTAGATTTTGAAATAAGTAATTGAATAAGAAAATGTCATCCACACCTTTGCATTTCAGTTTTGAAAGGTCATCCTGTGGTTAGTTTGTACATTTTCAAATTCTTGTCACATTGCTCAGTAAGATATTAAAGTCAACTGTACCCCTCTACATATTTCTCACAATTGACATATAAATGTTCCATTTGAAATAAGAACTGAATTTCATACCTACATACATCTTAAAGAAAAAAGGTTGAAGAATTTTCCAGATGAGTCCTCAAGAAAGACACTAATTCTTTTTGCTTTATCAAAGGGATTGCTTTATATTTAATTTCTCTCTGAGTTTCTTCACAGGTTCTCTGGAGTTGAAGTTATTCATGCTCTGTGGAAACCATAGTGTACTAGAACTCCAACATTTTCCTGAAAAACATCAAAGCTACGTTGGATCCCAGGATTGACCGAGTGTCACTCAAAGAGCATTTCAAATGCTAATCTTCATACTGCAAGAAAAACTTGAGGTGAATAAGAGCAAAAGATAGAATATAACATACTTGGCAAAGTTTGGTGAGATGAAAGTCAGATTTATTTCAAAGACAATTTACTTCTCTGCATCCTTTTTTTGCTTGTCCCACTTTCCAATAAGCTGAATAGTAGAAAGCAAACAGGTGTTGCTAATAATCATATTATTTTGGACTGTAATACAAATAGTATTTATGGTTGATTTACCAGAAGGAAGTGGAAACTTGAGGAACCTAAGCATGACAATATTTCTAATATAGTGTCTTTGCTGGCACAAAGATCCTCTCAAAGAAGCCAGAGAAAAGTTATTGAATCATTCCTCTATCCCCCTTGTTTTGGTTGGATGAGAGATTGCTATTTCCAGCTGTCAACCAACTACCAAAAGGGCTCTAGGGATGGTTTAATGAAGAGCAATCTTCACCTCGGAAGAGGAAACCTTGTTTGAATTCCTACCGCAGGAAAGGGGGAATTAGATTGAAAAGCCTGGCCAGAAACTATAGAGATAGAAGTATTTATGTAAATTTAAAAAACTCATTTTAAAGATAGACTCCCACTCTCCTTCTCATTTAGCATTGAAATAGTCATCTTTGGTGCAAATTCAAATTAAACATGCAAATGAAAGGGAACGGGATGGAGTGGTGTACTGGGTCTATGTAATTAAGCCCCAGGAAAATTACGACTTAACTAAATTTTACACATAGTTCAACTACAGACCTCCAATCATAATAAATGGTTAAATTTTAAAGTATACATAAAACTAGTTCTTAAGAAGATCAAGGCTTCACTACCAATGACATCAATGATATTTCGATCTATATATTGGTTCACTTGTTGATCAAATAAACCACATCATGGCACAGAATATCTTCTCTCTATTTTAAACATGACTCTCAGAGACACCTAAGACGATACAGACCAGGAGAGGGAATGTGGCAACAGGAATTTCCATCCTCTCTGGGAACTATGAACATGTCCTACAGTATTTCAGAACTATTTCATCATAACCAGACTTTAAATAAGGAGAAACACTCAAATTCAGCAGACAGCATTAAAATAAATCTGGTTGCTATAGAAGTTTCTTCTGAAAAATAGTAGTCCTCTTTTTAATGCTCCTGATGTGACTAGAATTCCATATACTTTTATCTCATTGATATTTCACGATAACCCAGGAGATGAGTAATATTATTATCCCCATTTTACATAGAAGGAAACAGAGTCTTCTTTTTTAGCCTCACGAGCAAGGTTAGGTAAATTGCCCAAGATTACAAGTTGCCTGATCCTTTTGCACATTCAGTTTGTCTGGCTGCAAGCCTAGCTGTGGACACTACTTTATGTTGCTAATTACTGTCTCTTTTGGTTGGAAGTCACTTCTACACATCTTTTGCATAAATATTTACTTACTATTGTAATTTCTGTAAAAAGATTTCTGGATTTTTCAGGAATGATTAAAATATTTCAGAGCCTACAGCATGCAAAGAATTGTCACAATATGATTATATGGTATCAATTAGTGTGTGGGGTGTGTGTGTGTGTGTGTGTGTGTGTGTGCATGTGCACATGTACATGTTTAAAAGAGTCATTATATCATTCTAAAATATATTTCCCATGCATAAGAAAGTATGCTTTGCTAAAGGCAGCATGTCAGAATGACAATTATAATTTCAGGATAAGCACAAATTAAGTCTAACACTTAAAATGCAAAAACTTCAAATACATAGATTGGATTCCAAAAATGGCCATTTAACATAGAATTGTTGAATAATTCATGCTGTACTATATAGGCAAAGCTTGCACTCAGTTGGCATTGGTACAAGTCACGTATAAGCTTATGCACTCCTGGTTACTATTTATTGCCCAAATTTCTTACAAATGCATAATGTTGGTTATAGAGGCACCAGACAGAAGTGTGGATGAATCAGTCGTGACTTCCTTAACTCTCTTACCAGACTTTCTGTACAAGTCAGCAATAAATGATATTTATAAATAAAGACTATTTTTCTTAAAAAACGTAACTTTAATCATATATTCATTAAGCAGAGAAACATGTATCCTTGGAAAAACGAATGCTAAAGCAAATCAGTCCCATATATGTCCACTGTGGGATAGCCCCTGTGAAGCTGTGTCTCTAAAAGGCAGCTCAATCATCACTCGTGCCTAAGACAGGCCCTGTTCAAGAGCAGGTACTCAGCAAATAGTTGTTGAATGAATGAATGGATTGTTCATTCACTTCAACTCCCCTGAAGTCATTACATGCCTTTGTTTTGTTCGGCTTTTTCATCTCTATGAACAAAACACCTGACAAGAACAATTTAGAGGAGGAAAATTTTATTTGGGCTTACAATTTCAAAAGTTTGGTCCAAGGTCAGCTGACTCCATAACTCTGGGTCCAAGGTGAAGCAGAACATCATGGCAGAAGGGTGTGACAGAGGAAATCTGCTCAGGACACGGCAACTACCAAGCCAAAAGAGAACTCTACTTATCAGGGACAAAATATAAACCCTGAAGGCACACCTCCAGTGACCTACTTCCTCCAGTCATACTTACCTGCCTACTCCTACCTCCCAGTTAATCCACATCAGTGGATAATCCCCTGATTAGGTTACCTCTCACAATCTAAACATTTCACCTCTAAAATTCTTGTCTTGTCTCACACATCAGATTTGGGGGATACGTCATATCTAAACCTTAACCGACCTATCTCATGTACATATAGGCCACACGTTTTAGTCTGTCCTCCTGTCCACAGGGATATCTATCTGTCTTCCACAGATCCCTATTAGGGCCTGATTGTTACCTTCTGTTTCCCCATCTGTTGGCTTTCCCCTTGAGAGCACCTCAAGCCACCATCAACCTTAAACTTTCAAAATTCCATTTGATGGTCTTCCTTGCACAGTTGCCCCATCTCTGGAATGTTTACACACCTTCTGTCAGTCATTGGGGGTAAAGGTTGTTCTGCTGAACACAATGCCACAACAGAACTAGGGACTCAGAAGAGTCAACAAATTGACTGGCAAACACTTCAGGTTAAGGAATGGATCTTGTGATCTGTTCCCATTCACAGATGGCACAGAATGCCAATGCTCTCTTTATCTGTACCAGCCGCCCTGTCACAAGGGAATTGCATATTAATTATATTCCTCAGATCTTTAAGGAGAATATTATTGAAACAAAGAGTAATATAACAAATCAGTTGTGTAGGAGGCAGTCCTAAATGCATGCCTGTGTTCGATTTAGATAATAACAGATTTGCTCACTCTGTCATGGAAATACAGCATGCTTACCAGAAAGTGCACAAGCCTAAAATATATACTCTGATGACTCTCCCCAAAAGGGATGCACCCACTGTATGATCCAGATATAGATCATCACCAGAAAATAAGAACCCTCCCTCAAAACCCCCTGGAGTTATCACTTGCTCCTTTCCTACCTCACAACAAAGAAACTCTGGAATCTGTTACCAAGATCACTTTGCTTCTCTTTTTACCTATTATAAATATATACTGCAGGGTTGGTGTTGTGGCTCAGCAATAGAGTGCTCCCCTTGCACATATGCAGCCCTGGGTTCAATCCTCAGCACCACACAAAAATAAATAAATAAAATGAAGTTATTATGTTCAACTACAACTAAAAAATAAAAATATTAAATATATATATATACACACACTGCAGACCCTTTATATAGAGGGAACTCATCTGTGTCTTCTTTCACTCAATCTTTTATCTGTGAGAGTCATTCAGGTTGCTGCAGGAATATATATATATATATATATATATATATATATATATATATATATATATATATATATGTTTTAGTCAACTTTTTGATGCTGTGACCAAGGGATCTGATCAGAACAAATGTAGAGAAGGAAAAGTTGATTTGAGAGCCCATGATTTCAGAGGTCTTAGTCCATAGAAGGCCAGATCCATTCCTCGGGGCTCAAGGTGAGGCTGAACATCATGGCAAGAGAGGGTGTTGGAGGAAAGTAGCTCATATCATGGTGACCAGGAGACAGAGACAGAGTCTCCACTCTCAAGATACAAAATATATATTCCATAGCCTCGACCTCAATGAACCACTTCCTCCAGCCACAACCACCTCCTCCAGTCACCATTCAGTAAATCCCATCAGGCATTAATTCACTGATTAGGCTAAGACTCTCTCAACTCAATCATTTCTCCTCAGAACCTTCTTGTATTGCCTCACACATGAGCTTTTGGGGGATACCACAGCTAAACTATAACTGTGTGTGTGTGTGTGTGTGTGTGTGTGTGTGTGTGTGTGTGTATGAAATTATTGGGTTACAGGAAAAGCAGATTTTTAATTTTTAAAAGGTAGTGCCAAATAGTTTATCAAAGTTACGAGAATTCCAACAAATTTATACCCATCAAATCCTTGGTATATCATGGTATGATTTGGGGGTTTGTTTGTTGTTGGTGGTGGTGGTGGTTTTGGTCTTTTGTTTTGTTTTTGGCTTGAGGTGTAGTCTTTCTTGTGGATGTATAAAGGTATACATGTGGCTCTATATGCATTTCCCAAATACCCAACAGTGCTGGGCACCTTCGCATATGCTCATTGACCATTTAGATAGTAGTTTTCACAAAATGCCTGTTCAAATTATTACCCACTATATTGTTGGCTATTTTTTTCTTATTGATATACAAAAGATGGAAATATATCCCATTTAGGAAAATTTCCTAACTCAAGTAAAAACAAAAAATACTCTCATATCTTTTAAGAAGCTAGATGGCTTCAGCTTTCCCATTTAGTTCTTCATAATCTTTCTGGAATTGATTTTTGTGTATGGTGTGAATTAAAGGTCAAGATTTTTTTTATTTATTTTTTAAAGTTGGGATATTGAATTAATCTAGCAATTTTATTAATGAACATTGTTTTGCATTGTACTACAATGGCATATTTGCTTTAAGTATTATGTAAATATTTTTTCTATACTTTCTTATTTATAGTCATCTATTTGTCCACTTTTGCATCTATACTATTTTAATTAATGTAGGCATGGCAAATGTCTAATGAGGCCTCAATTGTTCTTCCTCTGATTCAAGATTTAGGCTCCTGAGTGGTTGCACCAATTTGCAGTCCCCACATCCCAACCAACATGTATTGTTGAGTTCTGAAAAAATTTCAGGAATATGAAGGGATCTGGGAACTGAAAAGTTTGGGAATTGCAGGTTTAATTGGTATGACACTCAAGTGATCTGATCACCAAGGACCTCCAAGAAAATGATTGTTTTGTGAAAGACAGTATGAATTTCTATCGATGAAATCTGTATCCACGTGTTCCTAGTCCTTAACAACAAAATAACTACGTTAAAGTAATCTTATTATACAGTGTTATGGAATCTTATTAACTAACATCCTGTAATATATCATTACTAGATGAACTGCTGATTCTCAAGATGATATTTATAAAGTGATACCTGCCAACCCTTTAACTTTGGGCAAAAATTTCAAAGCATTTGCCTGGAAGCTGAAACATTCAAACATCTCTAATGTTCCATAAACCCCAATGTTTAGTCAGTTATGGGCGAAACATTCTGGGTATTGAGTGAGCGTGGGGAGGGGTCCACAGCCAGAAGAGTTCTCATCCAATTATTTGGTTCCCCATAGACCCAGACTGAGCATTTTCCATTTTAATTGGAAAACTTTGCAGCCTCTTGTTTATAGCACAGGGGATAGGAAACCAGGTATCCTTAAGTGAAATAAAAATAGATTCAACTCCTCAATTTTAACTTCCACAGTTTTTTCTTTGAAATGTTGCCTACAGGTCTCTCCACCCAATTATTCTGCACTAGGACTGTTCAGCCACTGTCCAAGATGATCAAGTCTGAACCAGACTCCATGAAATATTCAATAACTCCACACCTTGGCCTGCTCTCTGGACACCAGGAGCACAGTATCTCCATTATGTTTTAATCTAATTTTCACTCTCATTTATAAAAGTAAAAGTAATGAGACTGCCAAAAATAAGAGATCAGCTACTCAGGAAAAGCTTCTTCAACATTCATTAAAAAAAAAAAAAATCCTAGGTTGGGCTGAGGATGTAACTCAGTGGTAAAGCAATTGCCTAGCATGCTCTAGGCCCTGGATTCCATCCCCAATATCACAAAAACAAATAAACAAACAAAAACAATTTCATCTTTCTGTCACTTTAAAACATCATCTATATAATCAACAACAAAAAAGAATCTCACTAAAATATTTTTTTTTAATTGAAAATAGCTGAGCACATTGGCTCATGCTTATAATTCCAGCTACTTGGGAGGTTGAGGCAGAAGAATTTCAAGTTACAGGACAACCCAGTGAGACCATGTCTCAAAATAAAAAAGGACTGGAGATGTAGCTCAGTGGCAGAGTTCCCTGGGTTCAATCCCCAAAATTGAAAAAAAATATTTTTAATATAAAAATAATTGAAAATAGCCACATACTTTAAATTGGCAAAATTTTATACCTAATCTGTTAACCTTTTTTTAATGTGCTATACTCTAAGAAACACAAATGATTCCACCATATTTTGCAAGAAGAAAAAATTATCATATTACTTTGAGAATTCTGTTTAAATTTAACCTTTTGCAAGATTTGAGCCTACTTTTCCTATTGTAAATATTCCCATGCATATTTATACAAGGTAATGTATATGAAAGTACTTTACACTATAAATTTATATACTAATATTATTAGTACAAGAAAGCAAAGTAAAATATGATCTGTTTAAATAAAAGCTGTTGACAATATTCCTACCTAATCCTCTCCATCAATCTGTAAGAGTGCCTTCCTGAATCCAAAGTCTCCTTTTCTTGACTAATAGAACACTTCTAGATTGACTCTTTCAAAAACATATGCCATTAAGAAATCAATTGGTAATTTGGAGTCTTCTTTGTTTAAAGATCACCAAGTGCTTTTTGAATACTAACTAATCTATTCCCAAAAGACTCTTTTAGCAAAGTTCTACAACATGCATTCCCCCATCTACCTGAGTATTGAAATTAAAATAACAGTTTGTGGATATTATAATGGACAATAACCAAACTTCTGTGTTATATTTATAATTACTTATACTAATTTTTTAAGTGTAATGTAAAGAGGCGAAGGTCTGCACAGAATTGCTTATGAGTGTTATAATTCTTTATTCAGCAAAGCTTCTATATCCCATCTTCATTTCCTTGATCATTCTAAAATGAAGAAATGGAAAGAGGAAAGATATTAAAATATTTTTTTTCTTTAATGTTGTACCATCCTCCACCAAACACTGTTGAGAATCTCACCCCTACTGAGAAGAAGAGGAAGAAGAGGAAAAGGAAGAAAGAAAATTAATCACAGATATCCTAGGGGTGACACTTCCTATCCTAAATTACATCATGCTTAGAAAGAAAGGTGCCGTTCTGAAGAAAATAGAGACAAACATGAAATTTCAAATTTTATCTTTACAACATATGTCATTTTTGCTTTAGAAGAGAAAGAAGAACCAAATAATTTCAAGAGCCTTTACCCATTCCTGCGAAGCAGTGGCAAGTGGCATGCCCTATACTGCCCAGCTTTAATAATTACAACAAAGAAATCGTATGTTTTGCCTGAATAAATTCATCTGTCAATCATACATGATAAGTTGTATTATGAAATTATCAGAACATAGCTAAATGCCATTTTTACAGCTGACAGGAATTTATATAAATGTTGACTAGCCCAAGAGCCTTATATAGCAAGAGAAATGTTGCATTTAGTATACATCAAACAAAATATTTAGGATTTTGTGGGTTTAATATTTGATGGCATCTGAACACTTTTTATTAACATTTCAGGTCTTTTGTTCTCCATCTTATCTCTAGTAAATGTTGCTAATGAACAATGAGCCTAAAGTACCTGATCTTCCCATTCCCCTGGTTGGAACTCAGAAATCAGTTGACAGAGTCAAGGGGATAGCAGCTATTGTCAGGTCTACAGATCAAGATATGGGCTACCTGGCGGGTATTGAAAAGATAAGGAAATAAAAAATACTGGGAAGCAAGTTTCTCAGTATTGAGGAGTTACAAACATGGAAAGAGTGAATGATTGAAATATCCCTGTGGTGCTAAATTGGAAATATCAGGTATAATAATGATTTTTAAACATATATAAACAAATAAAGCTGTAATTATCCATCTATGGTTGTTTATATCCATGCATGAATTCCCTACCTCTGTCTTCAGAAAGGGCCTAGATGTAACCACACTATGATACCAAGTATCCAAAGTATTCAGGACTTGATTTCTAAGTAGCATTCTGTACCAAAGGAAATCAAGAGTCCTGGGGATGTGGCTTGTTTTTGAAGGTGGGGCAACAAAACAAGATGAGCCTGGAACATCTAGTGCCAAAAAACAAGAAAATGTTCAAAAAATTGTGAGGACAAGTCAAAAGAACAAAAAATCCAGCGAGAAGGGGCTTGCATTGACAAAACTGGGGATAATTCAGCTATTAAAATATATCAATAATAGCAATAATAACAACAATGGCAGGTTGTAAATAATTGAGAAAAACGGGATTTTGAGTCAATATTTGTATAAATGGTAGGTAGATACATCAGATCTAGGTGGAAAGCTCTACCTTATACTAGAATAACAACAGAAAAGGAATGTGAGATCTTACAAAATCACCATTTGCCAACTATTATAGAAACAACTGATTTAGGCAAAAGTCAGCAAAGAATGGTAAAACTACTGAGCATGGTGAAGCATATTTGTAATCCCAGTTACTCAGGAGGCTGAAGCAGGAGGATGGAAAGTTTAAGGCCAGCCTGGACAACTTAACCAACCCTGTCTCAAAATAAAATTCTTTTAAAAAGGGTGGGGATGTAGCTTAGAGGCAGAATGCTACTGGGTTCCATCCCCAGAAAACACACACACACACACACGCACACACACACACACACACACACACACACACACAACATGGTAAAAACAGTGAGTAAAAATTTGATAAGGAATAAGATATACATGTACTGTCAAAGGATTCCCCACAAATTATTTAATTAAAAATTAATAGGTACAGGTACTCAGTAAGTAACTTTACAAGGAAGAAATCTGGAAAATACCCATGAAACTAAGGGTTAAAAATTATAAAACATTAATAATGAAACATACTGGCACCAGGTACCTCCTGAATGCATCACTTCTATGATGCTTCTGCCCCAAATTCACAAATCTCAAGAAAACATCAGATGAACCTAAACTTTGGGATATTTCACAAAATAAATTTTCCACAATTTTCAAAAATATCAAGGTCATAAAGACAAAGACTAAGGAACTGTTCCATATTGAATAAGACCAAAGAAACATGCCAACTAAATGTAATATGTTATCTTGGATTGAATCCCAGACTTTACAAAAGATGTTATCATTAGGACCATTGGCAAAATTTGAATGGGAATGGGATCCTAATGTGGATTAAATGGCAATATTTTATCATTGTCAACTCCTTGGTTTTAAAGGTTTAACTATGACTATGTAGGAGAATGTTCTTGTTTTAGGGAAATATACATTGAAGTATTAAGAGGTAATGAGATAACATCTGAAACTTATTCTCTATGTTTTAGATAAAATATGTAATATGTTTAATGTATATATGTATTTGTATTGTGTGAGACACAGAGGGGGAGAGCAGAGACAGGGAGGGAGAGATTGGCCAAACATATGTACTAAAATGACAATATTTGGGAATGTAATTAAAGGGTACTATGGTATGAATATTCTTTGTCCCCTCTGAAACCACATTGAAATCTGCTTGCCATTGTGTCAGTGTGGGATGTAGGGCCATTGGAGGTGATTGGTTCCTTAGGTGGGATTAATGCCTTCCAAAGGCAATGGAATTAGTAACTACAAAATCAGGCTATCCTGAAGCAAAATTGCCTCTGGTACTTGTCTCTTCCCCATACAATTGGCTATACTTCCACTTTTTTGCCATATATGATACAGCTTGAGGCCCTGGCCAGATGCAGCCCATTTAATCTTGGACTTCCAGCCTCCAGAACATTAAGCTAGATAAATATCCTTTATAAATTAGATAGCAACAGAAAATAGAGTAAGACAAAGGGTATTTCAGAGATCTTTGTTCTGGGTTGCACAATGTCAATAAATTTAAAATAATTTTAATATGAAAAGTTAATTCAAAAACTTAATTTTTATCACCCGTCAATAAAAGAACAATAAATCATGACTTAAAAAAAGATGAATGTACACACACACACACACACACACACACACACACACGAGAAGCAATGGCCCAGAGAGTCTACAGAAAATAATTCAGGGTTCTAATAACCTATCAAAACATAAAAAGGAAAAATACTTGTCATTTTTACACAGTTCTGTCTCCCAAAAGATGGATCTTAAAATTTGGGTTCCAAATTTATATCCACTTTTCTCTATTTCAATTTATTGATTTTCAGTTTCTCAGAGAATCATTTTGACAGACTGCATCCTTTCCAATCCTTCTCAGTGAGGCCACTTCCAAATATCCTGCCGAAGGCACTATAAATGTTGTCAAGATTAGCACATATAGGAAAATGAAGATTTCTAATTCCTGGACAATACCTAATATTTTAGTTTGAGGTATTGTGCCTGAAATTTTATCTTATCTTTTTTCCCCCTCTAGCATTTTTGAACTTAAAGGAGGGGGCCTGGATGGGAGGCAGGGAGGAGGTATATTATCACAGAGGCTTTTTTTCAGGAGAGAGGTTTTATAATACCATTTCATGTTTTTGCTGCAAATTTCTGTAATTATACAGATTCAGTTTCATGGTTAAAGCTTAAAACTATTTTCTGGAAACTTGTTTGTTTGTTTTTGGTTTTCTTAGAAGGGAATCTTGGTTTCAATAAGCAACTCTTAGTATCTTAGTATTCTGATGTTTAATATCATTAGTAACAATTGTGTTTTATGATGTTAAAAAATTTTCCCCCAAAGAAATTACATACTGTCATGGGAAGATGAAATAATTGAGTGTAGATAGAAATCCAGTATTTAAAGAAGTCCCAGCTAGAGTAATGATGGTCGTGGTGGTCGTGGTTATGATAATCATGAAAAAGCAGGTTTTGGAAGAATGGTGTTAATGATTTTATGTGCTAACATGTAAGAACTTACTTAGGTCCCACTTTAAGTCTCCCACATTCTCTTTCCATATTTAATTATTAAACAACTCTGTGAAGTAAGTATTGTCATTATGACCATTACACAAATGAAAGAAATGGATTCCAAAGACAGCAGGTAAGTTCCCAAAGGTCACAGAACAAACAAAAGGTAAACTCATGCTCCACACTCTGGTCAGTATGTCTCTCTCACACTAATATGCTGAATTAGGACTTGCCCTCTTTTCCTGTTCCCCTCTACCTACATAAACTGACTAGATACCTGAGATTTCATAGAACCCGGAATTTGAATGGTAAGTAATTATGTTCCTGTTTACTCTTGTAGTTCAGATGTACACATACCTGTCTGACATACGTGTGAGGCAGGGAGACTATGTAAGCAAGATTATAGACAGCAACCAAGTAGCCCGTGTGTGTGTGTGTGTGTGTGTGTGTGTGTGTGTGTGTGAGAGAGAGAGAGAGAGAGAGAGAGAGAGAGAGAGAGAGAGAGATTGAAATTCCCAAGTGAGCAGCCTGGTAACTGCTTGAGGGGAATGAGAACATTGGTTCACCACATAAAGGAGACACAGCACTAAATTTCACACTAACCCAGAGTCAGGTAGAGGTATAGCTCTCAGCCCTGGGAAGATGAACATTAAACTGCAAAACCAAAAGAAATGCAACTGAAGGTTCAAGAATTCTGACAAGTGGCCCTATTTCCCAGCATTGCAACTGACAAAGGGGACATGTTATAGAAAAGGCATTACCCAGACACAGGGGTTTAAAGCAAATGATGTGTCGGCACCAGAGCCTGGGTAGCCTAAGCAGATACTTATCATCAGAGAACCCAGCACTCCACCACCAAGAGGAACAGGTTGAGCAAGAACTATAGCCAAGGAAGATAGAAGTACTGCCGTGTACATTTTACACCAAGCATCTTTTTGGAAACCTGAACTGAGACCCAAGAAAACTCAAGGACCACAATTTTCTATTTGAGAGATGGAAGCTCTGGAGTTCTGTGACTTAGATATAAAATCTTAAAGTGACCATTTGTCATATCTACACATTCTCAGCACCAAAGGTCACCTAAGTTAACTCTAATATTGAAGAAGCTCCTCTATTTTAATAAGAATCTATATTTTCTATCATTACATTCTTAAGATCCCTACTTCTACTTCATAACTTTCTGCTGCTATAAAAGATGAGCCATGGAAAAACAAACTATGATTCTGAGTATTTTCCTGACAAATCATCCAAGCATCCAAATGTGAAAACTGATGCTTTGCTATCTTTCATGCTGCTCTTCCCACACACTGGTAAAAGCTTGTTTAGACATTTAAACAGATCTGATACACTACCATGACTTCACTCATTCTCTCATTCAGCAAATATTTGTTGAGTGTTAAGACTATGCCAAGTACTTGATATACACACAGTGAACAAAGCAAAGATTCCCAACTCTTGTGGAGTTTATACTCTGAGAACAGAGATCATTAACATAATACATAATCAATAAGTTAATTATTTGGGATATTAGCAGATACAACTGATATGGAGGAAAGAAAAAGTAAAGTGCAGTAAAAAGTATCAGGAATGGCAGATGAGGGCTGAAGTATCAAGGTTAAATATTAAGTAGTATGAATAGTTTTGAGGTTTCATAATGGGAACCAGCCTGAATTGTTTAATCTAACTCATTCCTAGGTTGCCTCCAAATTTCCTGCCAAATAAGTCATTATAAAGTTGGATGAGAATTTCCAATAGGAATACTCTAACTAAAATTATTTAAATTATTAGATTTAATCATGTAACCTTGTATATAATGACATATTTGAGTGATACATTATAGAACTGTGTATTTTTAGAAATTAAAAATTTTTAAAAAGGTCTAATTAGAAAACTACTGGCTTTTTATCCCATAGATAAGAAAATTAGACCCTGAGAGTTTAAGTGATTTGCCCAAAATCACTGAGCCAGTAAATGGCATACAGAGAATCAAAACATAGTGACATCAAAAAGATCTCTTTTATAAACACCATTTTCAATCTTTTTTGTAACAAGTTTCATCTTCGATTTCCTGTTTGCATTTTATTCTTCATTCCCACCCCAACCCCAAATCACTCTGTTCCTCCCTGTATTGCTTCTTAGCAGTGTGTGTGTGTGTGTGTGTGTGTGTGTGTGTGTGTGTTCCCTTTACATGTTTCTTTATTCAAGTACAAAAAAAAGAACAAAAATAGCATGTAAACACTGAATATACTTTGGTTTACTTAGTTGACTTTTTGAAGAAATCCCTTAGCTCCTCACCTAAATTCTCCAGTTTCTATCTTGTAGTGAAGGACATAATACTAACAATGATCTTTTCTTAGTGGAGATTGGGACTATGGAACAGAGTCCTTTAATCAAGGTTTCAGTTAGAAAGGACACAGTTTGACTTCAGATAACAGAAAACCTGATTTACAGAGACTCAAACAAATAGGCATTTTATTCTTCTCTTAGAACAGAACTCTGGAGGTAGGTGTTGCTGGCATTGAGTCAGCAGTTCAATGATGAATCAGGGGCCTGGATCTTGTTTTTTCATGCTACCGTTCTTGAAAGTTGGCATTTATTCTTTTGCATTTATCTTGCAATTGTAAAAGGCTATTGCGCCTTTTGGCTTTATCTATTTGGGAAAGTATGGGGAGGAATGGTATTAAAAGGTCGTTCCCCACCCCTTGAGCAGATTTGCATCATTATTCAGCTCTCCCTAACTCCTGACCAGAATTGAGTCATATACCCACTCCCAGACCAGTCATGGGGCAAGAGGAAAAGTATGTTGGCCCACATAAATCAATTAGCCTTAGGGGTTGAGGGTCAGATCCTATTCTCCCAGAGATCCAGGGATCTTGTCTGCTATCTGAGCAAAACAGGATTCTCCAGCCAGAAAAAAAGCCAGGAATAATGATTAGGTGGGCAACTGCCACGAGCTGCTAAAAGTCATGTGGATTTAGACCTACATCTAATATTATAAAATTGAATATTTTTAAAATCATGAGGGTCCTATTAGCTGTTAAGGTTATGTTATCTTCTCACAACCCAGCTCTTGTAAGTGTGTCACTTGGCTTTCTGTTACTGTATCAAATACTTGAGGTAATCAACTTCAAAAGAAGAAAGATTTATTTTAGCTGACAGTTTCAGAAGTCCTACTCCATGGGACTGTTGCTTTGGGCCTGTGGTGAGGCAGCACGTCATGGTAGAGAGTACATGGCAAAACAACCTACTCATCTCATGGCAGCCAGGAAACAAAGAGAGGAAGAGAAAGGGCCAGGGTTCCAATATCCGATTCAAGGGCATGCTTCCATATGACCCAAACACTTCCAAAGATTCCACCATCTCCCAAAAGTGTCCAGGGCTGGGGTTCAAGACTCCAATACATGGACCTTCAAGTACATTTATCCAATAGCAATTAGGTAACTTTGTTTTAATATGTATTTTCAAGGACACAAATTCTTAAAAATTAAGAGTAAAAAAATTCATGAAACAAGAAAATGAAATATTTGGAGAGGCATAATATCTCAGATAACATATGTGAGAAGAAGAAAGGAAAGCAGAGGTTCGGTATCTGGCTAGTTTGAGATCATCCCAAAGAACACTATAAGTGTGTGTGTGTGTGTGTGTGTGTGTGTGTGTGTGTGTACATACACACAACTTCTGAGCTCTGCTCTTTTTAATACTTACTAGCTATAAAGGAGAAACATTCACTTCGAAGAAACCTGGAAGATATCATCGTAATCAAGGGATCAAAGTTAACATTACCAGTAATGAGATAAATCAAAACCATGTGCCACTGAATGGAATGTAATGAGAAGAATATCTTGCCAAATAGGAATAACCTATATCTCATCATGAGGAAATGTAAGACAAGCTCAAATGAAGAACATTCTCCAAATTAGCTGATCTGAAATCATCAAAAGTATCAAGATCATATAGGTAAAGAAAATAGAGGAACAGTTTCAGGGTGAGCATGGAGACCAAAACTCAATGACAAGCTAAATGCAATGCATGATTCTGTACCATATGCTTTGGCTATAAAAGCATATTATTAAGATAATCACAAATCATGACAGGAGTCTCATAATTATATGGCAAGAATGAATTGATATTAATTTTCTGATTTTGACTATTGCATGTTTGTTTAGGTGTTATGTAGGAGAATGCCCTTTTTTGAAGGAAATATATACTGAAGTATCCAGAAGTGATACAGCAATATAACAACAGCTTATTCTCAAGTAGTTCCAGAAATTTTAAAAAAATTATTCTTGCAAGTTTTCTGTAAGTTGAGACTATTCCAAAGTATAAACTCCTTCATTGCTCACTTAATTATCTATAGAGATGCCAGTTACTTATAATAGGGGAATAGTATTCCATTATATGGAAATAGCTAGTTGTCTATTGATGGACATTTAGATTGTATTCAGTCTTAAACTATTGCCACCTATGCTGCAATGACTTCTTTCTCTTGACCTCTCTTTGTCCTTCTGCAATTGGATGACCCTGCAAGAAAATCCTGGCCAGGGGCCGGGGATGTGACCCAAGCAGTAGTGCACTCGCCTGGCATGCGTGCGGCCGGGTTCGATCCTCAGCACCACATACAAAGAAAGATGTTGTGTCTGCCAAAAACTAAAAAATAAATATTAAAAAATTCTCTCTCTCTCTCAAAAAAAAAAAAAAAAAAAAAAAAAAAACTTAAAAAAGTGAAAAGAGCCGGGGATGTGGCTCAGTGGTTAAATACCCCTGGGTTCATTCCTGGTATCATACTAGTAACAATAAAATAAAGTAACTAGCCGGGCACCAGTACTGTGGTGCACACCTGTAATCCCAGCATCTTAGGAGGCTGAGACCGGAGGATTGTGAGTTCAAAGCCAGCCTTGGCAATGGTGAGGCACTAAGCAACTCAGTGAGACCCTGTCTCTAAATAAAATACAAAATAGGGCTGGGGATGGGGTTCAGTGGTTAAGTGCCCCTGAGTTCAATCCCCAGTCCCATAAATAAATAAATAAAGTAACTGTCTAAAAAAAAAAAAAGAAAATCCTGGCCAGATTCTGTCCCCTCAATCTTATCCTTCTGAGCTTCCAGAACCATGAATCCATAAATTTTTGTTCATTATAAATTATCCAGCTGGGCATGGTGGCAAATGCCTATAATGCAAGTGGCTCAGGAGGCTGAGGCAGGAGGATCATGAATTCAAAGCCAGCCTCAGCCACTTAGTGAGGCACTAAGCAACTCAGTGAGACCCTGTCTCTAAATAAATTACAAAATAGGGATGGGGATGTGGCTCAGTGGTTGAGTGCCCCTGAGTTTAATCCTTGGTACCAAAAAATAAATAAATAAAAATAAGTAAATTACTCAATGTGTGATATTCTATTATTGCAGCTAAAATGAATTAAGACAGAAAGATAAATAGTGCACAATGTAACTTGATAAAATATTTACTAACGGTATATTAGGTTGATGGATCTGGTTTAATACTGTTTTCATTCATTAATTCAACTATTTTTTGTTTGCTACCATAGGGCAAGTTCTGCATTCATTCTATTAAGAAATAGAAAATGCTGAAATTGATTAATTTACTTATTCCAATTTAAGGTACATTCTAATATTGATAATTGTTATATTGAGGACAAAATAATTAAAAGCCCTTTTCCTCCTTAAGATGCATATAAATATTTTTTAATACAGGAAGACAAAGTTTTAGATACTTTACTACACATTTAACAGCTTTAGTGTTGCTATTAACATATCATTTTTTTCATTCTTATGGTGATTTCAAATAAGTCCAGTTTGCAGTTTGACATGTTGATTCCTCTGTTTTTATTCTACACTTTAAGGTTTCAGTGTGCTTTCCTGAATGTAAGTTTTGTCAACCACCTCCTAAAAGATACAGAACAATAGCCCATCTCTTAAAGAAAAAAATATTTTCAAGGTTGTTTTTGCACATATTTCCCCCAAAAAAATCAGAAGCAAAAACATTCATAAAAATATTTTAAACATAAGTGGAGGCCACTAAAGACACTCACTCCAGGAAATTGATACTTAAGAGAGCTGACAAATTGCATAAATGGCCTTTTATGGATATTGATACCAGCTGTGCAGACAGAGGAGGCTCTCCACTAAGAATTTATCAAGGAGATTCACAAAATAAATAATTGTATAAATCTCAGGATATGCCTAGCCAGCATTGTCAAGTAATAAATAATAACAAACAATTAAGGCACCAATTACAAGGAAACAAATCTCTTAAGGTCAAAAAAGCAATCGCTCTATTGAGGGCCTTTGAGTTGTATCTAGAGCTGTCATCCAAATTTGAAGTCAATCTCTGGTCTTCACAGGGCCAGGCCACTCACTGGTTGCAAAATATTACAGTGGTTGGAGCATAGTGATGGCTTTGGGTCATAGCCTCAGTAATTTATAGCTGAAGCATCCCACGAGTGAGTAAGTTGCCTTATCTAAGTCTCAGTTTTTTCAGCAAGTTGATAGAAGCAGACACTAACTTTTTTTGGGTGTGTGGAGGGAGTAATCAGAGATTGAACTCAGGGGCACTCAACCACTGAGCCAAATCCCCAACCCTATTTTTATTTTATTTAGAGACAGAGTCTCACTGAGTTGCTTAGTGTTTTGCTTTTGCTGAGGCTGGCTTTGAACTCTCCATCCTCCTGCCTCAGCCTCCTGAGTCCTTGGGATTACAGGTTTGTGCCAATATCTAAATTTTAAAAAATCTCCAGTGACCTCTAGATGGTTTGCAACATGTTGCAATTCACATGTTAGTGTGCAGTTTGATTTTTGTTGGGCTCCTTTGTTGGCATTATCACTATAGACCTTCCTGGACTGGCTGGACCCTGATTTTTCAGCCTCACCTCTCTTTATACCTGACCTGGCAAATAACACATAAGGAAAGGAAAAGTTCCCCACAATGCCTCACTGTAGTTCTCCATGATTTTTCTCATCTTCATTCTTTCTGGCTAGAATACCTTCTCTATTTTCTTCATGATCAGCTCAAGGGTAACATTCACAAATAAGCCATGCCTTGTTCACCACTGGCTTTCCCACTGGACCAAGTCAGGCATGTGCGCGGGTACCTGTGTGTGTTGGAAGTGGGAAGAGGAGGATAAAGGGATAGGAAAAGGAGGAGTGCAGCAAATGGAAGATGAAACAAAAGAAACCCTTTGGAGCCAGATTGAGAAGAATCTAATGTGTCATACTGTTATACCTAAACTTATGGACAAAATCTTATGGAAGATAAGGGGAATTTTAGCAGAGGAATGAGTAGATCAGATATATATATATATATATATATATATATATATATATATATATATATATATATATATATTTTATTTTGGAAGAACTGCAGCCACTAGTGAGGAGGAGAGATTAGAGAGTACAGTAATATCACAAATTCAAATGGAGCCTGCTTGATGATGAGAAAAATGTTCCTGCAAACCTCCTTCTCTTCTCTTTTGAGGTTTCCAGGAGTTGGTAGTTTGTTGTATGGGCCCATCGAGGGTGGTTTTAACAGAAAACCTAGAAACTTCTAAAGTGGGCTAGTGTCAAGATCCCTGAGGAGTGAGTTTGATTGTGGCAGGCTTGTCTGTCCCCAAGGTCTGTCTCAGCCCCTTTCCCCTATAACAGAAAAGAGAAGACAAAGGCCATACTAATATATCCTATAATGAAAAAGTAGAGGGAGAGTTAAAGAAGATAATAAGTGAAGAAGGAGCATCCTGGTCCACAAAGATACCACTTTTGCACATTGACTCCGTGCCAGGGGCTTTTCTTGTTTCAATGGATCTCAAATTTTAGCCTGCACAGTAATCCCCTGGAAGGCTCATTAAACTTAATTGTTCTGTAGGTCTGAGGTGGGGCTAATTCTTCGAATTTCTAAGAGATCCCTTAGGAGACTGATGGTGCTGTCCAAGGGCCACACTTTGGGAACCATTTTATCTTTTCTGAGCCTCTCAATAACCTGGCAAGATGGTATTGTTGCAATAAAAGTGGAAACAGTTATTAAAGATTAAGTAACCTGCCCTCTGCCCTAGGTCAATTAGTAAGTAGAAAACAAAACTTGAGCTCTATGTTCAAAAAGCCCACTTTTTTTCTACCTTTCACTTCCCTCCCTGCACAGCTGTCTTGAGTCTGTGCAAGACAGGCAGAGCACCTCCCAACTATTTCCTTTCTATCAGTGTCCAAATTGCCCATAGCTCCTGAGTGTGAGGGTGGAGTTTAAAGGAACATCTGTTCTTTTGAGAGATTTTTTCTTTAGAACCATTTCAATGCCTTGAGTTGCAGATCCTCATTCTGGCCTTAAAAGTGATGTTCAGACACTAGGTAAGCAGTTGAGTTGCTCATATAACATTTCCCCTAATTCAGATTCAGAATAAATGTCCAGCTTGTTCTCACGCAATATGATACATGGAAGTGTGCAATCTGCCCACATGCATCTTTCCTCAGATGCCTTTCCCTGTGAATTGAAGCCTCCCTAATGTTTGCATTATTTCCTCCACACACTACAACTTCCAAGTGGTTTTATATGGAATTGCTCCACTGTGCTCCTTGCAGCTCTTTCCCCTTTTTATATATTTCCATATGCGAAGAATGTCCTGCCAAACCCTGGTTCTAACTTTGGATCATTTGTTGGAGTGTCTTCACTTGAAGTCCACTTTTGGAGGAAAAAAAGGAAAGAGAGAGATGAAGGGGGGGGAGGCAGAAATGAAGAAAGGAAGGAAAGAAGAGGGAAGGAACAGAGCAAAACAAAACACCCAGGAAAAGCATTCATTTTTTTACCTACCTGTGCTTTGAAATTAATTATTTTCTCTGCAGGTAATAGCTATGTAAAATGCTACAATGCTTGTTTTTGACCAAAGGCAATACTTAACCCAATGTTTAATTTTCATTGTTTTCTAAAAGGTTTTCGACCTGTAAAGGGAGCAAGATTTGCTTGAGGAATCTTATAAATTCTGCTGTTTACAGTGTCTATTTCTCCATATTGCAATAATCTGAAAGTTGGTGTTTGGTTCGTTTTCTGTTGCTAAGAACAAACAAACAAGCAAAAAAAAAAAAAAAAACCACTGAGTAAGTTACAAAATGAAAGGTTTATTTTGGCTAATGATTCTAGTTCAAGCTTGAGGGTCTATATTGGGTGATAGCATTCTTGCTGGCAGGACATAACGTGGCAAGAGACAAAGAGCATGCCAGAGACATAACCAGACTGGCTTTTATAGAAAACCCATCCTGTAGATAACCCATGAATCCATTAATCTCATGTTCATAAGGGAAGAACCTTAATCATCTTTTAAAGACCCATCTGGTCCTACCTCTTTAATATCTCATAATGGGGATTAGTTTTTTAATAGAAGATTTAGAGGAGACAACCATATCCAAGCCATAGCAGTTAGTTCATTTGAGGTTTGTTGTTGTTGTTGTTATTGTTGTTGTTATTTTCTGCATGAGGTTTTGGTTTTAGTTTTTGTCTGAATAAAGTGGTAGTAAAAATTAAAAATAAATTTTGCCTACCTAACTCAAAAGAGAGAAAAAATTAAGGGGTTTGGGAGACCAGGAAAATGTCAACCTACGTAAGCACAAATACCTTGAGAACTATGGGGACACTGTGGGCCTGTTTAATTCTCATGTTGACCCTGAGATACACTGAAAGTAAAAGGTAATGTGGCTAAATGCCCAGATTGCCTTCTCTACTTTATCACCTAGTCAGTATCATGTATTGGAACTGAGTTCTGGAAAGCTGGAACTGAGTTTCAGAAGAAGATGACAGTGCTCTTTAATATCTCTGAGAGGAGAGAAGTCCATATCAACCTACCCTAGAAAACACCCAGGAAGGTGAGGTTGGGGAGTAGGGTATTGAAGAGGGTGTAAGGACATACTTCATTGAGGTGTCATAAGAATTAATGATATCACCGTGTCTGATATATGGTAAGTGCTCAATAAATGATAGCTATTGCTAATTTTTTTTTAAATGTGCTTTGTCAACCATAAAACACTATACAAATATTTATATTGTGTAATTTTTTAAAGTACTGTCATGATTAGATGCTGGTTCTTAAGGCTTGCAATCTACAACTCTTTGCAAAACGCCACACTAGCTTATTTCATGCGCTATTACTTTAAATTGAGCCGTTTTTCAATAAACTGCATTATATATACTTGTTCATAAACAATATTTTTGTGCATGGGTGCTGTGTATCTTTCAGATATTTCCATAATACATACACACAATGTAACATGGAAACAGATTTTTCTTTTAAAGAGCAAAGCTTCAGCAGTTTCTCTTGAATTTTATTCTGTCATTTGACTACATTATATTTTTGATGTTCAATTTGCACTGAGTACATTATGGACTTCTCTAGGGAACAGAAAGAATTTTTTTAAGTAAACATAAAATGCTTTGATAAGTCAAAACATGTGAATGAAATTTCTACAAAAATGTTCCAATCTGTTTTGAGGCTTGAAATAAAGCTTAGTCTTTAACATAATAAAGCCCCTTAACCTAAAGGCAATAACAAAATAACAACTTATTTATTATAGAAGTAATACACAGGGCATATTAAAGCTTAAATAACATACAAACAGAATGTTGCTGTAAATTAATTATAAAGAAACTTAAAAGCTGTTAAAGTCTGTGCTGCCTGATTTAAGCTAGTAATACATAAGTTGCTTGGAATCCATATATAATCACTTATATTATAAATTAGCCATAATGGCTCTCATACTTTAAAAAGTCAATCACATCTAAACATCATGGAATCTCGCCTCAGTGTTGGCTCTATAAGAGCAGGGTCCTTGTCTACCCCGTTTGCAGCTATATTACCAGAAACTAGAATAGTGCCTCTTATATTAGGGATAAACAGTGAACAATATACATAGAAATGTAGTGATTTAAGAAATCCCAATAATCAAAATTACAATTCAAAATTTTTTAAAAAAACCCTCAGGTAATTGGGGAATGATAATTGAAAATAAGGAAGAGTCCTGTAAGCATATAAGTTTGCTCCAAGTCAAAGTGTACTCAAATTGAAATCTTAAAATCTCACCTCAGCTAATTAACCAGATCTAATTTGTAAGCTACATAGCTGTGCCATTTAACTTCTTTCAGTGTCAGTTTCTTCATTCCTAAGTGACCCGAAGCAGTAGGTGATGGCTGGAATTAAAGATTCTAAGGCCCTTTTCATTCTAAACTTCTATGAAACTTCTATGAACTGTGAAATATTAAGCTCCACCCCAAGGCATCTGTTTGTATGTTTATTCATTTCTACCATCAAAATTGGCAATGTGTTAGACTATGTAGGTGTCCTTCAATACCTGTTCTCAGTTCTTCCTGTGCGCATTGTGAGGCTACATTTCCCATCCTCCTGTGCAACATGTTGCTACCATGTGTTCATCATATTCTATGGAATGGTACGTTAGTAAGTGATGTGCATTGCCTCCAAGTAATGCTCACAAAATCTCTCATGTATGTTACTCCAAACTCCTGCTCTTTCAGCTGTCTGAAATGACCCCACACATACATACACTGACTTGCTTTACAAATCATATGATGAACATGATAGAGTTGCCCTCAGTCCGAATAGTCTAAATTTCTAAATAGCTTTATGCAATAGGACACCTATTCTCTGACTTGCCCCAGAAAACTTCAGAGACAATCCAATAGTCACTCATTCATCTGTACATCCCATGAGCAGAAACATTAAATGCCTTCATTCTAGATTATCTTTTCAAGGACAGTTGTGTAGTGAACAACCTTGTAAGAATCTCCCTTAGATTCAAAGGGCAGGTTTGCTTATTGTCCAGAATAATAAAGATAATGCCTCCTTCCAGGGCAAAGGGCAGGTTTGCTTGCAGCTCATTATTATAATTTCTTTGTTCCCTAAATTCAAGGATCCTTAGCTCACTCCAGGAGCAACATTCACCAGGGATACTTCAAATCTCCTTTATGGGACTTGAGGACATACATACAAATGTGAAGCTCTTGTTGCTTTCTGGAATGAGTAATAAAGTCATTTGTCTCTGACCCAGGAATTTCATGTCTTTCTGCCAGCTTCCATGAAACTAGGATAGGCAAACTTGTGAATTTGCAAGTAGAATAAGGCCTAGGGCTGGGGTTGTGGCTTAGTGCTCACCTAGCGCGTGTGAGGCCCTGGGTTCAATCCTCAGCACCACATAAAAGTAAATAAATAAAACAAAGGTATTGTGTCCAACTACAACTAAATAGTAAATATTTTTTAAAAAAAGGATCTACAACATTCACAGTTCTTCACATTCACTCACTCTCCCACCTCAGAAATGCATAGGACTTTTATGTGAACAAGCCATTACATCTTAGATCTCTTTTTAAGCAATATAGTATAGTCAAATTTCTACTTTAAAAATCAATAAGTAATTAGAGTAAATCACTTATATTTATCAAATAAGAAGATGAAAATAAGAGACATGATTCTACTAAATGAGGTAATTGGGTTAAATAAATATTATCCAAAATGTATCATAGATACTACTATGGTTTGAATATATGTGCCCTTCTAAAAGTTATATGTAGAAATTGAATCTCCAATGCAATGGTATTAAGAGGTGAGGCTCTTAGGAGATGACTAGGTCATGAAGACTCTACTCTCATGAATGGAATTAGTGACTTTATAAATGGAGTCTAGGGAACCCATTTGATACATTTGCCTTTTATGACCTTCTGCCTTTCTGTCATGTGAAGACACAGCAACAGGCACCATCTCGGAAGCAGAGAGTTCTTCCCAGATACTGAACTTTCAAAAATATGAGAAATAAATTTCTATTATTTACAAATCATCCAGTTTAAGGTGTTTTCTTATAGCAGCCAGAATGGACTAAGATAGATACAGTAGTTGCAAAAGAGATCTAGAGAAAATAATGCTCATGTTCAGATATTTTGTAACACATTCACTATTTCATACCTTATCCCTCCTCCTTGGAAGTCAAAGATACATTAGTTTACTAATGATGCTGAGAAATCCTGTAGAAAAAAAAAAACTATTTGCATTATTTAAACAGCAACACTTCCTGAATTATACTGAATTTTTTCAGTATAATCCATATTGATATTCTATAAAATGAATGTTCCATGTAATGCAAAGTGGTAAATTCAGGGTTAGATTATTTCTAAAATAGCTTTATGATTCAACGGTATAAGAATATTTAAGAAACACATTTATCCATTTATTAGACAAATGTGAGTCTATTTTGGTGTTTGTTAAACCTTAATGCACAAACAGGTCACCTGGAAGCTGGGTGTGGTGGTGCGTGCCTGTAATCTCAGCAATTTGGGAGGCTGAGACAGGATTGCAAGTTCAGGCCAGACTCAACAATTTAGCAAGGCCCTGAGCAACTTAGTGAGATCCTGTCTCAAAATAAAAAATAAAAAGGACTGAGGTTGTAACTTAGTGGGAAAGCCCCCTAGGTTCAATCCCCAGTCAAAAGAAATAAACATATAACCAAAACCACAAATATGTCCCTTAGGAATCTGGTTAAAATTACAGATTCTGATTCAGAAAAATCTGTGTATGGCCTGATATTCTGCATTTCTTACAAGTTCCCAGGTGATGTTAACACTGCTTGGACCACAGACCATTTTTCAAGAACCCAGACAATTCAGGATCTAGAAAAATAATAGTCATACTTGTGATGATTGTGTTAGGACCTTTAGCAAATTGCTGGATAAAGATATGTTACTGCAAATAAGTTTTAATTATATATTTAAAGAAACATAGTTCTAGTGTGTTGTCTTATAGTGCACAGGTTGGGGGAGATTTCAGAATTTCTCAGTATTGCCTAATGAATTCAGGTACATTGTTACTTAAGTAGAAAAATGTATGAAAATAAGTTTGGGATTCTGCACCATCATGAAGCCTACTCTCAATTTAGAAGTTTGAACCGAGTCAGGGCTTCAATAAAGACACCGAGAAATATAGTTTGTGCGCTAATCCAACAGAGGTGACATATTGTTACTTACGTGCTCTGGACCAAAAGTGACTAAAATTTTATTCTCTCCAAAAAAGAAAGAAAGAAAAGAAAAAGTTGCGGGCTGGGATTGTGGCTCAGTGGTAGAGCATTTGCCTAGCACGTGTGAGGCACTGGTTTCAATCCTCCAGCACCCCATTAAAAAATAAAATTGTTTCCATCTTCGCCTAAAAATATATTTTTTTAAAAAAAGTTTTCCTCTTTTCTTTCTTTTGTTTTCTCTTAGATCAGCCTTGAACTTCCTTGGCCTTCATTTCAAAACCATCTTTTTCACTTTGCTCTAACAGTTCTATAGCAGAGTTTTTTCAATAAAATATAAAGATGTGTGAGATCAGGTAGAAAGGTTATAAGGAGGTGAGGCTCTGGGAGCATAAAAACTTAATATCAATGAAATGACTTCCAGGAATAAAAATAAAAGAAAGTTTGGCATGTGCTAATTAAAGAGTTTGATATGTGTGAATTTGTTTCCAATTATGAGATCTGAGTCCAATAATGAATTCTTTGAACCTGTTTCCAAAGTAACATATTTGGTGCTAGAATAAAATTTCATACCAATCCCTAAAAAAAAATAATAATAATAATTTGCAACCTTCATGATACGCAAGAGGAAAAAAAATGTCAAAGGTTCACTGCACACTCTCAATGGAAAAATAATAAAAAAACTAAAAATCATAAGCTAAAAGGAATACTCATGATATAATATTACATAAAATGAAAATGAAAGAAAATGCATCTTTCTCATCTGTAGACAATAAAAAAATGAAAGACGTATGTGCCGTCACTAAATCCTGATTCAATTTACCTTTGCAGTCACTAAATGCTGATTGAATTTACCTTTCATTTGGATTTCTTTATCTATCTATCTATGTAGATAGATAGATAGATATCTGCTATTATATAATTATTTCCACTATTAATGGACACTTATTTAAAATAAGTCTGTTAAGAGAGCTTTTGCTAATGAATCTATGGAAATAATGCTAGTAATGTCAATAATGCTAGTTATGTTGTTTTCTAATAACTGAATTGGAAGAAATTTGATTGATCAGCTTTTTGTCAGTATATGAGATCAAACTGTATGTAGTAAATAGATAAGAAGTGCAGCCAAAAAACAGATGACAAACCTAAAGTGAACACTTTAGGGGAGTTTAATAGACTATTTACAAAGACATGAACAGCAGTATCCCTGCTCCTTCTGATAATCCAAATTTCCCAGTTTTAAAGAAATCAGCAAAGAATTGGCAGCTCCAGATGGAAGGGAGGAAGCTGAGAAAGACTGCTACACTTGGGCTGAGAGGGGCAAAGTAGGAGCAGTCAGTGGAATGCAGGTTGGATTGCTTAAAGGAAAGGATTACCAAAGGGAGGGAAGTAGCTGATGAATGGCATCCTGACAGGGGGAGCCAAAAGAATAGATGCCCAACCTCATGTTTGTAGATCCCAACCAAAGTTTGCACCTGCTTAGTGCAGGTTAGCCTCCCAGTGCAGGGACAGAGAAGAGTGGAACGTGGAAGTGAAGGGACATGTGGTTGAGAGGTAGAACAGGTGTATAAGCAATGCAGAAAGAGCATCTGTGCTTTACACAGAGGTTCACAAAGGGCTTACTTATGCCAAGAACTTCAGGATAATGCTAATGAATAAAACTAAGGCTAATGGCATTTCTGAAAACCTAGAGCAGTGCATAAACATGTTTATTTCTCCTTATGTGCAAGAGTACCCATGCTGTGTTTGCTTGGCTGAAATAAAATGTTCCAAGACATCCTGCACTCTCCTTTGCATTAAGAGAAGTGCTAATACATCTTTGAAAGAAGGCAAGCATATCAGACCTTTGCTTAAAAATATCTCTTCTATGGCAAATTTTATATATAATGTATATATTATTTATAAATTGTCCTTATTTTCTCATGACTTTCTTGACTTCCAAATTTCCCCCCAAAAGATATCTTTTTTTTAAAAAAAAAAAAAAGAAAGTTGGGTGTTTTTTGTTTGGTTGGTTAGTTGGTTGGCTGGTTGGTAAAAGTATAAATTGTTGGGCTGAGAAAGGAACTTAGTGGTAGTATACTTGCCTAGCATGTAAGACCCCATGAGTTTAATCCCCAGTACTGGAAAAATAAACAAATAAAAAATGAATTGTTGGTGATGATGTTGATGTTGGTGACTATAGTGATTCACTTATTGAATATGAACTGTGTCAAAGTTCCTAAGAGGTAGGAACTATTGTTTCCTCCATTTTAACATTTTGTGGATGAAAAGCTAATTCTAAAAGAAGTCCATTAAGTTCTTCAAATCATATCACCAGAACAAAAAAAAAATCAAAGACAGTGTGAATTGAGCAGAGATGGCATACGAAAAAGATTCTAAACTGATTTCCATCTACATGCCAGCTCCTTTAATTTAATTAATAATCCTGTTCTGTTTTTTCATTTGAACTGGATGTTTGTCCTTACCTTTTCTGAATGATTGCTGTGATATTTAGGGGTTAAGTTTGATAAGTTGGTTGAATCTCTGTTAAAGCCCTACACACAAAGCTCAGAGCGGTTCAGCCACAGGACTGACGTTTATCTAATATCAGCTTTGTTCAGTGAAATTCTTAAAAATATGATGGAATTGTGTGATTTGTATATGGCCACATCATTTCTGTCACTGTAAACCTTTTTACACTAACATGTTAAAATAAGTTTTTATAAAGCAAAAGTCATTACTTAGCTTGAAAGGCCTAATCTGGCCTCTGCCTTAACTGGGAGGGAGCTTTAGGTGGGAAGTTGTCAGGATGCTGTGGCCTGCTTGAGAGGGAGCAGTTGTCTGACAATACTGCCTTGTGATCATTTCTAAAATCAGGAGTAAAATAAAATGGAAGATTAGAGACATGAAATAAATAGTTCAGAGACAACACTCTGGGAAATCTGGGTTATCAGAAGGAGTAGGGATACTGCTGTTCAAGGGATAGGTGAGTTTCCCTGTCCTTTGGTTCTTAAACCTGGTAGGAGTCAGGCAGAGAGCTAACCATGTGGTTGAGCCACCAGAGCTCACTCTGGAGAGCAGTGATGCTAATTCTACCTGGAAGTGGAAGGTAGGCCACTGCTGAATGCACTAACCCTGTTGATATTTACTCAAGAAAGCAGATGGTCCTGAGCCAGAGTCCATGAGCTCTTTGGTAACTTCAGCTGGAGGAGACAGAGTCAAATAAAACAAAGTCCTTGCCAACAGGTGCAGCCTGAGTTCCAGCCCCAGAATAGGTCACACGCACCGGCTTGGAGATGAACCCAGAGCTGGGCCTAAGTCCTTGGTTGGCTAATTGTATGACCTTAAGCAAAGGTTTAAGTTTATCTATACCTCAGTTTTTTCATCTAAAAAAAAAAAAATAGTTCTTTCCCCAGAATGGAACTTTGAGGATTAAAAGACAAATGTCAGACACTACTTTCCTATATGCATATATGAGCATACAACCAATGTAATTCCATCATGTACAAACAGAAGAATGGGAAGTTATATTCCTTATATGTATAATATGTCAAAATACATTCTAATGGGCTGGGAATGTGGCTTAGTGGTAGAGTACTTGCCTATCATGAGTGAGGCACTGGGTTCAATTCTCAGCATCGCATATAAATAAACAAAATAATGTCCATTGACAACTTAAAAAATATTTTTAAAAAATACATTCTACTGTTATATATAATAAGAGCAGGATGCTGGAGTTGTGGCTCAGTGGTAGAGCACTTGCCTGGCATGTGCAAGGTGCTGGGTTTGATTCTCAGCATCACATAAAAAAATAAATTAACTAAGTATACATTTGATGTTAAAAAAAAACTCTCTGATACCAGCTTGTATATTTAAAAAAAAATTTAAAAAACAAGACAAATGCCTGTCAAACATTTAGCACAGAGTACATTCTCAGTACATGCTATTTCACCCCCACCCCATACCCCTATATAGCAAATAAGCTGGATGAACCATTTCCTACACACACACACCCAGGGCTTTCCATGTTTACACATTCCATTTTCTCCATTTATATTTCCCTACTGAAATTCTACCCATCCATTAAGATTTAATTCAGAAGTCACTGCTTTCATGATGCCTTCCTCCCAACTAGATGGAATCTTTCCTTCAGCTCTGGCTCTTTGTAACACAAAGAAACCACATACAGGGCAGTGCTTCTTAATCCTGGCTGCATATTAGAACCACTTGGAAATCTATTAAAAATATTGATGCCTGGGCCCCAATCCCAGAAATTCTGATTTAATTGGTCTAGGGTGAGGCTCAAGCATCAATATGTTTAAAAAGCTCCCCAGGTGATTCTACTGTGCAGCCAAGATTTAGAGCTACTGATGGGTGAATGAGTATGTTCTTAAGTAATGTTTATCAACGAATTCAAGCTAAGATATTAATGGCTTAAAGTTTTAATAGACTAATCTTTAGAATACTTGCATTTTTATTAAAAGCAATGCAATACTGTGCTCCAAGAATACAAAGGTAAATAATATTTTTTAAATATCTAGCCTAAAGAAAGGAATCACAATTTAACTAGATAATATAGATACAGCTATGAGCACAGAATGTGATGTATGAATGGTGGTACCCTAGAAATGTGTCTAAAGCATATTAGGAACAAAGAGAGTAAAAGCCCACTAATACGGAGTTCGCAGGAAAAGGTCTTTGAAATAGTGGATGACATTGACCTGAGCATCAAAGGAGGTGTCAAAGTGCATGGCTGATTCCAATTCATATGTCTTCCTAACACAAAAAAATGAATTGCTAATAGAGGGGAATTGCAAACACAGTGAGAGTCTGCTCTGAGGCAGGATGGCTATTTCCCAAATCTCATATATACTAATCTACTTTGGTTGCAGTGGATCAGCTCCCAGCTTGAATTGTTTTGAAGGAGAGAAAGACCATTAAAATCAACTCACAGGAAGAATGGGTGTGACATGGTTCAGGGATAACTGAGAATGACCCCCAACACCCTATTCTCCCCTTGTCCGGGAACTGCTTTTCTCTAGTTGTCAAATTCTTTGTCATAGATTTGCTTTGTCCATGCTGCCATGGCTGATGCCAGTCTCTGAATTCATGGATTCTCACATCTTCCACTTATGCGTCTTGAGTGGCCTTAATTAGGCCTTGTCCATTCCTAGATCAAGCACTGAAACATAATATTGGGTAAGTTATTCTATTAGATTGAGATAGCTGTGGCAAGGAAATGGAGTCCATAGAAACTTTTCTACTCCCGTTTAAGTAAATCCTGTGTTTGAAATAAGTATTTCTTAGAAGAAAGGAGGTGTATGCTGCTTGTAAAATAATGGGAAAGAGGTGGGAAGATCTTAAAGATGACTCTCCACTGTCCATCTCTTGGACACCTAGTTCTCTCAAATACCGTCATCTTATTTAAATAATTTCCCATATGATTCTGTGGTTGATTGACTACAAAACTGTCTCCAATTCTCCACTTTTCCCTCTATCCACATCCTCTGCAATATGACTTTGCAGCAACTTCCACCAAGAGATAAAGTCTATTTCCCCACGCCTCTTGTGACTTGCTATGGCCAACAGAATAGAATACAAGGGATCATGAACCAGTTCTGAGCCTAGGCTTCAAGAGGCCCTACATGCTTCTGCTCTTCCTTTTAAAACCCTGCCATCAACGTTAGAACAAGCTCAGTCTAGTCTGTGGAAGATAAAAGATATTGTAGGCAGAGCCAGATTGTTCTAGGTGAGCCCATTCTAGGCTAGCCAGCCAGCAGCCAAACCACCAGTTGAGTCACAGTCCCATGAGTAAGCTCAGCCAAGATCAGCCAAGCCTACCCAAAAGTAGAGGAACTGCCCAACCAAGCCACAGACTTATGAGCTAAATAAATGGTTGTTGTTTTAAGCTACAGGATTTTGTGGCTACATGTTAACAGAATTTTTGTGGAAATAGATAACCAGTATAGCCACCAGTTTACAAAACACAATAATCCCACATATAACCACAGATATAATCAGCCCACCTCATGTCACTAGCTTCATATCCCGCATCAGAGGGTGAGGTCTGTACCTGTACTTTATGTGTAAATAATGGCTTTTTCTAATGCTAATATTTAATTCTGGCAAAAATAGGATAACATCAATCAACATTCTGCTTATAAATGGGGGGAAGAGAAGATATATGCAAGGGCAAATGCTATGATCAAATGCATTGATCAATCCCTATAGATCCTTGCCCCTGAGTGCTCCAGTTTCCTTTGGGAATTTCCCTCAGGCTCACTTGTTCTCTCCCTCCCTCCCTGTGTGTGTGTGTCTGTGTGCATAGGCATATATGAATGTGTGTGGTGTATCCTTGGCAAGGAGGTTGATTCCAGTCACCCCATCTACACACAAAAAATATTTTGCTGGACAAGGATAATAAGATAAACGATGGCTTTATTAGGTCTCATTGGCATCTATGTGTTGAATCATTGTCCTGGCAATATATTGAGTTCTTTAATTGGCCAATCTGGTAGCTCTGTTTCTGCCAGCTGGGTGGTTTTCCTCCTCCATTTTCTTCAGCTGAAACCCTGAGAGAAGGGAAAAGAGCTTTGGGAAGCTTAAACACCGCAACCCTTCAACTTACCTATAATTGATGCAGGGACCCTTAGAGGGCTAGGAATTTCCTTGGGGTTAAGCAATCGCTGGTTTCTATATTCAGGTTTGGGATTTCTTCTAGTCATCATTGGTAGAAATGTGGTCCAGCCTGATATTTGAACTATACATGAAATCATTTCTTTCTCCTAGCCTCTGTCTGCATGGGTCTTACTTTAAAGAATTAGATCTCTGCCTTTGGCTTATGTTTGAGAGGGTGGGTAGACAAAGCAGGCAAAACTAATCTCTCCTCTAGCCTCAGGTAATAATTGGGAGGGGCCTGGGGGATCAGACTTTCTAATTCCCCTGGTTTTCTCTGTTATCTCACTTCAGTTTGGGCTGAGAAATAATTTTTGCGATTTTCAAGTGCATGAATGCCAGACCTTTGGCAGGACAGGACCACTGCCGAAGCACAGGAACAGATTTATTTAACAATGCTATTTCTCTCCTGCTAGTCTGTTTGCTGCATGAGCAAAGTACATCTTTGTTTTGCAGCACCACACTGAATGCCCCAGAGGCAGGCCCACCCTCCACTCTCATGCCATTTTTCTACCACATCCTCCCAAACTTTAGCCTTGATGGACATGTGGTTTAAATTCCAAGAGACCACAGGCTACAGTTTAACCAACAGCTTCAAATCTACATAACCACCCAAGATTTGAACCATAAGCTTGAAAGACTGTTTCCCAAAGCAGAGTGCTCTTCTCAGAATACCAACATACTGGGTAAACAGAACAAATCCCTGACCACTACAACTCTATACTGACTAGTGCTTTAGAATTGCCAAGTCTGATTGATTGGTAGGGGCTGCATTCTATGCTACACTGAGAGGAATTTTGAGGCCATGTCTGGATTCTGTGCAAAAGAATGCCATGATTAATTAGTTATATCTGCTAAGATAAGAGGTAGGAAAATAGCAAGATATATGTCTTTTTTTGCCATTCTTCTTCTACACCAATTAAGCTTAAGATCAAGTCTCTTACGTGGCTTTTTTCTTTACAAAATAAGAATCTGGGAGTTTGATAAGCATTTGAGATAAAAATCTGAAAACAGACTAATATAAAAAACAATCACCTTAACTTCCCAATAGAAAGACTTCACTTCAGAAAACTAGTTCCCTTGTATATATAAATCAACACAGTTCACAGAAGATTTTGTTTGCACTTCAAATATGTCATAGTCATCCCCAGTTGAAATTGTCACATAAAGTTACACATCTTTTTCTTTTTAAATAAAAATTCATATAATAACAGAATACTTTATATTCTATAAAAACAATCTCGACTTTTTGAGGCTCAGATATAATACCTGCTCTGCCTGAATCTCAGTTTGGTGAAGATCAAATATGCTTTGAAAATGTTAAATTACGAAAAGAGTTTTTTTCCCCCCTGCTTTGGACTTTGAAAATTATAGTACTCTATGTAAATTGTTTTTGCCATCATTCACTTTTGTGTTTGGGGCTATCTAGCATTGATCCTTCTCCCCAGTGTGCTCTAATCTCCTTGAGAGGTTGTTCTCAGATATTGGGTGGCCTTGGTAGATTGGTGATTCTAGCACCCCATCCACAAAACCAGAGCCAGGGTGGAAGCATTGGATCCTGATTACACTCCTTCTCTGAAATTGCCTGTGTGTAGGCATGTGAAGAAGCTAGGCAGAATTTGATGCCTGCTCCTAAGATTCTGGCTTTCGAACATCGGCAGAAGTCAGCAGCAGCCCTAGATGTGATCACAGTCACAGTGGGGACTGTGATGGTGGCAGAGCCCTGGTTCTTACTCAACCATTCCTAGAAGTCACCCCTAGCTGTGCCTCTAGGTGCTTGGTCTCTTTGTCTTCCACCTGTCCTTCAAGTCACATTTTTCAGTCTCCCAGTAAACTTCTCTCCATCCAGTTTTTTTCTATGAATCCCTTTCCCCATTTTATATTTTATGCATTTGTTGCTTAAACCAGAAGTAATTTCTATTACAAACAGGAACTCTGAATCATACAATACCTGATAACAGTAATGAACACAGACACTTTATCCAGTCCTATGCACTAGACCTGATATGTAGCAGGTGTTCAATAAATAATTGTTGAATAAATGCAAACAAGGTATATGACTGGCCTCTGACCTCTGTACTGTAATCAGCGAATGAAGCTCCCAACCATGTGTCTAAACTCAAGGCAGGAAGGGACAGGCCTCCTGAGTCTCTTTTCTTTGATGAAGGAGGTAAAATCTTTTCCAGAAACCATCACCCAGTATTCTTTGGCTTACTCCTCTTTGACCACCTCCAGATGCCATGAGAGTTAGGAAATCATGTTTCTCATCTGGAGCTGGGTACTTTGTTGCCACAAAAAGACATGAAGTTCTGTTAGTAAGAAGTACTTGAATGGCCGGGCATGGTGACACACACCTGTAATCCCAGAGGCTCAGGTGGCTGAGGCAGAAGTACTGCAAGTACAAAGCCTGCCTCAGTAAAAGTGAGGCACTAACCAACTCAAGGAGACCCTGTCTCTAAAAAAAATACAAAAAAATAGGGCTGGGGATGTGGCTCAATGGCCGAGTGCCCTTGAGTTTCATCCCCAGTACCCCCCCCCCCAAAAAAAAAGTCGATGAATGAATTGGGCCTATGACTAATAGAATACCAACATACTGGGTAAACAGAACAAATCCCTGACCACTACAACTCTATACTGACTAGTGCTTTAGAATTGCCAAGTCTGATTGATTGGTAGGGGCTGCATTCTATGCTACATTGAGAGGAATTTTGAGGCCATGTCTGGATTCTGTGCAAAAGAATGCCATGATTAATTAGTTATATCTGCTAAGATCAAGAGGTAGGAAAATAGCAAGATATATGTCTTCTTTTGCCATTCAAATTAGACAATAATTCTGTCTCTTGAAGAATTAGAAATCATGGGAATCTGGACCATTAATCAACATGAGCCTTTGTCCCTGTAGTCCAGCCTCTCTAACCCAGGATAAGCATAGATGTCCCTACAGAGGACCTTTTAAACTTGAGGATGGGACCCTATCTTCAGATGCAAGCATGCAACATCTGCTGGAGTGAACTTGTTTATTTAGAGAAAACAGAATTACTACAAATGACCAAGGTCTTATAGGCCAAAGGAGTTCTACCTGAAGGCAGAGGTGGTCTTCAACTGTCCACAATGAAAGGCTCAAGTCTATGATGTATTTCAGTGATGCAGCATTCCTGGCCAACTATTTACTCCCTGTGCCACCAGAATCCGGCCAAATCCTATACTAGCTGCCTTATAGGGCTGCTCCAGGCTCCTGATGTGCCCTGGCCTTCTACTTTAGGATTCACAGTCCCATGAGACCCAACTAACCCAGCAATGACCCTTGCCCCTCTAACCTTTCTCTGAGCTCCTCATCTCTGACCACAAGAACTAAACAGTCTCATACTCTGCCCCATGAAGGCTCCAAACACTGGGCCCAAGGAGGAGCTAATTCGTTTTTTACAAGCCCAAGATAATCCAGACATTTAAATATTGATGTTCATTTCTGGGTAGCTATAAACACAGAATGGGGGGAAAGAGCATGTTTAACTGCTTCCTCTCATTCAGTCTCACCATGATAATGGCTTTGAGTCAATAAGCCCAGCTTTATGAAGAAGGGATTCATTTGAATACAAAGGGATGATCCAATATACTCTGCCTCATTATTACATAATGATCCATCCACTTGATCTCCTCCATTCTGTTCAACAACACACATCCCCACCCCTCCACCCACGCAAACTCTCTCATATACACATATAGCCACACGCTCACACATGTTTCGAAGTAGGAGGAGGGCAATGGGAATCCTGAATCTTGGACTGAAGGAAAAATAAAGCAGACTATATTCAATGCTCTATGAAGCATATCCCCCATGGCTGATGGGTCAATTCCAGATCAAGCTTGGTAGGCCATGGCTTTAGCTGTGAGGGGGACAGAGGTGGGCACTTAAGATGCCAGGGTTAGACCACTGAGCTGATATGACCAAGAAGGAACCACAGTGCCATTTCTATCTCTCTCCCAATCTGTTTATCTCCTCCAATATAGTCCTTCTATGCTTGCCTTGTTAGGTCCTCAAACACACTTTTTCCATAAGACCCTGACATCTGTTTATATTTTTTTCCTATTATTTCTTGAAAAGGCCCACCAACAAGCAGACAATATTTTGTTCCAGTGCTAATACTTCTGTTTTCATATGTATCTGGCTGTTATCACGAATGTTGTATAATCTACCCTTAGGATCTGCCTTCTTTCTAAACCAGGACAAGGCATAGCATTAAGATATAGTAACAATTGCTGGGCGCAATGGCGCATGCCTGTAATCCTTGCAGCTTGGGAGGCTGAGACAGGAGGATCACAAGTTCAAAGCCAGCCTCAGCAAAGTGAGGCTGTCTCTAAATAAAATATAAAATAGGGCTGGGGATGTGGCTCAGTGGTTGAGTGCCCTTGAGTTCAATCCCTGGTACTCAAAAAAAAAAAAAAAAAAAAAGAAAGAAAATATAGTAATAATCTTAATAATGTAGTATCCTTTGGTTCAATGAGAACTCTATTAATATTATAATACAGGTCACTGAATCACAATTTGTCTATGTATACATAATTGAAAGTTGATAATAGTTTATTTTATTTTTCTATTAACTGATAAACACCTAATTTTGCAGCAAGGAAAATTTTTTAAAATATTTTTTTAGTTGTCAATGAACTTTATTTATATGTGGTGGTGAGAATTGAACCCAGTGCCTCACACATGCTAGGCAAGCACTCTACCACTGAGCCACAATCCCAGCCCAGGGAAAATATTTTTTAAATTAAATTTATTTTTAATATTCAGGAAAATTTATCTTATTCATTTATGTTTACAGATTTTCTTCCAAACACTTGAACGATTTTGGAAGAAAAGCTCAGTCTTAGATTTCTGCTTTTGCTCCCTGTTCTTCCTCAGTATGGCTTCTGGGTACAGTGGTTTTATGGTAATAGTGGAGAGACAGGGTCTTTAGAAGAGCAGAGGCCACTCTGCATCCCGTGGCCTGCAGAAGATCCTTGGGCTCAGAACTAATGGCCATGGAAGGAGGTTTAGTAGTTCTGTTTTCAGGACATTCTGCTGGAAACTGATCCTGAAGTCTGGGCTTGTGTAAGTGATGGTCAGTATTCTCTTTCAGTTTGATTTAGAGCTGGTCATCTCTCTAGTGACTTAGTCCCATATGTGCCTTTGCGGGTGCCGAAAGCTCCCAAAAGCTCCTTGTCAGAAAGTCTACCTGACAGTCCTCTATTGCTGTTCCTAACACAGGGACAACTTCTTTTAGAAAGTTCCTACCAGATTCTTCATTAAGTTTTCAGACCTTTCTTAGGTATCTGGGTAGAATCTTGCTCATGCCACAGTAAAGAGATTGCAGAGAAGAAGTTCTCTGCTTTGGCTCACCTTGAGGTATATCTGAACTTATTTTGATGTGGCCATTCCTGGTTGCTGGGTCAAGTCACAGGCTCTTGTCTTCATAGAGCCCCAAGTGGAAAGAGAATAGAAGTTCCCTCTCTTCCTTTTTCTCTTCAATACAATACATTTCATTGACTCTATGATGCCACATTTCTTTTTATTTTCTTGTGTAACATTAAAGATAAATAACATTGCCTAGGAATCATGACACATCCTGATTCATCTTGATTTCAGAGATGGAAGAGTGTGGAAATACAGGTATATGAAAACAGTAAAATAATGTATGTGTCTAATATATGTTCCTACCCAAGGAACACTAAATCTAAGAGGAAAGATGGTAGCCTGACCACCACTAGCCTTTCTCTTGCTTCCTTTTCTTCAAAATCTCCCTGGGCCAGGGAAACTGGCTCTTCATAAAAGGGGAACCTAGCTCTTCATAAAATGATACAAAGGCTTTTCATTTCTTGTCATGGTTTCTCCCATTACCCCAAAGGAGCAAGCTGTATTTCCCCCACTGTGGAGGAAATTCAACTAGTGAGATTTTTTTTAGTATGAAGAGATTGAATCCAGAAGCACTTAGCCACTGAACCACCCATCCCTATTTTATATTTTACGTCTAGAGACAAGGTCTTGCTAAGTTGCTGAGAGCCTCCCTAAATTGCTGAGGCTGGCTTTGAACTTGCAATCCCCCTGCTTTAACCTCCAGGGCTGCTGGGATTACAGACATGTGCTGCCAGAATGCCTGGCCAGAACCTAGCTTGCTGAGAGCCATAGCCAAGTAGGAATGATGCATGGCATTTTTGGTTGAAAGGTGAAGCCAGTAAGCCATTGAGATGATAATGATTATGTTAAGATGTGCATTCAATTGGAGATTAGACCCCTGCTGTCCACCTCCACCTGCTACTTTGGAGCTCTGGCAGGACTCCTAGAGAGTTCCCATTGGTTGGGGAAGTGCGGTAGGAGGGAATTCCGGAGGAGGGATTTCCTGTTGGTGTAGTGTGTCCCGGGAGAAGGCCGCGTGCGTGGCATTCGCGGGAGTTTTGGAAATAAAGTTTGTTCCTGCTTGAGTGGCTCGTGATTTTGTGCCCAGCCAGACTGCAGCACTAGCTCTTCATAAAATGATACAAAGACTTTGAAAAGAACTCTCTGTTTTGACAGAGTCTGGCTTTCAAGACTACATGGACTTGAGGCCAGATGCCATAGTGCAGAGCTGTAATCCCAGTGATTTAGGGGGCTGAGACAGGAGAATCATAAATTTGAGGCAATTTAGTGAGGCCCTAAGAAATTTAGCAACCTATCTCAAACTTAAACAGAAAAGGTTGGGGTTGTAGCTCAGTGGTAAGATCCTCCTGGGTTTAATCTCCAATACCACCTCCCCCCCCCTCCCCCCCTCCCCGGCAAAAAAAGCATTGACTTGTGACAAAATTCTCTTTTGGATATCAGAAATCAAATAATAGTTGTGCTTTGGAACTGGAATGTCCCCCAAAGGCTCATGTGTTGAAGACTTGGTTCCTGATGCAGCAGTGTTCAGAGGTGGGACTTTGAGAAAGTGATTGGATCATGAAGATTCTGATTTCATCAATGGATTAATGTATTGATGGATTCATAGCTGAATGAACTATTGGGAGGTGGTAAAAATTACAGGAAGTAGGACCTAATTGAAGGGAATGGGCCATTGTGGGTGTGCCCTTGAGGTTTATATCTTGTCCCTGGAACCTTCCTGTCTAGTTTCTTCCAGGCTTCTATGAGGTAAGCAGCTTTACTCTACCATACCTTTCCCACTGTAATGTTCTATCTCACCATAGACCTGTGGCAATGGGGTCAAGCTACTATAAATCGAAACCAGTGAAACTGTGAGTCAAATTATATCTTTACTCCTTTAATTGTTTTTCTCAGGTATTTTGTTACAGCAATGGAAAACTGACTAACATATTAGTTTTTTGTTTTTGAAACATTTCTGTTACAATGCTAAATTTTTCTGAAGCATGTTTTTTGGATGCCTCTGGCAAAATGGGGAGGAGGATTCAGTTAAAGAAAATACAAACAAGGAAAAAAAAAAACTAAGGCACATTAAAATCTTACCAAAAAAATATATACTGTTTTGTTTTTATCTTTCCACAAGTCCTAGCATAGAGCAAGGAGCAAAATGGACATACAGTAAATTCTAGCTAAAAAACAAAGGACAAAAATATTTCAACTTGTTCCCTTAGTTTCTTTTTGTGAATAACTTGGAAGGCAGAATTCATATCATTGAATATTTTGATAATTTCACACAACAAAAGCATTATAGGTCTTGTTTTCAAGAGATTCAATGTGGATGCTGACTTAGTAGTTGACCCCTTTGCTATTTCCAAATTGATAATATCTCTCCCACCAAAAATAACTCTGAAACCCTGTACACTTTTGTATTCTTTCTGTTGCAATCTTTGGGTGAGGAGTGAACATTTGCTTCTTTTTGCTATTCTAGTATTGATATCTCTCACAGGCAGAACAGAGGTTATACATGAAAATTGATACTATTATCCTGTATGGATATTACTTTTTTAATATTATTTTGGAGCAATCCAAAAGGGAAACTCCAGGGGCAGATCTTATTGTACTGTAGAATTCTGGTCTGTGACCAAAGCTTTTTTCTTCCTGGCATTCTTTAAAAAAAAACCTTCACTGAGATGCCTGTTGAGTTTATAGGAGTGGCTTCTCTAGTCAGGACTTAACTGTTTGGATGAGGAACAGATATCTCATAAGGGCTTGGCTCTTTTGCTAACATGTTCTCTAGATACTAAAATCAAAATCTAATTCTAAAGTAATTGGCAGGTCAACAGTTGATAGTATTGCAAGTATTCAAAAAAGAACATAATATGATTGCATTGATATAAATTGGTAGCTGAAAGGAGAGAAAAACTTTCAGAATCCCCTGGAATTTTTCCTTCACATTTTTCTGCAGCAAAGCCTCATTCTTTCATACATTTTCAGGTGAAGTATTTTAATCATATAACTTGAATTTAAAATAAAATTTTGGGAAAACTATCATATATCTTTAATTGTGCATTTTGAAGTATATTTGCACAATATTCAGTGCAAAATTCTCTCTCTCTCTCTCTCTCTCTCTCTCTCTCTCTCTCTCTCTGTGTGTGTGTGTGTGTGTGTGTGTGTGTGTGTGTGTGTGTGTGAATGTGCATGCATGCAGCATTGTGTGCAGCAGTGAATCTCTACTAAACCTAAGTTTGATATGAAACTCATCAAGAGTGGAAGTGAAACTGGGCATGGTGATACACACCTGTAATTCCAGCAACTCAGGATGCTGAGGCAGGAGGATAACAAGTTTGAAGACAGCCTTAGCAACTTAGGCTCCAGATAAGAAAATAAAATACTGGGTATATAACTTCAGTGGTAAACTGTCCATGATTAAATTCCCAATACAAAAAAAAAAAAAAAAGAGTGAAAGTGAGTGGATATTTCTGAAATTCACTTTACAGATACAGATACCAATGATAATGCCAACTTATTACCAGTTTTGCAAACTGATTTTTAGAATCCTAAAAGAAAGAAAAATGTTAAGTTTGAAGATTTTTGTTATATACTGGAGAAATTACTGGAAAGGGAGCATTTCTTCTTAAAGTTACAAACTTTTTTAGCATCAAATGTGATCTAATATTTCCTCATCAGTTTTTCCTTCTGTTTGCAATAGTTCTGAGCAGGGTTTCCCACCAGCAGGTTAATAGGATGCAACACAGAAAAAGGGCCGGTGAATCTGTTTGTTACAGTCTACTTAGGAAAGCTATGGCTACAATGCTCAGTGCTGAAGTCAGGGGAAAAGCATCATCTAAACACAATCCAAGGAAAATGCAAGCTGATACAGCACAAAGATGCTTTGTTTAAGAATGGCAGAAATTTCCAGCAACTATCTGGAAAAAAAAATTTGCAGGATGGGAGGGAATGTAATCAAATAACAAAACAAACCCAAACTAAAAGAGAATCTTTATAAACCAGCACAAGGACACTTTGTTTTTAAGTGCACACAATGAATTTTAAAGATCTTTGTTCAGAAGGGAAATAAAGTATTATGAAGGACTGACACATTTGATGGATGGATGGTTTCTGAAAAACCACATTATCAATTACTTTTTCCTTGTTTGGCTCCAGTCCAGTAATTTTTATTTGAACAAGCCACATGCTAGCACAGTTTTGATTGCAGGAAGTGACTGGTTGTTGTTAGAGGATACTATTTCACTGGTGGGCTTATCTCTTCCTTACCCCCCCCCCCTACTTTCTGATGTGACTCTGATATGAAAGGCACAGCTTCAGTTGTTATAAACAGAGTCTGGGATTGTTTGATAGACCCACCCGTGTTTTGCTTTCAGTTCTGTGGTACAATCCAGACAATGTATTCAGCAGTGCTTCAGAAGACAAACACTTGAATTTGGTATATTTCTGTCCTCAATTATGATATGAAATTTTTATTTCTCTCAAGTTTGCATGTCATATAAATGTTAGCAAAAAAGAGTTGTGAATATTATACCATTAAAAAATACAGATTACATACTATCTCTACTGAAGAAAAAAGGATCATTATGAAATAATCAACCTAAAACTTATCAAGGATATTTTCAGACAATACAGTGCTTTGTTCTAACTTTGCTTGTTTTTTTTTTTAAATCTTATTAAAACAAGTGCATCAGAACACCATTTATTAGTGAAAATATAAGAAATACAGGTAATTATGTTATATTATTAAGTACTATCAGTTTTCCTCTGTAATTAAAGAAAGATTTAAGGGAAGTCATCAATGGGCAGGAAATTATCTATTTGCTCAATGGAGGAAATATAAATTAAGCAACCATTTATTGACTCATTGGTTCTTATCAAAATTCTTCTAAAGAAGAGCTCATAGCCCATATATATACATATAATACAATATCTATATATATTAGTAACTACAACTTATTCCCTGAAAATAAAATAAAGAAAACAATTATATCTAAATGTCTTATTTCTTTCTGGTATGGAAGAAAATGGCTTGGAAAATAGCAAAATAACTTTCTAGAAAAATAGTCTTGGGTTTGAATCTTACTCCGCAATTTGCTGATTGGGTGAATTTGGGCAAGTTAGGGAAACTGCCTTAGTTTCCATAGACTCCTCTGTAAAATGATAATGAGAAGGAGACTAAGGTATTATATTTAAGCATTTATATGACAGTATGTGGCACATTCAATGTTAGTTACTGACGGGGTAACTTGGGGGATAAACAGAGGTCATTTTCAGGATACAACAGAGCTCAATGTAGCAAGGGTCATCATCTGAACTTTTCAGTGCTCCAAGTCTTTACTCTTATAATGTCAACAACAAAATCACACATACCTTTTATCATTGTTAAGTTTCCCATTGAATTGACTAGTTAGAACTTGATTTGGCAACTCTTCCTTCTGAAGCTATATCTTTGTATATATTTGGTTTTAATAATTAGTAAAGTTCTAGTTGTTCATGCAGTAGCTTTACAGATAATAAAAATTTAATTAGAGTTACTTTGATGCAACTTTGATTATAATTTCCCTAAGCATTGCATAAATAATTCAAAAATGAATGTGACTAACATACTTCATTCAACACAAATCTAAAGTTCTCTTGAATTTTCAAAAGCTATGAGTTAAATGCAATTGTTTATGTTAGGGTATTGTAAACATTCTGCTCTCAAATTGATGGAAAATGTACAGTTAGCATACCTTGTGTGCAAGTACAATTGTTATTATACAGAGTTTTTATAGCTTAGAGCTGATCTCTGAATCTCACTAGTCTTTACAACACCATTCATATGTTTACTGTGTTCAGTGCAAATTGTTAGAGAATAATAATTGCTACATAGAAATCTAAATGCTATAAAAAGGTTGCTAGATTCATTTGCAAAAAAAAATGACGATTTTTTTATATTATCAAGTTTTTATTAAAACATTTATACAGGAAAATCACCAGCATAATAAATAATTTTATAAATGATTAATTATATCCTAAAAATTCAAAAAATAAGATCCTCCAAGGATTTAAAAATTCATTTAAGAAAACCTAAGTACCAAATTTCTAAAGCCTATAAAGGAAAAATCATCTCTACGGTATTGCTATTTAAGTCCTGGATGAATGTAATTCCTGGAAAGTATAAGATTATTTTCGGCACAACTTTCCTTTTAAAAACCTTAATTTCTCTTTAAATTCTCACTGGATAATTTACAAAAGGTGCCTTGGTTTGAATTACAAATTGAGAACGGAGAATAAGTGACTTATTTTTGCCTCTTTCCCTTTCATATAGATGTTGCAAAAAGTAGTCAGATTTAGAAATATACACTAAACCATAAAAACACTGCACAGTAGCAACTGCACTGGAAAACGTATGCCAATCATGCTAATCACAGATGTCCTATGAGATGAGGGTAAATGAAGAAAGGAGAGTTTTTAAACTGTTTAGTGGCTTTTGCCATCAAGCAATTCAAAGGGGTAGAGATAACCAAGGACAGGATAGTTAATATTACAATTTCAGCAAGTGCACTCTGATTTGTGACTCCCTCCATCACCCAAACTTTCAGTAAAAATGTTTATCACACACAGTTTGTGTCAAGGCACCTCTGAGAAGTAAAGATATCTAAACTGTAGTATGGGAAATGGGCAGATCGGCAGAGGCATGTGATGGAGATCAAGCTTTCCTCCCTCAGAAAAAAGAAATCACAGCCAGCAATGATTCAGAGAAACAGAGACCTCCCAGAATCCCTGGAGCTACTGAGAGGATATTGGGTTTCTGATCGTACATGGGTTGATGGTGAGTCATCCTTGTTTAAAGCTATAAAAACAAGAAATCCAGCAGTCTGGTAGATGAGGACATCCAATTAGCTGGGTTATGCTGATAATACTTCCTATTTTTTCTAAATGTAACTATCTTAAAATGTGAAATCATGATTTTATATGGCTATACCTATAAATTTACAGTCAATATATACTTATACTTACTCATGAGCTGGGCTAGTTACTTTTTTTCTGAAGTACACTTTTCACATTTATAAGATGGTCAAAACAACACCTGCTTTCCCTACCTAACAGGGTTTAGTAAGAAAGGAAGAGGTATTTGGAAACACTTTGTAGGACACAAAGCATTATAATTACTGTAAGGCATTAACATTAAAGAAGTGGATTCTGAAAACTCAAGGTTTTGATTCCCAACTTGTTCACTTACAGTCTGTATAATATTCAAGGGGCTATTGGTTTTTCTAAACCTCTGTTTCCTAGTCTATAAAATGGGGATTATAATAACCACCCTATCTCTTGGTGCCATTATATATTATCCAACATAATAATAAGTCATGGAACTATGTAAATACTTTGGTCTACACAGAAATAAGGTGTTAAATATTCTCTTTTTGCAGGCATTTAATAAAGAAAACAACCCCTATAATTAAAGCAATCAAATTTTGTTCTGTATAAAACCAAGCAGCAGATGCAGAAAGTGTTTCCATCAATGAAAACATCTCAGAATATCAAAGCCTTTTCTAAAAGTAGTAGTGCACTGGACTAGATAGTGAACTGTGAATGATGGCTCATTTACAGTGTTTTACACAGAATGCTATTAAAGGAAATCATGTGATTTGCCAGAATTGTTTCAAGATATATAATATTGAGAACAGCTTTTGAATTGAATAATAGCAATGAGAGCCCACATGCGACTAGAATTAAGATTATATTCCCTTAGAGTTTAGTTTACTTTATAAGATAACTGATCAATTTTCAACAAAAAGTTATCTGCAGCTGCTTTCCTCCAAACCATCTTCATTCCAGGGATTCATTTCTTGGGAAGTTTAAAAAGGTAGAAAGAAAAGGTCGTCAAGTTTAACAGATGATCTTGAATAAAAATCCTCTCCATTATGACTAATTCAACTCTGAGATATAAAAAATAGGCCAGAAGCAGTGGTACATACCTGTAATCCCAGCAACTGGGGTGACTGAGGTAAGAGGGTGGCAAGTTCAAGGCCAATCTCAGCAACTCAGTGTGACCCTCGTCAACTTAATGAGACCCTGGTTCAAATTCCAAAGTACAAAGTTCTGGGAATGTAGCTCAGTGTTAAAGGTAAAAGCTCAATCCCTAGTACCAAATAAATAAATAAATAATAATAATAATTGTAGAGATGCAAACTTTGCATTTAGGGTAGAAAAGGGTTTAGAGATTATACTTAGCTCCATTCTAGTTGAGTCACCATATAAATGAGATCAGAAAGTTTAAAGTTACCAAAGTTAACCAGATAATGGTAAATCACTACGTGGACTCCAGGTCCAGTGAAAATAACAGTGGACTTTCACGAGTTACTTTCTTGTACAAAGCAATACGATTTATAGTTATATGTTCCTACACACCTACCTAGTTCCCATGCTACCCATTTCAGAAAGTAAATATGCAGTTTTTCTCCTGTAATATCTGCCCTGCAGGCTGTTGTGATAGTTAGCAAGAGTGGGAGCTTGCATAAGGCACAGGGAGAGCAGCTGCATAGGTGTAAACCTGCTGTTCATTGAAAGTAAGAGGAATAGAACTTCAGCACCCTTCATCTCCCTTGAACCTCTTTTATCAGACCTTCAGACACTGCAGGATGGGGCTGGTTTGCTTGCTGCAGCCGTGGGAATCCTCAGGCTCAGCTTTTACCCAGAGGCAGCTGCAATACAAGTCATTCCCTGATCTACCCTCCGCCCCCATATCAGCAATAAAACATCTGCTTGAAAAGGCATGAACCAAGCAGGTAAGTTGAGTAGTGTTTAAATTACCTACTTTAATTGAATACACACTTGTGGAGTTCAGGTTCATGCAAGGTATGAAATAAGGAGGTAGACAGGAGTTCTGATCTCCCCTTCAGTACTTTCAAGCTGTAAAACCTTGGGCAAATAACTTCTTTCTGATCTTTAAAGTGGAATAATGATACCTTGTTTGTTTAAAGGCAGATAAATGAAACAGAAAAATCTCTTAGAGTTCTGCTCTAGATTCAAGGAAGGTAAAGATAATATGAGCTAATAGGAGCTTTTCTTATGGAAAGAAATCCTTTTTCTGTTTTTGTTTTCCTAAAATGGGGTCCTGTTGTACTGGCCTTAAATGTGCAAACTTCCTGCTTCAGCCTCCCAAGTAGCCAGCATTACAGGTATGCATTACTGTGCTGGGTGCCTGGTCCAAACACCTTTTTTTTTTTTTTTTTTTTTTTTAAAGAGAGAGTGAGAGAGAGAGAGAGAGGGAGAGAGGGAGAGAGAGAAAGAATTTTTTTAGTATTTATTTTTTAGTTCTTGGTGGACACAACATCTCACAACATCTTTGTTTGTACTTGGTGCTGAGGATCCAACCCGGGCCGCACGCATGCCAGGTGAGCGCGCTACTGCTTGAGCCACATCCCCAGCCCAACACCTTTTCTTTTTCTTCTTCTTTTTTATTTATTGATTTATTGATTTTTTAGTTTGTTTGTTTTTGGTATTGGGGCTTGAACTCAGTTTTAAATTTTTTTAGACAGGGTTTCACTAAATTGTTGAGACTAGACTCAAACTTGTGATCCTCCTGCCTCAACCTCTGGAGTTGCTGGGATTCCAAGGCCTGCACAACCATGCACAGCTTTTATTTATTTTTTTAATAGTGTCATTCTTGAAACAACTTCCTACATTCAGCATAGAATATAAATAAATTCACAGGTCTTTTTCACTATCTAAGACAATTGTTCAGACTAGTAAAAAGTCTAGGGTCTCCTTCGGGCCCAGAGAAGTAATGCTGACAGATGTGACTATTGATGACAGAGGTACCTATACACACCTTTATCATCCTCACACACTCAGTCATTTGTCCCATCTCAAAGCACCCCATCAGTGCTAATGTGATGAAGGTGAATTCCAAAAGGGAATTCCTACCTGCAACCAACAGATATTTCAGAATGAGAAAGACTCCCACTTCCTGTGTTGCAGCTAGTGGATCATCAGGTCGCAGGCCCATATTTATTCAAGTGAGTTCCAGATGGCCCTTCCTCCATTACACACGCCACTCCTGAGGGGGAGAGAAAGGCCTTAGTGTTCCTTCCAACAAGCAGACTTAACTGGGGACCATCTCAATGGTTTCAAATAATATAGCATTTCAGTAAAGAGGGTTCTTTTTTCTCTGAAGTCTTAGTTCATATATAAATTTTTCCATTCCACTTCCAAACCAATACCTTTCACGCTCTACCCACCCCAAAGCCAAAGGGTGCCCACTTGCCTTTTATCCACCAAGAAAGGACATTCAAACACATAAAAGTTTTGTCAGTCTCCACCACTAAACATAGAGGTAACTGGTGATGACAGCTCTATCTCATCAGATAAGTTTAGAAATTTGGCACTCTCTTAAGACACTGATGTAGTAAATCTTTTCCATCTTTTCTTTTTTAAATTATTAATTAATTAATTAATTTTAATTAGGTATATATGACAACAGAATGCATTTTGATTCATTGTACACAATTGCAGCACAACTCTTCAATTTTCTGGTTGTACACTATGTGGTGTCACACCATATGCGCAGTCACACATGTACCTAGGGTAATGATATCCATCTCATACTACCATCTTTCCTGCCCCCATGACCCCTTCCCACTCCTCCCTCCCCTTTGCCTAATAAAAGTTCCTCCATTTTTCCCACTCTCCCCCACTCCCCATTATGGATCAGCATCTACTTATCAGAGAGAACATTCGGCCTTTCGTCTTTTGGGACTGGCTTACTTCACTTAACATGATATTCTCCAACTCCATCCATTTACCTGCAAATGCCATAATTTTATTGTCTTTTATTGCTGAGTAATATTCCATTGTGTATATATACCACAGTTTCTTTATCCATTCATCTGTTGAAGGGCATCTATGTTGCTTCCACAGTTTAGCTATTGTGAATTGAGCTGCTATAATATTGATGTGGCTGCGTTATTATAGTATGCTGATTTTAAGTCCTTTTATCTTCATCTTTTCAGAGATGAAACAGTAACGAGTCAGCTACCAAGGAAGCCTACTACTGAACTAGAAATGGATCTGCATGTTCTTGATTTTCTATGACCATTGCTGTTTTAGTTGTATATTCAAAGCAGAGTCTGGCATTTCTGAATTGTGTACACAGCCTCTGTCTCAATTAAAAGTTTGCTATCAGTCATTAGTGGGTTGAGACAGTGGCAGAGCCAAAGGGATGTAGGGACGGGAGGGTGTGTGCCTCTAATCATCAGCTGCCCCAAAGTAAAAGAAAAAATAAAAAGATGGAAAAAGGATGCGTTCCTAATTTTAGGTTAGGAATGAATATGGGTTCCTTAGGACCCCTTTAAGATTGGTAATCATCCTGTCACTCTCTGCCTATAATCCTTTCTCCCTCCACAAGTGCTTTCTATTACACTCAGAACTGAAAATAAATGCCTTTATCACACATAACAAGTGATATGTGACCCAGAACTGTAGATGTGGTCAGGATTTAATCTTTTTTTTTTATTGGTTGTTCACAACATTACAAAGCTCTTGACATATCATATTTCATACATTAGATTGAAGTGGGTTATGAACCCCCAATTTTACCCCAAATGCAGATTGCAGAGGATTTAATCTTATATTACTCTGTCTTTGACATATACTAGTCTAAAAAAAAATTCCTCACAGTTATCAAAACCCTGAAATGGGGCCTTTGCATTCACCTGAAATTCGCTTCTTGGTATTTTTTCCATGGCTGACTCTTTCTTTGCATTCAATTCTCTGCTTAAATGTCACTTCCTCTGAGAAGCCTTCTATAACTTCCCATCTGAGCTATTTTCATCACTGCAGCACTTACCACCACCTTTATATAGTACCCCTACTTGCTTAAATCTCTCTCTCTCTCCATTAGAATGTAAGCTGCACAGTGCATGGTGACACTCCTCTATAATCCCAGCAGCTCAGGAGGCTGAGGCAGGAGGATCACAGATTCAAAGCCAAACTGCCAAATTCAGCAATTTACTGAGGTTCTAAGCAACCTAGGGAGACCCTGTCTCAAAATAAAAAAGGGCTGGGAATGTGGCTTGGTACTTAAATTCAATCCTTGATACAAAAAAAAAAAAAAAAAAAAAAAAAAAAAGGAATGTAAGCCCCAACAGGCTTGTATTATTTACTCTATCAGTGTCTGGGTACAATCAGGAGAGAAAATAATTTGAACAATAAAGTTCGGTGTAAAAAATTATCACCTATTTAGGGAACTGGAGCAAAGAAGGACTGGTAAATGGAAAGAACTCTAGAACATACAGAAATAGCAGATAACAGGAGCAACTGACCCTAGGGCTGAGATAGATTTACCCCCACAAAAGCTCTTTCAACATCCATACACATTCTAGGGCTGAGATTCAGATCCTATTGTAAGGACACAGCTGTAGCTCTCTGAATAATAGGCAGAAACTGCAGGAAACCTGCCTTGTGGAACTTGCCAGAAACCCACACTCCCGAACTCTCTGGAAATTCATTTTCTGCAGTGCAAGGGGGAAGATGTTCAGGGAGTTGTGGGGGTTCTGGAGGAAGCTACTGGGTGCTACATCATGGCATTTGTGCTTTAGGAAAATGCCTATCATGCATTCTACAACCAGGAAGCAAAACCTGTTCCTCCTGCAATGCCTCTCCAGTGCCCTCTATTGACAAAACTTTTGTTCAAAGATGGAAAATATTTCAAGGGCCCAGATCCATTTTCACTGAGCCAGAAAACAAGTTGAGTTTAGAGCTAAGAGGCAATAACTAAATAATACCCACATTTGTTGTTAAATTTCCATATTATGGCACATAATAGGTGCTCAGTAAATATTTTGGGAAGTAGGAAGTAATTTACAACATCTAACCCTGAGTAAAAAGTGTACCTGCTTGGCATATATCAGAGATTAGACATCCCCCAGGTCTAGCTCCAACTTGAATAATGCTGCTGGATCCCTCCCCCCAGTAGGAATATGACAAGTCTTCGAATGATTTCACAGTTTGGCTCAATAATTCATGGGCGCAGAAAAGGAGACAAAACAGTCATGAGCCCTACCCACCTGCTGTGTCTGGGCCAGAGCTGGGCATGGTTGCCTCACTTGGCATCTTTCTGAGACACTGCTATCAGTTATGTAGATCTACCACATGGCCAAAATGTGGAACATATCCAAGGACTGTAGTTTAAAACTGTACTTAAAAAAAAATTACTGATTTCTCTAACCACTTTTTTGTTGACATACAGTCAAGAGAGATTAGGGGAAAGGTCTCTATATAAGCTATTTGGTATTTCTTAACACAGTGTAATTTCTCTTCTGTTCATTAACCCTTTCAATAGCTTTCCAGGTTCTATAATTAGAATTCTCACTTCCTATCCTGGGAATTAAGTGCATAGAATTTCAATTAAAATGGTCCAAATAATGCAACAGCTTTCTATATTGACACAACATGGTATTATTCATTAATGCTATCAACAAATATTTACTGAGCACCTACTATGTGCCATTCATCATTCTGGGCATTTAGAGTGTAGTATTGAATACAACCAAGTTCCTTTTCTCATGGAACTTGCTAATATTCTGATTGAAATAAAGAACATGCAACTTCCTACAGAGGCACTATGATGATTTAACAAATTATTGTAAAGTTCCAGTGGGAATAAATAACCAACTTCAGAATGAAAGATGGTTGTTGGTATTCTTAGAAAATTGAATGTTTTACTGTATCACTCAATTTTTCTAACTTTTGATACTTGGGAATGTTTCAGAACAGCATTGTCCAGTGGACTATGTGAGCCACAGAAACCAACTTAAAAAAATTCTTTAGTGGCCAGGTTAAAAAAGTAAAAATGAGGCAAAATAAATTTAGAAATATATTTTGTTTAACTGATATATCCAAAATGTTATAATTTCAACGTGTAATCCTTATAAATTAATGAGGCACTTTATTATTATTATTATTATTATTTTTATTTTACCAATTCTTCAAAATTTCCTGTGTAATATGCACTGAAAACCCCTCTTGTTTTGAACTGACCACATTTCAACAGCCATACATGCCTATATTTGAGGTGGTGAAGGTTCTGAAAACAACCAAAATATTCCTTTATTCTCTTACTTTGGGGATAGAGGAGAAAATATTTGTTGAATTGCAACATTCTGCAAACGTCAGTTCTGGATTTTTAGGGGGAAACTGGAGGCAGGTGGAGGCCAGCTTAGCCCTCCTTTGCATTATCCTCCACAGTGACCAGCCCAGAAGTCCAATAGAATGTGATAGGTTAGACTTTAAATCCTTGATTCATCCGCTGAGGAAAGGATATCATTAAGCAAAATGGCTTTCCATTTTTGTTCTAACAACACCATCTCAGCCAAACTCAAGTTAGAGTAGGAAAAGGACGCTCAGAAATGGACGTCCGCAACCCGGTTCCATTAGCTAATCCTCTACTTGACTTTTTCTGAATCCTTCCGAGTCCCATTAGGGAAGGCTGTGGGCTCCAGGAGACTCTCCTTAAACTGAGAAGCTGCCCCCGGCTGGATGGGCACCAAGAGTGGCTTGGCCCTTTCCCTAAGGACGTCCTTCCTAGCTAAGGCTGATCCTACTTTCCTTTCTGCAGCCTTTGCCCACTCCCCTCCCTCCGGTAGCCCACCCTCCATCTTTCTGGGTCTTTCTGGGTCCCCCCGCTTTGTTTCAACTCTGCACGAACTTGACTTGCTCCTCTAAAGACCGGAAAAAAAAGAGGGCAGTCTTCCGACGGACCTTGGGGAGGGAAGAGCCAGGGGCTTACAGGGACGTTTTCTGTGTCCGACACCCAGCTTGCCTGCTGACCTTTAATCTGCGGGATTCGGGTGACCCTCGTGGCAAGGATTTTTTAGAAATGGGGCGACCCTCGCCCCCGTGCCTTTAGCCCCACAGAAGACTCCACGGTTAGGCTCGCGCGACCCCTGGGCAGAGAGTCTTGGTCGCTTTCTTCCTGAATCACTGGGGGAGGCAGCCCTGCTTCGGGGTTAATCTGCAAGCACAGACCCCTCGAGGCCAGGCAAAGGGGGAAAGCGGGGGACACGCTCCCCACCCTCGCCCCAGCTACCATCTAGCGACTCCGTCTTCGGCTCTAAACAAGAACAGGGGCCCGAGTCCGCGTTCACACGGAAAATTATGCCGGCTCCAGCGGCGCGTAAAATTGATGTGAACCGAACGAAGTGGGATCAGCGTGATCCTCCCTCTCTTGTCTCAACAGGGGTTTCGGCGCGTTACACAAGGCCGAGCTTGTCTCTTTAAGAAGACATTGGACCCTAATTAGTCTACCTTCCTGGAGCGGGCGCGGAGCGTGGGGCCGAGGGTGTTTGGGTTGGGTTGGTGGGAGGATGAGACTGGAAGATCTTCTGACCAGCCACCAGTCTCACCGCCCCTCCACCTTCTTTATTTTGCCGCCACCACCGCCACCAACACCTAGTTCTGAAGATGCAGCCAGGGCAGCAGCAACGGCAGCCGCGGCTGCTACTCCCGGCCCCACGTTACTTTGATTGACAGCTGAACAAATGTTTCCCCGGTTCGAACGCTCGCGCTAAGGAACGTCAGCCAAGGCGAAGCTCCGCCTTGGGCGGTCCGTCTCCTCCCTGCCTCCGCCAACTCCATCTCTTTTCGTTCATTGGTTAGAGCGACCCGCGACGCTCGGCCCCCACGTGGGTTTCAGCACGGTTGGCTCCTCCTCCCTGGCTTACCATTTGTCAGCAGTGAAATGATGGGCAGTAACACAGAACGGCGATTAATGTTCAGCCATCTCTGATTGGTTGCTGAAGACGCCTACCGTGCCTGGGGAGGGCGGGGCGCTTGGAAAGCGCCCCAGAGCAGTCGCTTGGCCGGCCGGTGATTGTAGTCAATCTGGCGGGCTATTCAGCCACGGTCGCTCAGGGAGGACTACATCTCCCGGGATGCTTCGCGGTCCCTCCGCGGAAGGTTGTGAATATGTATCAGAATGTTAATGATTAGCTGCTGCTAAATTTGGTCAAAGAAGTCACCTACACAGAGCGTGTTGTTAGAGCTGTTCTGAGCGGGTGTTTGGGCTGTTGGCTGCTTTCTACCCCCTCTCTTACACACTTGTATATTATTTTGAGGTGGTGTTCGCAGAGTTTGAAAGGAGAGAATTTTTTTAAAAAGCCGCAAGCGTTTCACTCTTTATTTTTATAATCCCCTTCAATTTGGGGTTAAAAAAAAAAGACAAGAAAACAGGAAGGAAGAAAAATAAGGAAATGAGATGTGGTAAAAGAAGCTAAAAGGTGCCTTTTAACATCGTTGTTCTGAACTGAAAAATTCTCCAGAGAAACCAAAAAAGCACCGCCGAGACCTCTTCCGAACCAAAGGAGTTTGTGTTTGCTTTTAGGGAAGAAGAGAGATCATTCATTCGGAGGAATAACAGCCAATTAAAAGACAAATAAAAAAAAAGTTTGGAGTGGGACGCAGAGCGAGCGGGCGGCGGTGCCGGCGGGCGGTGGGCGCAGAGCTCGCACTTTCCCGGCCGCAGCGCCGGGCTCGGCGGGCGCGCCTCGGCGGAGCGAACGTCGGAGCGTTGCCGCGGGAGACGCGCGCCGGACAATGCCCGTGGCGGGCCAGTGACGCCCGCGGGGAATGCGGAGCGGTCCGGCCGCCGGCACCCAGCCGCAGCGCGTTCCTACCGCCCGCGTCACGCGAGACCCGGCGGGGACCGGGACCGCCCGAGCCTCCCCTCGGACCCGGCCGTCCGCCGTCACTACCACCACCTCCACCACCGCCTCTTCCTCGGGGCCATTAAAGCCAATGAGCCGCGCGCCTCTGCCTAGCGCAGCCAACTAAATCGGTTTGGATGATTCGCGACCTGAGCAAGATGTACCCGCAGACCAGACACCCGGTGAGTGCGGCGGCCCAGGCGCGGGTGCGCCGGGGGATTCCCCGCGTCGCCCCCCTGCGCGCCGAGTTGTGTCTTTTGGCCGGAGGGGCGTGGAGAGCTGCCCGAAATGGGCACTAAGCTCCCGGGGCCGCCCGCCTACCACCAGGCCGCCACCACCCCTAACCTCCCCGGCTTGGTGGCACTCTCCGAAGGGGTGTAGAGAGGCAATTGAGTTGTGGCCATTTTCTTATTGTTGTCTTTGAAGCCCCTGGAAGCCGCGCGGAGCGGTTTGCCTTCTCCGCGCCTCGACTCCGGGGAGAGGGGGGGTGGGGGGCGTTCAGCTATGAAGGAGGCGCGACTCCACGCCTGGGCGGAGAGGGCGCCCTCGGCGGCGGCGCTGCTGGGCCGGCTGCGGCTCCGGAGTGCGGGGCGCTGGCCCCTCGCGCTGCGGGCCCCCGGGGCGAGTGAATGAGCCGCGAGGGTGGCAGCTGAGCCTTGCTGCCCCCGACTGACCGCGGCCCGACGCCATGGCGCGGGTCCCCCCGACGGGCCAGTTTCGATTGCGGGTGGGGAGGCAGTGGGCGCGGCGCCCCAGCCCCCCGGCGCCCGTCGTTGGCCAGGGAAGGGAGCCCGGCTCAGACCTGACGGGAGCGGGTGGCCGCGCGCCGCGTTGGGGGCTACCCCGAAACCAGCCCCTGCCGGGCTGAGGGGGCGACCAGAGTGGGCGGGAGGAGACTTTGGATCGTGTTCAGCCTGCCTTTGCGATTAACCCCCACCCCCTGCCAGCGCCGCTCGGAATGTTTTCTCCATCTCTGCTTCGCCTGTGATGTGGGCTAATTAAATATTTTATTGTTGTTCTTTAGGCACCGCATCAGCCTGCTCAACCCTTTAAATTTACAATTTCCGAATCCTGTGATCGGATTAAAGAAGAGTTTCAGTTTTTACAGGCTCAATACCACAGGTAACGATATTGACTTTAGCTGATCCTCCTGTTTGCTTAGCTCTTGTCGCCTACCCCCCGCATACACACACAAACACCCTCCTTCCTTTTTTTTTTTTTTTTTTTTTTGGCCTCCACAAAGGTATTATTATCATTTTTTCCCACTCTGGGCAGAAGGGCATGTCAAGGCCTTTTTTCCTTTAGGCAGGTGTAAAGAAATTAAGCGTATCTTTTTTTCTCCCATTTAAAAAAAAAAAAGGCAGAACAATCGAAACTGGGGAGTCTTGGAAAATGCTGAGACAAAACTTTCCATATTGATTTGTTGGAGCCAGGAGAATGGAACGTTGAGAAGATTCTGAGGCCTTTTGACTTCCTTGGTTCTTTATTACTCTAGGCTTGAATCCTTCTTTTTGCTACTCCTCCGAATAGCCAAGAGCTAGTGAGCGATTTCATTACTTTGATGCTGAACAAAATGTTTTCATCTTAGAGGCGATTATTAGACCTAGAGTGCCTTTGAGACGTATTTCTTTTGCTGGCTTTTTAATGATGCATAATTCTTATTTCATAAATTCAAGAACTAAAAACAAGTCACTGAACCAGATCAACACTTTGCCCCTGGGTGGTGGTATTCAACTTCTCTGTGTGTTTTGGAGGGAAAAAACAAGACATCATTCATAAGACTCCTTGATTCATATTTTCATTAATCTCTTCGTACAACATTAAAGAAAAAAAACTTCTTGTGAAATTTGGGAGGAATTATTTGTGTGTTTATGTGTAGTCATTACTGACGTTTATTTCCTTGTTCTTGTTTTATTAACTGAATTTAATGAACATTGAATTCTGGATGAAGTTCCAGAAATAAATTGACTCGAGGGTTTATTTCTTCAAAACTTATTTAAAAGGTCAAAAAGAAAAACCCACATTTGATCCTTACTGAAGGGGCATACATGTTCAGGCTGGTTCTAGTCTAACCTTTCTTTCCTCCCTTTCATAATGAGGTGATTTTTAAGATTGTTGATTTGGTGTTTGTAGGTGAGGATTCAGAGGAAAGCATGTGTATTTAGATTTGAAGGATGTAAATTAAGTTCTACACTGTACTTAAGATTTTCCTATGTCTCAAACAGTCTGAAGCTGGAGTGTGAGAAACTGGCCAGTGAGAAGACTGAGATGCAGCGGCATTATGTCATGGTAAGAAAACTATCACAGATTCTAAGTGTCTAGTAGTTTGGGATACCAAAAACGAGACTAGGTTGAAATTGCTAGAGGCTTCAGGATAGATCACAGTGGCCTTGCCAGTGTAGTTGAGGTTGTGGGAATGTGAACATTAGTAACCTGTAATTCTAGGATGTTAGAACTTGCTTTTGACAACCAGCTTTGATTTGAATTTTCAAAAAGTTCAGTTGCATAGGGTATAATTTTCTGTGCTTTGTTTTTACAAATTGAAACAAAACAAAACCAAACCTCATTTATGTTTTGTTCAGTTGCAAGCAAAATGTTTTTGTTAGTGGTTTTCTTTGTTGTTTTATTGCTCTTGCTCCAAACAATTTTAACCAGTTTTTCTATGTACTCTTATAAAATTTTAATGCCTTATTTTTAAAGAGTGATGGCTTAGACACTGAAACTATTCTCTAATTTTTGCCTCATTATTTGTTACTATTATGTGTGCATTTTTGTGTGTGTTTTCAATTTCTGTAGTGTTATATTGGTTTGAAAAGTGTTGATTTGTTCTGCCAGAATTTCTGTTATGCCAGTTACAATACATGTTCAAAAAAATTAGATCTGCTTTTACAAAAGTATCATGAAGCATATTTTTAAGATTGTTCCAAAAGGCACCAGAGTGATGCATTAATTCATTTTCTCTCAAGCTTTTTGCTTTGAATGTGTGAATGTGAGCAGTACCCTTAAAATGAGAAACAACTCTTCAGTAATAGTACCTTTTCTAATCATTCAGTGTTTGTACAAGACAAGATTTCTGCTGTACTTAGGAGTTAGTCGTATGGTACTGAATTATCAGATTTTTTTTTGATTCATCTGCTTATGATGTATAAAATAATTGCTGCCAAGAATGCTGTGTTTGAACATTAATTTTTTTTAGTTTTGAGTCGCTGTCTTAGAATCTGTGTCTTAAGGTGGCTTTTAGCTTATTAGGCTAAAGATAGTAATTGGGCATCTCTTTGACTTATTGGCATAAGAATTAGAGATCTTTTGGTTACATTAGGCTTTTATGTTTGTTGTTTGTTTTGAACGTACTTGGGGCATTTTGAACACGAGGCAGATTATTTGATGAAAGGCACAAATTTAATTGCTTTTCCTTCTTTGACAGTATTATGAAATGTCCTATGGGTTGAATATAGAAATGCACAAGCAGGTAAGTTATTATTTCTTTATAACCATTTTAAATGAGTAATACTGATGCACTTTGGAAACAAAATTTTGTTTTGTAGTTTTCTGCACATTGTTGTGGCTACCTGTATTTTAAAAGACTGGGTATTGGAGAGAACATTATTTGTTCACAAGTGGTTCCCCATCTTTCGTCTGCATTAACCTAATTTTAAGCATTTAAAATATCTTTACAAAATCTGAATACAGATTAAACTTTGTTCATTTTCAAGTCTGGATGCTAAATTTTAAAATATATCTTTATCTTTTGAGAGACTTGCTTTATGTATTTTGGTCATTGCAAACATGTCATATAGAAAACCTTTTCTTTGAAAATATTGAAAAGTAAAATTATAAATTATATATAGTCTTCATTGGCTTGGTGTAAAAGAATAGATACAGGGTGAGCAGGGAGGGTAAAAATGAAATCTGTGGAACTACAAAAGAAATTGATGTAAAATCCTTGTATTGGTCCCCTGAGGCTACTTAGTTGGGTCTTACCAGGAACTGTAACCGTTACTTCCAAATTTGTACAGAGTAAATGAGCTTGATAGGAGGATGTGATAATGTTCAACACTGGGTCTTGAAATCTAGCAATTAGTTCAGCCAAAAAAGGGTGTGGGGGGGAAGTTTATGATTAGTTGAAAGCATTGAAATATGTGACTCAAATAGGCTTTTTTTTTTTTCTTTTTTCTTTTTGCAGGAGAGCAAATGAAATAAATGGTTTACATTTTCTAGACAAAACGATACTGTGTGTGTGTGTGTGTATATATATGTATACGTGTCTGTATATGTGTATATCATGTAGGAGTAGTAATTCCTTTAGGAAAGTATTTATTTTTAGTGGTCTGCTAGTGAAACTGCCTCAGGTCTCATTAACCATTTCAGAATAGGTGTGTATATGTTTGCCTGCTGAGAAAAAGACAAGAGAAAAGTTCATGGTCTTTCTTATTTATGGTCAAGGTGATTTTCATTACCTTCTAAGTTTAGAAATGATGAAATGACCATATATCATTTAGTGTATCTTTAAAAGATGACTGATACACAGTATAGGCAATCATAGTATTTGAAAACAAAAATTTGAGGAAAAAATGTGATATTACTTACACTGGGGACTTTATTTCGGATACTCTTTTACTTTGCTATTTGGTTATGCTAATATTAGCATTATAATATAGTTTTCCAGGTGTTAAATTCTTATTTTGACATCTTTACCATTTTTGTTTAGATTAGTAATATAAATATCTCCTGCTTAAACAAAATCCATTCAAGCTTATGGATGGACTTAGCTCTACTTTACAGCAATAAATTACATGAGAGATATTGTTTGTTAATCATGCATTTAAGGTTTGGATCTTGTACATGTCTTTTTTGTTGGTGGTGGTGTTGTTCCTCAGTCCACCCCCTCCTCCCAGGATTAATTAAAGATCAAACCAGACTAATGTCCCTTTATTTCTCCTTCTGTACCTTGTTTACCCTAACCACTTAGTTTTCAGATCCCCTTGTACCACTTTTGTTTCTGAAGAGCACATAACTTGTATTTCTATATGTATGTATTTCTTTTTGCTGTTGGTGGGTTTGTGAGATCCCTTAATTTTACACATTTTGTACCTCTATAATTCTGTCATCTTCTTGTCCAGCTGGCCTCAAATGCTATCCATTTAAAATTGAGAAGAGAACATTTTCCCTTTTTTTCTCTTGCTTTTAAATTCAATCATATCAAGAATCCTGAGGGCAGTTTATCACATTATGAAATACAGACAGCCCTGCAAACCACCTACTTATTATATTTTCTTTCTTTCTCCCCTTAAGCACAGAGGCATATCTGTCTTTATTTGTTTTCCTAGGCAGACAGTCTTAGTTCCTCTTAGCCTCTCTTCCAGATGCACTCACTGGATACCCCTGTAATGGAAAGCAGCAATAATGCAGGGAAGTTGCCCTGCAGCATAATTGGGACTGTTCTCAAGATCGGGTTAGGCTTATTCACTTATTAGATTTGTGTCTCAAAGGGTTCAAGAGTAGGAGTCCCAGGAGTCCTTGGAAGTACCTTAGTAATTGGTGGCCCTGATATTTGAAACCTTTGTGTATTTTTTGGTTAACGTTCCTGTTCTTTAGGGCTGCAGCCAGCCACAGATTATTTATTTTTACAGAAAATTTTCACTAAAACAGAAAATGATGGTTGTGATGGATTCATGACTCTGTGACTTAGCAAATTGATAAAAAGAAAAGTATGACACAGTGACAAGGGGAGAGGGGCAAACATTTCTCCTCCCTCCCCTTTTGGTGTGATGCTCATCATCAGCCACCCTGTGTTGATTCTGATAGAGAACTATAAAGTGAAACCTATGGGGAATTTGTCATTCTGAAATGAAAGCTAATGTAATTAGTACCAATTAAAGTACATTTAGTAAATTGGATTTAATCTTAATTAAGCCTGCATAATGTTGCCAATTTTTAACAATTATGTTTGAGAACATAATTAATTTAAATTTTGGTAACTGAGTAAATAGCATTAGTCTGGTAGAATTAGTGGATTTTTTTCTTTTTAAAGGGGAATTCAGTGACATGACATGGAATTGGAGCATAAAATATGAATCTAATTTCTGGTAATCTTTAGTAGGATTGATAGAACTGAGCAGATGAATCTGGAAAGCAACCAGAAAAGTTAGGGTGAAGTATTCTAAGCTATAATTGGAATTAATGCTTCACCACTGTCTTAAGTTCTATTGTGAAAATGAAGATGATAAATAGTACATGGTTAAAATGGCATGTTTCATTATGATGTCTTCAAAATGGAATTTTTAAAAAGTGAAAGAACATTGGCTTTTATTCCTTAAGGATTTCCCTTAAGTGTGGGGTTTTGTTTTTTGTTTTGGATGAGACAGGGTTTAGTTGTTACTACCTTTTGCTGATTGTTCTTTATAAATATAGTGTGGCTTCTAAATGGGTCAGCCACTATGGACAGATCAGAGTGATGCATGCACTTGATACATTACTAAATGCTGCTTGTTTGCATCCTTCACCTGTAATTAAAAGACGGCCTCCCCAATGGAATCTGACAGCAGTGGTTACCACTCTAAAAAGTGAATATTGGATGTAGATTAGGAGCAATGGGTATGTGAATTCAACTTACGGAAATTAAACAGATGACCATGCTATATTTGAGAATGAGAGTATCTCCGGTTTTCTGTAGTCTGAGGTCTCTTTGCTTCTAAGTTTTTATTATGTTTAGTATATGAATTTTAGAAATCATTAGAAAATTTTAGAAATCTGTAACACTTAGAATCTAAAAGTGAGTGCTACACATTTATATATAAATATATATTTATGTGTATGTAGTCTGTGTGTTTGTGTGTATTATTTATTTAAAATCAAAGCAGGAAAACTCCTGTTTCACTCCAGGCCATGTAAATTTTATTACAAGACGGGCCACAACCATTTGAGTGCTGCTAAAATATTAATTGAATAGAAATGAAAGGGCCTTGCCAGCTGATAGGATATCATAATCATAGCCTCTTTGGTCGATGGTAAATGATGATAAATGACATTAGGAACCTTTTAGCAAACTGTAATAACTACAAGGAGGGAAGCAGTATGGATTTGCATTATATCTGATACCCTCTAGTACCAAGTGGATTGCCAATACTGCTTGTTTAGCATTTTCTAAGGGCAATAGGATATTGATTTCTGACTTACAAGGAACAGCTCTATTTTCACCATTGAAAAGTATTGCAGGTTGTTAAGAAGAAATTGACTTGAAGAGGCCGACTGCTGCCCATCATGGAGCAAATAAAGCAAAACTGCCGAAGCATGGTGGAGCAGCGAGACGGGCCCTCAGCAATTTGTTGCTATTAATTTACCATGCTCGACAGCAAATCAATCGGCATCTACTTCATCTGCTGGAGAAAATGCTGTCCAGGGCAGATAAAAGGCTCGGCATGGTACAGAGAATAGACTGGATTGGCCAAAAGGAGGCTGCAGATAATGTGTAAATAAGTGAAATCAAGGCCACTGTTGCAGAGGAAGCTGTTGTTAATTAGGTTGGTGCTTTTTAGTGAACTATTTTAGAAAGCAGCTGAGGATTTGGAAAATAAGAGACTTATTGAGGTTTAAGTAATATATGACTGGCATGACATTCCAGCCTTGAGTGTACTTGATTCAAGGATGCAGTAAATTTATTTGGGGGCAGTGCTTGCAGTGGAAGTCAATTCATTTAAAGTTCAATTTAGACCAGATTTTTCCTTAAGATAATTTTTTTTTTAAAGAGAGAGTGAGAGAGGAGAGAGAGAGAGAAAGAGAATTTTTAATATTTATTTTTTAGTTCTCGGCGGACACAACATCTTTGTTGGTATGTGGTGCTGAGGATCGAACCTGGGCCGCACGCATGCCAGGCGAGCGCGCTACTGCTTGAGCCACATCCCCAGCCCCATTAAGATAATTTTTTTGAGGGGAGCATTACTAACTTCTTGCACATGTCTTGTGTTGGAAGAGTACACGGAAAAGCAGGTGTTAAGAGTATATAGGCAAAAATGTTTTTTTACGTGGTGATTTTCTTTTCAGAAATGGATGTGTTTGAATTCTTGTATATTAATGAAAGGAAACTATTATCAGATGTGGATTCTTCTACTGAAAGTAACCCACAAACCAGTGAAAGTTTTGCTGTCTTAATTTCGCTTTGTTGTATAAACAGAATAATCTAGAGGGGCTGAACAGTGGTGGATACCACTGGATTGCACAAATCTCAAAAAGATAAGTGAAATTTTGATGAATGTATAGATTCTATAAAAAGTTAAAAGCTGGGTTTGTGTGTTTGATATGGGGGGTTTGTGTTTGTTTTGTTTTTTTTTTTTTTTTTTTAAGATTTAAAGCCACCAGTCAAAACACTACTTATCCTCTAATAATATTCCACAATTAATATTAACCAAATGGAGGTTTTCGGTGGTATTTTTTCCCTCTTACCTCTCATTTTGTTATTTTAGGTTAGGGGACAAACTTCACTTTCTTCACTAGATGTATGTGGATTTTAAATAATATCTGTCCCCAAACTGTCACAGGGTCTAGCATTAGGTGGTAGCTCTCGGCAAGACCCAGTGAGCTGTCTTATTAGTTGTCACAGGCCCTGAAAGAGAAGCAGATCTAGAGGAGGAAATGCAGCCTACCAGAGTGTGTATATATGTTAATGGGAAGTATTTTCTGAGTACTGTGTATTTCCCCTTTTCACATATTAGATTCTTAATGTCTTTCTTGAGGGTATTATAGGAGAATATCTGTCGATTTTTAACTTAAAGCAGTGATTATTGAGTAGAATTAGAGTTTTCTTCCAGTGGAAGGGAACATTTATTATATATCTGGCATGTGCTCGCCATGGATCTGGGCATAGTGCCAAAATTCTTTCTTTTACTTCTTACAGTGACCCTAAGAAAGGGATTATGTCCCGACAAAAGGTGATTAAACAGGGTCAGTTTTGTAAAAGGTGATATAGTTAATGGGTAGTAGATTTAGGACTCAGATGAATTTACCTGGGAGGTTGTCTCTTGGGAAATGTCACCCACAAAGTATAAATTTAGACCCCAACTCGTTCCTGGAATGAGGAAGCCCTGGGGGGCTGGGATAGCCTTTCAGTTTATCCTTGAGCCCCAGAATTTGGGGCTTATACCCAGCACCCCTGAGTGAGGGGGATTTTCTGTAAGGCCTGGAGTCTAGGACTAGAAGGCTGCTCTCAGTGGTTGAAAGGGGAGGGTGGCTTTTACTCTTTCCCACATGTGGGCTAAGAGGGCTGCTTACTTATCAAAACAATTTGTTTCCTCCCTAGGCAACCTATTTCTCATTTGTTTACAAAGTTGTTCTTCTATTTAACTTTTATCTTTTCCTTGTGGTTTCTAAGACTATGCCTAAAGACAAGGGGCTGTTTGTTAATCATCATCTTGTGGGTTTTGAAAGGAGAAGCTGGGAGGGGAAAATGTGATGTTTTGTGGCCTCTTTGTAGTTCAGAAAGAAGTTCATAGATGCAGGAAATCACAACTCAAACTTTTAAATGAAGGCAGATGTTTTGCTTGTAATGTCAAAAGAATTTCTTTGCAGCATTTAAACAAGGAATATTTCCTTCTAATGCCCCTCAATCCCTGCTACATATTATTTATCATTTTGATAAGTTCTTTGTATCTTAGTAGGTAATATTGCTCTGAGTAGTTTGGACTGATGGACTAAAGACGGAGCTGCATCTTTAGGAAATGTTTCTGTAGGCTTGAGGAAGGTAATAGTACAGGACCATTGTTTTTCATGTTTTTTCATTTACTCTTTCCTAGAATTTTGCTTTTTTTCCTCTCTTTGCACTATGTACCAAGTCAAGGAAGCCAGTTGGGAATTTAGTGTTAGAAATGTGCATTTGGAAGTTATTTGTGCCTTTTTTTTAAAAATACTTTTTAGTTGTTGATAATCCTTTATTTTATTTACTTATTTATATGTGGTGTTGAGAATCTAACCCAGTGCCTCACACATGCTAGGCAAGCACTTTACTGAAGAGCTATAACTCTAGCCCCTATTTGTTTTTAATGAGGAAATTTTTAATGTCTTTGATGTTACTTGATAATCTGGTTTGTCACTTCTGGACAGCAATAGAGTTATTTAGTGGCTTGAAAGAGAGTGAAAGACATGTGATTTCTAGAACATACTTTCCTCGATTCCTTCCCACACTGTTGAAAAAAATTGCAGTTATCTGGCAATGGTGACTTATCTAGTGGTCTTAAAAAAGGTAAGTTATTGTTGCAATCTATGAGAAACAGCAGGCTATATATTTCAGCATAGGCAACTGAGTACTCTGATAATGACAGTTTGCAAGGTTTATGATTTGTCAGAAGTAAGTACACTGTAAACAGTTTACAAAATTATTACTTTGTGGGGGAAGGGCCTCAGAAGTTTAAGTCAAAGTGAAAGAGCTGTTCTGATTTTGCTGTTTTAACAATGGTCAGTGGTAGTTGCTTTCTTTCTGTAAAGGGGAATAGCTGGCACTCGTCACTACAAATCTATATATCCTCTCTGTTTTCATTGGAATTGACCCAGTGTTGGTGCCAGGCACTTGCCATCTCTGTCAGTGAGCCAAAACTTAACCTCAAAAAGGTGCAGTATGTAACCTTTCCTCTGTCCAGGGGCATAAACAGACAAGGTGTGGATTTTCTTAGCTGGCTCATCAAAGAATAATACTCCAGGACATGTATGAGGTACTCTGTCCTCTGGTGAGTAATATTATCTTGTCATCCTTTTTGAAGATTTTGCTCACATACACTTCAAAATTTATACTGTGGGGAGAACATCGTCTACATTTCACAGAATGAAAGGATAACTTCTTCTCTTGTGGATACCAGATTATTTCTCTGACCTGGACTGATTGTGGTGCACTTGAATCTGCAGAGCCCTGTTTTTTGCAGGCAACCTAGGCAAAAGAGCTGTCAGGGGAAGGAAGAAGGATATTGGCTTTCTGATTTCTTAGCAGACTTGTTTTTCTTTATTGTAATCAAGTTTCATTTGTTATTGTTTTTTTAACTGCATTCTGCTTCTGAAGGTTTGTGGATTCTCTTAGTTACAGAATTTGGAAAGGTAAGGAAATATAACTAGGAAGAATAGTGATAGTAGAAATTATAAGCATGAGTTCTCTGTAACACCCTTTCTTTACAGAGAGCTTAAAGTATTTTATATGTTCTCCTTAATCTTCTTGATGTTCCTGTAAAGCAGGTAGCAAGCTTGGATCCATGTATTTATTTAAATAGCTTCTGTCAGTGAAGTACCCGACAGTTTGCCAAGCAGTGTCATTCCACTGGCCTCCTTTAACAGATGACACTGAGGCTTAAGGGCTTAAGAGACTAGCCCAGTGTCACAGTCAGGGAGGATCAGCATGTGGGCGGGGATACCACAGTTCACTTAGGTTGGTGAATATGCCGGAGGTCACATAGTGAGAGTCACTGACAGAAGAGGAAATAGTAGATTTCTTGTGTTCCCTTCCAGAGCTTCCTTCACTGACTGTGGCTGTGTTCAAACAGCAGACAATGCACTTGTTTCTGTGATGCTCTTAGCTTTCTGCAACATGAGGAGCATGGTAATGCTACTGGCAGTCCAAGGGTATTACACTGTCATCTCTAGTGAGAGATCTGATCTGTGTGTTTGTGTTTGAAGTACAGCTCCTCCCTCTACTTCACTCTACCCTCCAGTGCCAGTGCCCTGTCCAAAAGGAGTCTGGGATCTGCAAATTGAAATATAAAGCCAAGTTCCACTTTTAGCAAAGCATTTAATAAAACTGTCTGCTCCCTCATTCCTAAAATGTACTACTCAAACATACTATTCTAGATATATACTAATTTATTATTGCCTGTCTCCCCTCTCCAGCTAGAATGGAGCTTCATAAGAAATAGTTTTTTTTTTTTTAATTGTTTTTGGCTTTACTGGTGCTGAAAACTGTCACAAAGTTAGGTCTTGGCACTCATGAAATATTTGGTGAATAAGGGAATATTTGGATTCATGCAGAGCGAGGCAAAAACATTTGTGTGATTTAATGTTTTCAAGGTTGTATTGAAGTTGCAGGATAGAAAACCAGTGCTAAACCTTTAAGTATACTGAGGCATGTGTTACTGGGTAAATTTGTGGAAAATGACATGGGAAAATAGGAAGTAAAAGCAACTGAACTTAGGTATCTTTCAGGAATGAGTTAGGATAGTTAAAGTAGAATATATATATTTTGGCATGCTGAGTCTGCCTTTTTAAAGATAAAAATATAAATCTTTCCTAACTGAGTTTAATAAATTCAGTTTGAACATCACTTTTATCACTAGTCAGAATTCTGAAGAATTCTTTGCTATTAATAGGTCTGTGTACATGTAGTTTGAAAGATTGTGGGGAGATTTTGATCTTAACTATACTGTGGTGTGTTTAGCTAACTTCCAAATCAGTAAAATGCAAGCTTTTAGTTCTTTTAAAGGGACAAGGAACTTTGAAGATACCATAGCTTTTTCATTAGTAGAGATGGCCTTGTGTTATTGAAGAGAATCATAATATTAAGCAGTTTTAAAGAGCTTATTGTGCAGGTAATAGTTTACTTATTCTCACAACATGATTATGAAATTACAGCATTGTTATTATTTATTTCCATTTTACATATGAGGAGCCTGAGGTACAGAGAGCTTAAATAACTTGTTTTGAGATCAGTCAGTTAAATAGATCCTGGATTTGATTCAAGGTCAGAATGCTGGTGTGATAAATGCACCTGCCTAATTCCAAATTCTGTTTGTAATACTATACTGCCTTCCCCAAAGTACTTGACCAAGTAAGGAGCCTCAGATTATAATTCTGTCCTTGCTAATAACCGGTGACATGAGATGAAAAGCACCTTAACTTATCAGGGCCTTACTTTTCATAGCTTAAAATTTGAGTGTCAGTGAATGCCTATTGCTTTTAGACTATTTTGATCTAACATGATAGTGAACCAGAATTAAGACTTGTCCTTTCTTTTTAGTTTCAGAAAGTTTCTTTTACAACTTTGAGATTTTTAAATCCATAATTGCCTAATGGAGCTAAAAGTAGAAATGTGTATTTATTAAGAACTTTTTATTTTAAGAAAGTACTGTCATATTCACTTTTCACTTATGCTTCAATAATGTCAGTAAAACATCCCTATCTTATGCATCAATAAAATGGGACTCAGATTTTATGTGACAAAAGTTCCACAGTTAATTAGTAGATGATTCAGAATTCACCAGTTCTTTTAGGGCCGGTATTCAGGCTAAATAAAGTTGATGCAGAACTAGAGAGGTTATTGTAAAACATGTAATATAAATATATCCAAGATAAATTGTAATAACAGTGCTTTCTTTAAAGTGACCAGTTTATGTACTTTGTTGTGTATTATATAGCTTGTGAAATTGTATGTTATAATGTGATGCAATAGTTTTCTTCTAAAGATGTGTGTGCAGAGGGAATATGTAGTCGTTTATTACCTGTTGTGTAATTAGCCCCTGGGATTAGTTATCCTTCCGGAATTCAATGTAGGTAGATGTCAGTTTCTCTAGCTAGGGTTTACCTCATGACACTTAGGATATCTATATGCTTGAAATGGGCTTGACATCTCAAATCCTCAGGGCTTTCTTGCCTTGTCCCACTAGGAATTCTTAGAGAAGGTCTAGACTTTTCAACTTAGTTTATAATGAGTTTGTCATAAACAAGATTAAACATCTTGACCTTACTTATCAAGACCTGAAGAAATCTATTCTTTCCATGAAGTAGAAGCTCCAAAAAGGAAGAATGTGTTTTATTCATTGCTGTACCCCTAGTACCTGGAACATATTAGAGGAAATGAATGAATGAATGAAGAAAAGTTAAAGGAATGATTGTTTTCATTTTATTGTATATTCTACAGTATCCATAATTCTTGAGTGTCAGTTACCTCTATATAAGTTTTCTTTGGGAAGACTCTTAGGGAGGACTTGACTTTATTATGACCAGGAAGACTAGATGGGGTATTCACAGGTTGGAAGATCTTATCCCAATTCTGCCACAGGCCCTTGAACTGGTGATTAGCCATTTTAAAATATAGGTTTATATTCATTGTGGATGACTTATTTCTAAGGTAACTTTCAACTCTCTCATATGATTTAAAAATGATCAGTTTTAACAAAAGATCTATCCCTAATTTCATTGTTTGGCACGAGAGACATGCCATTTCAGCAAGTTAAGGTTTAATAATATTATGTTATTTAAGAGAAAGTGTAAATTTTTTTTTCCCGTTTAGGTAGAACATCACTTTGAGCAGTGTTAGACTTTTACACAGCTAAAAGTGTCTTATACTAATGTTTAACATCCTAGAACTATGTGCTGTGGTGTCTTTGGTTGTCCATTTGTTGAAGTTACAGCCACATCTTCCCAATTTTTTTCTAGGGTGAGAGCTTATTAGAAACTCTGTATAGTTACAAATTTTTGAACTGATGAGTCTACTAATGTAGAGCACTTGTTTACCCAAATAAAATAAAATCATATCCAAATGAGACCATTGTAACATTGAAGTTTCATTGTGTAGAGAGCGCATCAGCAGACTATCTAGATATATTTAAAAAACAAAGACAAAACATACCATATTAAATTGATCATGATGTAGGAATTCCAGTGGTTCAGATCTAGGACTCCGAAGCCAGACCAGCAAGGATGGGAAGAACTTGGTTTCAGTTATGACAGGGTGCTGTGCCTACGGAGGAGGAAGGAGTGAAAGAAGGAAGAGGAATAAATGAATGCCGCAGTCTGGCTGGGCACAATTCAGGAGCCACTTGTCAAAAGAAGTGAACTTTATTTTTAGAACACACACCACACCACACAGCTCCTCAGGAAAAACCCTCAGAGCCCAACTGCCACCACCGGCTTCCCACAAGCCTCTCAACCTCCCCCACTCCTCCTGCTCTTGAGGCCAATTGGCTGGGTCGTGTGGGTGGAGCCAAAAAAGTCCCCCCAATGAGCAGTGGCCTGAAAGGGCGGGGAAACAGCCCAATGAGCATCACCGCAGAGGAACCAATCAGTTGGCAGCTAGAAGTTTGCTGGGGCCGCTGTGAGCCAATCATCAGCTGGCAGCTGGAAGTTTGCTGGGGCCCCTTCGGCTGTGGCTCTCAACAAATGAATGAATTTGTTGCTCCTTAGACCTTCATATCATGGCTTTCTTTTCATCTCTTCTGCAAGAGCTGTGCTCTTGCTAAGAACTCTAAGGATTCTTTTCAACATGACCTCTGAACTTACATTCTATACCCAGAGCATAACATATTTTTCCAGGAAGTTCTTTGTGGGCAGTGGTTGTAGGAACTGTTCATTGTATGAGTGTATGAGTTTCTGTGAATCATTTTGCTTGATTATCATCATTACCTTTATATTGGTTTAATGAAGTTTGTAAATGATTTTAGTTTTTACTTTTTGCTCTTTATAGGATTTTTACAAATAAAGATAGGGACAGAATCCTCTACTTTTTGCTCTTTATAGGATTTTTACAAATAAAGTTAGGGACAGAATCCTCTAAATTATTCATCACCCAGTGAAACTGTGCTTTAGTCGTTCTTTTCTTTCTCTTGTTTTTGGTTTTGCCAACAACTCTAGATAGGTTAGTGTTAAGAAATTTCAAGTAAACATGAGGCTGAGTCTATAAATATCTTGAAAAACTACTGTGTTTCAAACGAAATCATGAATTCTCTTGCTCATTATGTCCCTGATGAGCTAAACACCAAAATTACAATAGATGCTTTAGTCATTGTGAATTATTTGTGTATGGCTAATTTTCTTCTCTTTTTTTTCCCCCTAATGTGAGGCATACTCTGTATTTTAAAACTTCATCCTTTTAGATACTTGTCTTAAGCTGCTGTAGCTGAGTGATAGTAAGGAATGTTAAGTAAACATGAAATTAAAATGGCCATAGAGTATATTTTGGTAAACCAAAATATTGTTTGGTGGCATAAAGCCACATATCCAGTCCAAAAAAGAAAACATGCAGAAATGTGGTTTTACTGTCTGTCATTCAGTCTGTTTCAACTGTCAGAAACATACGTTGCTTTATAGGGTGTTTTTTTTTTCAAGTCTGACCGCAGCTTTTAATTTCCTTCATTCTACCCACACCTTCTACCAATACCCTCATGTATCTAATGCTAGTTTATGGACGATTTGAATGTAATGACATAATCATCAGCAAGCAAAAGGGTCAGAACGTGTGGCAAAAGTATCCTTCCCTGGAAACTAATTATGAGTTCTGCGCATTTGGAAACTTTTACAATCATGACACAACAATTGTCTTTGTTCTTGGACTTCTCAGTTTAAGGTATATTGAGGGCTTTAAAGGTGTTTTTTAAGTACTTTTTCTCAAAAAAGTGACATTTAAGAAAATTAATAATTTAAAGACATTTTAGAAAGCAAAAGCAAAAGAATCACCGATGGTTCTGCCACTCTATACTAAATGCTGACCAGGCAAAGACCAAAGGCAGAAGCTTCGCTGTGTCTCCATCATTAAGTGCTGTGGCTGGTGGAGATAATGCCCCCCTCATCAAAAGAAGTACTGGTCAAGATTAAAAGGAATAATGCATAAATATCATGTTTTTATTTCTTTTTAAATAATAAAAATAGATGAAAACTTTCAAATTGTTTCAGGTATTTTGATAACCATGGCTTCTTCAGTTCTTTATGGACAACACATTCCTTCTAAATATTTTTTTAGGAGCCAGTCCTAATTCAATCAGTAACTTGTTTTGGGGAAATTATTTTAACTTTTCTGAGTCTCATTTCCTCATCTATAAAAGCAGCATGGGTAGGACTGGATTAATGCTTTTTATAAAATGATGGTTCCAGGGCCCCATAACGGGGGACTTGGGCATTGGAATTTTTCTAAAAGGTTCAGAGTGATTCTGATGCACAGCAGGGTTGAGTGCTAGTGAACTGGAGCAGTTTTTCTGAAAATTTAATAAATATACAAATATTGGTAGGAAATTTATTAAATGCAAGTTAAAGAAAAACTCAGTTTATTTTTCTACATTATTTATTGGTCCATTGTAGTTCTACATGTTGATGAAATTTGTTTTACATGTGTGTACATGTACACAGTACAATAATTTAATTTGGCCAATATCACTTCCCAGTACTTCCCCCTTCCTTTTCCACCTCCCACCCTTTGGACCCTTTCCTCTACTGATCTCTCTGTTAGGAGATCCACCCCTACCTTTGTTTTCCTTATTCCTTTCTAGCTTCCAAATAAGAGAGAAAAAAGACTTGTAAGTTTCTGAATTTGAGTTTTACTTTGCTTAACACGATGATCTCTAGTTTCATTCATTTTCCTGCAAATGCCATAATTTCATTTTTATTTAGGGCTGAATAAAATTGCATTGTGTATATAAATTTTTTTTTAATAGTAACAGGGATTGAACCTAGGGGTGTTTAACCACTAAGCCACATCCCCAGCCCATTTTTATGTTGAGATAGGGCTTCCTTAAGTTGCTCAGGTCCTCACTAAATTGCTGAGGCTAGCTTTTAACTTGCAATCCTCCTGCTTCAGCCTCCAGAACCACTGGCATTACAGGTGGGCACCAGCTACACCCAGCAATATGCCACATTTTTTTATCCATTCATCCATTGTTGGACACCTAGGCTGGTTCCATAGCTTGGCTATTGTAAATTGTGTTGCTATAAACAAGGGTATACATGTATCACTGCAGTAAGTATTTATCCTTAATTCTTCAGGATTAATACCAAGGAGTTACATAGCTGGATCATATGGTGGTTCCTTGCCTAGTATTTTCTTTTTCTGAGTGGGTACCGGGTGATTGAACTCGGGGAACTGGACCATTGGGCCACATCCCCAGACCTATTGTATTTTATTTAGAGACAGGGTCTCACTGAATTGCTTTTGCAGAGGCTGGCTTTGAACTTGCTGACCTCCTGCCTCAGCCTCCTGAGCCCCTGGGATTATAGGCATGTGCCACCAAGACTGGCCCTCACCTAGTCTTTTGAGGAGCCCCATAACTGATTTCCATAGCAGTTGTACTAATTTAATTTACATTCCTACCAACAATGTGAAAGTGTGCCTTTTTCTCCACATTCTCTCCCATATTTTTTATTATATATTCAAAAATTAATTTTATTGAAAAAAAATACTGTGATCTCAAATAGGGAATATAAAGTATAACTCAGCCAAGGTTCAAAATTATATACACGCTAAACATGTTTTTATTTATTTATTTTAATCTAAACAGATTTTTAAAAAAGCATTTGACAAAAGTAAGCAACAATTCGTGAATGTGTTTTTTGCCTGGTGGATGGACCTGAGCCACAGGGCCTTCTGGAATAAAAAGACCCGATCCCAGTGGGGGTGTTATTCCATGAAGGTGAACCCATTGCATATTATCCCAGAACTGAGGGTACAGAGGCTCAGAGTGGACCAGTTACATTCTCAAAGACCCATCGCTGGTCTCTGGCACCACTAGTATTCAAATGGTTTTTGTTTGTTTCTAAAGCCTGTCTTTTGCGAGTGACATTTTGTCTGGATTTTTTTATTATTTATATTCTTGATGACTGTCATTCTGACTGGTATGAGGTGAAATCTCAGTGTAGTTTAGATTTGTTTTCCTAATTGCTAATGAGGTTGAACAATTTTTTATGCATTTGCTGGCCATTTGTGTTTCTTTTGATAACCTTCTGTTTAGTTCATTTTCCTATTTGTTAATTGGGTTATTTGATTTTTTTGGTATAGTTTTTTTTAAAAAATATTTTTGTTTTACTTGTAGTTGGACACAATACTTTTATTTTTATTTTATTTTTTTTATGTGGTGCTGAGGATCGAACCAAGCGCCCCACACATCCTAGGCGAGTGCTCTCCTGTTGAGCCCAAACCCCAGCCCCTTGGTGTAGTTTTTTAAGCTTTCTATATATTCTGAATTTTTTTTTTTTTTTTTTTTTAACTAGGGATTGAACCCAGGGACACACAACCACTGAGCCACATCCCCACCCCATTTTTATTATTTTTTAAATTTTGAGACAGGGTCTGACTATGTTGCTTAGGGCTTTGCTAACTTGCTGAGGCTGGCTTTGAACTTGCAGTTGTACCAGCACCATTTGTTAAAAAGGCTGTCTTTTATCCAATGTGTGTTTTTTTGGCACCTTTGTCAAGAATCAGATGACTGTGTGGGTTTGTCTCTGTCTTCTGTATCATAAAAATTCCCACTTTAGAAGTATATTATGTTGTGAAAGAAGCTCAGACTAATGTCTTAAACTGTAACATTTACCATATCATTCTCTTAACCCTGTCATTTTTTGGTTTTTAGAAATAAGGAAATATTTATAGTTTGTGGTCCTTTATTTTTGTTTGCTGCAGCACAGCCCTTCAGACTAGCAGATGGTGCTGACCTAGTGGGAAACTGAAATGGGATTATCTGAAGAATTAATTTCCAGGCTTTCATTCACCCACTTGATAGTTTTATAACTGATTATTTAACTTTTCTAAATTAGCCAGAGAGGAGACGAAGGAATGCTCTTTTCATAGGGTTGTGTTGGTGACTTTTGTTTCCTGGAGGGAACTTACCTATCATCTAGAGTCTAAGGTAGTAAGAAATCATAGATTTGAGATTTAGGAGTGCTGCATTGAAGTTGTACTATACTCAGAATGTAGTTGGTGGACTGGTGCATCTCTGTGAACTATTGCTTATAAATGGCGATGAGATAGGAGCTTGTAGCATAATATAAATGAATACATTACATCCTTCATGGACAGTGTCCTTTACAAAACAAAATTTAGGAAACCTACCTAGCCAAACCTAGCAGTTGTTGATTTATGTCCTGGCAGAAGCCCATTTTCTTCTTGCTGTTTGGTAACAGTTTGGGGCATGACAACTTTCTGTATCACTGTTTTAAAATTTGTAATCAATCAAAAAGCTTATTAGGATTACTTACAAATTAGGAATTGACTAAAGTTCATAACATACAGTGTAACCTCAAAAATAATAATTTAAAAAGCAAAGTGATATGGCATGTTGCAGCGTACTTAAGGCAGTTGACAGGGATTCACAGGTTGGAAGCTGAAAGAAGCACTGCGCTTGGTACTTTGGTTAATGTAAAATCCATTTAAGTTGTTCTTAAAGCAATTCTAAATTCTCAGAAAATTTTTGTCTTTCTTCTTTTTCTTTTTTTTTCACCATCTGCTGAATGGGAAGAATATATTTCAGTAAGTCTCACGGAACTTTTATTCTGTAGTCTTTAATTTCAGGACCTATATATATATATATATATATATATATATATATATATATATATATATATTCAGAGAAGCTTAAAAATTAAGCCTGAATTACCTCCTTCCCCCAGCCTGCTGATATTCTTTACTCTTTACTCCTATATATAAATTTTATTGTATCCAGAGCAAGTATCTGTATACCAAGAAAAGAGGAAGAGAGATCTTTGCCAGTAGCAAAACATAAATACCAAGAATGTCTTTTCTGGGTCACAGTGCAAGAAAGTGGAGAAATAGCAAATTTCTGGGAGTTAGCCTGTGACCTCACTCCTTCCAGTCAATGAAGAGGCACTGTCCTCTGTTACTGTACCATTGAGTCTAGTATCCTTTTGCTCCTTGGATCTGTCTCCAGCTACCTCTTGGACCCTGCAGCCCTTCTGCTGTATAAATTAGTGAGGGATGCTTTCTTAATTGAAAGATAGAAAAAGCCCTAAGCTTGAATCGATACCTAACAATACAGTCACTCAATTTGTAGCAGTATCCAATCTCTGTTCTGTCTTAAAACAGAACTACTTACTTACCTTAAGGGATTTTATTCGTATGTCTTTCCTCATAAATATTTCTGAAAACTTGAACTGTGGCTATTTCCATTTTTTTCATGGTTGTAGAAATGGAGTTTGGAATCATTTGGGGGAGAGGTTGTTTAAGGTCTTTGCTCAACTAGATTAGAAATTAGCCAGTCACTCTGGGATTTGGGATTCTATAGTTGTATCATTCATAATAGATGTGTTTTTTAGAATGTTGGTCACTTGAGTCTGAATTCTTCCCATGCTTTTCCAAAACTGTTCCTACAACAAACCTTGCCCATATGCCTATGACTTAGTATTTTAATGCCATAACTAGGCTTCACATTCTGGAATCATGAATTTCTTACTCTTCAGTTATACAAATCTAGTGAAGCCACCACATGTTGCTGGTCCTTCCTGTGTAGAGTATCTCCTTTGCTGTGACTATGGTCACCATGCTTGTCCTTATGCTAGGGTCTGTGTGTCCCCATATCTGTCTCTTGTCTACAGCCTTTGCCGCCTTCTCTCTCTCCCTATAGGGTCATTTTTAGGGGCTTTTCTTCGTACCTGAAAATCCTGCCAGTATTCCCAGAATGGCTCTACCCTCTACATCCATTTTACCCTTTTGTTTAGGTGGTCTCATCTATTCTGTTAAGTAGGTTAATCTCAATATCTCTCTCTCTCTCTCTCTCTCTCTCTCTCTAATAACCCAGACCTCTCCAAGACTATTCTCATAGGTACTTAAATTCAACCGGTTCTAAAACTGACATCCTCCCCTGCAAGCTTGCTTGAGGTCCAGAGATCCTATCTGAGGAAATGCTAGCTCTATCCATCCAGTTTTTCAAGTTAGGAAACATGCAGGGGGAGGCAAGTGATTATTGCCCTCATGTCTCCTTCATTTGCTATACCCAGCCAATCATAAGGTCTTCTGGAATTTGTTCCCTGTTATTCCTACACATGTTTACTTCTCTTTAGCTATCTATGTCATCATGGTGACTTCGTAACACTTGACTCTTCTTAGGCCTTATCTATAAAATGGGGACAGGAGTAATCCTTTTAAAATTGCTTTGAGCATTAAGTGAAGTATCTGGCACATTGCAAGCTCTCCATGAATTTTAGGGTGGATATCATGATCATAATCTAACTCTGCGTCACTATATTTAAAATGACTCTCACTGTGAGTAATATAGTAATATCCTAACTGGTCTAATCCAGCTGGAGATAAGCCTGATCTACTAGGCTCTTCTGGAGTTACTTCTTGAGCCTCATCTTGTGCTGTCGCTGCCACTGCCCCTTTCCCCTTTCATTCTTCCTCTTCTCTGAATTTATGGTACAGCAGGCTCTTTTTGAAATGGTCTTTCTTTTCCCTACTCTCTTTTTTGTCTCAGAATCCTTTCACCCTCATTTATTCAGGAAAATAGTCCTGTGTTAATAATTTAAAATACAGTCTATTTTATATATTCATAATCTTTATAAATCCTATCCCCTATTCGCTTTCAGACTAGGACACATTACCAGGGAGAGAGTAGTACACAGTTATTGAAAATTGGGTAATTAATATGATTTCCAAAGTACTTTCACCAAAACCAAAAGGGATTTCTCCCCTTCTAGGACTTCTCTGTGTCCTACCAGGACACTTATACATGACATATGTTATTGGGTGTATTTGGTCTTTTCCCTCAAGTGGCCAGGTGTGGTGGCGCATGACTGTAAACCTAGTGACTCCATAGGCTGAGACAGGATTGCAAGTTTGAAACCAACTTCAGCAAGGCCCTAAGGACATACAAAGCCCTAAGGACTCTGTTTCAAAATAAAATGTAAAAAAGAGCTGAGGATTTGGTCAGAGATTAAGCAACCCTGGATTCAGTTCCTGCTACCAAAAAAATAAAATACATACTTCAAGTTTTCAGATTCATTCTGCATTCACTACTCTTTCTACCATAGTTTCTAGCTTAGAAGAGTAGCAGCCAGTACCTGAAAATTCTTTGTTGAATTTCCTAAAACTGGAATGCTTTGGGAATTCAGTTTGCTCCTATTTGAAGTTAACTTTCATTCTCTTGTCTTTCCTCCTGTGGTATGTTTTGTGGATAAAAATCTCTTCTTTCACAGCCATTTAAACATAATTAGTGGCAAGAAGAGGGTGGAGGACAGAGTGCACTGAAGTATCTTTCGCCATTTAGTGTTAGCATAGCTTTCCTAGTAATTGTCCTGGATAGATCCTTGCTGCCTTCCAAGTAAAGGACAAGCTCTTTAGTGTGGCATTCAAGACCATTCACAGTCTGACCCCAGTGGATCTTTTCCTACCCTTATTTTCCACTGTTTTTTATTGTGTATACCCTTTGCTCTATCTTAATGGCTTTCAATCCTGCCTGCACATTAGAATCACCTAGGGATCTTTAAAATGAAATACTGAAGCCTGGGTCCCATCCTGGAGATTGTGAGTTAATGGGTGTGGGGTGAGGTCTAGCATCTGTTTGTGAAAGGTCTGCTGGTAATGGTGATGTAAAGCCAGGGCAAGAAACCACTGACCAGCCCTGTTTCCTACAGAATATGATTTCCTCTGAGAGCTTCTAGGAGAAAGGGTTCCATAGTCAGGGAAATTTGAGTAGTATTGCTTTTGATGTGCTTTTCTCCAAAGATGTAGAACTAACAGTATCAAATGAAAGCCTTTGAGATGTCCAATAGGAAACAAAGCTGTTTAACTTGCAGAGGCAAAGTAAGGCCATCCAATCAGAGAGTTCTTTATGTATATAGTACTTGTTACTAATATCTGCAAAATGTAATATAGAACATGCTTTGGGAGATGATGTTTTCAGCCACATTTCAAGTTTTAAGTCACTTTATTTATCCTCGACTGATCATGTCATTCAAATCAGACTGGCCCCTTGCCCCAAAGTTCTCTTTTATCTTATTTGTAGCACTTCTGACATTCCTCTTCATGTGTTTGTGTACTTGCTTCTGTGTCTCCCTGTCCTTATGATGTGAGTGAACTCCACACAGTAGGGATTTACTTGTCTTCTGCACTTCACTCCTTTGTCTTCATTTAGCAATTAAGAGTCCAAATAGTCAGTAAGCACCTAATAAATATTTGCTGAGTGGACAAAAAGGTGATAATACATTTATGATTTGGGCTTTTTTTTTTTGAGGTACATGTGTTTTTTGAGGTACATGGAGATAAAATATGTCTTGTTGCTTCCATGGATATATAGGTATTCTTAATGAGAACTTGTTAAAAATACAAAAAATAAATTGCTTGCATAATTTAAAGGCAGCTTGAAGTACAGTTGTCCCTCTATGTATCCATGGTTTTTACATCTGTGGATTTAACCACGGATTGTAAATATATGGAAAAATATCATGTTAGTACTGAACATATACAGATTCTTTTATTGTCATTATTTCTTAAAGAATATAATATACATATATCACATGTACTTTGTATTAGTTATTATAAGTAATCTAGAGATCAGTTGAAGTATTTGGGAGGATGTGTAAAGGTTCTGTACAGTACTGTACCATTTCATATGAGGGACTTGGGCATAGTCAGATTTTGGTATCTGTAGTGGGTCTAATTCCTATGGCTACTGAAGGACAATTGTATATTTTAAAAGTAACAATATTGGAACACAAGTAGATGACAGTAGTTTCCTTTACCTTTAATTTTTTCAACTTGGTAGTGGATTATTAAAAAAAAGGAAATGAAGCAAAAGTAGAAGCCTGATTACAGAGAAAATGGTATTATTTTTCTGATCATAAAGAGCTCTCAGTCTGTGGTACTGAACTTCTTTTTTAATTTTTTTAAAAATATTTTTTAGTTGTAGTTGGACATGACACTATTTATTTATTTATTTATTTATTTTTTATGTGGTGCTGAGGATTGAACCCAGTGCCTCGCATGTACTAGGTGAGCACTGAACCACTGAGCCACAGCCCCAGCCCCCTTCTTTTTTGTATTTAATTTCTTAGCCTGCCCCAGGTGGCTTTCTATACTGTATGTGAATCACATTTTGTGAGCCATGAAAGAAGAATTAGGATTGGATGAGGATTCAGTTAGTGTATGCCCACTTTTGTGTGAGGTGTAGCACCCCAAAAACAACAACAACAAATAGAAAGGAATTAGTTTGCTCTTGGTAAAACTTCCCCGTTAGGAAACTGTCTAATAGTGAGAGTATTCACATAGATTTGTCAGGGACAGTGAGGAGGCAATTTGTGTACCAGGATATATATGTGGGATGTTGAATCAGGTTATCTGCTGCCCAGGGATGAAGCAGTAAGTGGTTCCTATAGCAATTCCTGGCTTGTTCTCTACAGGTGTTATACTGCAGCTGTCCATGGCTGCCCAAGCCTGACTCTCATGGTCCAGGTTTTGAACTGAGTTAGTAAGTATGAGCTGGGTCTGCACATACTATAGTGGGTATAGTTCCTGATATATACCTTGAATTAGTGGAACTGATCTTTAACTTTCTGTGAGCCCAGTGATGCTATAGCATGACTAGGGTCTTTCCTTGGGCTGTTACAAATCATCAAATTGGTTCACTGTAGGTCCCATTCTAGAGATTTATTCTGAACTGTGTATATAAAGTGCTCTCTCTGTGTGCTTTATAAACACGTACACTGAATTCCAGTGACTCAGGTCCTCAGTAATCCTGTATAAATAATTTTAGACAGGAGATTGAACTGAGAATCCTTCATTTTGTTTTCATAAGAATTGTGGCCTACTCCTAATGAGAAAAGGAACAAAGTGATAAAAGGTGTCTAGTTGCTTCCCTGGATATCTAGGTATTCTTAATGAGAACTTGTTAAGGTCCATCAGTCTGGGTTGTTATGTTTGTTTGTTTCATTTGTTTTGGGTGGTACTGGTGATGGAATCCAGGGGCTAGCACTTGCATCCCCAGCCCTTTTTTATTTTTTAATTTGAGACAGGGTCTCCCTAAGTTGCTGAGGCTGGTCTCGAACTTATGATCTTTTTGCTTTAGCTTCTCAAGTAGCTTGGAATAATAGGCATGTGCCAGCTTTAGTTTGTTTTGATTTATTCTTATATCCCAGGTCCTCCATCTTTAGACATTTTTTCACATCATTTTGATCGCATGTATCATGTTGGGAAAAAATCAAGATGATCTCCATCTACTGTGGACACAAGGAGTATATGTCCCATTTACTGTGGCTAAATATGAAAATACTTAATTGTAAATGAACATTCAAAGATACCTGCACATTTAAAAAGAGGGGAGTAACAGGGGAGAGGGAGAGACACAGAGAGAAAGATGGCACATCTGAGCTGGGGAGAGTGGGAGCATTCCAGTGCTCAAGAGAGAGGAGAAAAAACAAAGTGGCTGTCGGCTTGCTAGGGCACATGGGCAAAGGAGTTCTGAGGAAAGAAACATTTGCAGAACTTGGGTATCTTATGAGTAGTCGGGTTCTCTGACTAGTTCCACTATGTTTTGTGAACGCCAAAGTTAAATTTACCAGAGAAGTAATTTTCTTTGCCTAATTACAAATAACATCCCTTTCCCCCCTCCCATCCTTTTTTTCCATTTTTCTTGCCTCTCCTTTTTGGTGGAGTGGAGTAAATCACCATAGGATGAGTTACAGTGTTTTTCTTGAAATTGGAGAACTGAATTGATTTGATCTTGTCTGAGTAATTATGGATGCTTGACAGCTTTTTCAACTTTGATAGTTTATCATTTTCTTCATCAGTTTTCACACTGGAAGAATATTAAAACCCAATAATCAGAGCCCAGATGTATGTAGGCACTATTTTAGATTTGCCTTAATGAAATACTTTCTAAAAAGGTCACCTGGTAAAAAAGGAAGGGTCACCATTTTTTAGCCATTTATAAATATCCATCCACAAAATACCTATACCTTTTGGGATAGTTTGGAATAATTTCGTGAAATGTACGTATGCTGGGATACTTTTTTGAGGAACATTGCCTTATATATTCCTTTATGAGAACCATAAGCAGTAGCACCATATATCCTGTTAGGACAAACAGAGTACTTCTGTGTATTCAGTTAACTGAGCTGGAGACTGGGTACTTTAGCATACTTAACATGAGTAAAATAACATAATTAAGAATTCAAAACACAAACCTTGTTGATACTGCTGGTATTACCCTCAGTAGTATGATTGTTTTAGTTAATCTCATTGGTGTGGAAGTAAAAAAAAAAAAAAATGGAATTTTCTTATCAAGACAACACTAATTGAGCACTCCATAAATGATACTCTTTCTCACTGCAGGAAGTGGGACAGGCAGAGCTTTAAAAAACAGCTTTAATACTTTGCAAAAAGTTTCAGTAGATTTAACCAGTCTTTTACGAAACTGATAGATGTCCTGTTGTTAAAATGTTCCTTATATGATATTACTTCATTTTATTATGCAATCTTAAATATATTACATAAAAATAAGGACTTGAACTCTAAAGTAAAATTTAGGACATTTGGTTTACCAATTTGTTAGTTATGCTGACAGTACTGTTGGTCTAAATCTCTCAGCTTAGACTGATTTTTTTTTTTATTGGTTGTTCACAACATTACAAAGCTCTTGACATATCATATTTCATACATTAGAATCAAGTGGGTTATGAACTCCCATTTTTACCCCAAATACAGATTGCAGAATCACATCGGTTACACATCACATTTTTACATACTGCCATATTAGTGACTGTTGTATTCTGCTACCTTTCCTATCCTCTACTATCCCCCCTCCCCTCCCCTCCCATCTTCTCTCTCTACCCCATCTACTGTAATTCATTTCCCTCCATGTTTGTTATCCCATTCCCCTCATAACCTCTTATATGAAATTTTGTATAACAATGAGGGTCTCCCTCCATTTCCATGTGATTTCCCTTTTTTTCTCCCTTTCCCTCCCACCTCATGTCTCTGTTTAATGTTAATCTTTTCTTCCTGCTCTTCCTCCCTGTTCTGTTCTTATTTGCTCTCATTATATCAAAGAAGACATTTGGTATTTGTTTTTTAGGGATTGGCTAGCTTCACTAAGCATAATCTGCTCTAGTGCCATCCATTTCCCTGCAAATTCCGTGATTTTGTCATTTTTTTAGTGCTGCGTAATACTCCATGGTGTATAAATGCCACATTTTTTTTATCCATCCATCTATTGAAGGACATCTGGGTTGATTCCACAGTTTAGCAATTGTGAATTGTGCTGCTATGAACATCGATGTGGCAGTATCCCTGTAGTGTGCTCTTTTAAGGTCTTCAGGAAATAGTCCGAGAAGGGCAATAGCTGGGTCAAATGGTGGTTCCATTCCCAGGTTTCCCAGGAATCTCCATACTGCTTTCCAAATTGGCCGCACCCGTTTGCAGTCCCACCAGCAGTGTACAAGAGTACCCTTTTCCCCACATCCTCGCCAGCACTCATTGTTGTTTGACTTCATCATGGCTGCCAATCTTACTGGGGTGAGGTGGTATCTTAGGGTGGTTATGATTTGCATTTCCTTGACTGCTAGAGATGGTGAGCATTTTTTCATGTACTTGTTGATTGATTGTATGTCCTCCTCTGTGAAGTGTTTGTTCATGTCCTTGGCCCATTTGTTGATTGGGTTATTTGTTTTCTTATTGTCTAATTGTTTGAGTTCTTTGTATCCTCTGGATATTAGGGCTCTATCTGAAGTGTGAGGAGTAAAAATTTGTTCCCAGGATGTAGGCTCCCTATTTACCTCTCTCATTGTTTCTCTTGCTGAGAAAAAAACTTTTCAGTTTAAGAAAGTCCCATTTGTTGATTGTTGTTATTAACTCTTGTGCTATGGGTGTCCTATTAAGGAATTTTGAGCCCGACCCCACAATATGTAGATCGGAGCCAACTTTTTCTTCTATCAGACGGAGAGTCTCTGATTTGATATCTAGCTCCTTGATCCACTTTGAGTTGACTTTTGTGCATGGCGAGAGGAGGGGATTCAGTTTCATTTTGTTGCATATGGATTTCCAGTTTTCCCAACACCATTTGTTGAAGATGCTATCCTTTCTCCATTGCATGCTTTTAGCCCCTTTATCAAATATAAGATAGTTGTAGCTTTGTGGATTAGTCTCTGTGTCCTCTATTCTGTACCATTGGTCCACACGCCTGTTCTGGTACCAGTACCATGCTGTTTTTATTACTATTGCTCTGTAATATAGTTTGAAATCTGGTATCGCTATACCACCTGATTCACACTTCCTGCTTAGAATTGTTTTTGCTATTCTGGGTCTTTTATTTTTCCATATGAATTTCACGATTGCTTTATCTATTTCTACAAGAAATGCCATTGGGATTTTGATTGGCATTGCATTAAACCTATAGAGAACTTTTGGTAATAATAACATCATCATTTTGATGATGTTAGTTCTGCCTATCCATGAACAAGGTATATTTTTCCATCTTCTAAGATCCTCTTCTATTTCTCTCTTTAGGGTTCTGTAGTTTTCATTGTGTAGGTCTTTCACCTCTTTTGTTAGGTTGATTCCCAAGTATTTTATTTTTTTTGAGGATATTGTGAATGGAGTGTTTTTCCTCATTTCCGTTTCAGAAGTTTTGTCGCTGATACACAGAAATGCCTTTGATTTATGTGTGTTGATTTTATATCCTGCCACTTTGCTGAATTCATTTATTAGTTCTAGTAGTTTTTTTGTAGACCCTTTTGGTCTTCTAGGTATAGAATCATGTCATCCGCAAATAGTGATAATTTAAGTTCTTCTTTTCCTATTTTTATGCCTTTAATTTCTTTCGTCTGTCTAATTGCTCTGGCCAGTGTTTCGAGAACTATATTGAATAGAAGTGGTGATAGGGGGCATCCCTGTCTTGTTCCGGATTTTAGAGGGAATGCCTTCAATTTTTCTCCATTCAGAATGATGCTAACCTGAGGCTTAGCATAGATAGCTTTTACAATGTCGAGGTAAGTTCCTGTTATCCCTAGTTTTTCTAATGTTTTGAACATAAAGGGATGCTGTACTTTGTCAAATGCTTTTTCTGCGTCTATCGAGATGATCATATGGTTCTTATCTTTAAGTTTATTGATGTGGTGAATAACATTTATTGATTTCCGTATATTGAACCATCCTTGCATCCCAGGGATGAATCCTACTTGATCATGGTGCACAATTTTTTTGATGTGCCTTTGTATCTGATTTGCCAGAATTTTATTGAGGATTTTTGCATCTAGGTTCATTAGAGATATTGGTCTTTACTTTTCTTTCTTTGAGGTGTCTTTGTCTGGTTTCGGAATCAGGGTGATGTTGGCCTCATAGAATGAATTTGGCAGAGCTCCCTCTTTTTCTATTTCCTGAAATAACTTGAAAAGTATTGGTATTAATTCTTCTTTAAAGGTTTTGTAAAACTCTGCTGTATACCCATCCGGTCCTGGGCTTTTCTTGGTTGGAAGTCCTTTGATTGCTTCGTCTATTTCATCTATTGATATTGGTCTGTTTAAGTTGTGAGTTTCCTCCTGACTCAGTCTGGGCAAATCATATGACTTAAGGAATTTATCGATGTCTTCACTGTCTTCTATTTTATTGGAATATAGGTTTTCAAAATAATTTCTAATTGTCTTCTGTATTTCTGTAGCGTCAGTTGTAATATTGCCTTTTTCATCCCGTATGTTTGAGTTCTCTTCTTCTCTTCGTTAGTATGGCTAGGGGTCTGTCGATCTTATTTATTTTTTCAAAGAACCAACTTTTTGTTTTGTTAATTTTTTCAATAGTTTCTTTTGTTTCAATTTCATTGATTTCTTCTCTGATTTTAATTAATTCTTGCCTTCTGCTACATTTGCTGTTGTTTTGCTCTTCCTTTTCTAGGGCTTTGAGATGAAGTGTGAGCTCATTTATTTGTTGGTTTTTCCTTTTTTTGAGGAATGACCTCCAGGCGATGAATTTCCCTCTTAAAACTGCTTTCATTGTGTCCCATAGATTCCGCTATGTTGTGTCTGTATTTTCATTTATCTCTAAGAATTTTTTGATTTCCTCCTTTATGTCTTCTGTAACCCATTGATCATTCAGTAACATATTGTTCATTTTCTATGTGATGTAGGATTTTTCCTTCCTTCTTTTATCATTGATTTCCAGTTTCATTCCATTATGATCAGATAAAATGCATGGTATTATCTCCACCCCTTTATATTTACTGAGGGTTGCCCTATGGCATAATATATGGTCTATTTTTGAGAAGGATCCATGTGCTGCTGAGAAAAAAGTATATCCATTTGATGATGGTTGATATATTCTATATATGTCAGTTAAGTCTAGGTTATTGATTGTGATATTGAGTTCTATAGTTTCTTTATTCAACTTTTGTTTGGAGGATCTGTCCAATGGTAAGAGAGGTGTGTTGAAGTCACCCATGATTATTGTGTTGTGGTCTATTTGATTCTTGAACTTGAGGAGAGTTTGTTTTATGAACGTCGCAGCGCCATTATTTGGTGCATAAATATTGATAATTGTTATGTCTTGTTGGTGAATGGTTCCTTTTAACAGTATATAATGTCATTCCTTATCCCTTTTGATTAACTTAGTCTTGAAGTCGATTTTATTCGATATGAGAATGGGCACCCCTGCTTGCTTACGAGGACCGTGTGCGTGGTATATTTTTTCCCAACCTTTTACCTTGAGCCTGTGTATGTCTTTTCCAATCAGATGTGTCTCCTGGAGGCAGCATATTGTTGGATTTGTTTTTTTAATCCATGATGCCAGCCTATGTCGCTTTATTGGAGAGTTTAAGCCATTAACATTCAGAGTTACTATTGATATATGGTTTGTACTTCCTGCCATGTTTGATTATTTATCTCTTTTTTTTTTTTTTCTAATTTAGTTTGTTTCTCCATGATTAGCTTTCCCCCCATCCTCTGTCTTTACCGAGGCACTTCCCGCTGATGGTTTTGGTTATTGTTTTTCAGTTCTTCCTCGTGTAGATTTTTGCTCAAGACACTTTGCAATGCTGGTTTTCTGGCTACAAATTCTTTTAGCTTTTGTTTATCATGAAAGATTTTTATTTCGTTGTCGTATCTGAAGCTTAATTTTGCTGGATACAGAATTCTTGGTTGGCATGCATTGTCTTTCAGTGTTTGAAATACGTTGTTCCAGGATCTTCTCGCTTTCAGCGTCTGTGATGAAAAATCCGTTGTTAACCTTATTGGTTTACCCCTAAATGTAATCTGCCTCTTTTCTCTTGTAGCTTTTAATATTTTCTCTTTGTTCTGTATATTGGATAGCTTCATAACAATGTGTCTTGGCGTTGGTCTACTGTGATTTTGTGTGCTCCGTGTCCTGTATGCATCTACAATTTGTATATCTGTTTCCTTTTTTATTTCTGGAAAGTTTTCTGTAATTATTTCATTCAGCAAGTTACTCATTCCCTTGGCATGAATCTCAGTGCCTTCCTCTATCCCGATGACTCGTAAGTTTGGTTTTTTTAAGTTATTCCAAATCTCTTGGATGTTTTTCTCGTGATTTTTTACCAGCCTATCTGAGTTGGCTAGACTCTTTTCAAGATGATATATTTTGTCTTCATTATCTGATGTTCTGGCTTCTACTTGCTCCACTCTGTTAGTGATACTCTCGATTGAGTTTTTAATTTGGTTTATCGTTTCCTTCATTTCTAGAATTATTGTTTGATTTTTTTATAATATCTATCTCCTGATAAAGATGCTTAACTTCTTCTTTTATCTGTTTATGTAATTCATTTTCAATGTGATCTTTAAGGTTCCTTTCCATCTGTCTAAGGTGTTCCTTGAGTTCTTTATATGGCCATTTTTCTGATGACTCCGGGTCCTCCTGAATATTTAGGCTGTCCTTCATTGTTTGTACTCCTTTTCTTCCTTGCTTTTTTATGCTCATGATACTTCTTGTTCTGTTTGACTGCTGAGTTACTGTTTACTCTTATAAATTTATTTGATGCTTGGGAGGAGAGGTATTAGAAGGGAAGGGAAGAAGTCACTAAAGAGAGTGAGTGTAGGCAGGTAGAATTCAAGAAAGGGGGAATAAGAAAATTGAAAAAAAATGAAAAGACAAAAGAAAAAAAGTGAAAAGAAAGAAAGAAAAATGAAAAAATAAAAATTTATAATGATAATAAACAAATGGAAATTAAAGTTTAAAAAATAATAGTAATATAATAGAATAAAAAGAATTTAAAAAATTGAAAGCATTAATAAGAAAGTGAAGAACAACAACAACATCAACAACAAAAAGTGAAAATAAAATAAAAAAAAATACCAATAATAATCATTAAAAAAATAATAATAATAAATGCAGTCATAGAGCTCAATTAACTTCTCTTCCAGTAGGTGGGAACTGGGCCAGGCTTCTCTTCTTGATGGGTGGGAACCAATCACTGTTCCTTAGCTTTTCTTCCCAGACTCTGTGGGTCTCCAATCCTGAGTGCCTAGGGCCTTCTCTTGTGGTTCCTCAAGCCAGGTCCCGCTCACCTGTGAAGCTCGCCACAATACTGGCTACACGCCGGGTCTGCTGCTCCTGGGAGCCCTGTTTCCATGGATGCCTTACCACACCCTTTCTGTTTGCCTCCCTCAGACCCTAAGTTTGTAGGGCTTGGGGCTGAGGACCCCCAGCGAATTTGTTTGCCCTCAGGTAGCAACTCCCCTGGTAGCTGGTGCAAGGGACCTCTGTTGTCAGCAGAGGGATACCCTGGGTCTGACTATCGTGCTCAGTTGGCTTTTACCTCTGTGAGTTCAGGTGGGCCGACTAGTTATTTCAGCGGGATCGTTAGTGCTGAGTCACGAGAAGCAGGCGAACCAGAACTAGAATGCAGCCCAATCCGGGCTCGGTGTGTTTTGAGAGGGGCAGACTGTTTGCCCGGGATCCCCTTCAGCTCAACAGTGCCTAGTGGTCCTGAGCGAACAGTATTTTGACAGTTTACTTCTCCCTATGCTCGCGCAGCTGAAGGGGTTAGAGACTTGATCTCTCCGCGTCCGCTGCCATATTGGATCACTTAGATTTTAAATTGTCACTCATCAGCTGTTCCATTTAATTCGGCAGCTCACTCGTGCGGTGAAGAGTCTGCTCTATGGTGCTCCGCGGGAAGCGGCGGCGGTGGCGCGGTGGCGGCCCAGCTGTGGCCTTCGGGACCCCCGGGGAGGGGGTGCGGGCTGGGGGAGGGGAGGCAGCACCTCAGGGCCCGCGCCGGCCGGGTACTGGGCACGCGGGAGAGCGGGCGGGGTGGGGGAAAGAAATTGAGATCTAGATTTAGGGACTGAGCGTGGGAGGAGAGACGGCGGAGGAGAAGCAAAGCGGAAAGGCGGAGAGGAGAAGGAGAAGGGGCCGAGGGAGCTGGGCAGCTCGGGGGCTGCAGCCTTACTGCTTGCGCTGAAGTTGTGATGGACTCACTCCACCTTGGCTGGAGTCGTGGCAGATTCACTCCACCTAGGCCCCTTTCATGACACCGTCCTGAGTCTTTGTCGACAGATCTCCTTTAATGATCTTTACTTCATCTTTTAAGACCGGCAACATACGCTGTGGGCGCAGCGGCGCCTAGACTGATTTTTTTAAAAATGTATTGTTATGCTTGAATTTGGGACCCCCAAAAGACCACCAGAGACCAAGATCCGATGTAAGCAGCAAAAGAGGTGTTTATTGCGAGCTAGCTTGGTCCTCCGCGCATACACAGCAACAGGTGATGCCGAGAGGCCCCAAGCCCAGAATTTGCAGTAGTTTTATACATTCTTTGGAGAAGTCAGGGACCTCCACATACATCATAGCGTCTCTTAGCAAATCATCACACACCACGGGAAAATCAAATAACAACTCTAAAACATGATTAGCGTATCAAGTGGTGGGAAAGAATCTGGAAAGAATTATTGGTTAGTTCAAAGGGTTGTACTTAAAATTGATTGGTTTAAATTATGAGGATGTCGCAAGGGGGGTACGTGCCAAACTGCAGGGCTTCTAGTTTAGATATTGGTCACCACACCTAGGTGGGGGCCATCTGGAATTTCAAATATTTCGATATCTTGGCCTATCTTAGGTGATCACCATCTGCGGCTTTTCCTAGAACTGTTTCCACAGAGCTTTTCTGTGGTATTTTCCTGACTTTAGGACTACAGTAGGTCAGAGGTTAAGTTTCAGAGCAAAATGAGGTCCCAAGTAGAATGAGATTGCTTAGGTCTTTCAGTATAAAATTTGTTTTATAAAGTTTAAGTTTGATGGCAAGGTAAATATTGAGTTTTTAGTTGTGTTAGCTTGCTTTTGCCATAACAAAACACCTGAGATAATTAACTTAAAAGAGGAAAGGTTGGTTTTTGGCTCAGAGTGTTGGAGGTTTTAGTACAGGATTGGCTCTGTGGGTTTTGGGCCTATTCAAGGCAATATATCATGGTGGGAATCACATGGTGGAATAAAACTGCTTACTTATGGATTCTAGGAAGTTAAAAAAAAAAAAAAAAGGAAAGTTCAGGGTCCCAGTATCCCCTTATCTCCTTCTAGGGCATGTCTCCAGTGACCTAACTTCTGTCCTGTAGGCCCTGCCTCTTTAAGATTTCACTACTTCTGGATAGCTCCACAGGTTGGTAACCAGACCAAGCCTTTAACACATGGGCCTTTGGGGAACACTTATCCAAACCATAGCATCAGTTTAGAGTAATATTACTACTTGAATATTTTCCCTTATTTCTAGTCTGGACTTTTAGGAAAGAATGAATTTATTAGTACTCTGATTAATAATCTAGGGTTAGGCAAGATTAGTTTTCAAAGATGCATAGGTTCTTCAGAAAGATTGGAATAAATCAAGATAATTTATTTTTCTGGTGAAATAAATTTTAAAAATGTTAGAGAGTTCTTCAGAGGTGAAGTATGGGAGAAGGTTGCAAAATTTATTTGTGCTTATTCCAAAAAGGATTTCAGGCAGGGTGAGTAGGAATTTTTTTATTTTTTAAGTGATTATATATACTGGGTGAGTGTATATTTTTGATAAACATTTAATAAAAAGATTAATCTTTTAAAATTTTTTTGGCAAAGAAACCTACTATAGAATATAAATTAATGGTAGAATGTTATTTGTCAAAAGTGTTTTCCTTAAATTGTATTTGCTCTTTTTTTTTAAGCTGACTGCTGAAATGGTTTCCTAATAATGCTTTATTATTGATTTATTTCAACAGTACATATTTAGAAATGTTGTTCCTGTTTCAACAAGAGTCTAAAAACTTTATGAAACATTTTTTAAACAGATATTTGGTGTTTTTTTGTTCAATTTTTGGGGATTGAACTCGGAGGTGCTTTATCACTAAGATACATTCCTAGCTCTTTTAAATTTTATTTTTGGACAGGGTCACCTTAAGTTCCCAAGGTTGACGTTGAACTTACTATTGTCCAGACTCAACCTCCTAAGTCACTGGAGTATAGGTGTGCATCACCATAATTTTTGGATATGTTTCTTTGATTGCTAAAATTGTATCATACTTTCTCTTAAGTTTATTATGTTATTTAAATAGGTTTTTTTTATAAAGAACATATATAGGTATAAATAATCGAAATAAAAATTAGGTTTTTATTATATCAGGTCCATGTGAGGGATTCTAATTGAATTCAGGTATAGTCTTGACTAGTTTTTTTGTTTTAAATAAGTAGTGTAATTTATAAGGGAAATATATATGTGATATTGTGTGCCTTACACTTTGTTACTTTTTAATCTGTTGAGCAGCATTCTTTTTGGTGCATGAGATTACTTTTTTTATAATGTAAGGTAGTTCATAAATTTTCCAATAATTCTTAAGTACTGGAGTATGAATAAAGAGGAATGAAATATTCTTCATGGTGTTTTCTCAGTTCATTACTGACTGGTCATGCTACTGTTCCACTGTCTGTCTTCACTTTTGAGTTAGCCTGTTGGCATTCATGTGCCAGGTGTTTAGTGAATGGCCAAAGGATTTTCATAGAATGCTTTTTGTTGTTGTTGTTACCTTTTCCTAAGATATTTTGTCCAAACTGAGTTTTTTGTTTGTTTTTAAACAGGGATGGTCATTTTTTTATATTCTTTTTATTGGAATATGATGTAAAGGTAGATAAGTAGAAAGAGAAGATAGAATGGTGGTGAGTTGAGGGTAGAAAACGTATCACTTTTTTTTCTTTTAAATGAATATATCTATAGATAGGGGAGGACATAATAGCATTGTCAAAAATTGGGAATATATTTGACAAAGTGTGACTGCCAAAATGAGTTTTTTGTTTATACTTGAACATAAACAATTATCCTTTCATTGAGGCCATTAATGCTATTTTGGACTACTATGAATCTAAAGGCAATAGTTTAGTAGTGTCCATAAAGCATTGAATACCATTATAACATCGAGTAACCCTAACAGCAGTTATGTCAGAATCTCTTCCTGTGTAAATGGGCTATCTGTGAATATACTTGCTCAGGGATGCATGACCCATATTACCTATAAATTTGATTGGAAACTACAGAGCTGGCATAGGCTGATGGATAGCAGATTAGAGCCCTGATTAACCATGTGATTCGAAGGCTGGGAATATATTGTCTAAGCAAGATTCATCAGATGCAATCAGAATTTCAAGTGGTCAGATGAAATTCAAATATGTGTTGTGGCTTTCCCTCCTTGGTTGCCTTTTTTTTTTTTTTTTAACTTCTCATTCCCCAAAGCTGAAAAATACTTCTTTGATGAATCTGCTCCTTACCCTAAAGCTGTCTGTCTGTTATTCATCAGAAAGCAGGTCGCAGTTCAGTGAGCAGAAGAAAAGATTTTAATAGAAGCTGTGCCAAGGGCTGTAATGCATCATTTTAGGGCCCTAATTACATTACAATGACAAATATCAATGGTGACAACAGCAATAACCTACATCCTTTAATGGCTGTGCTGGAAAAGGAGTTTGGGCCCCATGCCATTAGATTAGACTCAGTTTCAAAACATAGGCCATTAGAAGTGTGTGTCCACAGTATTATTGGCTGATCGCTGAAGCCCAGTGGAAAGGCTTGTAAATAAATGATGCCTCCCTAAAGCTGGGTCCTGTGGGACAAAAGAGGCAAAATTAGATGACCATGCAAGCAGCAGTGTTTCCGAGGCAACTTTAGCTTTCAAAGTGAGGAATGACCTGCTTAATTTTATGAAATCACACACACATCTCACCCCACCCCCCACTGCCAATTAGCCTGACTATGAAAATCCATTGGCATGACAACTTAAATAAATTAAGAAAGTCTTTTAAATACAAGAAGACCTTTAAAGGAAAAGTTCCTTCTTTTTTCTTTTGTTTTGTTTTGTATATATGTTAACATATATGTTTTAGGTTTTTCGCTTTTTTATACTGTTTTTAAGAAAATGTAGAATTTTTCTTTAAATAGTTGGTCAGACTTAAAATAACCTAGATCTAAACTTAAGGAACCAAATACCTTTTTGGTCTTTATTTTGCCAAATGAGTAAGTTTCTTGAGTAGATTTTATTGTCTAGGTTATGTAGGCAGACTAAAGAACTCAGTTTTCTTGTGGGCCCACACATTTTTCAACCCTCCTAGCAAGGGACTATTTTATTTATGTAAACAACATAATGAGGAAAATATGCTTGGCAGATGGTTCTAAGCATTAGAATCATCAGTTTGGTCTGCCCCAAAGTGTCTCATTATCTTTTATTCTCTCCCCCTCCACCTTTCCCTACAAAAAGCTTAACAGCCAAATGCCTTTGAGATGTATTGCTTTCAGCCTTCTGACTGCCACTCTATTTTTTTAACTCACCCTGGAATTTCACCCCATATCCACTGTGGTATTTTTGTCCAGGTGGAGAGTGGTTTGGTGATTCCCATTGCATCTTTTCATGGTGGTTTAAGCATTCTTAAAGGATGGCTAAGTGCTCCATGGGGCTAGTGCAGTAAATTAAATCGGGTCAGCACAGTTGGGTCCTTATTCACTGCTGCTTATTGGAGTTGGGTTTTTGTCCATCCTTTTAGGAATGCAGGCCAAAGTGGAAAGCTTGCTTTGAAACTTCATGGTGAATTTGTGTTTTCTGTTGGCTGGCAAAGTTTTTAAGGTGTTGGCATTTAAAAAGATTGCATAGCTGCAAAGTCAAAAGGGTTACTGATGAAAGAAGGAAGCCTAGATTGCACAAGTAGAGTGTCACTGTCATTCTGGTAATGACTTAGCAGGAAAAAGAGCATTTTTGCCCTCTTATAAAATGAGGAACTGACCCTAGATGGAACCTATTTTAAGAATGTCTCAGGAATAGTAATTGGTTAAGGTTTTTTGGCTTTCAACGCTTCTTCCTCTCATATTCTGTACCCCATCAATAAAATATAAGCTATTTTGTATGTATGTCTAAAAAAACTATTTGCTAAATTAAACAACATATCATCCAAAAGTACAAATTAAGATGAACATTGCTTAAATTTGAGTAGCTTTTTATAAAAAACATGTAGTGGTAGTATTTTTCTGCTTCTTAAGCTTCTTGTCACATCATGTTGGTATGAGGTTTCTGTATTTACTAAAAGTGTTATAGAATAAATTCTGATTTCTGACAATCTTGGGACTTTTGCAGATGGACAGTAAGAAGATAAGGTTCCCAAGATTATTCCCTAGATATACTCTGATTACTTTCTGCCAAGTATAGTAAGATGTTAGCATGTTTCCAAACCTCTACCCACTGAATACCCTGATGGGACACATTTGGAAATTTTTACTGTGGTTGAAAGCATCTCATTCCTCAACAGTTTATAACTAAGAATCTGAATTAATCAAATTACTTGGTTGCTTGGGTACTACTCTTTGAGGAGGTTGGAAGTTTAGGTATAAAATCCCAGTGCTCCTGTTTAAAAGTAAAGGCCACAAATGTAGCAATCCAGTGAGTTAGTAATAGAAAGTGTTGGGTTGTAGGAAAGATGTTTATCATGTAAATGCTTAAAGACTTAGTTTTATGAGAAACATGAGAATGGGCAAGGATCATGATGAAGCTTTTGAAAACTGATTTCTACTAATGAAAATAAACTTTTTTATATTGCCTTGGTCTTTGAAGGTTAACTTTTAAGGTACATGCTGGTTAATAAATTGTGCTATTTATGTGGCACTGTTATCACTGCCTCCTTTTAATGGGCTTGCTGACAACAGTTTTCCTCTTAGGAAATAAATACTCAAGCCAGAATATAAAGTGTGTTTTAATATCATCCTGTTAGTATTTCAAGAATTGGTAATCAGCTGACTCTTCTCTTTATTGCTATCCTCTTTTTAAAATTTTATTTTTATTTTTTATTTTGCAGGCAGAGATTGTCAAGAGGCTGAATGCTATCTGTGCACAAGTCATTCCTTTTCTGTCCCAAGAGGTAAGGTAGTTGATTTTAGGCACTGGACTAGAAGTTGGCATTTTAGTGATTCTTTAAAGAAGACATTGTGGAACTGACTCTGGCCTTGCCAGTCTCTTAGTATTTGTATTTCACATTTCTAAGATACGGTGTTCTCGTTCCAACTTCTATACCTTATTAAAATTCAATGGAGTATAATTTAAATGTGTTTATATAATGTGATATTTTCTAATGTGCTAAGTAAAATTCAATTGTTAAAATATTTTGCTGTCATTATATGATGTAGTGTTTCTCAAAATTATGCTTGTTTATCATAATGGCATCTAATAGGAAAGATCGAAAAATTGCCAGGAAGACAAGAGCTTGTTCTACCTTCCTTGTCACTAGCCATTAAGAGTCTTTACAAGACATATCAAACGGAAAGGCTTCACATAGTAAACAAATGAATGTAACTTTTGGCTAGCTGTTTTTAAAAAGTTACTTATTCTTACCTAAGTCTTTATATTATCTGTGTATCTGGGAAAAGATATTCAAGATGGACTCAATGGACTAGTTTCTCAGAGTGCCACTTTCATCAAAATTAGGTTTTGTTTAAGGGGCCTTCACACATTGCCAAGACCTGGCATGTGGCTCACTAGTTGTGTCTTGTTCCTGACCATTAGGGGAAGTGCACATTATTGACAGATACACATACATTGGAATGAGGAGGTGCATTTCTAGAGCTTGGTCCCTTCCTTGTGGCATCCTCTACCTTCTCTTTCTGTCTTTGCTTGCTTGCTTTTGGTAGTTTTAAAGTTTAGGTGAGAGTATTGGAAAGAGATGATTTTTGCTTCTGGATAACTTAACCTTCCTTTCCTTGAGTAAGATGAGCTATAAGGAGGAAGAACTACTAACAGAGTACCCTGCATGCTTTGTTTTGGGGGCTCAGAAGGTATTGAGCACATTGCTTCCACTTTTTCAGTTGTGTCAGCCTGTTGTGTCATTGCTTTTCAGAAGAGCTGTTCATCCACCTGCCTACTAGTGGCCATGTGCTGATGTTAGCATTAACATTATTTGAGCATGCATGTGTGTTGTGGATATATGGATTGCTATTTGTGACTTCTTTTTTGGTCTGAACTGGGTTGGACATCAAAACCATGAGTATCCTTAATTGAGCATATATTGGGAAAGGGCACACATATTTACAGCCTTACCTAACCTCAAGAATCTTCTGGATCACAAAAAGCAAAGGCTCTATTGCCTTTTTTCCCTTGTTGCTGTGGCCACAAAACTATCACCAGTCATATCCCAATTTACCTATTTTTACTTAGGGTTTTCTTGTGTTTGGATTAGATGGCAAGTTAGTAAGAGTTGTTGCATATTTTGGATTTCTTTAGGAAAGCCAACTACCATTTACTTGATTCATAGTAGTATGTATTTCTTTAAGCAGCTCAGCTTTATGAAGATAGAAGTAGGAAGCATGTGTGATCCAGGGAACTGTAACCAGGATGGAATTTCATACCCCAAGGCAGCAGGAAAAAGTTAGAATTATCCCCAGGGTGGTATTAGACTAGGCCTCTGCAGGTACAGACCCCTATGTATAATTACTGAAACAGCTTTGGTTTCCATGGCATTTCTGCAGGATATGTGGATTATGTTCAGAAATGGAAGGAGGTCTTGGGGGTTGGTGGAGCTGATTTGCCAGTAAGTTGTTTTCCCACATGAGTTATATGGTTTGTGTGAGCAAGCCCAATAGGAATGGAATGTGTAATGGTAGTGGTGCTGAGCAAGACTGGACTGGAATTAATTGGCCAAGGAAGTTGTACCTGTACAGGAAAACGTAGGGAAATATACTGGTAACTCTTTTGTTCTTCAGACTAGGAGAGTAGGTGTCATATTCTGACCATTTATTTATTTCCCCAATGCTTTGACATTTCTTGGTTGAAATCTTTAATTCATATGTAATGTCCTGTGTCAGGATTTCCTAAATCTTCATTCTGTGCATAACTTTTCTTCTTTTTTCTTTGTATTTAATTTGCTCTTTTTCTAGTTCCTTAGATGTATGTATATTTTTAAATATGTGGGCTACAAATGTTTTTGCTGCTGTCAAATCTGGTCCTCTCTGATGTTTTGTGTCTGAACATTGCCCACCTTGTTTCATTTTCAGGGCATTCTGTGAGCATTAGACTCCTCAATTCTTCCCTGAGGCCAGATGGACTGTAATCTGGAGGGAGTGGGGGAGGCAGGTTATTAGAGGAAGATGAATTCTATTTCCTGTCTCTTCAGAGGCATGGAAAATCACTCTTGCATGGCTGCAGGCGTCACTCAGTGCCAGGACTGAAGGCTCTTAATCTGATCTTTTAACACCGGCTCTCTGTGTGACAGTTTCACTGCCAAAACAGCAGCTGTGGCATTAGAATTTATTTTAAAATGTTTTTATTTAAAAATTAAATGATCTATTTAGAAAATAGAAAAACATTCTCTGAAGACTAGTGCATAAGCTATAGGACAGTGGTAAGTGGGATTTTGAGCTCCTAAAAGTCAGGCTTTTGGGAGTTTGACAGGAACAAGAGGTAAATTTACATCTAGGTGAAATCTGTTTTTAATTAAGCCCCCAAATGCTGATTAATGTACCTGCTCAGTATTGTTTGTTTGTGGTTTACCATATTCTTTAGATTTGTGTGTATGTGTGTGTGTAGCGTATGAAATGACTACTGTTAAATAAACTTAGTTTTTTAAGACTTTTTTCTTCAGATGTGTAATTGTAGCTCAAAAGTAGTTGACCAAGGTGTCTATATATAAAAATCACAGAAAAATTTTTTTTATTAAATTTCACTATAATGTTAAAAAATTATAGCCAATATATATATTTTAATGTTGTACTGTTGCACCTTACATATAACTACTTTCAAAGTCCTAGTTCTAGGCATTACACAAAAGATATTACTAACTCTTGTCATTAAAAATGAAGATCCATCACTTAAAATTTCACAGTATTTCTAATATCAGAATTTAGAGAAACCTTACCTCATCTGTCTGAAGCTGTTCTTTTCTCCACTTACTTTTGGCTGTTAGGAATGGGTAAGATATATTCTTCTGTTTGTCAATTTTTTTTCTTAAAAAGGCACCTGTCAAGGTAGTAAGTATGGGAAGCTTTTCTCTTAAGTTGGGTCTCATTAGCAGGAGAACTATAAATAATCAAGTTGGCATTTCCATAAACAAGAAATGTGGGGATGAAGTCAGTCAGATCTGGGTCAAGTTCTGGTCTCTTAAATTGGATGGCTTACTCTTTTAACTAAGCTAAGCTGTGTGACCTTTAGCAAGTGATTTGCCTAAGTCTCGGTTTCCTCATCTATAGGATGACATTAATAATATCATGGAATGCATTCAGTGACTGTGAGGATTACTTGGGATTATACCTGAGCAGTTTAGCACATAGAAAGCACCACTTGCTACAGCAAGTCTTCACTGCTACAGCAAGTTTTCACTGCCACAGTAGTACTGGCTGTGGCAGTGAAGACAGAGCTCTTAGTTCCTTTTGGGAGTACCTGGAACCAGCCCTCCCTCCCCATTTTGGAAGAATATGAGTTGGTTATCTTCCTTTTTAATATCCTTTTTTTTAACTTTTTTTTTTTTTTAAGTTGTCAGTGGACCTTTAGTTTGTTTATATGTGGTGCTGAGAATTGAACCTGGTGCCTCACACATGCTAGGCAAGTGCCCTGAGCCACAACCCCAGCCCTAGTATTCTTCTTTTAGAGGGAAAAAGTAAAAGTGACTCCAGGATCTGAACAAGCTGAAAATCTCAGTGTAGTTTCATTAGTGATTTCAAGATATAGCTTGTAGACCCTTAGTCCTTTTGGGTCCTCAGCAAAATTTGAGAATGCCAGTAAATATTGTCTTGGCCACCCCCACCCCATTCAAGGAACATACCTTTAAGGTGATTCTAATGTGGATTGAAAACTCTACATCACGATGGCACCACACACCATGGCAGTAGGGACAGCATTTCAACTGATTTGAAATTGGATCAGTTGTGCCATTTACTGGCTTTGTGTTAGGAAGTTTGATCTCTTCAAGCCTTAATATTTCAATGGAATGAGGAGAATAAACCCCATCTTTATAATGTATATTATAGTTTTAATGTTAAGTACCTGGCATAGTAAATACCCTCTTTTCTGCCTTCCTTTCCTATTGTACTTTCAGGGAATTGGATTCTATTCCAAGTTATTTTGGTCCTAAGACATTGGAGAGGAAGAACTTAGTAAAAACTGAGAAGCTCAAGGTAATCTTCCAGAATGAGGTGGCTATTGGTCTTCCTGGGAAGTTTGCTAGGTCTTGCAGCTCCAGCAGTAGGCAGTTAACTTTATTACAGATCCAACTTGAAGAAAGAAGGGAATTTTTTTTTTTTTTTGTAAGTCAGTGTTTGTACTAACATTAATTTAAGTTAAATATTGGGCACATTATTTGCAGTTCTGTTTTAGGGGACAGTTGTTTTTTTGGATACTCCTTTTTCTTTATAAGGTTCATTGTTGAGACAGACAGGGTATGTGTGTTCCGTATAGTTGAAAGTCTTTTCCTCAAGATATAGTAGTGTTTTTCAGAAACTTGTGGCCCTGATTAAAAAGTTATAGAATTCATTGGAAGAGCTATATTATGTGAGAAACAGTGTGATAAGAACCTGAAGTTAGGGAAACTCAGGAGCAAATCCTGGCTGGGCCACTTGCTTCCTTTGTGACGTTGATCAGAATACTTAGTTTTTCTGGGCCACAGTTTCCTCATCCTTGTATAGGGATGCCACATAATAGGGTTGTTATATGTGGTTTAGTGATAACGTGAAGGACCTGGCTGGATATTTGGCTGCTTTGACAGAGATCAAAGGAATAGTAGTTAATCGAGATAAAAACTTGTTTCTCTTTCTCGTAACAGTTGGCCTAGAAGCACCTATGGCTCATATGGCAATTCTAAGATTTTTGAACTCATTTGGCAATTCTAGGACGTTGTTAACTCAAGTTTTGTGTTGATGTTCATTGTCCCTAACATCACATGTCCTGCCTCAGCCAACAGGAAGAAGAAAGGAGGAAAGGGCATATTCCTTTTAAGGGCATGATGTGAAAGATCCTCTCATTTCTTGACCCCTGGCAATGTTCAATACCTTGATTATCTATCTACAACCAGCTGCAAGGACACTTGGAAATTTAGTCTTAACTGAGTAACTGATATATCTACCTAAAACTTAAGAAAAAGGGTCTTAGGAGACAACTAAAAAACTTCTACACACAGTGGTATGCACAAAATGAAAGTAATGGTGATTGTTACTGTCATTGTTAATGGTGTTACATGATAAACACTAACTTTTTAGCACAACTCATAAGATGTAAAATAATGCATAGTTCTTTTTATAGAAGACTCGTCCATACTTGAGTCTTTTATAGAAGACTCTCCGTTCTTGGAGAAGAATCATCCATCAGATATTATTTATCATTCATATATTTACAGAGGATAGAAAGGAAACCACATGAATAGTTATGGGCTGTCTTAACAACCCACGGAGCCTATATAACTGTTCATGTTTGTGCCCATTAGAAAAAAGGAGAAGAAGAATGTACTAAGATCCTTGAAAGATATTTCTCAGTTGAAGAGTAGATTATAGTAAATCACACATGGCCAGCTATATTGTAGTAGATTTGCTGGAAGTAAATTGCTAGTTGATAGAGAAATTGCTAAGGAAATCTCTCCTCATTTGAGGTCTTTCTTTCCTCGTGTGTGTGTAGGTGTATTTTAGTTGTAGTTGGACACAATACCTTTATTTTATGTATTTAAATTTTTATATGGTGCTGAGGATCAAACCCAGCCCCTTGTACATGCTAAGCAAGCGCTTTGCCACTGAGCCACAACCCCAGCCCTCACATGTATTTCTTTGTAAATATACATTGTCCTTGAACTACAGACAATGGATTCAGATTTTTGACCATTGCCTTTCCCAAGAAATCATTGTCATTCTTGACTTTGTGGATTTTATGATGTCTTAGAAAAATTATCTCAGGTTTATTGTTTTGCAGAGTAAAGTTTATCCACTTTAATGGCTTGGGCCATAGACCATTTTGATGCTACAGCTTGAAGTAACCTGACATATATCTATTTTTGCTGGAGAGAATAAAAAACAGAAAATGGTTTCTTACCTCCAGTGGCTTGTCTTTTGTTGTTGTTGTTGTTCTGGGGATTGAATCCAGGGGTGCAATACCACTGAGCTACACCTCCAGCCCTTTTTTATTTTTTATATTGAGGCAGGTTATCACTAATTTGCTTAGGGCTTATTGTTGATGAGACTGGCCTTGAACTTGTGATCCTCCTGCCTTAGCCTCCCAAGTCGCTGGAATTACAGGCCTGCACTACCAAGCCTGGCTCCAGTGATTTCTTAATTTCTGTTTCTTAAATCCATTGGTCCTTGTTACTCTTAAGAAATGGCCTTCATTTTTAACCTTGCCATCAACTTGTGTGTAGTCATTCAGCAGTAGGGAGGGTGGACATCTGCCCCCTTCCTTACTCCTTTAATTCCATAGCTGGTTTTTGTTGTTGTTGTTCTTTGAGTTACTTGAAACAGAAGTAGAGGGCTGGGGCTGTAGCTCAGCATTAGGGTACTTGTGTGAGGCACTGGGTTCAATCCTCAGTACCACATAAAAATAAATAAAGATATGTGCCCATCTACAATTTAAAAAAAGTTTTTAAAAATATTAAAAAACAAAAACAAACAGAAGTAGAACTGTTTAGGGCTGGTGGAGGAGCCCTGTAGGTTAGTCCTCACACTTACTGTGAGAGTGGATTTGGGAACTGAGATTATAAGAGAGCAGAGATGGTTTTTCCATGCATTTATTATTAGATACTTAGTTTAACAAATGAAACACAGGATTAAAATTATTCTGTTTAAACATTTAACAAGAGTTCTCTGATTATTATAATTTTTAGAATATAAAGGGAAATTAAGAGAAAAATTTCAGCCTATTTTAATTCTAATATTTATGTAGGGGAAAGGTAACATTCCAACTTGGATGTTTTCTTGTGCAACAGTAATTTTAACTTAGGATTTGTTTTTAGTGCCATTAGCTTCTCTAGTAAGTAGTACCAAATAGTGTGTATTCCCCCCCCCACCCCAAATTCTATTGTTTTGGGCATTCTATTATAGCATTTAATTGTAGAAAATAATACATGATGACCAAATAGTGATAATATGCACTTATTTGAATCACAATTATAGTAGATTAAAATTAAAATTGTCATACCAAATGATACATAAATTTCTGTTTTGAACATGCCATAAATTTGGTCCTTATAAAGTGATGGGAAACAAACTCCTCTACTGCCTTTTATGAGATACAGGTATATCTAAAGTGCTATTTGGGCAACTGAGTTAATATGGTACTGAGTTTCTCTGAGCCATGTTTTGCATATATAGAATAATTGTGAAATGGAAGTTAAAAAATGTCATCAGTCACTTTCACATTGTGCCTAGGGAGGAAATGAACAAAATACAGTGGTTACATGCACTGGTGGCAGTGCTATCACCTCATAATGGCACCAAGTTAACTCCTTTTACTGCTTGTAAACTTTGAAAAGAATCAATGATTTGTGATAACATAGTTTGATGTAGGTGAGCTTGGCTGAAATCATTGGAAATGCCCTGATAAGCATGTAGTGAAACCCCTAAGACCATCTTCAAAGAGTGTTCATTAAGTGCCAGCAGCCTGCATAGAGTGTGTCTGCTTCCCAGTTGGGGCCATTTTGTTGGTCTTGGCATAATGTGTTATGACAGCCCTGTATATCAAAAGAATGTCATCTTGAACAATACAGATGGATTAGGGCCTTAGAGGATTTATCCTGGTCCAGATTTCTAATTTTTACATTAGGTGTGGGCATGGGTAACCTTTCATTTAAAATAGTTTTTCCCTCATACTACTGAATCCACCATCGGAGAATGTAATTCTGTCCCATGTTTCATGGTTGACTAATTGGCTTACTTTACCAGATCCTGCAATTGAACAGTAATAGATCATTTGGTGGGACTGCTGTGATGGCATTACGGGTTTTTGGACCTCAGGAAGTGAAAGATGATTCTAGGAGGTAGAACTTATTTTCCTACAGGTTTTAAATGTAGGTCTCTGTCCAGAAGCAGCAGTGCCAACTTTTATCTGCACATGTGTCGAGAAATTAACATGTGTTTAAGAAACCAACCTATTTCTTTGACTTTTAGTTAGATAGTGATTGGATTATTATTACTGCTGAAACTGAACTTTAAAGTACTTTAAGTAGGAGCCCCATTGTCCAGTATAGTAGTGGTTATGTGGATTTAAATTAAATTTAAAGTATAATAAAACAAAACATTCATTTTCTCAGTTATACTAGCCACATTACAAGTACTCAGTGTAGCTAGTGGCTTCCATATTATTAGCACAAATAAAAAACATTTCCAAGTGCAGGAAGTTATCTTGGACAACACTGAACTTGTAGAGCTGATTTGACATGGCAGTGAAGAATACTCTGTCCCCCTTTGAAAATCAGAAGGCAAGTCCAAATGGTCAATTGGGAGAAGACTCTGGCAGCATATCTAATCCCATGTTCCACATCCAAAATTGTTTAGGGAACCCTGCATACACATTCATCCTCTCAAAGCTTTGTAGTTCTGAGAAGTCATACAGTTGACTAAAAGTTTGCCCAGTTAAACCTCTGGGTTGATTGGTGGTATTGTTGTTTTGTTTTGTTTTTTAATCTAATTTTTGTGATACTAACATTTCTTTGAACACTGTCTAGGACAGGCAGACTTTGGTGTTTGGGTTTGGGTTAACTGTAAAGCTGATTTGTGTCCCCCCAAAACCTTCAATATAGTTGCAGAAAAAAGCATAGTAGAATTTTAATCTGACTTCATTTGGATTTGATCTGCTCAGCACTACTTGGTGTATTGTGTTATAGTCATATCAAATCTCACTGGGAGGGTAGCTAAAAGAATGACTTCAGAGCCATTTGCACAGGGAAATGGTTGAGTGACCTGAGGATGTTTAATCTGAAAGAAAGGAAACCAAAAAAACATGCCTTATGCCATTTTCAGATACTCCAAGTATACTTGTCCCACTGAATCTTTTTTTTTTTTCTCTAAATTCTCCTCCATGATTCCGTGGTAATAAGTTATGGGGAGGTAGATTTCTACTCAGTATTAGATCTCATTAACTCAAAATAGAAAAAAAACTTGACCTTAAGATATAGTGAGTTCTTTTCCACAGGAGGTGTTCAGGCAGAGACTGACTGATAGCTGGTTAGAATGTGACAGAGGACATTCACCCACTGTATAGTAGTGGCCTTTAACCTGCGGTTGGTACTGGAATTCAACCATCCCAATTCCCTCACTCAGACAGCATTTAGAAGTCTGTGTGCATTTGAAAATAGACAGTCTTTTGTTTGTACTTGGTTGTTAACAATGCCTGGGGTACTACTGGCATCTGGGTCTCATGATCTCTAAAGCCCTTTGCAGTTCTGAGTTTCTATAAATGAGTAGCTTTTTATATATATGTGGTTAATGGTTTCTATTAGCTGGGAGGGTATTCAGTCCAATTTCAGACCCAAGTGTCTTTCACTCTAGAATATTGCATTCGTTCTAACTGTTCTCCAATCTGGTTTAACTCTGCCACTCAGCTTCTTTACTAATCCAAGATCCATCTTATTAACTGCAGAACTGATAGCACTCTACTGCTTAAATTTTTTTTTATAATATCTCATTCCTACCAAGATGAAGTCCAACTTCTTTTCATATTATGCAAAGCCCTTTACTGTTTGGCCTTATGTTGTAATTCTTCTCACCTTAGCCATTTCCCACTGATCTGTGGTTCTGTAGAGTATGCCGCTCTGTGTGCATGTCCTCAAGCTTTGCCCTTGTTGTTCTTTTTGCGTGTGTGTCTACATAAGAAGGCTCTACAAAATTCTAACCTGCCTGTCCCTCCACTCTGTCCCCCTACCTGTTCTCCTTCCACCATGCAGATACTCATTCTTTTGGGTGAAAGACACAAGCTTCCTTCTGTTTCAGGAACTTTACCCAGTCTTTTTCTTCTTTCTGAATTCTTTTTTCCTGTTTCTTCGTACACAGAACTGCAAATCCCTCAGTCTCTGTTGTCAAGTCAACTTTCTTAGGAGAATCTTCCTTAATCCCCAAGATTAGATTGATATTTCCTTGATAAATGATTGCACAGCGTCGTATAATTTTCTTATGGAATTTACTAGAGACTTTTTTTTTTTTTAGTATTATTAATCCATTGACTGTTTTTCATGGTAAACTTTAAACTGAGATCATCAAGATCTGATCTAGTTTGATATTGTAACCTCAGTGTCTACCACAGTGTGGTGCATGTTAGTGTTAGGTACTTAATAAATATTTGAATGAATGAATTAAAAAAAATGACTTTTTCCCCAAGAAGTAGGCTTGCCATTCTCTCTTAAAACCTTTGCTAGTATTTTATGTCTTATGTTACTATTATAAGATGTGTCCTGTGTCTATGAGTTCAATGAGAACCAGGACTGGTCTGTTTTGCTTTTACATCCCCACATGATAGAGATGTTAACTAATGTTAGTTATAAGAATCCTAGTTCATTTTATATCTGTGCCTTTACTATTTCTTCCTTAACTAAAACTTTTTCAATGGGGGGAGATTTTTCTTTTTTCTCTTTTTGCTTCTCTATTGTAATAGAGTTTTTTATTGCTATTTTAATACTGTAATATTACAGTATCACATCTTTTGTTAAGCACTAAAGTATTGACATGGCAGGTATTATCATTGTACTCTCTTCTGAGAACATACATCAAACATCTACTTTATACGTGCGAGTTCCATTCCTCATTAGGTAGATTTTGATGCAATCATCATGGACTTACATTGTTTTAGTCTCTTGTAGAAAAAAAAATACTTGAGTGAATGCTAAAAGTAATTTTATGATGAGGAAGTAAACAGGAAAGTGATTCAGTATACAGTTTATTTAACTGGCTGTTTTTCCTTCTTCCAGCCATCCTTATATTCTTTACATCACAGTATTTTTTAGAAAATTAGTTTTATTAAGGTATATTTACATGCCATAAAATTCACTAATCTTTTGTACAGTTCAGTAATTTTTCAGTAAGTTTATGAAGTTATATAGCTGTCACCACAATCTACTTTCTTTGTTTTAGGATTTAAAAAATCATAAATCACAATATATTAAAGAATACAAAAATTCGATATTTTTCATTTCCTTCAAATCCTGGTCAGTCCTCCCACCCCTACCACCTCTTACCCCTGCTTATTATTATGTCCTTGGTGACATTTTATTTGGTAGTGCTAGTGGGATGTTGTCACTTATATCTGTGTGAGCAGCTTGAGCAGTAAGAAAGGCAATAGGATTATTACCTTCTGCAGATTGGCTGGGACCAAAGTGGCTGTCATCACTTGTGGTGTGTTGGCAGGGGGGATAAGCAGGAAGTGGGACAGGAAATGTGATGAGGGTGGAGTAGAAAGAGAGGACAGATGGGGAAGGGGAAGAAAAGCAGAAAAGATGATAGACACAATGGGAAAGCCATCAGGGCTCTAAGAAGATGTGAAACACTTGATATATTTTCTGAGTCAGAGAACTTAACTATTGAAATCTGAGAATGGAAAAAAAAATGCTTGCTGGGTCAGCTTTTTGGGAATACTTCAGGCTTCTTTCTCAAGTGTTCATTTTTCTCTTTTGTGATGTTTTCACCTTCTTCCTGAGTTTTGATTTTCACACCTACCTCATGGGTGCTTCTTTAGTCTGTGGTGTCATATGTTTGCTGTGTGTTAGAGTGAGTAATGTCAGGGTGTTTCTGGCCCTTTCAGGGCACATGGAGGAGGGGCAGGGAGGCTTGTTTGCCTTAGGTAGCTTCAGTTCAAAGAGTCCTTAAATAGTGAATGATTCACTAATTGTGAGTAGAAATAAGGAAGTAGAATTCTGAACTACAGGTAAAGTATGGATGCCTTATTTTAGTCTATGGCTATTGCCATCAAAGAGGAGTTGAATCATGACTCTCATTGTCATTTTAACTTTCAAGCAGGTCTCATTGGTGAGAGTTTCTGGTTTTCTCAGAAAATATGCTTGGTGTTAAAGCCGAATCACAAAGATTCCCACTGTCTAAAGCGTCTCTGCCCATTTTAGCAATAGGAATCCAGTATATGAAGCAGGAGTTGAATAAACTTAATAGTAGAGATATCCTAAGTAGAGGTATTTTTCTTATCTCTTTCTCACGTAACTATTTTTTGAATGTTTAATAAAAAAAAATGTCAGTAAGATGGAGAAATGGCAGAGAAAGAGCTTAAAAATTTAAGTTGAGTGAATGAATACATGAATGGAATGAATGATATGCATGTTAGATGTCTGTACAAGTGATTCTGTGTTTCAGTTTCTAGCAAGTTTTAAGTACTGTTCTTGAATATCAGAAAGCAAAAGGTAGTAAATTGTGTAATAATTTCTATCCATAATTTCACGTTAGAGTATTAAGTAAATCTCAAGAGTTTTCTTACACATTGCCTTTTTTTCCACTAAGAAAACTGTCAGTTTTTGCTATTCCAAGAACCAGCTTGACTTTAATCATGAGCTCTGTGTCATAGTAAGTGCTTAATAAACACTGAACATGGTCAGTCTGAGTTTAGGGGAAGCTGATGTTACTATTAGTGGCCATTATATTTACTACTTCTCTATTCCTAGTTTTTTTTTTTCCCCACAGAATTTTCACTTTCTTCAGAGAAAGAAACAAATTATTCACATAGGCAAATATTTCATTAAAAGTAAGAGAATGAACAGAGATAACTGTAAGGGCTAGGATTGCTTTTTTTAAGTTCCTGTTTTGAAACTGAAACTCCTACAATTAAAAATATCAAAAGATCCCATTAAAAGCTTAAAATGCAATGATCCTAAAATATGATGTTTTCTTTGTTAGTAGTTATAAGCACAAAATACACATTTCTGCTGAGAAACCAAAAATGAAAACATTAATTATAGATAACTATTTAAGACAGTTTTCTTTCCTACTTTGCCTCGACATTCCCACTACACAGTTCATAGGTAGAAATTGTGGTCACCCTCATTAATCTCATTTGAGGGTTTTGAAATGGTTTTGAAATAGTTCAAGGGGAATTTCACACTTAATGGATAGCTCTTTGTATGTATAAAGCAGTATGATAGTTGAGCTTCATAGATTGACTTCAAATAAGTGAAGAAAGCTAAGTTTCTTGAGATCAGCCAAAACAAGACTCTTCCATAGAGGAGTGCTTGTTTCGTAGCACAGTCCTTTGGTTCTTCATTCATTAAATCTAGTTTAAAGAAGTAAAGAGACCTATTTTAGATCAAATTTGAGGCTGTAGATACTAGAATGCTCAAGTGCATTTAGTTGGAAATTATAATTATTTACATTTTAGAGGTAGTTGTATAAGCAGTTGTATATGTCCAGATGTGAGTGCCCCCTTGCAGAGACATCTGTACTACTTGATTTTTCTAATATTATGAAAGCTGCCAGTATCAGTTTTTGCCCATTATCTTTAGAACAGAATCATGACTTTTCCTGTACTATGCATCCTAGTTTTTAAAAATAAATAAATTTGTAGGTTTTAGTTTTTCTGTTGAATTTAAAAGAAATACCTGACAACCTTAAACTGAGTTTTTTTTTTATCTCTTATGTATGCAACACTTTATAACAAGGATTAAAACATGAACACATTTCACATTTCCAGAAGAAACATAAATGAATTCTAAATGACCTTCTAGTATTTAACAAATACCAGGAGGAGAAATACAAAAAGAAGGATATAATTAAATACAAAAAGTAGGATATAATTAAAAACTTTTTTAAAATTTTTTTTATTTCTGTAGATAGCAAAGAGAAAAGGGGATACTAAGAAAACGAGTGAGTTGGGTTCTATTTTTTAGTACTAGTGGAAGACATTGGTCAAAGTATATCACTGACTTGAAAGTGAAATTTAAACTGATTCTACCGCATATGGGGGGGAGCATCCTTCATAGGCATAGTCCAGATACCTGTGCTTGATTGTTCAGTTATTCCTAACCAGTCTGCACCCAGACATACCCTAGACATTTGGTCATCCATCACCCGGGCCTTGTGATTGGAAATCTGGAGGCCCCAAATGCTATTTTGCATGTAATTAAAGTTAGAGGACATGTTAGGAAAAGCTGTTCTGAGTAGAAAACAAATAATTGTATTCTGTTTCTGATCTTCATTTATAGCACCAGCAACAAGTGGTGCAGGCTGTGGAACGGGCCAAGCAGGTGACCATGGCAGAACTGAACGCCATCATTGGGGTACGTGGCCTTTCCATTTTAGCTCTGATCTTAGTATTTATCACCAGTTCTCTTGCTGTCTCTAAGTTTTGTTCCACCAAAGGGGCAAAAGGCAATAGTGACCACAGAGTGAAATTAAGCACTTTTCCTTAAATCTCATGTGAAATTTGATGGCCGCCTCAGAAACTTTGGATCACCTTCTCACCAATTTAAGTTGATGTTTCCGAAAATTCTCCCCTAAGGAGAGTGTTCTTTTTCATATTTCTTCCTTTTTGCATTCAGCTTCTGCTGCAGAGCTAGGCTAGGAAACAAAGATACAAATTACCCTGATGTTAAAATGATATGATTTCTTTTTATCTGTTCTCCAGTGATGTGGAGTGTCTTAAAATCATTTTTAGTAAAATGTATATTTTCACATCTCCCCTGCTACCTTTCCTTCCCTGTGATGAGTGGTTCTTGAGGGCTAGTGTCCATTTGTGGTACAAATAATAGATGAACTGCACTTTTTCGGAAAATCAGTGGCCTAGTTAGAAAATCATTCCTGGCAATGGTGATGTTATTGCTGCATAGAAATTCTGCTGCACTTCATGGGTTTGGGTAGTCACTTGAACTCCACTTACTTTTTTGTTTTCTCAAATTAAGGTAAAATAATCTGCTAAAATTTAGAAATAACAATAAAGGCAAGAAATCCTGGCTATAAAGTGTACTGTATACACCTCTGTGCAGATAGTAGAAGCAGTTCCTTACTTGAAGACACTATTACTGTACCTTCCTCTTTCTGCCCCTCCCAAATGCTTTCTTTTGTGAGTAGATTATACACAGTCTTCCCTCTTTTTTCCCTCAGTATATCAAACACACTTTGAAATGCTAATTATTCCATTTACTTTCATTAAAATTCAAATTGCTGAGTGAAGATGCAGATAAGGGTCGGCTGATAATCAATCTGAAGTGAAGATATTGCTCCAATTATGCCTCTGTCTTTTTAGAAGGAAATCAGAACTCTGGGATCATTGCCACTAGTGGGGGCGCAATAGTCTGATTGTAGTTTGTTTTTAATGGGCTATTTGGATCTCTATTTTGTGTCCCTCTGACCACAAGAAAAAAATGGTACCAAATTATCAGGCATAATAAATGGAAAAGAGTAACCTTTATTTCCTCTAAATGCCCCTTGGAAAAAAGGCTGCATCCGAACAAGCCACATAGAATCAGGAATAACATTTATCATATATTTTCTGTGTTAGGTGCAGTTAGGATAGGTATTAAGAGATGAAAACATTTCACAATTAGATTTTATTTCTTAAAACTCCAGAAAACAGCAGTGCTTGAGCTTAATTGTTGAGGACATTTTTTAAAATTAAGTATATATGTATACACCAACTATGCTTGCATGAAACATCCTGTGCTTGAATGTGTTGTATTCATGTTGGGATGGTCTGCATCTTTTTGTTATTAAGTCTTTCACAGGTCAGAAGTGGTAGAATTTTTATTTCACATCCACTGTCCAGTTTTATGTGTTTGCTGTATAAGGAAAAAATATACAGAGTAGTGCCTTATAGGAGAGCTTGCCAGGGTCATGTCGTAGTGTTTATCATTTTTGTGACTAGCTATAAGACAGTCATTGCCTTCCCTTACCTCTCATTGGTGGCCTTTTCTAGGAATGCTTCTTCCCCACCACCCTTTTTTGAGTCTTTTAGTGAATGTACTTGTATACAGTGGAAAAATTAAGTTAAATTAAAAAAATGCATTGTTTTGTTTTGGATGTTGTTTAAAGATATGAGGGGGAGGGTATAAAATCAAAATAAGTTCCCCTCTTTGTCACATCAAATACATTTTTATACTGTTTTCTGTTTCATTTTTACCTAGTTTATTTTGAATGGGATGACAGATTGCCTTTTCTCAGGGAAATGAAGATTTATTAGATTGTTACTGAGCTACTGAAAGACATATTGTGTATATCTGGATTTAATTATTAAAATAAAGGTAGTTTAATTTTGTGATCTAAAAATTTGAAGAATTAACACAGTAGAGCTACATGCTATCAAAGCAGCATGTGCTGTATTGGTGGATCTCGAGGAGTTTCAAGCTAATTGTATTCAGGTAGAGAATGGACTCAAAATCATATAATCTATTTTGAAAAATAGATTGCAGTAATAGACAAATGTAGCAGTTTCAGAGAACCACAAACCTTGTGAGGAAGAAAGAGCCCAGTTACAAACTCACTTGATGAATTGTTGCTAAGGTCCCTCTGTCTTTTCCATCCCTGGTAGTGTCTTGTGGGTCCAGTAGCTTTGAGAGTTGTAACATTTTGGAATGTTAAATGGACCAGTTGTGTATCCTCCTGGTGATGGCTGTGAGGTGCTGGTATTTTGACCTGCTAACAGAAATGATGATTATTCAGGTTTAGATTTTGTTAATTTGATTTTTAGAGTGTAGTTTGCTGTGATTTTCTGCACTGAGACAAGTTTTTCTCCTAATAGGTAAAGACCCTTCTAGGACCCTGGGGATCTTCATTTATTTATTAGGGCAATGTATCTATTTTATATGTATACACACTATCCAGACAAGAGCAAATGTTCTCAGATTTAATGAAATCTGATGAAGCACCTTTTTAACTCTGCAATATTATTCTAACTTCATTGGTAAATGAGCCAAACCAGTGATCCATGCAGTTTAAATGCAAAATGCTGAAGTGAGCCCAAAAACCTAGAGAGGCGGCTGTTCTCCTGACAATAAGCTAGTTGTGCTTAATGGAATGAAACACAGTTATAATGATTTCTTTCACAGGTCATGTTCAGTTTAAGACTGTTGATAGATTGAAATAAGTTAAATACCATTTATCTTTTATTTATAAGGAAGAAAACCGGGAAAATTCCTGTTTTATTTTCTTTGTACAGTTATTTAGTATTTTGTGTTTTAGTTTTATGCTTGCTTGAATTTTCCCTGAGTTCCCCCAAATAGGCTAGGGGAATATAATGTATCTAGTTTGATCTTATCATGTGTCCTACTCCAGCCACTGTGTTTTTAAATTAGAATCTCTGAGAGATCACACTGTTGGAACAACACACAGCTTTAAATTAGTAATATGATCTAATTAGAAATGATGTTTTCATTTCCTGTATTATTAAATTGAATCATCTGACTATCTTAAAATGCTTTTTAAATCCATTACACAGTGCATGCTGTGTGAATGTGGTTATGCTTAATAAAGGAGACTAAGTTAGAACCTTATAAGAATTTCAACAAAGCAACTACCATTGAGAAAGTTTCAGTATGAACATTCGTGGAAAAAAATGTTTCCCTGTAAAATAGAAGAATGTGGTTCTTTTGGAACTCCACTCCACCCCTTTAAAAACTCTTGAAGAAAAAAACAATGGTAGGAATGTATGCATTAAAATAAAAAGCCCCGCCCCCCCAAAAAAACCCTTAAGAACAGGTATGCCACGGTGTTGTAGGAAAATGTAGTTTGGCACTAGAAATGCTGAACCTCAATTTTCAGCAGTGACATTTTAATGATAGGAAGTCTGCAAAATTATTTGCCATCAATTGTGAAGGCAATAACAAGCCTTGGTGGTTTTTCACACTCTCTGTGTTAAGTGCTTTCAGAATGACAGCGTAAACTGTGTTAGAGAACTCCAAGGAAGTAAAACTGATTAAAATGTTCATGCTTGAATGGTGCTGATGGAATAGTTCATTTGGACTTTCTCTACCTCCTGCAGCTCAAGCTGAAATATTAAAATTCAGTGGATTTAAATTTCTCTCCTCTCAGCTCAGGAAAAAAAAACATTACATTTTAATAGGTTTTAAACCCATAATTCATTGGTTTGGAGCAGCACTGTTAAATCTATTTAAATATTACTTGTATTACTAAGGAAATGATTTAAATGACTTTGCCTTTACCATCCTATATGTATTTGAATTAGTTTAAAAAAAGAAAGACAATACCAAAGGGGAATTGTTCCCGCACCCCCTCCCCCTTAGATTTTTCTTTCATTGTCCTTGTCATATGCTTGACCCTTAAATTAATGTGTGTGTGTGTGTGTGTGTGTGTGTGTGTGTGTGTGTGTTCCAGATTGACTTTTTGGGAGAGGGTTTTGCAGTATGACAACTTAAAAATGTATGTTCCTCCTTTTCTATTGTAGATTTCAAAATTGCCATTTTAACTTTCAAAGCCATTTGGGCAGTGAGCCTTTATGGTAATTTCCCTTGTTTTCTTAAACAGATTGGCCATTAGGCAAAAATTAGAAAGGTATAAATGTGTGGAGGTGTTTAAAAACAAATGGGTGTGTTTCCCTCCATCAAAGGTGTATGATGTATACTTCTGTGGACACATAGCCTTCAGTAATAGAAAACTTGAAATAAAATAAACAATACAATTTCACTTTTAACAAAAGCAAAAATATATTAAGTATCCAAAAGCAGTATTTTCATTCCTCTGCATTGGCTAATAAAAGGTCTTCTATGCATAGAATTTAGTCCTCAATAGCTCAATTTTTACAACTCATTGTTTACATTATTTTTTAAACCTGTGCTTACAGGAAACATGCTGCTGAATCTCCTTGTCTTGTGTTTCTCTCAACTCATTGATATTTTCTAAATGTATGTAATATGGAATGGAATTTTAAAAAGCTGTAAAATTGATTTTGTATTTTCTTGGAGGTTGTTATTTCAGCTTTGTGGAAATTGTTATTTCATCTTTGTGACTGTCTTTACATGCCTGAAGTTTAAAGGCTTCTTAGGCTATGCTGGCCACAGGCTGCATCAATGTGTAAAGTCTAGGGGCAGAGGCTGGCTTGAAGATGTCCTATTTTTTATAATTGTAGGGCTATGCTCATCTGCTCTTAAAAAGCTGTGATGGCATTAAAACCTAAGGAGTTTTGTATCACATCCTTCTTTATCTTCTGTTGGTATGCCTACCCATTCCCCTCCACTTTTAAACTGGCTCATTTGCTGTGAAGCAGGAGACTATTATTGAGTGATGTAATCATAATCTAATCTTTCTGCTGCAATTTGATGAAGCTCTAAGAGGCAATAATTTCCCTTCTCATAACAAAGACTAATATATTTAAGTAATATTTCAACTCAGCTGTACTTCAGAATTGTGTCCTCCACCCCCCCAACACACACACATACATCTCAGGGGGGAAAAAGACACAAAAGCACTCCTAAGGAACAGGATTTCTGATTTGAGGTATGCACTCAGTTATTTCCATTACAAAGGTTCTCTGGGAGAAATATCTAGAAGCTCTTCCCTTAAACTAGTGATGATCTGAAGTGCTGATATATTTCTGTTTAGGAAGGAGCCTGCCTCCCCTTCAGTAAATGCACTTCCATAGCTCACTTCCATAGCTCAAGAGAGAGTCTGGCACAAAGTGTTAACAGAATTATAGAATATGGGTGGGTACATCTGTATCACTTAAGGCCTGTGGACGTTATATTTCCTAGATCTGCAAATGTGCATTCATTTACATAGGAGCACAGTGTGCATCAAAGGGGAAGCACTGTTACACAGAAAAGCAGGTTTCACTTCAGTTAGCTTGCAGGGAAACAATTGGAAATTATTAACCCTATTATTGTTTTGTTTTTGTTATTTGCTTTTTATAAGTCAGTCTCTCTCTCTCTCTCTCTCTCTCTCTCTCTCTCTCTCTCTTTGTGTGGTACTGGGGTTGAACCCATGTGTGGTTTTTTGTTTTGTTTTTATCTTTGATTTTATAATTCTCTTTCTTAATAGTGTTCCTCCAAGCAGTATCATCAGCTGCCATTTAGTCAAAGACTTTTATCCTTGTGAACAGTGCCTGCCTTGTATCCCTCAAAATTGAGAGGGAGGGAGGAAGAATGGACTATAAGGGAGGCATGCTTACCTCAAAGAGGTAAATAAAGGGCTAATGGCTGCTTGACTCTTAGCATTTAAGTGAAGTTGTTAAGACTTCAGTTTTGTGTTTTCAAAGCTTCATAGGAAATCAGTTTAAAAAGGCTTCTATCTCAAAATGCATTTGTTGTCTTAAGAATTCGCTTAAGGACTTTTGTGAAAAGATTAGAATCCTTTAATTTAATGAATAATAAGAATGACTTGATTGTTATATCCCGCTTATTCATTCTTTCAAATATTTTAGTACCTTCACCAAATCCTGTTGCAGAAGGACATTTTATTTTGTTGTTTGTAATATTTTAAAATGCTTCTGAAATGTGTTTTGAAATGATTCCTTTTTTAAATATTTATTTGTTTAGTTTTAGGTGGACACAATATTTTTATTTTTTATATTTTTATATGCTGAGGATTGAAACCAGTGCCCCCTGCTTGCTAGGCGAGCACTCTACCACTGAGCCACAACCCCAGCCCCATGAAATAATTCTTCAATTACTTTTAAATAATTTTATTAAGTTGGTAAGCTTTTTGGTTTTACATTTTACTACATGTAATCAACACATTTATCTTATTTTCAATAAGAGAAGTTTCCAAGGATATTAGAGTGAAAGAAAACGGTAGAAAACATGATAAAATGATACTACAGGCATTTGCAGATTTTGTGTATTTTTTTTTTTTTTTTTATGTTTTCAGGCATATTTTAAGATACTTGGAATTGGCAGTTTAGAAATACACATTATGGGTATTTGATGTTCCTTTTAAGTCAGATTTATGGAGGTAAATTTATATAAAGTAAAATTTATCCTTTATAGCATAAAAGTTCAGTGAGTTTTGATAACTAAATATAGACACATGTCATCACAACTTAAATACAGAATAGCTTTCCTCCACCTTCAATTCCCTAGTTTGCCGACAGTTCTTTCCCCTATCCTCAGCAACTGGCTACCACTAAAAATATTTTTTCTCCCAAAGTGAGAGAATGTCCTATATACATGGAATTATGCATTGTGTAACCTTTTTAATTTTCTTTCATTTTGTATAAACATTTGATATTTGTGTGATTGCCCATATCAATAGCTCAATCCTTTGTATTATTGAATGGTATTCCATTGTATGGATATACCACATTGTTTATCCATTCTCTCTTTGAAAAGGACAGTGGGATTATCTTCAGTTTTGAGTAATTATGAGTAATTCCACAAGAATATTCACATTGAGGCTTTTCAAAGTAAGTTTTCAATTCTTTGGGGTAGATTACCTAGAAAATAAGATTGCCAAATAAGTAACATGGTAAGTGTGTATTTAACTTTCCAAATAACTGACATACTGTTTTCCAGAGTAGCCTCATTATTTTGTCGTCTCCTGCGTATGAAAGAACCTATGCTCTGTATCCTTACCAGTACTTGCACTTGTAGATTTTTGAGGTTATTTCAGCTGTTGTAATAGGTGCATAGGGATATTCATCATATTTTTATTTTCCCATAACAACTAATGATACTTAATGTCTTTATGTGCTTATTTGCCATCTCTGTCTCTGATAAAGTATCTGTTCAAATCTTCCCTTTTTTTTGAGTTTTTTTAAATTGAATTTTGAAAGTTTGTGAATTTTGCAAATATATAAACTCATTCTATAGTATATCTTTTCATTTTTTTAAACAGTGACTTTTGAAGAGCACGTGTTTTTAACATTGATTAATTCTAGTTTATTATTTTTTCTTCTGTGGATCTTACTTTTGGTGTTGTTTCTAAGTAACATTTACTTCAACATTTAATTCAAGATCACAAATAGTTTCTTAATATTATTCCTCATGAAGATTTTTAATACTTAGCCCATGATACAGTTGTGTTTTTGTTTATGGTGTAAGATACAGCTTAATTTTTCTTTCTTCAGATGGACATCTGATTAAATTGTTCCCACGCCATTAATTGAAAAGACTGTACTTTATTGAATACCCCTTGCACCATTTTTTGAAAATCAACTATATGTGTGAATCTATTTCTAGACTCTGTTCTCTTCCATTAAATTCTTCATTTCTTTCACCAGTGCCACACTGTGATTACTGTAGCTAATTAGTGATGTTTCTTTCATTAGTGATGTTTCTCTTTCCCTTGTAGGCATATTTTTTCTTTGTCTTTATTGCCCTTACCAATACCCCTCAGAACTTCAGGTCTTTGTTATCAGTATTTTAAAAGACTGGCTAATATGGGGGAAGAAATCCAAGCCCACCACTTTTATCAAAAATGGTGTCTTATCTGCCTCCTAATTGTTTTTTTCTACAATGAATGCATCTTCCACCTGCCCCCAGTTTCAGGCACTCTCCCAGCTTGTCTCCTGTGGTCTACTCCTATAGAGATATTGTTTGTGCATTTGTCTTCCTATACTTTATTCTATACCTGGTAGCCAGAGTTATCTTTTTCTAAAGTGATCTTTTTCCATTCCATAAGTGGAATCCTTTTGTTCCTCTGCTTAAAAACCTTCAGATGGTCAGCTTTTATTTAGGAAAAATTCTTGAGTTTCTTACCATGGTCTACAGATAACACGGATTCAGCATGAGCTGACCTTCCTCTCCTCTACCTTTGTGACTTCACATGCCACTCACACTCCTCATTTAACTGTCATAAAGCCATGTTGGCTTTCTTCTCTGTCTGTGGATCATGCTTAGCATGTTCTTGATTGGAGTTCGTGCACCAGTTCTTCCATCTTTTAGAGTACTCTTCTCCATGTCTTGATGTGGTCTTCCTCATGCTCATCTTCAAAGATTCAGCTCATTTGTTTTTTCCTTAGGAAAGAATTCTCTGGATTGTAGCCCTTTTTATGTGTTGCTTCATCTAGTTCATTCACTGCTCCATTAGACTGTTTTATTTTCCTCATAGCATGTAGTAGGATTGATTTGTTTGTGTATTACTTTTCCTTCACTAGCTGGAAAGATCTTGTTTACTTGTGTAGCCATGGTGCTTAGAATAATAGGTAGCTCATAATTTTCAGTAAGCATTTGTACAATAAAAAGTAACTATTTGTTCAGTAAACATGCAATAATTTGTCTATAATATTGTTCAGTTAATATTGATTAAGTGAGTAAATACTGTATTTTGACCTGTTTTTTTAAATTTAGTTCCCCCCACCCCACAGTTTTGGGCCCAGACTGAGGAAAAGCATGGAGTAATAGAAAATACACAAACCTGAGGGTCACTTATATTTTGACCTTAGGAATTTCATTTAAGTTTTCTGATCTGTCAGATGCAAGGCTAGCAAACTATGGAACCAGCCTAGGTGTCTATCAGTGGACAAATGGATTTTTTAAAAATGTGATATATATGAAGTGAAGTTTTATTTAACCATAAAGAAAAATGGATAGAACTTGAATGATACGTTAAGCACAATAAACCAAGCTCAGAAAATTAAGGACTGTATGTTTTCTTTCATGTAGAAGCTAGAGAGGAAAAAGGAAGAGAAGTGTGTAGGGGTGGGGAAGGATCTCAGGGAAATCAGTAGAGAAAAGGGACCAGGAGGACGGAGGAAGACATGGAAAATACTAGGGAATGATATTGGCCAAATTTTATTGTGTGGATATATGACCATGTAATGATGAATTCTACCATTATATACAAGCTCTAATGCATCAATAATAAAAGGAAAAAAAGTATAAATGAAGGGAAAAAATGTAAGACTGGTGCTGATAGACACTAAAGTACTATCTAGTCTAACATGACTTTGTTAGCCTATTTGTTTTGATCATTGTGGAATTTTCATTTTAAAACTTGGTGTCCTTTTGTATCCATTATTTGTCTAGATTTATCATATCTCCAGGCTTTTATTTTTTTCCCTAAAAGGGTAACTAAAAAGAGTGAATGTTTATTGAATATTTGCTTTGTATTAAGTACTGTGCTAAGTAAGCATTTATATGAATTATTTAATCTTCACATCAACCCTGGAAGGAAATACTATTATCTGAACTTCACAAATAATGAAACTAAGGCTCTGAAGGGAAAAGTAGTTTCCTGAAGCCACATAAGGGGGAAATGGCAGAACTGGAATCCAAATTTCTAGTGAGTTCAGAGCTTACCTGTGTAATCACTGGGCTGCTCTTTTCCTTTATTTGTTCTCTTTATGCCATGTTCTTTTTTTTTTTTTTTTTTTTTAAACGCTGGTATCATATTTCCTTTATCCTGAGATCCACTGTTAGGATTGTTCATAGCTTAGCTTTGGGAGGAAAATGAAAATTGGGTGTGCTTGAACCACATGTGAATTGGTTAGCCATAGATTGATTGGATATGCTTGACTCATACTGTGTTTTATCTTCCTGTTAGTATAAGAACCAAAAGTTATCATTAGGTAGGTTTGATGATACTAGGTCTTTAGATCTAGGATTTCAGTCTTGGGCATTGGGCTGTCCATTAAGACCCCGAAACATTTGCAAAATTGGGTGTATGTTTTTTAGGGGAGAGGATAGTATACACTTTTTCAATAATAGTGTTTGTGGTGTTTATATTCACAAAGGGTCCAATGATTTAAAAATATTTAAACCTGTGCCTTTCGAGAATAGAATAGATCCTGATATGAAATACTAAAATCATTTGTGGGATGCATTAGAGAGAATGTTATGCTCAAAGATTGTGTTGGAGGGAAGCTACCCACCTCATGGCAAAGAGTGAGGGAAAAAAATGGCTGGGGACAGGATATAGTCCCAATGGGCATATCTCCAGTGACTGACTTCTTCAAACTGGCCCTACCTCCTACCAGTATCCACCACATCCCAGTAGCACCATCAGATAATAATCCATCAATGCAGTAATTCATTGATGGGGTCAGAGCTGTCATGATTTAGTTACTTCCCAGCCCTACCTCTGAACACTGCTGCAGTGGGGACCAAACCCCACATAAGTCTTTGGGGGAAGTCTCTATCCAAAACATAACATAATCAGTGAAATACTCAGAAATAGATCTACACATACATGTCAGAATGGGCAAGCAGATAAGTAGGGAGAAAGCTGGATCCTAGTAACTATTAGTAGGGGGACAGTTTTTCTTGTATGCATCTTATCATATGCAGAAGTCAATCCTAGAAGCATTAAAAAACAGAACTTTAAAAACCTCAGCAAAACAAAAAAATCTGGAAGAACTTTTTTTTTAAATCTCTTATAGTAAGAGTTCTTAAATGGATCACAATTCAAATCATAAGGAAAAAATTGATAGTATTTATTACTTAGTTAAAATGAAAAAACTTGTACATCAAAAGATACCTCACAGAAAATGAGAAGACAAGCCAGAATACTAGGAGAAGATATTTTGCAACATATATAACAAAGAATGATTATGATACAGATCATACCAGATAAAGAGCAAATAAAAATTCAGCTTTAAAAACAACCTGAAAACCACACTGTAGACAAGAGCTTTCATTATTCTTAAAATTGAAACCCCTTAGTATGCACTGTCTGATTCCCAGAATACTCATATTCTAATTTCCTCCATGCTTACTGGGTCATCAGTCTTACTTTCTCTTACTTGATCCCAGCAGGTATCTGTTCTGTTCTAGGCCTTGCAGCTGCCTTTTCTCTTGCTTCTGATTTGTTCTCTTTGCTCTCTGCAAGGTACTGTCATTTGCATGCTGCAGGTCTCCATTCAAGTGTCACTTTCCCAGAGCTGTTGCCTCCATTTATTCTTATGAATGATCAGACTAGTTGAGAAAGGGACCTGCCTGATAGGGCTGCTGGTATATTTCTGGACCTGGATAGTGAAGGCTATGTACTTCATTTTCTTGAGCCAATGCCATCTTTCACTGACTGTTCCTTTACTTCACATGGGCTGGTTTGGCCCACATTAGTCTTCAAATTTCAGAAGATTCATGAATCTGGAATGAAATCAATTCACTACTCACAGTCAGTATTTTAAAAAAAATATAGAATAGAAAAATCAGTGTGTTACACATAATAGTATTTGGCATTATTTGCTGAAATTTGATTTAAATTTATATTCTATGAAGATGTGTGCGTGTGCGCGCACACACACACACAGGTGCAATACATAACTGTTGGAAAGCAATTCATGTTCGTAACATCTGAGTTTCATTAATCTCTCAAGTAATAAGAACAAAAATCAGAATTACCTAAGAGCCTAAAGTAGATAGTCTTTTCAAATGTAGCCTTACTTTTAAAAAGTAGTATGAAGTAACTATAGAAAGCTTTTCTGAGCACATTTCCTTTACTTGATAACTTAATAAAACTCACAAAATAGATGTGTTGATCTTAGTCCCTACATTTTTTTCCTTAAATAGCATAAAGAAACCTTCAAGGAATTGTACTTTTATTATTAATTTGCTTAGAAGTACTCTTTTAGTAAGCTTTAGACCAATTCAGAAAAAGTGCTAACAAGATCATCAGTAGAAAAGTTAAGGGTTTTTTGTTTTTTTTTTTCTTCTTCTTCTTCCCTTGTTATTTCATGAGCTAAGTAGCAATTTGGGACGGTGGAACCCTTGCCTTGGGTTTCCTGAGATTTGGTTGCTTTGCTCTTTTTTTTTTTTTTTTTTTTTTGTCTGTCTTGCTCATCTGAGACCAGCCCAGATATCTTGAGATCTATAGAAATCTGTGGTTTGTTTAGCATGAGAAACTTAACCCTTTCAGTAATAATCTTTCTAGAATTGCTCTAAATGCATGTCTTTCTCCTACAGTAAATTCCAAGTTTTAAGTGATCATAAATGAGTTATAAATAAACTTAGCTAGAAGGAGATTTTTTTTCTTTCTTTTTTTTTTACTTGTGTATCTTTCCATATATTCATTTAACCTTTAGCTTTTGCTAGAGATGTTATTAAAATCAAGAATTTTTGTCTTATGGCAAGAAGAGCACATCTTATTTTCCTTGCATCTCACAACTTCAGGGAATTTGAATAGTAAAACAGACACTGTATACTCATCACCTAGATTCACCAGTTATCATTTGCCTACATCTGTGTGTGCGCGTGTATGGATTTTTTAAGTGTGTTGAACTGTTTGAAAATAAGAGGACGGTCATTTCATCCGTTAGTACTTCAGTGTGTATCTTCTTGGAGCAGGGATATCTTCTTATGTAAGCACAATACTGTTAATACATTCCTATATCCAGTAGTACCATTCATAGTCATATTTCTCTGATAGCACTTTTTTCTTCATAGCATTTTCCCCTACAATTCAGAATTCAACACAGAAAATGCCTTTGTTGTCATGTCTCTTTAGTCTTCTTTAATCTAGTAGAATAAATCCCAAACCATTTTGCTTTATGACATAGGCATTTTGAAGATCTCAGGCATGTCTTGTGGAATCTGGATCTGATTGTTGGAATTTTTTCTCAAATTTAGATTCAGGTTATGTATTTTTAGTAGGAATGCTACATTGTAGATAGTGGTGTGTATTTCTGGTTGTATCACCATGTCATTGATAAAGCAAGGTGATGTGTGATGTGATATTTTAACAGTGAGTAACGTGTTTCCAACAATGTTTTAGCTAGTGGTTTTACCACCTGTCTTAGAGGAATCAGTTCATAAATTAGAGTGCTGAAATGGTACATTTTAAAATAATTCTTTCCTTTTAAATTAAAGAAGAACCTTTCCTGTTCTCTCTTTCCCCCCATCTTTCTCCTTCCCTTCCTTTCTCCGTGTGTTTGTGTATGTGTAAGGTGTAGGTGAATACCTTTTTTTAATACCACGTGCCATAGAATTGTCCTAGTAACATTGGGAAGTAGATTTTATAATTGTTTCCACTTCTACAGGAAGAAACAGAAGCTCAGAAACATTGACTGGCTCTTGCTCATATAAATGATAGAAACTCTATCTGATTGGCCCTGCTGTCACTTCATTGTGGTGCTTCATCAGTGTTAAGGAGGATCTCCTTTCTCAGACTCCATCCCATCTCTACAGACAGAAGCCAGGTTAGCAGAATTGTCCATATTGAACAGTATCTTCCCAAGCTAGGGATTGCAGATATCAGACCAGTCTTTGCTTGTGGCTCCGTTTCAGAGTCTCTTACCTCTCCCTCTGACTCTTCTGAAGGTCTGTAGAGTCTACCCTTTACTTCTGTTCTGGAATAGTGAGTCCCATTTGGATCAAGACTCAATGCACCTGGCTTGGTCAGCTAGTGTAAAGGTGGGAGTCATCTGGCCCTGGAGTTGGAAAGTTGGCACTGGCTTAGGAGCTAAACTCTACCTGTTTTCTTAGGGTACCAGGGACTTCACTTCTGGAGACTTTTTTTTTTTTTTTTTTAATGTTTTAATCTATGAGAGTCTTCATTCTTAACAATGCTGGGAAATTGTTGCAAGCTTCACCTGCAGCAGGGACCTGTTAAGTTTTGACTCATTGTCTTTTTGATACTACCCATTAGTCTAGATAGCTGTCTTGCTTTCTGGCACAAGATGTCGCAGGTTCATTTTGTACTTTTAGAAATCAAGGTTCAGGCATTTAACTGCTTTATTACTACTGAGAGGTAGCAATTGCTTCTAAGAAAGATGCCTATTTTTTGAGGATTCTTCTCCTGTTAAGAGCTTAATGGAGATAAGGAGTAGCCAACAAGAAAACCTCTACCTGAATTTCAGTTGGAGATGTCCAGAATTCTAGGAAAGTGTAGTGAGGGTAACCTCACCAGCTCCTCCTTAGTCATGAACCAGTCAGTCCTTAGTGATCTAACAGTTGAGGACCTTCCATTAAGAGGAATTCCTATTTTTGCTAACAGAAAGACAACAATTTCTAAAGACATTTCCTGTGAATTCCATTCTCTAGTGATTCTTTTCTTTCTTTCCTACCAGATTTGAAGCTCTAAGGAAATAATTCTTTTGTTACAGAAAATCCAGTAAAAAGCTATTAACAGAATTGAGGTTGTGTCTACCACCTCTCTGCTATATATTTTCAGACATAATTACTGGCTATTTTTCAGAATTAAATTAATTATCTTAATGGAGTACTTACTTGCCTAAGTTCACTCCATTTTAATGTTTATTCTCTTAAGTGGTCCATCAAGAGAATAGAAGAAAGTTTTATTTTATATTTGGTTTGAGATAAAGTCCCCGCCCCCCTTTGCTTCTTTTTTTAAAGGTACCTGAAGGTAGTATTGGTCTAGGAAGATCAGTAAAAAGTTTTTTTTCCCCAAGATACCTGTTTTCCTCTATAGGTGTTTCCTCAGTTATGCTTCCATGGAGTACATTTATTTTAATGTGTAATTGGCACTACAGTTTATGCCCTCCACTTTGATATTTTTGGATTGAATATTTAGTTTTTTTATGAGCATTTTTTTAACTTGCTGATTTGTTATTATCTTAAATTATTTTAATAATAGATTGGTGTGAAACTACTATTCTTAATATCCATTTCCCTTCCTTTGATCTTTGAAAATGAGAGGTAGGTTTTACCAACCTAGATGCTCTTCAGTGGATGAATAGATACAGAAACTGTGGTACATATACACAATGGAATATTATTCAGCAATAAAAGAGAATAAAATCATGGCATTTGCAGGTAAATGGATGGAGTTGGAGAATATAATGCTAAGTGAAGTTAGCCTATCCCCCAAAACCAAATGCCAAATGTTTTCTCTGATATAAGGAGGTTGATTCATAGTGGGGTTAGGAGGGGGAGCATGGGAAGATTAGATGAATTCTAGATAGGGCAAAGGGGTAGGAGGGGAAGAGAAGGGGGTGGAGGTAGAAAAGATGGTGGAATGAGATAGACATCATTACCCTAAGTACATGTATGAAGAAACAAATGGTGTGAATGTACTTTGTGTACAACCAGAGATATGAAAAAATATGCTCTATATGTGTAATGTGAATTGTAATGCATTCTATGGTCCTATATAACATTGGAATATTAAATAAATTTTAAAAAAGAGGTTCTAAACCCTTGTTGATTATTTGCTCTGTAATTAACACAGATGGGTCAGAGATCAGAGGACTGTGGGCCTTCACAGTGTTGTAGGGCAGTCCATTTGATTGTGGTACTCTCAGCTCCTTCAGTAATATCCAGAGAACCCGGATCCTTTTCCAGGGAATCTGCTTTGAGTTTCCCTCTGTTGACTAGACAATTAGATAGAAATTCTTTTTGAAATTTAATTCTGGAATGTTATTTGATGTTTGATAAATTAATTTTTTAATGGAGATAAAGGGTTAAAATTTAGTTCAGCCTTTGATGACTCACTGCTTTTATTTGAAGAAGTAGTCTCTGATGTTTTTATTCACCAATCATTATCAATTTTAAGTACTTCTGGGGTGTTTCCTGGGTGAAAATTTACAAAGAAAGTTAAATATGACCTCTAAATACAGAAACAAGTCTGTTTTATTGATTAAAAACATTTTAAAACCAACTATAATATTTCAACATTTATATTTTTATGAAATAGCTCTTGGTGCTATGTTAAATCTCATTTTGTCTATACTTTTATATTTTAAAAATTTCATAAAAAATCTTTCCTTTCTACATGTTGCCATACTGAGTATGTTTTTTGTTTGGTATTTTGTGTGTATAATGGGTGACTTATGACGTGGGTTTATGATAGCACCCTCTCATTTTCTTTTCTGCTTTAAGTTCAAGGCATATTCTCTTAACTAATATGGCTATAATTTGATTGTTTCTATTCATAAGATTTTGAAAGGACTTTTGTTATAATGGGTAGAAAATTAAAGCTTAAATGTGATATGGTATTTTGGGACAGAAAAATAACATTAGTGGAATAATTGGGGAACTCTGAATTAAAGTCTATATTTTGGTTGATGGTAATATGCTGGTGTTAATTTCTTCGTAATAAATTCTATGGTTGTTTAAAATTAGGGGAAATTAGGGAAAGCCAGGTAAAGAGTATATAGGACCTCTATATAGTAGAAACTTATTAAAAGCTTAAAATATGTGGATATAGGATAAATAGTTTTCTGGTTTAGAGAAAGTTTAGTGATAGTTGTATTTGAACCCACTTTTGACTTGTAATATTAAGAATTAAAAAAAGCCTAGCAATAAAAATAAATGCATACTTTTCATATTGAGGGCCAAGCCCAAAGTTTGATCGCTAGAATATCCATCCTGTACTTTTTAGATTATTGCTGCTTATTTTAAAATTGTCCAAATGAGGGATTATTGCAGAAATAGTTAGCTTTTTCATTTCTTCTGGTTCCTTTTTAAAATTTAAAGCTCGAGAGGTCACCAAGAATAGAACTAAACCTTACCACTTTTAAGATTGTTGCTGATGTCAGTTGATAATGTGTTTGAACATCTACTCAGGAGTATCTAGGTACCGTGGAAAATTTTAAAGACACACACTAAACCTTTTATTATTTTTGCTTGCTAAGTGTCATATAAATGATATTGGCCTCAAGTACTGTGAGAATTTAGAGGCGATGATAGAGATTACTTTGAGCCAAAGTGATTAGGACTGTCCTCATAAGAGAAGGTAGACAGGAGTATGGCATGAAAGGACAAGCAGAACAAATGAGAAGGCTACATGTATATGTTTGTCTTGATTATTAGACTAGTATTATAGGCAAAGAGCTTCCTGGATGATATTGCACAGGGATGTGCAAAAGTTAGGTTGCTAGTTTATGGAATGTCTTTAATTCTTAGAAATTTGAACTTTTATTTTTAGATAAAAGAGGTCTATTGTTTCTGGAACCAGAGAGTAAACTTTCAAGGATTTTATTTGTTTTTACTGGGTCTCTCTTACCTCCCTTCTCAGACTCTAAATTTTGTTAAGTCTGCGTCTGATACATACATAGCTCTATGTGACTAGAGACTCTGAAACATTTACAAATTATTTGACACATTAAAAATACATTGTTTCTTTATACATTAAAAAAAAACTCATCCAAAACCAATACCTTCAATGATTTAGAAGTATTGTTTTTATTCTCTCAGAGGATAAAAAAGAACCATAACTACTCTCATTTTTCCACTCAAGCAGGACCTTTTTAAAGGCAGAAGATATATGCGGTGTCTGTTTCCACGTGACATTCATAGTAAAGACTTCCTGGGATCCTCAATTTATTTTGTTCCACCTCTGCACTGCTCTCAAAGGACCTTATCTTCTCTCCTCCTTTATGTCTACCTTAGAGGAAGAAAGTTCTTTTCCCTTTAAGGTTGACCCCTCCCCACCTGCATAGCCCACATCATCTTCCCTTCTTTGCTTTATTATTGCTCCTTCAATTCTCCAAATCTCTGCCTTACATCTCCAGGTGTTCTCTGTTACTGATGTGTCCTTCTGCTTGGAAGCTTAATACCAGAGCTTCTTAACATTTTGTTTAAGATGAATTGTCCATGTAAAGTCAAAAGAACTTGAGGCAGCACTTTTTCAGGGGGGATAAAAATATCCTATAATTGATTTTTTTTGGTCTGCATAGTGCTTTACACACAATAGGTACTTGATAAATATTTGTAAATTTAATTAAAATAACTTTGTTTGCCCTCTTTAGTACTGCCCTGGATCTATACCCTGTCTTCATACTGCCAAACTTTTTTAACAACTCATGTCGTTGTGTGTGTAGAGGAGATATTAAGAAGTGGAAGTACAAACACATACTCTTTATACCCTGAAATCTGGACCCCAGGTACACCATTCTTTCATATTCAGAACCCAAGGCCCACCATTCTCATGAAACTGAGCACTACTAAGACTAATTTAAATATGTCAGTTTTTTTTTTTTATCTCTAAGCCATTTGCAGCCACAGACAGCATTATCTTCATTGCTGCTTGCTTGCTTCAAATATTGAAATGATCATCATGATCAACCTCTTTATAGCTCTCTGAATGCTCCTGTTGTATTTCCTTCTTGTCTTTTTTTTTTCCTTTTGCTCCTTTACTCCTGTCTAGCATCACCTACCTTTATGCAAATGACTTCTACCTCTCTCAAATTTCCCTACCCCTAATCTAACTTCTTGCTAGCCAACTCCACTTGGAAGGCCAGCACTGACTGAAAGTGAAAAATGTTCACCACAAGACCTATAGGTAACTTACATTGGTCACTATCAATTTGTTTTTCTTCTGTGTCCTTATATCTATATCTCTGAGTCCTATCAATCTTCATAAATTTCTACTGCCACTATACTCTTATTACAGGCTCTTTATTACTCTAGACATTAATTACTGCAAGCCTCCATAAGCTCATTTCAGTTCCAATGAGCCTGTATTGAATCATAGTGGCTTTTACCCCCACTAAATTCATGTCATTCTTTGTGTTTTAGAACAACCCCCACATTACTTATCTAAGTTACATTCACCCATTTCAGATCAGCTCATGTTTCAGTTGTCTTCTAAAGTTCTCTCCAAATATCCTGTGTGTATACTGTCTTGTAGGACTCCTGTATCATTTGTTGCCTTATAAAGTCATTGTTGTTCATCTTTTATAAGAAGACCCTGACTTGCCAGAGACACTGAGACTGTGGAAAGAATAGACCACAGTCTTAGGCCTCTTTGTATCCTGGTTTCCATCTCAAGTCCCTCTACACATATAAACAGGCTCTTATAAACAGGCTTTTCATTTGAACTCAGACAGTGGTTGTGTGCCTAAAAACCATACACCTGAAGTATTAGGGAAATATAGAGGAAAAAGAGAGTTGGAGCAATTTTCTGTGAATAAGTTGAACAAGAATTTGAAGTCAGTTTGCCAAACAAAATAGGATAGCAAAGAACCAAGCCTTGCTACCCTATTTTGTTTTCTTCATATTCATTTAGAAAATATAATTTTATACTCATACTTTTTGGTCATGTCTAAATTACAGTATGTAAAGAATTATGGGTATGATTTTAGCCACTCAGATGAAGAACAATCTAACCTAAAAACTACCCAGTTAGGAAAAACTTTGGCATGATTTTGTACATGGGGCTTGGTTGGTGGAGTGTCTAGGTACTATTTCCATTTTTATTTAATCTAAACTTGACAAAAGTGTTTGTACTTTATTTTATTGATTATATTTTAAATGCACATAGCCAGAAAATAGATGCAGGTCAACAAGAAAAAAGAGCTAATTAATGCTATACTTTTGACTTCAGTCAAATATATGAAGACAAGAAGAAGAAAACAAACAGAATTTGGAAAAGAGAGAAAAATATTCACTTTTTTCTTTGAAGTGTTTTATGAAGGCATTTCAAGATCCTTTTTACTAGGATAATTTTTTTTAAAAAACTATTTTGTGAAATCTTGCTTACTGTCATAAGTTAGGCCTAGATAGTGATTCATTGGAAGACAGTAATATTTAATCACTACAAACATTAATCTGAGAATTACTCAGCACTTGTTCTGATAGAAAATTGGAGCAGGGTTTTGAGTTGAAGAAATTTCTGTTGAGGGACATGTTTAACTTAATACCCTCCCTACTCCTTTCCTCCTCCCCCACCTTCCTTTTCCCACTCAGAAGAGGCAACCAGGCCGCCCACAGCAGTTCTTGTAGTGGAGCTTGGTGCAGCCTCAGCTGAGGTCAAGCACTCCCATTCCAGCCTCTCAAGGGCTTTCTCTATGTGTTGCCAGTGTGCTGGTAAAAATGACTTTAAACTCTTGTCAGCGCAGTTACTGGTGCATGCATCACAGTCCCACTCAAATAAACCTGTCACAACATAGAGTCGGCCGCTAGAGAAGAGTACAAGGGCAGGCCTCTAGCTTTTCATTCGAGCATCACTAAACGTGCACAGAGTGCCCAATTATTTCAGCATTATTGAGCAAGCCTACAGGAGGACCCAAGCCTTGCTACATTAGATTTTCTTTAGTAATTTGCTCAAGTACCGCTGAGGACACTTAAAGGGCTTAAAACGGTGGCTGCAACCAGTTTCCTTTTCTGGGTTGTTAATTCAGGTTTTCTCTTTCAAATTAACTCTCCCTGCATGCTGTGCAGTGGTTCTGGGAGAACTGTTTAACACTAATTTTCTCAATTTTCAGCCTTTTTTGTTCAACATAACTGCTTTAACAGTTATTCACATACATGTTTTGATTAGAAATGTATGATAGCCAGCCCCCCCCTTTTGGGAACAAAACAGGCTTTTTAAACTCTAAATGTTAAGTTAGATAATTTTACTACTTAAAAGCTAAGTTATTTACTGTACATGTACAAAATCCCCAAATATAAGTAAGAAAGGAAGCATTTACCATCTATACATTTCTTTTTCTCCTCCCCCCCTTTGAAAACATGTACATTATAATTATTTCCTTCATGTTACTGGATTTTTCATTTTCTATTTCTGAGTTCTTTTTGCTGGGGTGGTGGATTGATAGAGGGGACAAATTCAATATCTGTGTCTAATTTTTCACAGCAGCAACAACTCCAGGCTCAGCATTTATCTCATGGACACGGTCTGCCTGTGCCTCTGACTCCACACCCTTCGGGACTTCAGCCCCCTGCCATTCCACCTATTGGTAGCAGTGCTGGGCTTTTGGCCCTCTCCAGTGCCCTGGGAGGTCAATCCCACCTTCCAATTAAAGATGAGAAGAAGCATCATGACAATGATCACCAAAGAGGTGAGCAATCCTCCTGTGTTAGTAGTCTGAGATTACCTACCTGCTGCTGAGGGTAGGTTCCAGATACCATTGTTGAGTCTATCTCTGAATTTAATTTTACCAGTGACTAAACAAAATAAGATAAATTCATTATTTGAAGCAGTCATTTGTCTAGTGACACCCTAGTGGTTGGCAAGAGTAAATCTATTCCTTAAAGGCAAGGGATCTGTTTTCTTGATTATTGCCTTTGATCCCCAGCTACCCTATGTTTTCTGAGACTAAATCAGTAATAGTCTTATGATGTTCTGTATTTGGAGTAGTGTGTTCCATTAATAGCTAATTTTGATCAAATTTATTTTGGGAAAGACTAATAAATGTCCACTTGATATTTGACTAAATCAATTATTACATATAAATCAGGTGAACAAACTCAGGGCAGTAAAAATCTTACAGGTAAGAAAACAGTTCTGGTGGTTTTAGTAATTGAGAAAGTACAGCACAAATTAGTGACATCTGTTGATTTAACTGCCTCTCTCACCCAGTCTGTTTAAAAGCATAAAAGTAACTTATTTCTTACTATAAGAATAGCACAATTATTTATGTAATTACTTGATTTAAAGGCCAGTTGTGCTTCTTTTAGGTTGACTACTTCCCTCCTGTGAGAAAGTTGATAGTATAGAGACATTTCAGTGTGACTATATGTTTGTATGATGCTTTACTAATAATTTTTAATAGTTAAAGACAAAATAGATGAAAAAGTCTCCCAGCATTCCTTTGTCAGAATTTACTTAGCACGTGGTGGTTCCTTGGTTCAAAGGGTGTGGTTCATAATTCAAAGCCTGTTTCTACTCCTGTTTCCATGTCATGTCCATGAATTATAATCTTGGATAAATTATTTTTATCACATAAGTATAAATTTACCATCCCCGACATGAGAACCACTCATTTTTCTTTCTGTTATCTTAATGCTATGGTACAGAGTTGACTCATGATTATAAACATTTTTATAAGTGGAAAGGTTGACAAGGTACATAAGTAATAAGCATGGTCAGCTTTGGTCCTTCTGAAATTGTGTCAAAGGTAGACTTGCTTTGTAAATCTGGTAATGTTAATAATTAACTTACAGCAAAGTTGACATCTGTGCAATTTATTATTTAACAGAGATCAAGTTTGATAAATATATGAGTTTGTGTAAACTAACAAGTACTTTTTTTTTCTTCTTTCCACTACTTTATCTGCTTGTGTTGCTGCTGTTTTGCCTACAGACAGAGACTCCATCAAGGTAGGACTCAAAATTCACAAAGAACTAGCTTAAAAGGGCTCTCTAAATGATAGGGGTAAATCTAGTATGTATTCGTTTAAGTTTATGGAACAGTAGTTAACTGACTTTTTAGATGTGTGGTTGATATTTTTAAAAATATAATCCTGTTTCTCTATAAGAATCATATTTGTAGAGCAGGATTGAATCATAAACTCTGATTTGCATTGTTCCTTATTATGTCTTACCACATGAAAAAGAATAATTACTTTCTTCACTTAAGCTTTGGCTGTAAGGTGACAATGAAATGAAGTACATAAATTGATTTAAAAGGAGATACATACAAGTTTCATGTTTTCAAAAAATTTCATCCTACAAAATTCTTTATCAGAATTCTTAATTTTGGGGGGCTACACAGAGATGTAGTTCAGTAGAACATCATGTGCTTGGCACACGTGAGGCCATGAGGCCATGGTTCAGTTCCAAGCACCCGGAAAAGAATTGTTAAAAAGCACTTCTGTTCACCAGTTTCTTTTCCTATCTCTCTCTCCCTCTTTCTCTGTCTCTATCTCTCTATCTATCTCTGTCTCTGTTTTTATTCAAACCTGACAGTTGACTTTATTATATTAAGCATAAAAATTAGTTTATCCTCACAAATAGTTAAGAGAAGGAAAGAAATTTTTACAAAATTAAAATGCCTGATTTGTGTTGGACATGGGAATCAAATACACATATTTGATATATGTTTAACTGGGCATGGAGGCACATGCCTGCAATCCCAGCTGACCAGATCATTGGGATGCTGAGGCAGGAGAATCACCAGTTTCAAAGCTAGTTATTTTTAACATCTTGATTTCTAGTATGGCAGTTCTCTTTGGGTTTTACCTCTGTCTTATCTGCCTTCTGTATCCCTTTATAGACAAGTTATAAGGAAATACAAAAGGTATTTAGGGGCTAATGATTTGTATGTGCTTTATAATGCCACAATGGAATGTACTCAGGATATTTGAATTTCTTTAGGAAGCAAACAAGGTAAAATAGACTGCCATGGCAAGAAATGAGTAAAGTGTGAATGTTGTTTTAATCGTTTTTCCACCCAGTACAGTGTAAATATGCTATTATGTTATGCATATTTTTGTTACATATGCCATTGTATTATTTACTGATTTAGAAGGAAAAGACAGTTTGCAAGTATTGGCCAAAGTACAAATGCTGCCTATTCCTTTTCTTATATTTTATAGTAATTCAATGTTGTGGAGTATAGGTAATTACATCTCTTGGGGTTTTTAATTAAACTTTGTATATGAAGACTAATATCTTCCCTGAAACAATCTGTGCTGTCACTTTGAATGCTTCTGTAAAAGGCTCCTTGTCTTTTATAATAAAAGGGGAAATTTTTTTTCCCAGAGTCCTTAAATAATGGAAGATAAAAATTGAGTATATCTATTTTACTCTTCAAGAATCTTTGTAATTTGAAAGGGCATCTGCAACCTCATACAGATGTCAACATTTACAATTGGAGCTGCATGCATTAAATTATTTAATTATGAATTTATGGTTGTGTATTTTGTTGGATAATATGCTTATCAGTATCTAGATTTAAAAAAAAAATTCTTTATAGAGTCTATATAGTGTTCCACACATGTGTACTTTGGAAGTAGTAAGTAAATGCAATGACTAGATAAACTGATAGCAGCACTGTGAAAGCCTGTGTAGTTGTTCTGAGGCCTTCATATAAACATTTCCTGGTTTCTTAATGATAAATATACACCTTTAGGCAGGCCAGTGAACTAAATTAAAGCTTTCTCTCAAGCCCGATTCCCAGCTGACTGTGAAAATATTTATACTCCAGTCAGTGCACATTTTTGTGTTAATTATGTTTTATATTCCCTTATTCGAGTAGTGTGTATTTTGAAACAATCTATAATCATGCATGGAGAGCCTGGAAGTTGGAAGAGTCTTATGCAGCTAGAAGACAGGGGGAAAACAAACAGGAATTAGAAGCAGATGATTTTAGCTTGATTTATTATGGAATGGTAGCTTATTATAAATTGATGTTTTTATTGGGTTGGGTAGCATTCTGAAACTTGAAGTTCTGTTATGTCAGGTCTGGGGCTGAGCTAAAAATTTGCAAAGTGAAATAGTTTGCTGATTTTTTAAAATGTGTTCCATGATGTTCAGAGAAGTTGTTAGTTGCTTGTTCTTCCATCGATCGTCCTTATTCTCCTCTAAATGGTTTCTGGTTAAAAGGAGCTTTTTATGATTGTTGGCTGTGGGACTCGAGATGGTTTTTATCAGCCAGAGTGTGTCAGTTGCCTGCAGCTGGAGTCAGGCTTGTATGAAATAATTTATTCATGCAGGATAATGCTCCTTAACATTTAACAGGTAATGAACATGACATAAATTTCCTTCTTGCTTTTAATTTTTCCCTTTCTTCTTCTAATGTGCAAACAGGCAGCTCTGGTACTCTAAATAATAAGTAATTTTTGGCCATCTGTCAAAAGGAAATTTCAATACAAATTTAAATTAATGGTGCCTGAAATTTTTTATAGCTCCTCTAAAAGCCTCTAATGTGCACAAAATTCTGAATCTGCTGGTAGTAATTAGTGTTGCATGTAATGAGGATGTGGGCAATGTTATACAGCCCCATTGTAACATTTTGATATGGTAGCAAAATTTTGATTTATACATGGTTGTGGATGGGTTTAATTTGAGAGACACTTTAAAAATGTTTTCTTGACGTTACAGATAATTAAATAGGGCATATTTCAGAATAGCTTATAAAATATAAATTTGAACTTACTCTGAAGAAATTAAGGTGTTTTACCTTTAGATGCCAAGTGAAATGAAAGAAATCATTTGGTACATGATCGGTTCTTTTTCTTCTTTTTCCTTTCTCTTCTTGAAAGTTCTGTAGCCACTAAATCACATGCTATTGGTTTTATTGATCTTGTTTTCTATAGCTGCAGTAGCCAGGTTCATTCCTAAGCCTGTTATTTGCAGACCTCTGTTTGAAATTTTTCAACAAGGGTTGAGAATGTAAATATGGATCTAAAGGAGAAAGCACTATAGGTGTCCAAGAATCAATTTCCTTGGTGATGAGAAACTAGAACCTTGTATGTAGTAGGGCTAAAAGTAAGGAGCCACAGCACCTGCAGCTTTCCTGTGGCTGTCCAGTGATTCCATGTGCCCAACTGTAAGACCTACATTTGAGGCTTGAAAACAGAAGCAGACCACGGTCTACTCTCACCCTTAATAGTAGAGTGGAAAGTTCAAGTTTAGCTTTCCAAAAGGCCCAGAAATTAAGTTCATACTTCATTTTCCTTTATTTAGAACTCTTCTCCACATCTTTAGAAAAAGGCCTAAATAAAACAAAGCAAAGTGTTTTCTAAGGTGGTGGAACTTAACATGCCCATTCTTCCCACTGAGGACTGAGGGAGAAAAGTGGTTGGCTCTAAAATGCCCTCCAGAAAAGGACATTTGAAGTACTGCCAGGAGCTTCCCAGTTCCTGGAGGTACCAGTTCATGAAGAAGAGTCAGTTGTTTGACCTATTAGGTTTTCACATCACTCTTTAGTTTTCATCTGAAAGACTGAAATGAGTGTAATGGTTTAGAGCTGTGAAAGTCAAGATGTCTAAAATTTGATATGAACTTGAGGTTGAGAAATTAGCCTTATTATCTTCCCTCCCAGTATTTAAATAGTTCTAATACCACCCAGCAAAGTGATAGGCACCTAAATCCAGACCCAGGTTATATATAAATAGCAAAATTCATTATCAAATATTGATTAACTCCATAGCATTTCCCAAGTTGCTACTATACTATTGCATTTTTTATTATGTCCGTTTTATGTGTCTGCATAGTCCTCTCATGTTTTATCTTGAGTGCAATAACTCTCAATCCGTATCTTTGAGGAATTTTAAATTTTTTAATCTGTAACATGTATTTAGAAGTACATTTTTTTGCCCTCTTAAGTGTTGTATGAGTATGATGGTACACTTTAATTTTTTAATTTACATATAATTATTTTTCAGACTGAATGCTTTTTTGTAGGTGTATATAGTGTGTTGTGTTGTTTTGTTTTACAGTGGGAGATTAAACCCCAGGCCTTGTACGTGTTAGGCAATCTCTCTACCCTTGAGCTGTGTCCCAGCCTCTATACTGTGGTTTGTCCTGTGAATTCTTTTGGTTTTCATTCAAAGGTTTTCATAATTATCTACTCTTTAGTTGTGTTTAGGATAGTGCCTGTTTATTTTGTTCCATCTATATTTCAGTGTTTATTCTGTATAGATGGTAAAACATTATATGTTGCTGTTCTCTTTTCTCTCTCTGCTATTTTCTGTTGGCAGTAATGGTTTATCAGAGGAAAATTAGAATAAGGTTGTTTTCATGTTCAAATTAAAGTGTGTGATTCAGGCCAAGAAAATACTTTTGCCTTATTAGTTGAGTGTTACAGGTGAAAGTGGGGTTTTAGCTGAATTAGCAGAATGATTACTTCTACTTGCACTTAACTTTGCAGGATAAGACTAAATGGTCAAGGTTCTAGTCCAGGATCTTTTGTAACCTGTGTGACTTGCCACCACCCTCCAACACCCAGAGCTATTTTTTTCTCTCTCACAGGAATATCTGTCTGAAAGAAAAATGCTTTTAGCATGTTTAACCTTTTGAAATGTCCTGTGTGGGACAATAGTAGAGGAGATGCTTTGAAAGTCTTGTGAGATCAGATGTTTATAAAAAGACAAAGGCATAAAGTTATGGAAAGCTAAATTAAAAAGGGAAGAGGAAATGAAATTAAAACACTATAAAAACCAAGTAAACAAACTAGCAAGCAAAACAGTAATGCACTTGTGTTAACACCTGTTTTTCCCTCTGTCATCAGTAATCTGAGAATAGGAGCTATCTAATAAGGGGCACTCCAGTTTGTTCATTCTAATCTTGGAAAAAGTAAGATTAGTATCCACTGGACTCTTTCATCTCCTCTGAGACTACCCCTGTGCTCTTACAGCTCCTAGTTTACAGTTCACCTGTGAAAATAGGTGTTATGCTTACCCTTAGGTTATTTCCAGGGAAAGGTTTAGAGGTGCGAAGGTCCTGCCCAGAGTCACATAGCAGGTGCTATCCTCAAAGGAAAGCTCTTTGGATGACTCAGTCTTATTTTTTGTTATTGAAAATTAGACACATACTATCAGGTACACAGAATAGTACAAAGAACTCCATACAGCTGACATCTACGTACAGGAGCTATAATATTTAACCATGTTTTTATCTGTTCCTTTTGCTTTACTCAAATACTGTAAAGCAAATTCCAGAGAGCATGCATTTTGCCCATACATATTATATTTCATTGTGTAAAATCATCACATTTCTTTAAATGATGAACGTATCTTTTAGATAACCATAATGCCTTCAGTCACTTAATAAAGATAATTGTCTTCTATTATGCAACCTATAATCAGACTTTGATTATTTTAAGTAATTGATTTGGTGCTGGGATGTAGCTCAGAGATATAGCACTTACCTAGCATGTATAAGGCCCTGGGTTTTATCCCCAGCACTGCCTTCCCCCTCAAAAAATAAAAAAAAATTGATTTGCTTTAAGTAAGATCCAGATAGGGCCTATTCTGTTTTGTCTTGATAACTCTTAGGTCTCTCTTAATCTTAGTCTTTCTCACTTTTTAAATTTTTTTTCTTAAGAATTATAATTCTATAATTCCCTTCTGATATTAATCCTTGATTTGTCGTCTTGTATGTTCCCACAAAAATGATTAAGATTCTTGTATCAAAGAGCTACAAGTATGATGGGAAAGACCTTGGGGAACCAGGGATATTATCCACAGGGAATGGGTGTACTTAAATATATTTTTTAAGTTAGATTGAAAAATATACTTTAAAAAGCCTATGGTAACCAATACTTATATTTGTAAATTAGGTTTTTTTTGTTTCCTATTTCCATATTTATCTTCATTCATTTTTTAGTGCATTATAATTACATATAATGATGAGATTAATTATGCCAAATTCCTACATGCACATAATTTGATCCATTTCATTTCCCAATACTTCCCCTTTTATTCTCTCTCCTCCATTCCGCTTGCTCTACTCTACTGATCATTACCATTATTTCAGTTAGGGCATTATAACTTTAGATATATGGGATTCCTTGTGATATATCCATATTTATACATGGGCATAGTGTAGATTTTGTTCCCCATGCTCTCTTTTCCTCCCTTTCTCTCAATCCCTTTCTAGTCTTTTGGACTCCCTTCTATTTTCCTGATCGCCCCCCCCCCCACCTGCTTTATTCCATTTTTCACCCTTTCACTCTCTCTAAATTTGGACATTGATTTTGAATTTCAAATACAACATAGTTTGTGTGTAAAAGATGAAGGATACAAATAGAACTCTGTTGAAGATTAATTTACATTCCTAGATGTGGTTGTTAATAACATTGCCTTCACTGTTCACCACCAACATGCAAACTTAGACTTCATTCTCCCATCTTAAGAAAAAGGCCCTTCCTGGTTTGATTCAGGTATTCCTGACATTTCAAGGAATCACACAAAAACCTCTATATATGAGCCATTCTACAGGAAGGTTGTGCCAGGTTCGTCAAGCATCCTCTCTGTTTCACTAAGTAAGCTGTGCATCTGTGGGCAAGTCACTTAACCTTCATGGATCATACAGATAAAACTCTAGGTCCCACCCTAGAAATGAATTTTGAAATAAAACTATCACACCGAATGGTAAGTTTCAGCAATAAAGCTGACCATACCATTAGCCAAATTAACATAGTGGAAGTTGTATTTCATTTGGGAGGTTAGGTCATATTGAGATAGATGAATGTTTAAAGCATGCTTTGCAAACATCTGATGTTTTCCAAAATACAATGGTAATTTAAAATTGTTTGAACATATTTGTTGCTTTTTAATTCTTTTAAAGGTATTTTGTTTTTACTATGTATCTGTTTAGTTACCTTATCAGAGAACAATCAAGAACTTTGGTTCTGTTTGTTTATGATGCAGAAATTTGTTCAGTATTAATTGATTCCTGCTGCTGGGCATGTAAGCTGTGTGAAATGTAACAGGTGCCCTAATTCCAAAAAAAAAAATGTATTGTAATTGTTTGTTTGTGGAACAGATGAATAAATGTCTTTAGGGCATAGCTGGTCCTCAGGTGGTGAGTATGAATGGATTAATGATGTGACTGGAGGGACACAGGCTTATTTTGCTGTACCCTCCACTGATTGCTGAAGCAGAACAAATATTAATTAACAGAGTCCCACTGATTGTCAGGCCTGTCTTCCCCAGCTGATTTTGGCAAAGGTGGTTTAATTCTTTTCCCCTTTAAACCAATACTTAGTTACTGGACAAACATCTTCATTCTGATATTTATTGTCTCTGATTTCTTAATTAGAATGTGTTTTATCTCTTGGAAAGTATGCCAGTAAGCTTATGTTTTAACATTTTAAAAACTTAGAAGGGCCCAAGACTTGTTTGTTATAGTTTGCACTTGAATTTCAAAAGCATTTGTTTCTACAAATGTAGACAATTCTTCCAATAGAAATATTCCCAGGAATTGTTCACCATCTGTTTTCCCCATCTTATGATAACACTAACCTACTATGGGGTGGTGGTGCAACAAACATAAATTAACCAAGGGAAAGGTTAGTAATACTCTTACTTCTTGCTTTCTTGAATTTTTGCAATATTACCTCTGTCCACCATAATTATCATATTCTATAGTGATATGAAGTAACTCAAGTTATTTTCTGGGTTCAAAAAAACTGTAGTTGGGGCCACAATTAATAGGAGTCCTAATTTTGGACTTGAATAGTCATGTCTAATAGTCATGTCTGGCAACTGCCTATTAACAGCTGAACAGAATTTCACAGGCTTCATAAAGGAGTAATAGAAAGGAAGTTTGCTGAGGGCTGAATGGTAGTACTTTCTGCAAGAGTTTTTAGCTTTTTTTTTTTTTTTAATAAACTTGCTGTTAAGTGAAGATAATAGTCATATCAACATCAAATAATGCTGCTTAGATCTGGCACATTAAAGCCTTAAATGCTAGAATTGAATACTTACTAAATATTAAACAATGTGAGTCACATTGTTTTAACTTTATCAGATTATTAATTAATCAGAACCATTCCAATTATTTCTGTATGTAATAAAATGTACAACTTTAAAATCCATTTTAGACTGTGAGTATTGGTAGTGTAGGCTAAGAAATTCTCATTTTAAGAAGTACCATTCTTCCTCTACCCTGAGTTCCATGATGTTCTAGTTCTGCTTCACTAGAAAGCAGAACAACACCATACACACCCATAACCTGCTCAGGCGCACGGTCTGCTCCCCCCACACTATTTAATATTCCATCTCCTCTGCAACCACTAAATGTTCTTGAAAAGCTTATACTTACCTCTACCTCACCACTTTCCCTTTTTACTGAATTGCAGGCAATGAGGTGGAAGTTAAGTATACTTGTTGTAAGTGAACATTCTAAGATATGGTGATAGGGTAAGTATGAGGAATTCTTTTTCATGGAAATGGATTCATTAATTGTATCACATTCTTAAGGATTCTTGAATTTTTTTTTTTTTTTTTTAAGATGCCTTTTGAGTCTCTGACTATTCGCATTGGAGGAGAAAAGGAGATGGTGGGAGATGGGGAAGAGTAAACAAGTTACTGATGCCACCCAATGAGAGAAGCCCATAGGCAATGTAACAGCTCCTCACTTTTGTTTATTCCTCCTTATGGTCATTTTAATTATTTGGGAAAATTTTGAGAATTGTATTTTTTCCCACTTCGTTTTTCTTGAGCGACATTTGGCCTTTTGAACAACAAAATAAAATTGGAAATGCTAATGTTTTGAGCCAACTAAAGGAGGAAAATAAAAATGTCACCATGGTAACAAAGCTGCTTTCTAGATGGTTTCCTAAGATATGCCTGAACTAGAAGCAGATGTCTGATTTGAGAATCTTGCCTCCTTCAATGTAAACAAATAACTTCTGGGCAGGTGTTGGAAATAATATGGAAATCCTATTAAGGGGCCCTGGGTTCCTGTCAGTCAGGAAGCCCATGCCACAAAAGGGTTGGTTGTTGCATAAAGGAGCAGAGTAAATTCTCATTAGGCTTGAGCTTTTCCCAGGAAATGATTGTCTCAGTGTGTTCTTTCTCCTGTGAATCTGAATGTAAGCTGTTGCTTCTATTGATCTATTCACTGGCTTTATTTTTCTCTTCTTCATTCCAGATCTTCCATTGCCCCTGCCAGCCGGTATTCTCCCTTATTTACCCCTTTCCTTTAGATTAACACTTGATCTATGCTACTGCCCTGGGACTTGTGACATCTGTGATTTTAACCTCACAACCTGATAAGGGGTTGAGGAAGGGTGGGGATCAGAGGGGGAAGTTGTTGTGCTTTCTGGGCCTAAGTTATAGAGATCAGAGATGATGGACCCAATACTAGGGGCTTTTTGGAACTGGCACAATGAATAATGGTAGCAGTGGTTATGAATACCTTCCTGTGCACATTTATTGAAGTTATATTTTTATGAATTAATGTACAATTTACTTGGAGTCGCTTTTTTTGTGAATTAAGCAGAAACAAGAAGCAAGAAGAGTTAGCTTTTTAGCAATTTTTAAAAAATGTGTAGTTATCCAGTAAACCTTTAAGACTGTGCTGTCCAGTACTGTAGCCACTGGCCACACACAGCTATTTAAAGTTAAATTTGTTAAAATGAAATACATTTGGGGAAAAAAGCTTCACAGTTGCATTAGCCACATATTAGGTATGCATAGCCACATGTGGCCATAGAAACTACCATACTGTAGAGATAAAGAATATCTTCATAATTGCAGGAAGTTCTGTTGGATGGCACCTAGAAACTCTGATCTCATGATCTGTATTTTATCTGCATAAGTCTAACTCCTGATATTCAAAAGCAAGGTTCCTCTCAATGCCTTCAAAACAAGGGACGTGTGTTTCAGTTTTGTAATGTCAATACTGCCCAGGGGTAGTTGGTATGGTTGACTGCACTAAAATAGCAATCTGTAAATGGTTATAGTCCCCCCCCCCCAATCATGGGACTAGTTGAGCAGTTTACAAGGGTCTTCCCAAAATGGATCCCCAGGAGATGCATTTTAATGTTTTTAGTTAGAAAGTTGTGGCATTTTGGTAAGAGGGTGGGGGTTGAAGGCTGTGCATAATGATGTTCTTTATAATACTCAGAAGGTTAAATGTGGATAAACACAAAACAAGGCTTCAGAAAAGCCACACTATTATTATGCAGCATTTCTCGGACTATAGTCCCCGAGATGCACTTCATAAAGCCAATAAAGCGCACACTGGTGGTCTCCTGTTGCCCTAGCAACGGACCATGGGGCACAGTGTATGTGAAATGCATGAACATCTGTGAATTAATCTTTTTTAGTTTGTTCTTTTCTTGGCACTGATTGGGCCACTCGGGCTTGTGCCTGTGACACTGCGTGTGGAGGGGTAATCTGGAGCAGTCCCAAGGGCCTTGCCCTAAAGTGGATGGTGGAATGGAAAGTGAAGGGAGATTTATCCCAGTAGTGCATTCAGCAATGGAAGGATTTAGCCTGACAGCACTCTCAGTGGGATGTTATTAACTTACTTTCTGGTGCATGGGGAAATGAATAAAATTTTTTCTAGTAAATCTGGACATTATTGGGTTTATTGGGCTGCCCTGAAAAAAATAATCTGTAAAGAAAATTGAAATAATCACATATTTATACCATAGTTATCAGGACTTCAGAACTGAGTTATCAAACATCCTTGGCCCAGCCCCCACGTGGGAGGTTATAACCCGACCATATTGTTCTGTCACTGGTCTGAATGAGACTCCTGAATTGAATGCTTAGACTAGTATCTGTTTTGATAATAAAAATTTGGTAATAATGTAGTCTGACCTTATTTAGGGGAATTTTAAACTAGGCTGGTGACATTTTTGCCCTTGGGAAAATAAACTATGAATAAATACACAAGCCACCAGAAACAGGACTTTGGATAGATACACCCCTTACAGGAGTGACTTCTTCATATCTTCCTCTTTCTCACTCCCCTCTCCAATTTTCAAACTGCCACCCTCCCTCTAGATGTTGGCATGACTCTACAGACTTTTCAGTTCCTCCTGTCAATACCACATGCTCACTTTTAAAAATTATTTCGCTCATCTTTGTCACTTTCAATTTCCTTTTCTACCTTTTTTCCTCCTTGTCTGTTCTTCTTTATGGGGCCATGTCTTTCCATTCTGGGGAAGAATGAAAGAATAATGATACATATGAAATAGTTTTAGGATAGATGTATTCTGTCTGTTTAACATTTAGAGTAAAACACTTCTCTAATAAATTTATTAGGACAATTCCATGCTGTATAATAGCCCACTTGATTTGCTTGATTGCCATTAATACTGAAGGGTTTGAGTAAGGGAAATTACTTGTCTATTTGTATATTTTCCTTTAATATCAAAAAAGGTGCAGCTGTACCTCTGTAGCTGAGAGATGGTCTTGATTTTTTTTTTGTTAGATCACTAACCAAACATTATTTTGATGGTTCCTGATTTTTGAAATCTGTGGGCATTAATGGATGAACTTGAAAACTGAGCAATGCACTCTAAATAAAATATTTAAAGTTAGTCATTAGGTATTGATTTGGCAGCTGGCAGACAAACAGGCCTGCACTGTGTCTTTGGGGTTCATAGTAAGGAATAGATGCAATCCCTTTCCTCAAATCATTTTCCTATTAGAGGTATGGAACGGGAGATACTCGATCATTCCTCTTCATTTCTCTGAGCTTCCTGTGAGTCCTGAATTCTTAAAAAAAAAAATGTGCATATAAAACTAGTTTATGAAGATTGGAATGCTAGCTCTGAAGATAGTCTTCCCAGGAAACTGCCAAGGCTGATGTGCAAATACATACAGACGTGGAAACTTTAGCAAATACTGACAGGAATGCTAGTGGTAACATTCGGTAGGTTTCCAATCTTGATGTATTTCTTTTACTTGAATTCAAAAAGTATTTTGTAGGAATAATCAAAACAATTGGTCTATGGAGCTAAAACTTAACTTTCAATTTAAACAAAAAAGTAGTACTTTTTGTTACTTCTCCCATTCAGTTTAGGTAGTATTTTCATCTTTCAAAATTAGCAACTTTTAGTTAGCTAGCTTGAGAATTAGCCAGGCTTACCAGGCATGGTTGCATATGCCTGTAATCCCAGTCACTAGGGAGGCTGAGAGGCACAAGAGTGTCAAGTTCAAAGCCAGCCTCAGCAATTTAGCAAGACCCTCTCTCAAAATAGCCAGGCTAGTTAACCTGCCTTAGAAATAGACCAGTTTTAAAGCTCATTAGAAACCTTTAGAAGGAGGTATGATTCTCAGATTGAATTTTCATGTCCTGGACTACTATTTGTTTTTTTTGTTTGTTTTTTTTTTTTTTTTTTGAAAGCACAATTTTTTTATGCAAAGAACTAAAAATCCATAGGTCTCTTGGTAAGCAGCAAAATTTCACAGCAGTATGTGGCAGTGAATAAGTTGGCTTATTGTATAGTGTGGAGAGGAAATGAATTCAAACAGTATGCATCTCTACTGTTTCCTTCATGTGTGTTTGACAAAATGTCTTTAAAGCAGTCATCTTGTGGACTGGATGTTTGAGAGCTACAAAAGGAAGGAGAGAACACAAATAATCTAGAAGAGAAAAAGTATCTAACATTCAGATATTTTATCTCTACTATATGTGCTAGCTTGGCAAACAACAATTCTTAATTTTTATTTTTAATATTTTAATGCTATATTTTAAAAGTAGTTATAGAAATAAAAACAGCAATTTAGTTACAGTTGTGGATATGTGGATCTATAAAAGTATTTAAGGGAAAAATTCTCATGTGTTTTTATTATTGTGTGACATGTTTGGTAGGAAGAATGATTTCAATATTTCTCAAGAATAGGACTACTGAAAACTATACCTCCTATCATGCTGTTGGACCTACCATATATTTGCAGGGCCAGGGACAGAATCCAAACTCATATCCTCATGCCTTATGTTTTAGCATTTAAAAGTTGTATATCTAATTGCAAGTGCACCTTGAGGAATACCAGGTTTTAATTTAAAATTCTCAGGTCTTTTGGAGTTAATTGCTGGAACCAGGTGCACCTACCCATATTTTTTGGAAGACTCTAGTTCTTATTTCAAAGCTTAATTTGCACCCTAATGGCTGCCCTCAAGTCTAGGTTGCATTCAAAGCAACAACAGGTCTACCCCTAGGAAGCCCAGGAAGAAGTCTAAGTAAACCCTGGAAGTGGGCCCATGGCCTTTTGGTGGGGAATTTCTGGGTTCTGGGTGTCCAACTCATACTATAGAGGGATTGGACAAAGGGTGATGGGGATATGTTCCCTTGAATTCAGGAGGAGGGCCCAGGCCGAAGTTAGGGGTGGTTCTTGCTGGGATGCTAATTTATATAGAATTTCAGAAGCTTTATATATTTTAAAGTAAAGAAAAGCAAGAGATCATGAAACTGTTGCAACATCTCAAAATAATTTTTTGAGTAAATGTCAACATTTTAATCACAATTAGGTCAGGGAATTCTAAAATAAAATATAACTTTAAGAACAGGTTTTTAAACTTTGTGGTTTGTTTATAAATGTCTAAGTATATTTTTAAAAATATTCCATTAAAATCCCTAAATGTATATTGTATACATTGGCAGTGCTTGTGAAAGGGATAAGAGGCGCTTTTCAAAGTTGAGTAAATTAAGAATAATGGAACCCCAGGAGCTCCTCAGTGATGACTTTCCAGTTTGCTCTATCCCAAGTCTAGACCATGGTAAAACTCTGGCAGTAGTAAAAATGCCAGACAAAGATTAAACCTAAAATAAGAAGACTAGGGCTTCTTATTCTAGAGATTACCATTGGGAACTAACTTGGGCCATGATTTCTCTTCATCTCCCTTTGTTCCTTTTATATGCTTCCACATTGGACATCTCTGAGTGCCACAGAAATATTGAAGAGCCCTGTTTAGTAGTTTATGTGAAAAAGTTGTTGAATAATTCACATAACAAATGATTAGACAAGCATTTGTCCATCTAACTGAATTATTTTACATGTTTGCTAAAGTAGCAAAGAAGGTGAACAGTGTTTCCTCCTCTGGAGGGTATACAGTGGCAGTATTGACCCATCTAGTTATTGGGATTCAGCCTTTTGTTGACATTGTTGTAAATGAAAGCAGTCCAGACGATCTCTGAGCAGCTGGACTGGATAATTGTGAAGGATTCATGCTTGTTGCTGTTACCCCCAGTGTTTGCAGTGGTTTGTTTGCTTTGACTTTTGTTGAACTGTTGACAAAAGCATTAGATACAAATGGGAACAAATAAAGTGGTGAGATGCCAGGAGGGCTTGGCAGGAGCAGTGGTTTTCATTCTGACTTAAATGGAGGATGGCGGAACTTATCTAGATGGGAAATAGAAGGTGTATTTTGTGTGTGTGTGTGTGTGTGTGTGTGTGTGTGTGTGTGTGTGTGTTCTTTCCAGATATCCAACTGGATAATGGTTTGCTGATTACATACTTTGGCTCACAGAGGTGAGAGAATCAAGGAGGCTACCATACTATATTTATCATGCCTATAAGATGTATTGCTGGCCAGAAATGTTACAACAGAAATATTTAGTTTCTGATTCCTCCTACTCAACTTAAAAATATATATACATATGTTTTTTTTTTTTTAAATAATGGAAGTATTTTGAATCGGGGAGATGACAGGCATGACATTGATGTAGGGAGGATTAAGAAGAACAGTATACGCTAAAATAGTATAGCTAGCAAAATGGAAGTCATTTACTGGAACGCTTTTAATTTGGTTTAAACAAAATACTCTTTTGTATATTCAAATGGGGAGTAGCTCAGCTGTTGTGAAGCCAGAAAATTAATGATATTTTTAGTGAAATAGCAAAAGCATGTCAACAACATAGCTACAGATGATAATGCTGGCATTTTATTCATGAGGAATTATTAATGCAGGTTACTGGACAACATAGTGTGACTGAAAATGATTGAGTGTTGGAGAAGCTGCTGTCCTGCTCACAGATTTCATTTTGTATTTAGTCTTCCCTGGGCTTCATTTGTGCATTTATTTTTTTCAATCACAAACCAGAATATAGTCATCTTGGCTGGGGATTGAATGCATATTTCTTTTTTTTTAAATATGTCCAAGTGAAAGTTCCCTTTGAGTATTGACTCAGAAGCTGAGGAGTTTGTTTTCCATGCAGATGGTCAATGGAGGTAAGCAGACTTCAGAGAAAGATCCTCTGAAGAATTCATCTAAATAAGTTTGTGGCAGTGGTCTGCACTGACCAGAAAATCTCTGTACAGGGTAGTAGATGGAACCTGTCACGGAATTTGCCTTTCCTGGAATGTAAAGGATTGGTGTAGGTATGGAGAACAGAAGAATGCTTATAAAACAGGAATGGATAAACTGCAGTTAAAATACCCTCAGAACAGTGCATTTCAGTGATGTGGTAATGGAAGAGTAAAAGAACTATACTAAAATATATATTGAATGGACAGAAAAAAATCAAGCCATGTCTTATTTTGTTTGATCTTCACTTTTGCTCTAGAGTGCTCTGGATACCATCAGCACGACCATTTTGGTATTAACTATTTCTCAGCACTACTATACACCCAGTGTGTGGGATGGGATCAGCCTGTGGCTTCCTCTTCCCTGTTCCATTGAATTCTTTTTCCCCACCATTCCAAAAAGAATGGATTGTATCTTTGTGTAATTATTTTTTGGTTCATATACTTATTGAGGCCAAATCTTGAGGAATTAATTGTTGTCAGGCAGAATAGTTTATAATTTAATAGTTTATGAGTTTGTTAGAAGTGGGAGTGATTGTTTTCATCTTTGTACTATTTGTGGTCCTAGAGTATAGTAATAAATTGGGAGGTCAGGACTTTATAAAAAATGAAGGTGTGCATTATTTAACAGTGCCTCCCTGCAGTTTGATAAAAGGGAATGCAAAATGAACATTCCCTGGGTTTCAACTCTCAGGTGATACTTTGCTTGTTTCAACAATGGCTGGTTAATCCAATTGTTAGGGATCTAGATCTAAAGTTCCCGTTCTGAATGGGAATAAGGGCATTTACATGATTGAAGAGTTGATACTTCTCCAAAAGTTTAGTACTCAAGGGAGAGGTGGCAAAATTGGGAAAGTTAGAAAACTTGAAAAGATAATAAGGCAAGAAGTTTATCATCCTTAACAAATTAAAATGAAAGGGAGAGAGTGAGACATCACACACTTGACTTAACATGACAAAAATTAAGAGAGACCCTGGGCAAAACACAATAAAAACTTACAAGTAAAAGGAGTGAGTTCAAGAGAAATATACTTAGGCCATGGAAAACAATTTGGTATACTGTACCCTCAGTCAGTGGCCAGGGCTGCAAGGGTAAAATAGTATAGCTAGCTATAAAATAGTATAGCTAGCATAGATTCTAGTAGAATCTATACAGATCTGCCTCAGTCTTCCCTCCTCTTCCTCTTCCTTTCCCACTGCTGCAGTGCTGTTGAAGCTAAAATAACACTCTTGTAAAAGGTGACTCATGGTCACTGCTCACTGTACCTCATTTTTTCAGGTTTGGAAGCTGGCATGTATTGGGACCTGTTCTCTTTTGTGGATAATGATACTCTGTGAACTCTTAACTAGCATGTAGGCAGAAGGCAGTGCAGGTATGCTGGTTAGACACTCGGGCTCAAGAAGCAGATGGTTCAAGTTCAAAAAACCTTTTGCCATTTATAACTTTGTGACTTTTTAGGCAAGCTCTTCAGTGTTCTGTTTACTGTAACATGGGGGTGATTAAGATGACCTACACTTAATAGGTGTTTATTGTTACTTTTTGTTTTATTGTACAACGTGGGTTAGGTAATTTAAAAATGACTTTGTTTCACTTTTTTCTTTGGAGGTTAATATTTAAGATGTCTTTCACAAGCAAGTACCAGACTGAACAAAAAGAAGCAAACTTGAAATGTGCCAAGCCGTGGGATAAATTATTCTAGGATTACAATTTTTGGTGCTAAAAATCTACAAAATGGATCTTGTACATGCAGATGATTGAGAATTAACTTTAGCTCATTTGATCACATAATTACACAGGAAATTTTGTGTTTTCGGATAGTTCTGCCTCATCTGAGAATGTGAATTGTGCATATTTTACAGCCAGACCACTTGCCACTCATTGAAATCAAAGACCAAACAAGGTGAACATTGTGAGTTCCTGAGAGTCCAAATTTTGGTTTTAAAAGATATTCATTTGCTGTACTCACACTCTCTGCTTCTGCTGGTAGGAGACACTTTTAACTACTCTTGCAAGTGCTCAGTGGCCTGAGGACTGTGATCTCGTGGTTTACCTTGTGTTTTCAAGAGAACCTCTTTTATTTTCATGTCATATTATCTGTAAAATGGACTTCTCCCCCCAGTGTTGTAAACCAGAACAATGCTGACATTCCTCTAATTGAGTAGGGAAGGAGTATACCCAACAGATGCTTGTAGAGCAGGAGAGACTCTTGCCACTTTTCATTATTTGACTATACACACATCTAATCCCTGTCAATAAGTCAGCTATGTGGGGAAAAGAACACATCTCTGCACTGTAATACTGATTTATTTGCAGTTCCTTTTCTTTAGGCTGAGTTAACATAGGAGTCTCACGAGGCATTGGGAGTCAGTCTTTAGCAGAGGTGCCTCTAAAGGGAAAGGGGCTTTTGCAGCATTCAGAATGCTGAAGGACAGAAGATCTATGTCCAGCAGGGGAGGCTACAGACTGTATCCATAACCTTTATTTGAGAAGTGAATTGAATAGTTCTAGTATGAACTGATTGCTGTGTTTTCAGTAAAGACTAGCTTCACTTTCTCTATCAGAATTCTGTATAGACGATCTTGTATGTCCTGTTTTATAGGCCATTGAAACAAATGTGTTGCCTTCTCTTATTTTTTTTTTTTTGGTCTGTGCCCTCTACTGCATAGCTGTCTTCTAGAGTTACAAAATGAGGGATTCTTCCTGTCACACAGGAAGAAGATGACCAAAATGTAAATTCAGATAGCTCAGATTCAAGCAGATTACATATTTTCTTAGTAGGGGGTTACAAAGGAGGCACATTTCTGGTGGAGAGAGTACAGTTTTCTGATAGGAGAACCTGGGACAGTAAGCTGACATGGCCTTATTTTTCCAAGAGATGGCACCTAGGTAGATAGGATTTCAGCTTCCCATGTGGACCTGAGATATTCTGGCAAAGGCATAGGAGAATAGGAGGTTTTTTTTTTTGTTTTTTTTTTTTTTTTTTTGTAAATCTAGAACAATCTGTTGAAAAATTGCCAGTTACAAAACAAGCAGTTTTTTACAGTAGCTGGTTCATAAACATTATTTAATACAAGTAAAATTCCCATTTGCTATATTATTAGACTATTAGTCCAATATTTCTGTAGAATGGTATGAAATTATATTATTAATTTAAAAGGTAATAGTAATTTTCAGGTATAGTTAGCCTCTTATACAGTCTGGTCAGTGTTGGGAGAAATCTTTTATAGAGATCTGTTTTCTAAATGTTATCTCATCTAAATATTATCTCATCTTCCTGGATGGTTTTTGCAAAACAGGAGCTGGGAACCATCAGGCCATACTTGGTGCAGTCCATTCTTAGCAACTACTACTGGAACTTTGTTTTTAGAAAAGTGCTATCTCTCCTGAAGGCCCAGGAATCCTTTATGGGATCCTCTGTGCTTGAGACTTCTTGAATCTTTATTATTTCTCTTTTTGCATGTTTACTTCAAGTTTGGAATTAAGAAGGATTCAGGGGGCTGGGGTTGTGGCTCAGTGCTTGCTTAGCATGTGTGAGGCACTGGGTTTAGTTCTCAACACCTCATATAAATAAATAAAAGGTGCATTGACAACTAAAAAATACTAATAAAAAAAAGAAAAAGGATTCACATTTTCCATAGTCATGAAAACTATCAATTTGTTTTGTTTTTTGAGATTTACTTATCTTAAAAGATAAGGGTGGGCTGGGGTTGTAGCTCAGTGGTAGAGCACTTGTTGAGGCACTGGGCTCGGTCCTCAGCACCACATTAAAAAAACAAAAACAAAAACAAATAAAGGTATTGTGTTCATCTACAACTAAAAAAAAAGAGAGATAAGGGAAAGAAGGAGGATACATTTTTATAGCTTGGAAAACCATGAAAGGAAGGATTTAGATTAAGTGGAAACTTCCCAAAACCACAGTTAGAGTTACTGCTAAAGAAACAAGGACAAGGGGAAGTCAGAAAATACTCACTCAGCCCAAGGACTCAGTTAAAAATGCTTTTAAAATGTAATTCCAATCAATTTGGATAGTCTTAGAACATTGTGAAATGTGTGAAAACATGCTTTAAATGCCAGCAACCAGTGAAAAGGGCATGATTTCAGAAACCCTGCTATAAATTATGTGCCTTTGGCTTTCAAGAAAGTGGAAGACACATCACTGAAATATTTAGAATAAATACCAGAGTATTGTACAGTCTTTTCATTCTACAAGGAATGAAATATTTAAAAAGCTAGTTTTGTTTGGTTTTCCATCCTGAAATTTTTTTCTGGTTGTCAAAACATTTATTTTGGTAGAGGTACAAGTCAAATCTGATTATGACAAATATCATTCAACAAAAATATCTTTATAATCAAACAATTTTTAGCCCCCAACCCATGGTTTGCTATGGGCCCATCACCCTGGGGTCTTCCTTTTTTGTGTATGTGGGGTGGGTTGATTGTTTTTTTTTTTTTTTTTTTTTTTTGATTGAACCCAGGACCTTGGGCAAGCAGTCTGCCACCTAAGTACTTCCCTAGCCCACTTAATGTTAATTACCCTTGCCTTTTTTAAAAAGTCACCTCATATGACATGTGCCTTAGGCTTCCCTTTAGGGAGCCCTTCACAGATAGAATAATTGAGAAATAGTCTTTTGCTTTTTCCAATACTTAGGGGGAAAAAAAATAGAAGACTGCTTAAAAGTGTGTGCTCTGTAACTATTGTCATGGTTTTGGAGGTAGCTCTGCCACATATCTAGTCTTATGAGCTTGAGTGATGTTGATAATAATTACAAGAATTAAACAATTATAAAGTGGTGTATTTGCTTTCTGCTGGCTGGGTCCTTATAGCCACCATTCTGTTTAGTTGTTATAATAGTCCATTAAGGTGGTGTTTGCTGTTACCTCCTATTGCAGATACTTAAGTAATTCATGGTGAAACGAAGTAGCTAGCCCACAGTCACTTAAGGTATAAGGGATGAGCTGATTAGAACCCAGTTAGTCTTCAGAGCCGTCTTCATCGTCTTGGTTATACGTGAGTGTAGGTAAAGTGTGAATTAGAAATACAAGGAGCCCCAGAAGAGTGCCTGCCACAAAGGAAGGCACTTAATATTATATGAGCTTCTTCCCTTTGGTGCCTATCAAATTAACGAAAATCCACAAAATAAAAGGATATTGATTTTGTATAGTTTAATTGCTGTTGTGATATGTTTCTTTTTTGTGACTTATTTGTCCTGTACTCTTGGAATGTAAGCTTACCTTGTGGCACAGAGGTTGTTTTAATATTTTATATTTTGTGGACCTTCAAAGTGGTAGCTCAAGGCCATTTAATAACAGCATTTTAGAATGTCATGACACAGTACTTGTGTGTTTTTGTGTTAGATTTCTCATGTCCGACAGACATATTCTCTTCCCTTTACAGCTCTGAATCTGTTATGTGATTAATTAAAATAAATGTATGCAAAGGAAAAAATTCCGATAGTTTAACTTTTAATCTCATCAGTTTCTTGGAGGTTAATCAGAATAATCTTAAGAGTTATAGGCTATAAAAACCCTAATTTGGTTTTACAGCCTTGTAGTTTGATGTCAGTTCCGTATCATGGATAAACAAAGGATAGTTTCTTCATAACATTAAGTATCCATCATAACTCATAATTTTAAAATCTGTTCATCTTTTCTGCTTTTTCTTAATTGAATATTTATGCTTTCAATATTTGGCTGTTTTTTCCTCTCAGCTGACTTTTGGAGACCAGGGCATGGGTTAAGTAGATGTGTGTCATACTGTGGTGAGTTTTCCTTTCCAGTCCTTCCATTACCTCCTTAACTCCTACTTCCTCTTGCTCCTCCAAAAATATGTTTAGAATAGAACAGATGGGATATTTTGATGGCAGTCACAAAAAATGCCTAATTCTAGTGCTATATCAATTCGTGAGGGTGACTTAAGAAATTAAGTTGAAGTCTGCAAATTATGGTGAGTTAGACTTTTAGAATACCAAATTGGGGCCAATGACTTGACAGAAACATTTGTTGTGTTGGTTTGTGAATCTACTTAATAAGAATTTAGACATAAGAATTAAATTTCATGGATTCTTTGCTTAACCAGCCACCTTTGGTAAAACAAAAATAAAGTATGAAATCAAGGCTGTCTTTTAAAATCTAAAATTTAGTCATTAACCATCATTTGTGACTAGGGCTTCATCATTTTTAAGATCCCTGTTTCATTCACTGTCAGTGCCACTCTTGTTTTTCATTTTGGTTCTCTTTCAACTACAATTCTCAACTTTACTTTAGCAAAGTAAGATGAGGTGAGAGATGATGTCTTTAGAATTCTATACCAGCCACTTTGATCTGATTGGATAATAGGGTCATCCAAGATGCTTGAAGCTAGAATACCTGGTGAAGTGGCAGTAAGCGATTGCTGTTTTATAATACTTCTATGTTTGATGGTCTGTTAATTACCAAAGATATTTGTTTTAGATACTCTAATTGATTTGATTCTTTGCTGTGTTTGTTCCCCAAGGCCTTTCTGGTAAAGGGCAATACATAAATAAATTAGAGCTTTTGTTAGTACTGAAACTGTTTTGGTTTAGTGCCCTAGTTCATTGAGTGTATTATTTTCTTACAATGTATAGAAAGAGAAAAAAGCCAACTAGGCATATAGTTGAAAGAGCACCTTACCTAGGATTCCACCATTGTCTGAGCTCACCCATGTCCTCAGCTGTTTCAGAGCTTCAGTTTTCTCATAAACGAGGATTTCAGGGGCTGGGGTTGTGGCTCAGCAGTAGAGCACTCGCCTAGCATGTGTGAGACCCTTAGTTCGATCCTCAGCACCACATTAAAATAAAGGTATTGTGTCCAATATTTATTTAAAAATATTTTTTAAAAATTATGGGCTGGGGATGTGGCTCAAGCGGTAGCGCGCTCGCCTGGCATGCGTGCGGCTCGGGTTCGATCCTCAGCACCACATACCAACAGGGATGTTGTGTCCGCCGAGAACTAAAAAATAAATATTAAAAAAAAATTCTCTCTCTATCCTCTCACTCTCTCTTTAAAAAAAAATATTTTAAAAAAATTAGGATCTCAGATTGCATGATTTCTGAGGTTCTGAACAACCTAGAGAGTTTATGATGTATTATATGGTGAGCCCTCTTAAATATTTTGTTTATTTAACATTTAATAGTAGTGCTTTCCTGTGCAAAAGCCCCAACATACTAGTTTGAGCTAAATGCTATTTTGTACATATGCGTATTCTGAAGGAAGTAATGGAGCTCTCCACCGTGTCTCTGCCTCAAACATAGAAATCAAAGGTTATTTGGTATTTTAATTTACTTTATATGTTTGAAGGTACATCTTCCCCCACACACCATATCCATGTGAGAATGATGGTTTTAGACATGAATAAAACATTATGTAAAAGAAAACATAGTAGCATAATATCCAAAGGATAAATCTGGGATCAAGTCAGTCTTTCATTGACTAGAAATAGATGACTTAGCAAGTGGCTCAGTTTCTTCCAATTAAATTATTTTTATAATAATGACAATAGCAATATCCATTTTCTTGAGCTCTTAGAAAATTAAATGATACAGTGTGTATAGTACCTTGCAAAGTGCCCAACACTATAGTCAATTCAAAATGCTATCAACTTTTATTCAAAATAGTATTCTGGCTAATTCCAGACAGTATTTGCATGCTAAAAGCAGTGTTCTGTAGCATGAATTCAGTTTGTAGAATCTTTTTGATTTTTTTTTGTCCTTTTGAAGATATAGCCATCATAGAAGAAACTAGTAGCAAGGTCTCCTACAGCATCTTGAGCCCTTATCCTGGGCCAGAAATTAAGCATTTTCTCACTTTAGGGCCACCTTTTTCTTCAAGATGGTAATTTTAATACTGGTAAGTACTGGACAATTATAACTGCAGGAGACAGCATGGTAGAAATTTTTATTTTTTTTAATTTGTTCATTAAACTTTTATAAAAACATTTCTCTTTTTTGAATTTATATATAATCAGGGATAAACTTTTTTTTTTGAGTGGCAAATTGTGGCTGCATTTTTACCTATAGAATCAGAAACAGGTGGTTGAAGAAATTCTTTACATTTATCAAACTCTGAAATGTAAGATTACTGACAAGTAAACTAACCACATGCCTTTGGTACAATTGTTTTTTCTCTTTGAATGCCTGTTAGAATATCGAACCAGTAGCTTGTGAGTAAAGCAAGTAGTGATATAATTGCTAAACAATTACAAGTCTCTGATACAGAATTTAGAAAATGTGTAAGCTATCTTGTGAAATACATGATGAAGTGAGGCAGAAAAGAAATTCTTATCAAACATCTAGGTTACTGAGGTCTACAGATGATGATCTATATAAAGTTATATGTGTGATTCTATGTCTTTGATAACTAGTGCCTTTGTTTCCTCTCAGTCCTGACTCTGTGATGAGCCTAGTGCAATAAGGCAAAAAACAATGTATAGTTTTTAATCTGTATGTACTCTATTAAGTAGATATGCCTCTTTATCAGGAGAATTCCATCGCATGTTGACAGCCACATGCAGACCTTGCTTTAGGAAAAGTCCCTTATCTGTTTTTACTCAGTATTAACACCAAAGAAGTTGGACAGGGAACATTTTAAGTTTGTATGTACATCAAAAAAGTTAACGTTTGATCTGGGGAAAATTATGTACTGACAAATTAGAATAATTCATGGATATACCCACTCCTGGTATTAAAAGGCAGTCACCATCAACCAAATCATTGTACAATGTAATGTTTTATTCTTCATGTTGTGTACGGTGTACATATAAAAGTAGCATATTTATGGGAAATGTATGTATGTTAGATAAAGAACTTCCTTTACATTGTAAAGAACTCTTCATATATAGTGCCATAGAAAAGCAAAGGCTGTCAGCCATTTTTCTCATAATAGGACATACATATTGAGAAGACCTCTAGCTTTCTTATTAGGTGTGGGCATGTTTTCCAATACTAGTAGATCTGATGTCCACGATAAGGTAGTACTTGTAAGTGCATATTATCATTTTTAGTCACATAAACATAAGTGTCCAATGATTTTTCAGCTCATTGGTAACAAAACTGAACCTGGCCTGAATTGATTATAGAAATATTAATGTTTGATTATAGGCTGTTACCACATTGCCCATTTTCAAAATGCCCCAAATACTGATTTCCAAACACATCTGGTTGATGGTGACTGCCTTAACAGTTTCTTGACATGCCTTTTCCAAGTCTTGCCTCAGAATTTGCTTATCTTATTCTAACCCTTAAATTAAAAAGATGTATCGAGGGCCAAGATCAGATCCTTTTCAGCTTTTAACTTTTCAATATTCCTGTGAGGGAACTCTCTTATAGTAGCCATTTGTGCACTCTTGACTAACTCAGTGAAGGAAGGAGGAATGTTCAGCCAGTGGTTTCAAATTAGTCAGCTAGCAGTTTAATATCCAGCATCCTAAGCATAAATTAAGCCTTGAAAAGTCAGTTGCTTGATAACTAAGGTTATCCAAAAGCAATTTAGGACTTTTCCCTTGCATTTGAAATCATGAAAACTAAAATGCCCAAGCATTTCTGGGTGATAAAATGACTCTTCTTGTGGAATTGCAGATCATGCCATGCCCACACCATCGTATCACCTATCTTGGGTCCCAATGAATGCATCCTGAGAGTGCCAGAATTGTGGTGATAGTCTTTATAGTACTTACACACACACACACACACACACACACACACACAATATTCTTTTTTCAGTTATGTAAAGGGAGGGAGGGGTAAACTATAGCCACAGGACAAATCTGTTTCCTAGTTTGCTTTTGTGTGACCTGTGAGGGAAGAGTAACGTTCACATTTTTAGTGCAAACAAATGAGAAAATGCAGCAGACCTTATGTGGCTTGCAAAGCCTTAAAGTGATTACTACCAGAAAAGTGTGTCAACTTTTGATATAGAGTATTAATTTAACTCCCATCTTCAACTTCTCCATTTTTGGATTTTTTGCTTCTTCATCCTTTCAAGAGTCTTCTGATTCTGTGGTCATTCATCTAGGGCTTATTGATACATTTTTTTCCTTTTTCATGAAATAATAACCCTACAAGATACTTTCATCCAGAGCCTATAGAAACAAGTAAAAATGAATCATAGAAGTTGAATATAAACATTAATCTGAGTTATTTTGATATTGAAATATAGAGAGAACCAATTATAGAGCTTCTATGATGCCTGTCTTAACTAATTTTATAAAGACTGCATTGTTCTTGCCCCTTTATCTTAAAAATTCCCTTGATTCACAAAATTATGTATATATTTGAATACTGAGAATTGTTTAAAAATATTTACTTGGGAAATGTTCATTACTCTTAAATACTTTTACAATAATAATACATAAGTTATATAACTCTGGAATACCAATGTAATTTAGGAATCATACTGTAAGCCATTATTTTTTCTAAATTATTGCAATTTTATCAATATGCAGTTTTTTATATCTTGCCTTTTAACCTGTGAATCAGTGAAATGTGAGTGGGCTCATTGACCTTGTCATGTTCTCCATATTTTGTGTCAAGAGATTAGTGAAAATCATGGGAGGTCAGAAACTCCATGCTACTTCATAATACTTCATATGAGTTTCATTTGCTCACCACTAACATAGTGGTAATAATACTAGCCTAAAAATTAAATTTGTGAAAGCCAAATATAATGAAGCATGTGGAAGTAGTGTCGATGAAGTAGTAATGAGTTTGTTTTGATAGTTGATCATTTTTGCACATATTGATTTGTGCAAAACAAACAGATGAGAACCAGAAAGAATGAGATTGTTTAATTTACATTATCGTCATCTATTTTTAATATAGATGTCCTACTAGGGTGAAAGGGCATATATTTCTATAATGCATAGTTTCAATTATGTTATCAATTGGTTGTGTAGTAATACTTTCCAAAACTTGGTGGTGGTATAAAGTGAAAAACATTTGCTGCATCTCATTAGTCTTTGCATTGGCTGCAGAGGAAGTTCTGTATAGGCTGTACTAATCTGAACTGAATTTGCTCATGTGTCTACAGTCAGCTAGATGGTCTAGGAGGTCTTCAGTTGGAGTAATCTGGCTCTCCCTCATTTATTTTTGTTTTTAGCAAGCTAGCCAAGGCTTATTCTTCTGGCAGTAGTGCAGAGAACAAAAGAGTTTCTCTGTATCCTTGGCTACTGTACCAATGACCAAAGCATGTAGTATGGCCAAGGCTGATGTCAGTGCGAGGAGGCACTACTAGATGTGGACAAGAAGGTGTGAAAAATCGTAGGTACTCTTGCAGCCGACTAACCACAGTGGTATTGGAGGTAGGAGAAAATTTGCCCAAGTGGGAAACCAGATTAGAAACTGGAGCATGAGTCTGGTAGTCTCATGTCTGTTTGAACACCTTATGTAATTACAGTGTCTTCACCCTCCCATTCCTTCTTACTGAACTAGAACTTTGGCAGCCTCACCATTTGACTGCTTTGCAAGGAGTAGCCCACGCCCAAATATGCACCACCTCTCATTTTTGAAATAACACAAAGAATATTGTTTCCAAGACAACTTTGATGAATGTCAGCTTTCTCTGGGTTTTAAACCCATCTGAGAAGCATTGTTATCCTCATTCATGCTGGGTAATTTGTATACTGCAGTAGTTTGTTTGGAAACATGCCTGTTGTTCTTAAAAATATGCTTAATGCTAGATTAGAGAACAGATTTTTTTTTTCTGTTTATGCAAGCTCATTTCTAAACGCATTTAAAATAAAGAGCTTGGCCATGTATGGTATTTAAAAACCCTTCACATGATGTTTTTAAAACAGATCAATTTCAGCATTAAAATGTTAGGAATTCAGCCAAGGAAAATTCAGCTTGGATTGTATAGCTATAATGATAATGTATTATAACCATCCTCTTTGAAAGTGATTGTAGCAGCAAAGTTGAACCTGGTGAATTACATAATTTAAAATGTTTGCCAGAACACTGTTGTAGGGGGATTATCCAAGCCTTTTCTAAAAATCAAAGCAAAATGAAAGGTGGATTTTATTATGAGGTACTTAAATCACAAGAATAGTCATTACAGAATATCTAAAGATAACTGATTTGAATTGAACAGAAGGTCATATGTCTGAATGTCAGTTATCATGCTTAACTACTTGGCAGAATATTAGTATGTAAAAGAGCATGATTTCTGGTTTTAGCTACTTTGGCTTGAATTAAAATGTCTTGAGTTTGCTTATTACCCCCAAATATTGTCAAATCACAAGTAACTTTGTGATTGAGATGTTACTGATTTCATAAATTAATTCCCAAGTAATTGATTACTATTTATAATCACATCATTTAGCCATAAAATTAAATGTTTTTTTCCTTTAAGAAAAAGTTTGTATTCTTGCTTCATCTTTAACCTACTAACCCTGTGTCTCACAGGACCATCCACTGAGTAAGATACTTTTTTTTTTTGTAGGTCTGCTACATCCTGTCTGCTGTAGTCCTCATTCATTCAAGATTTCGAGTCAGAACACTTTAGAGGGTGAAGTTCATAATTTTGCAATGTAAATATTACTTTGGAGAAGTGCTACAAATTGAATTCCATAAGTCCTTCCTTAGGTGGAGATAAGGAAACACTCCTGAAAGAAATGAGAAGGGCTGGGAAAACTTTAGTTTAGAGATCCTGTCTTTAAATAGCCAGTGCCTCTAACCAGGTGCAGTGGTGCATGCCTATAATCCCAGTGGCTCAGGAGACTAAGGCAGGAGGATTGTGAGTTCAAAGCCAGCCCCAGGAAAAATGAGGTGCTAAGCAACTCAGTGAGACCCTGTCTCTAAATAAAATACAAAATAGGACCGGGATGTCGATCAGTGGCCGAGTATCCCTGAGTTCAATCCTTGGGTACCAAAGGGGGGGAAAAAAAGCCAGTGCCTCTGCCTTGACTGATGCTAAACATGGATGTGGTAGGAAAGTTGTCTAGGTTGAGGAGTTACAGAAATACTTAAGTGACATTGTGACTCTTACTGGAAGAGTGGGTAGGGGCAGGGAGGTACACTGAGAGGACATTTTTCAAGTTGTCTCGTCTATAATGTTAGGTGGTCTTATGGATTGAATTGTGTCCGTCAAAAAGATGGGATACAGTTCTGGTTTCTGCTGTCTGTGAATGGAACTTTATTTGGAAATGGGGTCTTGACAGTTGTGATCAAGTTGACATGAGAGTCATACTAGAATAGGGTTCTAGCCTCTAGAACTATGAAGAGAATGGATTTCTTTTGTTTTAAGCCATCTAGTATTTGGTAATATTTCTGGCAGCTCTGGGGAACTAATAATAGCTCCCACAAGGGAAGTTTATCTGTCAATGTTTTTTTTTTTTAATCTGTCAGTTTTGTTACATCATCAGTGTAGTAATTGCTGTGTGAGGCTAAATTCAGTAAATATCTACATATAATAATCCACAAAACTATTATATGTTTAAAACTTGTAAAATTTTGTCATTTAGGAACTGTATTTGGGATTTGGGGATATAGTGTTGGTTAAAGATAAGGAAGTGTCTGCCCTAATGGAGCTCATATTTCACTGGAGAGAGACACGTTGATGTTCAGTTAATAATTATAGTGTTTCCTCAGCTTGCTTTTATTTAGCCGTCAGTCTTGATTTTCTCCTTAATTCCAGTTGACCTTCAGTCTCAACCATAAGAGAGGCAGCTCCTTAATCCCTCATGGACTTGGATTAGTGTGGCTACATACAATTTTTCAGAAAGCACAATTCACATGGACTCTGATGTTAATGTTTATGGTCCTCCCCAGGGTTGTGCAGTCCACATCCTATACAGTCATCTTTGGAGGTCCTATGAATGTTAAATTTTCTCCCTTGCCTCCCTTTCCCTTAAATAAATCTCCATGTGGAGACCTCAGAGTTTTTCTTTCTCTGGATTTTTTTTAAGTATTGTAATATTCTTTCCATCTTTCATAATTACAGAATTTGCAAGTTTTCACTTTACACATGTTTGAGAAATTTTTTGGCCCAAGTCAAATAGATCTGAACCCAGATCTATCAGCCTTATAAAGCAAGCCCCCTCCCCGCTCCCATCCCCAACTCCTTCTTTGTCCTCTTTTCTTGATGTTGCTTTGCTGTTCTAGGTGCAGGTTGGTTTCTTTCCACAGTACATCCTTACCTGTGCCTTTTATGGCAGCACTTAAAATCATAGGATTGTCTTCTAGTATCAGTCCTTTGTAACCCTGTATGACTTACCTCATACCTTAAGATTTAGGTTTCCAGCTATATAAAATGAGGCTAAAGTAAATGAGTCCTTCTAAAAACTTCCATTGAGCATGAAAAGCACATGTGTTGGTTACAGTGCAGATTCTGATTTAGTAGGTTTGAATGTTTAATAAACTGAAAGTCTGTATTCCTCATGAGCTCTCAGAAGATGCTGATGTTGCTAAACAGTAGCCCACACTCTTGAGTAGCATGGGGCTGAATTATTTCTCTGATCCTCTTAGCTAAAGATGAGAATTTTCCTGTAGTAGCTGGGAACTTCATGTTGAGAAAGCTAGTCTTGCTGGTCTTCACTTTCCATTGTCCCCATCATCCCTTTGAGCAGTGTAAAGGAAAGATCAGAATATGCTAAGTATTGAATGATGGTGCTTGAAAAGACCTGCTTGTTTACTGTTTTATGGTTTGGACTTTTGTTTAGTTTTTGTTTTGTTTTGGTTTTTCAGGCTAAAACCTGAAACAAAATTAAACCCCATTCCTTCATCTCACAGTAAAGGTAAATTTATTACCATTCTCGTAACTATGATTAAATGTCAATTCTTTTGCTTTATGTGGTGTTCTTGGCCACTTAATTATACTACATTAAATGTTATGATGTTGCTGTCAGTGCAATCAGATTGTAGTATGGATATATCTTTGGATTATTTTGAAAAATGTTCCTATCGTATAGTTTGAGCTTGAAAATAGAAGTGCTGAGTTTGCATAAATGATTTTAAGAAATTATTTCTTTATTACTGTTTCGTTGAACTTATGGTGACACTAAACATTGAGACTTTGATGTTTTATACGGTATTCTTCCCCACTAATTAACTGGACTAATGAAGTTAATTAGTGGGAAAGAATGCCGTATAAAACATCAAAGTCTCGATGTTTAGTCACAACTTAAAAAGGAGTTTTATACTCTTCGATTGCCAAACACATTCCAATTAGCAGAAAGAAGGTCAGAAATTCAGTTTTCCCTCTTATGATCTTCAAAGCCTTTCCAGACTCTTCTTGTAGGCCATTGGTTACTTGAGCCTGTGTGTTAATCTAGAAAAGCTGACAGTGGCATGTGGAAGGCAAAATATTTTCTTGTAAGCTAAAAACCAGCCCAGAGACTCAGTTTCTGCAGAAACAGAGACTTCATTCCTGCAGAAGGCACTGAGGACTTCTGTGTACTAATTGGAAATAAGTACATTTGGCAGAGTAATGGATTATAATAGTCCATTTTCTGTTGTTTGTAACAAAATACCTCAGGCTGGGTATTTTATAAAGGAGTTTTATTTGGCTCACAGTTTTGGAGGCTGAAAATCTAAGATGGGGAGGGCCCATTTGTTGGCTTTCGATGAGGTACCAATGATGGATCTCATCACATTGAGGGGAGAACAGGAAAAAGGGACCATATGGTGAGACAGGAAGTCAAGAGGGATTCAGGGGCCAGGGTTGTTCTTTTTATAACAACTGGCTTCTGCAAGAACTACACTAATTCCTTGCAAGGGTGGCCCCCTCCGTGACTTATTTACATTGAACTAGGTGCCACCTCTTAAAAGATTTCACCACTTTTCAACACACTGGGGACCACGTCAGCACATGATCCTTTGAGGGACACACTTAAACCATAACTAAACCATAGCATGGGTTTTTGTTTTTCTTTTGTGTTCTGTGATTTTATTAATTTATATTCACTTCATTTTTCTATATATTACCATATATTGCTGTTCTAAAGCCACTTCTATAATGTCTGATAATTAAATTTCCATAATGAGCCAAGAAAACGTGTGTAAAAAGTCTTTGTATATAAAGTCTTAGAATATTAAATGACTGTGCTGAAAATTGATTATAAGAATTTCTTAATGACCAGTAGTTGAGTAACAAGAACTCCTCAGGTCATTTCCCTGTGGTATGTGTTCTAGTGTTCTGTTAGTTTTTTTTTTAATCAAGCTGATTTTACAATAGCAATAATATAATTCAGATAAGCAATTATTGTAATTGACCTTGGCAATGAGTGTCCTTGGCTTTTACCACAGTTTGCTTAAATCCTGAGGATGACCAATTATCTCATAATGCTCACTTTATTGAGATTATTGTTTTAATTATGGCACTCAAAATATATCAGTTTGTCAGCATTATAGAGTCACTCATGGAAACAGGCTTTTAGAAATGCATAGAGTGTCTAACCTCATTTTATGACAAGGTTGTGATTGTGTTTTCTTTTTCCCAGCTCCAACGTGATTTTGAAATATGTTATTTCTTACCAATTGTTCATGACACAATCAGTTTTACAGGGAGATAAATTCTGTGATCTATCGCTGAGTTCATTTTGCTCTTGGAACGTTCTTTAAGGTGACTTGGTGCTAATAGCTAAGCAAGTGTGTTGATTAGGAATTCTAATTGGCAGCAATCACAGTGGCTTGTTGATTATCAGATTACGCCTTAGGTCAGAGGTTGTCAACTTAGAATCGTCTGAGAGCTTTTAAAATAGCTCATACCCAGCCCTTGCTCCGACTCCTCCTCTTTATGGAAAGAGAGTGATTTAATTGGATCAGTTCAATTTCCTTCCTTTATCCCATCCTTTCCTTTCTTTTCCTATCCTTTCCTTCCTTCCTTCCTCCCTCCCTCCCTTCCTCCCCCACACCCCTTCCTCTATAAGTAAATCCCGTAGCGGAGAACCACTACCCAGAGCTTGCATTGTTTGTTCCTTCTGATTCATCTCACCTCCACCATGACCCCACCCCAGACAATACAGTACCTTTTGGGGTGTCTTTGCTGTTCTGTGTCTTGCTGTAATTCTGTTTACCCCTAAACTTAGCTCAGTTTCCCTTGTGTGTCTGAAATAGCCTCATTCTCTGCAGGGTTGGGTCCTGGAGCTACTTACTCCTCCTTCCCAAGAGGTTCACCAGTGGGAATTCTCCATGGATAAATCTCACCCCTTTATAAATCTGAGAGCACTGTTTCTTGCTAATGGCTCACTATGCTCTATAATTATTTTTTTTGGTTGTTGATCGTGTAAATATATTATTTTCGTAAGTTTTTTGAGTAAGTATCAGAATTCATTCTTTAGCATCCAAAATATTTGGGATGTCACTCTGCTAATTTTAATTCTGCTTGATGAGATCAGTATAGTGATAAAAGGTTCAGTTGTTTTTTCCTCCTTCTGTGATGACTTGGAGGTTGCTGTTCATGTGCATTATACAGTCCAATGAGCCCTTTGTGGTTAGCATTATTCTCCTAGGATACCTAACACCCCTCCCCTTTTTTAATTAACCTATATGGGATTGCAGGTGCATGAAGATGACATTATTGTTGAAAAGCTTGATTCCATTTTTTTTTAACACAACACACATCTGTATGAAGGGAGTCACTACTCAGTTAATACTGCAAAGATCTTTCTCATATCCATTCTCTTTGCTCTTTTCTCCATTGCTTATCCACTCATGAGCTACCATCTTCCTGCTCTGGACCACCACATTAGCTGCTGACCACTCCCCTGCAGACACCAGTAATGATAAAAGCTTGTCTTTAATGACCCAGTTTCAAAATTTGCTATTTTAATTTTAGTGTACATGCAAGATTTATACACTGCACATCTATTGTTATTTTTAATTTGCTAAGGATGGAGGTAAGGATGGAGGTAAGCAAGGCAATCTTTTCCTTTCAGGGCTTTTGAAATTCTTATCCTGATTTTAACCTTCTTAACATCAAACTTTCAAAGATTTCTGGGTGTTATTTAGAACACAAGAATCATCACTATCCTTAAGTGGCACTTAGAATAAAACAGACCTCACCATGGCCTGCTGGGCCTAACTTCTCTGGATCCCCCTCTCCTCTGTGATGTCTTCTGATGCTCCCCCACACTGTTCCTTCCAAATTCAGTACCCAGATCTCATGTACAGTGTCACAGCAAGCTTCTCCTCCTTTGGTATCTATGTGTGTGCTATTCTGTCTAGAATAATTCTCTCTTGTCTGCTCTTGCTTAAGGCATTAATCAGAGTGTTTTCTTTTTTGAAGAAGCCCTTCTGGACCACCCAATGGATAGTCTAAATTTCAGCCTTTCATTTATTGCCTTTGTAATATATCACCATTTGCAATTGCTGTATTAATTTTTACTAACGTCATAACTTATAACTTATTTATTTTATGTCTTGTAACTAGAACTAGTACTCTGTAAGGGTGGTCTTTAAGATCTGTCCTTTTTCTTGTATTCTTAGTGTCTTGGGCCCAGCAGAGTATTTGGCACAAAGTTGGGAATCATTGTGTATACCTCATGCTTTTTTAATTAAAAAATTACGTGCTACACACACCTGCCCCAGCTTCTACCATTAGACCTGATGTATCACTCCAGAGTCATTTGTCAAATTTCAGTGAAGAGTAGGGGATGCAGGTCTAGACCTCACTAATGCTGTCATAATTCAAGGTTCTTTTAGGCTTTAGAGACTGCAGTTAAAGCATAACTTCTGAAGAGGACACTAAGCCAAGAGGGGAGGTAGAGATGTGGACTGGAAGTATGCTCTGAAATGTTTGCATCTGTAGAAATAGAATGCCTCTTGCCCAACATTAAGGCTTGAGAAAAATACCTGTTACCCTCTATCCAAAGTGAGTAAGTAAGGAGCAGAGGAGAAAGCCTTCAACTTCCCAGATTGGTTTTCTGGCAAAGGCTTGGCAATTGGCTTTTTATTTTGGAATAAGAACAAAAGGAAGGGTGGCATGTCAGCTACTTCCATCTAGTTACCTCAGTTGTCTTGACACTGTTTTGCTCTTAAAACAACCATAAACTGGGTAGTTTAAACAATAGAAAATTCTTCTCACAGTTCTGCAAGATGGTAGTTCATGATAAAGATGCCACTGGTTAAGTGTCTGATGAGGACCTGTTTTCTGGCTCATAGATGGTGCCTTCTAGTTGTGTTCTCATTGGTGAAAAGGGCAGAGGAACTTCTGTGGGTCTCTCTTATAAGCATGTCAATTCCATTCATAGGCTCCTTCCTCAACCTAATGTCTCCCAAAACTTCCCCTTTGGGATTTGGGTTTTAACATAAGAATGTTGGTGGGACACAAACATTCAGACCATAAAAATGAGGATCCTGTAGGACAAATGCCCTTGTCTCTACAGGTATGAAGATTAAGACCTGGAGGTGGGTTGACTTGCCCAGAGTCTCACAGTTGATAAATGTTAGAGTTAAAAATTAAAACCAGAGCATTCTCTAGAGCACAGGCCTATTTCATCCCATCCCCTTTCCTCTATACTCTAAGGATGTAAAGCAGGAGCCTTATTCACTTCTGTGTCCTCAATGTCTAGCATATTGCCAGAGTAGACTAGACTACAGAGTAGCTATTCAGTTCAAGTTGTAGGTTTTAACTGACATTACAGTCCCAGACTGTGCTTGCAAAGTCTTGGTTATTCAGATGGAGAAATAAACCTCATTTTCTATCTACCAGCTAGTATTGAAAGAATTTATTCTGAATCATTCCCACCTACTGGTCTGGGTGCCCTTATAAAGGCTGCTCACGACCTCTCTGATCCATTATTTATTTACAGCAGAGGGATGTCAGTGGGTATCTGTTTTGGCAAATTTTGTCAGTGACTTAAACATCTGTGACATAACATTTGATTAATACCATTCTCCTGGATCCTTTCTTTGAAAGCACTAGATTGTAAGATCTTCTGCATTTTGATTACTGCTTCCTGGGTACTTAGAAATCACAGAACTCACAAAGATAGACTGTTGACTGTGTTAGCAAGAGGGATACCTTGGAATATGACAGGAGAATTCCTATGGGCACATGTGAAGAGAGAGAAAGACCAGAGTACAAAAATCATATGTGTATTTTGAATTGTTTTCATCTTCATTCATTGTGCAAACATTAATTGCATTGTCCTTGCATTGTAAAATGAAGGATTTCCATTAAGCTGTATTTAGTATTTAACAGCAAAAGCATAAACAAACACTGAGCTAGTGTTCTTTCTCTTCTAATAAAATAGTGATTGATTAAATGGTGTCCACTTCATTTTTCTGTGTGGTGAGTGAGAGTATTTTTCTTCTAGTTCATTTTGAGCAGGCTGCTATTACCACACCATTTAGCTCAATGCCAAATTGCAGTTGGCTCCATTCAGTTCTGTTTACTGAGTAGTGCTGTAGTGATTAAATGTCACTGGGTACACTGAGTATACAAAAGTAATTAACCTAAAAGGACATGTTAGAATAAGGGTCAACAACCTCTTTAGCCCATAGTGCCACCAGCAAGACTAAGTATTGACAGAGATATTGCTGACAAGGCTGGGGCAGAGTGAGGAATATGTAAAAGGGAAAGGAGAGAAACAAATGGCAGTGAAGTAGGAAGGAAAAGGTCAAGAAGCAGGAGTACTTACACTTGTCTTAGATGGCAAGTAGAATGGAATCTAAGATATTTTTCATCAACCTTTATAATTTAGCTCTCTGACCTATAATTGTTTGGGGAGAGGATGAGAGAATAGACCACAACTTGAATTCCCTATCATTCTTTCAGCACTGGTTAGTGGAGTGTTCTTTCCTGGTTAAACCAGGGTAATCCTGACACTTGCTTAGTGAATCAGATTGTTTTGCAGTGTTTTGTATATATTGTCAGACCCTTACATTTTTAGATCTAGTTGTCATGCTATTGCTTGAAATAATTTCTTTAGAATGATTTTGATATAGACCTCTAAGGGTCTATATCTCATTTGCTTTTTATTCCTCAGTATATTGAAGTCACTGTCAGTCACAACTGATATTAATGCTTTATGTTGCTTTACATACTAAATTTTTACATAAAACTCTAGGTAGCCTGTGACTTAAAAATCAACCAGTATAAAACACCTTTTTTTAAACAGGTGTTGTATTTTATTGTCTTATATTTGCTTTTTTCTTTCACTGTCTTTATGTGGTAACTTAACTACCCGGGGCGGGGGGGGGGGACTGGGAGTGCTGAGAATTTTTCTTTTTACCACATACTGCTTGAGGAATAAACATTGCCAGGAAATCTCCAGGGACCTCTTTTCTATAAATGTGTGACACAGAAAAAATGCTGATGGCAGCATTCTTCCTGTAGTGGGTCTGTCAGGGATGGTTCCTTTAAATCTTGTCTTCTGTAAATCTTGTCTTTTCACTGGTCAGTTTTCAGGAAGATTTGATTCTCCCTGGTCACAGACAGCTGGCGAGTACATGATGAGAAATAAGGAAGGGAGAGGGACAACAAGTTGAAAGTAGTCTCTCTTTCACTAAAGTTTATTACTTTTAGAAGAAAGAATAAAAATTAGTGGCTTTGATACATTTATTCAACAACAATGTTTACTGTATATGCAGGCAGAGGACGAGCCTGAAGCAGACCTTGGAGTGGGATCTGTGCTCTCAATTGGTGGAGAGGCAACAGGGAAAGGCACCGAGTTGGACTCGGCTACTCTACCTGGCACTATTCTGACACACCTGTTTTAGTCTTTTTTTTTTTTTTTTTAAACACTGTTTCCTCTTACTGTCTTTTTAGCATGATCTTGAAAATTGTTTGTCATCCTATCACTTGCCGCAGTCTGGCTAGACACAAAATCACGAGCCACTCAAGCAGGAACAAACTTTATTATTTGAAAATGTCGCCAATGCCCCGTATGCCCCCACGCCCCGCCCCCCCCCCAACAAACCCAACCCACTCGACGTTCTCCCGGCACCCCAGAGGAAGTTCCTCCCCCCGGAATTCCCTCCTACTGTACTTCCCCAACCAATGGGAACTCTCCAGGAGTCCTTAGCAGGCTGAGGTGAACAGCAGGAGTCCAATATCCATATGAATGCAAATCTTAACATAATCATATCATCTCAATGGCTAGCTGGCATTACCTTTCAACCAAAAATGGCATGCATCATATTACTTGGCTGTGGCTCTTAGCAGTCACTTCCCAAATCACCACCTTGAAGGCTTTCTCCTTTGGTTTGTATATATATCCTTCATATACCACACACAGCTGTGTTACTACAAGAGTCAGTATAGTGAGTATTGAGAATACAAAGAAAGAAGATAAAATAGTACATGCCTTTAGGAGTGCATAATCTCAAATTGCAATATAACAAAAATAATATGAGAATGAGTTAAAAGTATGCATAAACAGCTCATACTTTGTGTTCTTTTTTGTTGTTGTTCAACAGCTGTTAATTAAGTCATTAAAATGTTGGACTGCCATGGTGATCAAAGCAGGCAGTGGTCCCTGCCTTCACAGAGCTTCCAGTCAACGAAGAGCAAATAAAATACTGGCGGTGATAAAAATGCTAGGAAGGACACACATATACAAAAACCTATTGATAGGATTTAGAGGTGGGGTCCTTGGTTAACATCACAGATGAAGCCTTTCTGAGAATGTCACATATAAGCGGTGACTGAAAAGATGTTAGGCCAAAGAAGACAGTTTTTCACAGAAGCCTGAACAAAGACTCTGAGGGATTTAAAAAAAAAATTTTTTTGGATGAGATTGGAAGTAGACAAACATGGATCAGATCATGCTTGTACTCCTATAAAGGGCTAAATACTTGTTTAATGGGTGTTGAGTTCCATTATAACTTTAAGAACTTTTGGACTTAGAAGCCACAAGTGGCTTTTCCAGTCACAGAAATGTAGCTGGTCCAAATTGAGATGTGCTATAAGTATGAAGTAGATACCAGGTTTTTATAAAGGTACATAAAATATCAATAATCTTTATATTTGGTTAAATATATGATTAAAATTAATTTTACCTGTTCATTTTATATTTTTAAATATCTGTTAGAAAAAATGTAAAATACATGTGCAGCTCACATTATATTTGTCAATTCTGTTGTAAAGAGCAACTCATTTTAATATTGAAGGACCTTAAGACCAAATAAAAGCTATAACTGATCATTGAAAACTATTCAGCCATTTTGTGATGGGATAGAACTTCTGATTAGCCACCTTAAAATTGCTAGGCAGCCTTGCTTTAAAGGGATACATTGTTATTTCCTTTTCTCTTCTTGCTGAATCACCCTCTGCTATTATAGAGTATATTTGCATACATAATACATAAGAATATATATGAGGTTCTGTGGAGTTAACACTCTTTGGAAGAAAAAAATGTTGAGCCTTTCAAATTGATTAAAACAGTTTACTGGAAAAAGTGGCAAAATGAAAAGACTTCATTTTCCAATAAATTTTAATAGTTACTAAAATGAGGATTCTGGTCCATTAAGATGTAGCTTGCCAAGTCTTAAAGCTTAATCACTTATTTTCTTTGAACCACTACACTACATCAGCTTTTTTCAAAGCAGTTGTTAGAATTATGTTGATATTTTGACAAAAAGCACAGTGTAGGAATAGGTCTTCCAAAAAAATTCAGGAGAGAAATTTTTGCCAGCCTTCCTCCACTTTTGTTTTTAGGGCAATTAAATTTATGTACCCCACCGTTTGCCAGTGAGACTTGGTAACTAACCTAGGTTATAAGGCAACAGGTAAATAAGGATTCTAAAGTATATTTTATAAGTGCCAGGCTGGGAGGGAAAATCCCAGAAGAAGGTGGTCAATACTGTATAATTTATACAGAGGCAAGACATAAGACTTACAGATTCCATATTAATGAGGTCAGGGAATTCTTGGGAGGGGACAAAAGCACATGGAGTGTTTGGCTTTTTGCAAACTTTGAGAGTTCCTTTGGATTGAAGGACAGGAAATAACTTTGGTCAATTAGATAATTTAAAAGATGTATGCAATGTAAAGTTTTTGCACTTTGCTGATTTTTATTACCATTTCTGGTGGACTGTTAATACTATACCATCAGAAGTGAAATTACTTGGTTAATTCAGCTTGTGTCTTGGATTCTCACCTCCATAACAGTGAGGAGTACTTGTTTCCTCTCATTTCTTCAGTTCTTTCCTCATGTGGCCCACAGCTTGGACTGCATGCAGACTATAGAGAGGGAAACTTAACTGTGTACACAAGAATCAAGCTTCTATCTTTGGTGTCAAAGCATCATGTTCCAGCAGCTGAATTTGCCAGCCTAAGTAACTGTATTTAATGAAATTTTGGGGGCAAAGCCAACAGCTTTATTCCAGGAAGAGGAAATAACAGTCAAGAATCCCCAAGAGGACATTAAGATAACGTTCTAATTTAAAATCAATTTTATTGATACCTTATAAATTATTAGGGCATTTTATCCTGGACAAAGTAATGCATACTGCTGAGGCCACTAAAAGAAAACATGAATGACTAAATATTGAAGGGAAGTAAGATGTTTGTAAGATGATGGAGGGCAAGGTGTAGATTTCATTTATATTTATGTTTCTGTATTTAGTAGATACTCGTTTGTAAGATGATGGAGGGCAAGGTGTAGATTTCATTTATATTTATGTTTCTGTATTTAGTAGATACTCAGTAAATACTTGTGTAATTAGCACATAAGTGAACTAAAATTAAACAGTGGTTCCCACATTTTCCAGTGAGGAATAGAACTCTTCATGGGGGCTTATAATATGCTAAGTACTGTGCTTCACAACATGATCTCCTTAATCCTCTCAACAACCTTGAACTGCTACTATTGTCATTTTATCCACTGGGAAATGGAAGCTTTAGAAAGATTCAGTAACTTGTCCAAGATCATACAATACCAGCACTGTCTGACTTCATTACTCAGAACATGAGAATTATAGGTATTGCCTCTCAATCAGTCCTCTGTGAGTTCTTCTGGTTAGATAATATTTTGGTTATCTGCAAAAGAAACTTATCTTGACCCAAGTTTGTATTGCTTGAAGATATGCAGAAATACAATAATTTAATACAATAATAGAACATTTTAAAGAATACATTATTTATGAAAGGTTACAGAGGATGAAACAGTAAAGAACAAAGTTATTATTTCATATGGAGATTATATTAAATATTTTTTTAATAAGGGCAAATCTTCAGAAAGTCCCAATCATTTTTTAAAATGAGTTTTGATTTATGCTAATATGAAAAAAGCAAATTCTGTGAGGGTTATATACAGATTATGCTTTTAATGACTTCCTTAATCAAGCAGGTTATAAGGAAGGTCTTACTATAATAATAGTAAACTGACACAGTGACTGAACTCAAAAGTCCTGCCATAGTCACCTTTCAATAGCAGCATGCTATAAATTTTAGATAAACTTACATAAATTTGCATGCGTTGTGAGTTGACATGTGAGACTTTTGTGTTTTGACCAAATAATTTTCATCTTAAAATTTTTATATTTTTCAAAATGAGAATTATTTTCACCATCTATTCTCATTGTTTCCTTAAATGAGATAATGCATGTTATAATGTTGTTTTAATACTTATTTTTTAGTTTTAGGTGGACACAATATATTTTATTTTTATGTGGTGCTCAGAATCGAACCCAGTGCCTCATGCATGCTAGGCGAGCGCGCTACCACTTGAGCCACATCTCCAGCCCCATGTTATAATGTTTTATCAGTTATAAGGAGCTCTGTGAATGAGAATATACACATTTTGTGTTAATACTATACAGTAAAATCTCAGAAATGCCACCAGAATATGGTACTGGGTTTGGTGTACAAAAATTTTATTAAGGCTATTACTTGTACTTCAAAATCTTTTGAAAGTATTTCCAAAATGTGTAATTCTTTGAGGACTCTTTAGTTGATTGATTATCAAAGGCCTTAATCTTCCTTGAAAGTTGACTCTGCTTAGTAGGAAGAGTACCTTGAATCCTTGTTTATCTGCAAGAATACTTTGGCCTTTCAACAAAGTCACCAATATTTATTTCTGGTCCAGACACAGGTCTTTTTTCTAAGGGGCTGCAGAGGAAATTGTGATAGAGCACTTTGTTGTGGCATCAGTAAAGGTTCTAGATATCTTTAATCTTCTCTGTCCTCCCCAAGATAACAAATGCCCCATAAATTGTCCCTTATAGTCATGATGTCTTCTGCCTCTTCCTTATCCCCTTTATCTGTTTGAAAACTGATTTACCCTTTTGTACCTAGGAGATGGTGTTTTTAAACACCAAAGCTGATGAACAAACAAGCCACAGCGAATGGGTTTTAGGATTCTTGATCTTGGCTGTCCACTAGACCTTTTAACATATCTGTTCTGGTTATAATCAGGGAAGTCTGAGCACTGCACCTGTATGAATGAAAGCAGAATTAGCTTTATGTACATTTGAATTCAAGTTAGAAAGTCCATTGTGCAGATGGTATTTATAGCCCTGCCTCAGTGCAGTATTGAACCAAAGCCTTATTAAATAGTGATTGTTGGAAGGAGTTGTATTTTGGTTAATGACAGCCTATTGAAACCCTATTATTAATGAACTATCTGAATATTTACATTGAGGGGGAGTGCTACACAAATGCCTAGAATAGTTTACATGAGGCTTAAAATAGAAAAGCCATACTAGCTTACCATCTAGATTTCTGTAGTAAATAGAATTAGCTAGACTGCAATACACAAGGATAGGATCAGAGTTGCTATAGCTGAGGAGACTAGGCTTGTACTTTATGTGGATTATTTTTGTTAGTCCTCAAAGCAGCCCAGGGTTGGGATGTTGTTATCCCAGACTACAGAGAGGCTAAAACTAAGCAACACCCTACGGCTACACAGCTATTAAGTGGAAGACTCTTCACTCAAGACAGTCTGACTCCACAGAGGTTCTCTTGCCTGCTATTAAAACCTCTGCTCCTTGTTATTAAAATTAACTAATTATATCAATACTACCTTCTTGGGGGAGGGGAATACTTCATAGAATTCTTTCACATACAAGGTCATCTTTGATCTTGAGGTGGTAGAGGAATAGGAGTGGAGGTGTGGGACAACTCCTTTCAAGTTGCTAGAGGTGTCACTTTTCCAGGTGACTTGATTAGTAAAGTCTAGGATAGATTTCAAATTTGAATCTAATACTTTGTTATTTTAAAACACTCTGGCATACAATATTAGGAATAACTGTATTTTTTTTTTAAAAAAAAACTTTTCTTGGGCTACCAATGTAATTATTTTTAAATATCCCAGTAAAAGTGTGTAGCTTTAAAAAATAAAGAACTTTCAGTAACCATTCACATTCAAGGGTGTTTTGCCTTTTTTGAATGGCCATTGCTTCTGTGACTCTCCATTTATAACATATGTGCTTGTATGTGATCAAACTGTAATGAAAAGATTTCCGTTTAATGTTTCTAAATTTGTAGGTTTGCACAGTGTTAGCATATAGCTCCAGTAAATTTCTTTTTTTAATGTTTATTTTTTAGATATAGGTGGACACAGTATCTTTATATTTATGTCGTGCTAAGTATCGAACCAGTGCCTCACGCATACTAGGCAGCACTCTACCTCTGAGCCACAACCCCAGCCCCTCCAGTAAATTTCTTATAGTAAGCAATAGAAATAACCTAGCCAAGCTTTTAAAATAATAATAGAGATATTAGAGAAATAAAAATTCTAGTAAAAGCACAAACTGTCTTTATCAGTATTTACTTAATTTTTTCTATTCACATGCTCAGAAAAGATCCAGATGGATTTCCAGTGACTGAATGGTGGACTTCTAAGATTCATGATGAGAATCTGTGCCAAGTTCAATTTGATTCCAGAGCAATTATGTTATTAGAACATTGCTGATTACCCTAGTGCCCATTGTGCAGCTTAACCCTTAAATGCTAGTGATAATTAACTACTTTTATCATTTTACTAGCAAATTCCGGGTGTAATTCTGCTCTACATAAAATTCAACAATAAAACATTTGTACAATCAGAAACAACCAGCTTACGGAAAATAACACCATTTGATTGTACATGTATGCAGATAAATAAGCATAAGATTTAAATAGACATTACCATTTAGTATTAATTTTTAAGAAAGTGTTTCATTATTTAGAAATCAATAAAAAAGGGGCAGAGCTTCCATGTTACCAATCCCAGGGACAACCATTATGCATATCTTAACTGTAGTGAATGGCATCTGTTCTGTGGCATTGTTCTTCCAGTGGACCTCTGCAGTGTGTCACATGAATTTTGGATTAAGATTGAAGAATGTGTTACAGGGGATGTTCAGTCATATTGTGTTCAAAAATATTTCTGGTGCTCACTATGCTGGGTGCCTCCACCCTCAGGGAATCCACAGCCTGAGGTGAGAAGTGGCCTTGTAAACAAACAGCATTTGTTGCACATGCTCTATTCCTTGAGTGAAGGAAATGTTAACGAAACGAGGACTGATTAATTCTGACAGCATCAGAGGAAGCTTTGAAAAGTGGCATTAGAGTTGTTTATTATGGGTAAGGATGATTTAAAAAGACATACTGAGTGAAAGGGCATTTCCATAAGCCAGGGTAAAAGGCTGTGGATGTGGTGAACATACATATATCTCTCTGGGGAGCATAGGCTGTCAGCAGTGATACGGGAGACAAGGTCAGTGGATTGGGGTGTGGAGTGAGGACTTTGTAAAACTTCTGTAAAATATTCAGAAATTTATCCTATGGATGGTAAGAAACTGTCCTTATTAAGGAGGAGTAAGGATAAGTGGTTGAATATGTCTTTGATAAATATAAATTTCAGACATATGGAGGACAGACTCGAGGGATAAACTAGATATCACAGGCATGACATGGGTGTAGTAACTCGTGGATAATGTTTGTGTGCAGGCTTTCAAAGGTCATGAAAAACCTGATTGATTGGGTTGTGATATGAAAGCAAAGTAGGGGCATTGAACCAAGGCTTGGGATGAGGTTTGCAACTCAGTGGAGACAGAAAAGTCAAGTAGTCTACTTTTAAAAGTTGTTAGAGCCTGAGGATGTAACTCAGTGGTACTGTTTTCTTAGCATGTCTGAAGCACTGTGTTCTACACTGAGCTCCACAAAAATAAATTATATAAATAAGTCAATACATAGTAAAAATTGAAAGTTATTTAAATTGTGTGGGTTTACAGAAAGCATACAAAATAATGCCCCAGAGTCTTTTCTGATACTTAGCTTAAAGTCTAGTAGGGTTAGTTATAAGGTTTGGTGAGTGTACTTTTAGAGTGTTCATATAAAATATTGTGGGGCTGGCACATTGGGGACAGATTCAAAAGATACATAGTCCTTAACAGTGGGTACCCATTCTTTGGTCCCATCTTCCTCTTCCACTAAACACCCACCTTCTAACAACATGTTTTGAAAGTTTAGAAATGCCCAGCAAGTATGTGGCATCATGCTTCAGTGGAAATAAAATGGAACTTACATTCAAACATTCTAGAAACCGAACTGTCTTCAATAGTTAATTTAAAGGCCCTCATAATGTTTGTACATCTTTATAAATGTTAATTATTACCAACCAAATAAAATAAAGCAAAAAGTTTTCAAGAGTTAGTTTTATATGAGATAAGTAAAGCTGTAAGTGAGGAGAGCTCTAGTGAAAATTTTTCTGAATTGATTTTGGATGCCAGGCAAAGATGTTCTCATGGTGATTTTCTTCTTCTTCCTAGAACGTTTTTCTTTAGATATTTTATTTCCAAATATTTTTTCTCCTACCCTCCAGAAATAGTCCATTCTTAACCAGGCTGGGTTAATTTCACCCTTGGGAGTTCTGCCCTTGTGCCCCTCTGAGGGACTTTGCTACTCATGCCTTACTATCCATCCGTCCTTAACAGGGCAGTCCTGCTCCAGACCTGGCTCCCTCTCACACCTCACTTTTATTTAGCTCTTCTGTTGATCTGTAACATAGTCACTAGCTAATGGTAGTTCCAGTTTTATCTTCTTTATCCATGGTTTTCAGTTTTCATACCATCCAAATATGCTCAGTAAACCATCTGGACTTCATGGCAAAGAGAAACATTATCTGGCTTCAGATTTCCTTGCTGGTGTTTGTTTTCTGTGGGGGACTTCTCCAGTTGGGAGCTTCTTGAAATAGCATAGATAAAGGAAGATGGCCTCAGACTAATCTCCCCAGGCATGGACCCTTTTCTCTACTATGAAAGCCTGTGTGTTCTTCTCAGGTTTCCAGAGATTAAAATAAAAGGAGCAAGCTCTAGGAGTCAAAAAGGAATGAAGTTCATGTTTCCTGCCCCTCTGCATCTCCCAGGCTCTCAAGATGTAGGACTGAGTAAAATTCTGTAAATATGACCTTTATGTCACATGACCACTGTTTTTAGTTGCTCCGATCCCTAAAAATTACCTCTTCCTTTTTAAAGTACTGAGTGTCCCATTAACCAACAAACGTTGTCTCCTTTTCTTCTTTACCTTTTCTCCTGTGTCTACTTCCTTTCCCAACTTTGGGTTTAAATAGTATAAACACAAATGTAAGACCAAATTCATTCTAAGTTTATACTCTTCCCTGCCATTCTTTTTTGGTTTGTACTCTTCCTCCCTCTGCCTCCTCTTTTCTTTTATTCTTTTTCCCCCATTCCCTTACCCCTTGTATTTTTTTCATTGTTTTTCCCTGTTTGCCTTTGTTTTCTTATTACTTTCATCTCCTGCACTCTCTCCTGTCTCCTCTTAATAGCTTTGCAAGTATATACTGTGGAACAAAAGTTGTGGGGTGTCTCAGGCATTTTAAAAAATAAATAAAAGCTGTTAAATGGATAATCAATGCTTCTCAACCTTGCTTCCCTTTCTAATTCCAGAGCTCTTCAGTATCCCCATCAGCCAGTTTCCGAGGTGCTGAAAAGCACAGAAATTCCACAGATTACTCCTCAGAAAGCAAAAAGCAGAAAACTGAAGAGAAAGAAATAGCAGCTCGTTATGTAAGTTCATTCACCTTTGTTTTGGGGGAAGGCCAACTTGCATTGCTTTTTATCAGCAGCATCTCTACCTTTTGATTATTACCAGCCAATACTAGTACACAGGATAATACCTTTTAAGAGAAAAAGTATTTATTGCATTTATAACTCTGTCTCATTTGGCTAGCTGAAGTCCTGTGTGTGTGTATGAGAGGACACAGTGCTTCACTCAGCAGCTAATAGGAGATTTGGGTGTTCTGTGTTATTTGTATGTATATTTACTTTCCCCAGTGTATTTCAAGAAGGTTGAAGTTTCTGTGGTTAGCTAGAAACTCTAAGGAGAAATGTAAAATCAGAAGATTAGTTAAAATGCCTCAATAGACTCATGTGCTAAGGATGTATCAGATTTTGCGAAATTTAATTTGCAGAGATAACCAAATGTCTCTACTTTGAATTGAAACTCAAACCTACTTTTCTCTAGTAGGTTACATAAGAAAAGGTAGAAAGCTGAATGGAAACTGGAGCCAAGGCACGGCCTATTCACAGACTTCATGAGAAGTGGAAAATCTGGATTTTTTTCACCTCCCAGTTTATATATCTACTTAGTCACATTTTTTAAACAGTGACAGACCAAATCATACCCATTTGTAGGCCCAATTTAGCTTGGACATGGGACTCTGTAGCCTCCATTTCAGAGTTATAAGCAAGCCATCATCCTTTTTGTTAATCTGGACAATGAAACCATTATCTACCTCTTAACATCACCATGAAGATTAAAGAAAATAATCTTTGTAAGGTATTTAACATTGATATAGAGGAATTAATCTGGAGCCATCCAGGATCAAGCTAGCTTTTTTCTTCTTTTTGGCTGTGGGAGGAGGTAATGCTTCTCAATTGTCTATGCAGGACAGTGATGGTGAGAAGAGTGATGACAACTTGGTGGTTGATGTTTCCAATGAGGTAAGTTTATGGTAGTTCCTGCTCCTACCAAAGACCTTTTTGTATTCATATTATTACCATCCAATTTGTGTTCTTATTTTTAAATAGATCCACTTGTTTTTACATAATAAATATGTATTACTGGTTTATATGTTATTCATTATTTTTTGTTGCTCTTCTTGTCTGTGAAGTACATGACATGTCTCTCTCTGACCACAGTGAATCTGTAGTCAACCTACAGATCTCATTGACAACCAGCTTCAAGTTTAGTAGGGTTTTGATTTGGGGTTTTGTTTTAAATAAATACCATAAATGTTATTTGAGGGTGGGGGGGGGGGCTCCATACTGAATATTTTCTTTGGCATTGTCAGTGTAACTAACTTGTTACCTATTCCAGAACATTTTGTACTTTTGTTAAATGCTTTCAGCTAGAAATAACCACACCCAGGGACCCCAGTCTCATGAATGTACTGTGAGCATTATTACCCTTGGTGTTCCTTTGTAGGATCCATCTTCCCCTCGGGGGAGCCCAGCACATTCCCCTAGGGAGAATGGCCTGGACAAGACTCGCCTGCTCAAGAAAGATGCCCCAATCAGCCCTGCCTCCATTGCATCTTCCAGCAGTACTCCTTCCTCCAAATCCAAAGAACTTAGCCTTGTAAGCTGCTGTTTTCCATCTTTTTTTTGTATTGCTAGTTTTACAATAGTTGGGTTTGATTTTGATTTTTTTTTCAATTTTTTTGTATTTTTCACATTTTTCTATAGGACTTTGATTTACAAATGTATATGTATATTCAGTAAAGTTTAATTGACAAAAGTATTTTTGGAGCAGAATGAGTTTACTAACTTGTCAACAATTCAGTGTTTGCTTTGTGAGTCTTTTTGTAAATATAGGAGAGGGATAGGGAGAAATTGAAATATGTGTTAGATGAAAAATATACACTGGGGATAAAGAGATGGTTTTGTTGCTGTGGTTTATGGTAAACTTAGTTTGGGGCTTTGATGTGATTTTGTTTGCTAGCTTTGAATTGCCAAACTACATATGGCTGCAGTAATTTTCCCTTGCTATCTAAAAAATAATCTGTCATTTACAAAAGTCTACCTTGATTCACACCACAAGTCACAAGTGCAGAATTGAACTGTTCACAAGTCAGGATAATCTCTCTATACCTCCTCCTGTGGCTTTGTAATGAATTGCATTTTTGCATGGTACATCTTTTTCTTAGCAGTTATTTACTTGTAATACATCACCAAAACAAAACAAAAACCACAACTAAATGCAGTTTTCAAATAATCTTTTGGACTGGGGATATAGCTCAGTTGCTAGAGTGCTTGCCTCACATACACAAGGCCTTGGGTTCAACCCCCAGCACCACAAGAGAAAAAAAAAAAAAAAGAAATCAAATAACCTTTTGAATTCACAGCTGAAGGAAAGGAAGTTCTACAATTTATCTGCAAATAAGGAAGATGTACCTTGCAGAAGGCTAGATTAGGGTTTTGTTTTGTTTTTTTTTGTTTGTTTGTTTTGTTGTGTCTGTGTTCTTCTGGCCTTCTGGCCTTCTTTTTAAAATAACAACTCCTCTGAGTTTCTATGACAAGTCAAGCTCAAGTCTTTTCTAAGGGGACCTGTTAAACAAGGAACCTCTGGTGGCAAGAATAATTCACTCAGAAGTCTAACCAGTCTTAAACCAAAGACACCAGCAAGTTGCCCATCTGCTAGGACATCATGATTTATCTTATCTATCACCTTTCTTGAAGCCTTTGTCTACTAGAAATGATCTTCTCTCTTAGGTCCCCTTTAGTTCATGTGTTCCTGAACCATGGGTCTGATTTTTTTGCTAGATCTTTTTAATTAATGCAAGAAAAGATCCAAACTAAAGAACCACTTTTAGTTTTATTCTTCCTTTCTTTATTGTTTTCCCTTTACTATTTTTCATCTTAATATCATTATTTAAAACCATGTTCTCATGGCTGGTTTATTTCATTACATCTCTTGATAGAATGAAAAATCTACTACTCCTGTTTCGAAATCCAATACCCCTACTCCCCGAACTGATGCACCCACTCCAGGCAGTAACTCTACTCCTGGATTAAGGCCTGTACCTGGAAAACCACCAGGAGTGGATCCTTTGGGTGAGTTATGTTTTCCTATGTTATATTTATGTTTCTGTTTTTAAAGAATCTAAAGCAACTTAAATAGTGTAATACATTAAAAGTACTAATAGCCAGTATTGAATGGCTGTTAAACAAAGTTATTTAACCTATGCCAAGTCATTAACCATATCTGGTGCATAGTAGGTAATCAATGCAATATGGTTAAATGGACCCCTGTGAAGGCTTGGGGAATATTAAAATTAGTTCATTTGAACTGTGGATTGTAATTTTTTAAGCATGTTAGTAAGAATGTTTTCAATATTATCTCCTATATTCTTCATTAATCTATTTTCTCCTTACATGTTGGTCTGCAGCATCCAGCCTAAGAACCCCAATGGCTGTACCTTGTCCATATCCAACCCCATTTGGGATTGTGCCCCATGCTGGAATGAATGGAGAACTGACCAGCCCTGGAGCTGCCTATGCTGGACTGCACAACATCTCCCCGCAAATGAGTGCAGCCGCTGCTGCCGCCGCTGCTGCTGCCGCCTATGGAAGATCTCCAGTGGTACGTTTGCAGGCTGTTATAAAACAGTATTTCAGAGCTCAGAGGATTGTCATCCATATTTGTATGTGAGTGTAGTTTGTATAATGTGAGGTATTACAGAGAGGTCTGATGTATTTGTAAATAAGCTACATATGATTATATCTTAAGATCTGTTTTCTTTTGGAAAGTGATTCTTATTTTCTTTTTTTAAATTAGTATTTTGGAGATGTTTAACCTATAAATTAGACATAGTGTAGTGAATGTAATTAACCTCTTGTTTTTGTCATGGACTTCAGTAATCATTAGTATCGTTTTTTTTTTTCACCCCAAGTTTGTGACTGTAATATCATAAACATCCTGTCACTTCATCAATAAATATTTCTGTGTATCTAAAATCTTATATTTTCAAAGGATCTATTTCTGTATGTTTTACAAAAGAAATTGAGTAGGATAAAATTATAGTTAACAGTTAATATTAACTATGTTCACTTTTTTCATTTTCCCTGGGAAATATTCTAGGTGGGGTTTGATCCACACCATCACATGCGTGTGCCAGCAATCCCTCCAAATCTGACAGGCATTCCAGGAGGAAAACCGTGAGTACCTTTGTGCATTTTGTACTAATTATATACCAAGCCCAGCCCCTTGTTGGCCCTTTAGAGTTGGACAACATTGGACTGTTCATACTTTCTTCCTTGCAAAGTATTTTTTATTTTCTCTTAGAACAAGAAAAGATGGGATAAATTGGGGTCTTGTACTTTCCATTTAAAATATCAGGCTTATATATGGAAACGCAAATTGCAGAGGCAGCTCGAGTAGTCAGGTCTTCTCCATGTCTAATGATGATTTTAAGGGGGTTCTTTGTTCAGGAAGCCTTGTTATTATCTGCAAACCTGGATGCTCAAAATTTGAACATGTAGGAAAAAGACATGCCAAACTTCAAAGGCTGAAACAAAATAAGGGCAGTCTGAATGCTCAGTTCTGTTTCTGGAAAAAGTGGCTTGCTCAGTTGGTTGTTTCTGTTGTAACTAGGCCTTTGAGTTATAAAAGACCAAACACAACCCATTGGTTGTTCGATGGAACATTGAACATTCCACTTGAGCATTGTAATCTCACAATATCTCATTTCAGTCTTTATTTCACTTTTTTTTTTTTTAACTATCCAAGCTCAGTTCTCTCTGCTAATTGGCTTTATATTCCTGGATACGAAGATTTCACTATACAGTAGTGCTGGCTCTACCTTTAAAATCCCAGCTGGCTTTACTACTACTCTGTTTTGGGAAACATCTCCTGAAGACCCTCATTGCCTTGTTAGTAATGTATATATGTTTATCCTCATCAGTTCTTTCTTTGGCATCCTCTCTGTCGATACGTGCCACATATATGGCACCTCCTCAGTCTCTGTTGCTGTCCATACTAGACCTCAGTAGCAGCTTCCCTAGTGGCTTGCCTACCTCAGGACATTTACTCTATTAGTCTTTTGGCAGCACATTTTTATGCTGCTGTCTCACTTCTGGTCTCTTAGATGCAATCTTTTCAGCATTCTGTCTGAAAATATCTCTTTTACCCTTCCTCCCTATTGTTCTACTCTCTTTATGCTTATTTATAACCTTTATATACTTCTCCCTGCTTAAATATTTAAGTTATGTGAGAACAAAACGTTTTTATGTTCAGTTATAGAATTCCAGTACCTTATATGGTACCTAGTTCATAGTTGATGATCACGATATAAATTTATTCAAAGAATGAATGAATATGTACTGATTCCTTCTTTCTCTAGCCCCTCTTTGCTTGTTTCTTTACTGCTATGTACTTGGACACTTGGTTGTCACCTGGTATTTCCTGGGTATCCTCTTTTTTTCCCAGTGTGGCCTGCCCTCTCAGTGTTGAACATGTCTGACTTTGACCCTTTCTTCACTTTTCATCTGATCAATAAGCATCTTGGCTCTTCCTGTAATAAACTTCACTACAAACTCTACCCTAAACTTCCCCCATTGCATCAAATGCAGTGCTGGTTCCATATCCAAGTTGCTCAGTAAATATTTGATGTATTAATAAGGGAAACAAGGCAAATTAGACGGAGTTCCTTGAGAGTTGAAGGTAAAATATCAATTACCATAAAATTCTGTGTACCTGTGTGTGTTCTGCAAATAGTTGTTGACTGGCTGACGATTCTTGTTGACCAAGAACTCTTGATATATTTGAAGGTGAAAGTTTGATCTATTTCACACGGCGACTAAATAACAAGGTCATAGGATTAATCAAATAACAACTGAAATACCTACAAGTTCCATGTGACCTGGTAAGATAAATGGAGGTGGGCCTTTAGGGAAGAGTTGCCTTCCCTTTTTTCTGGTGCTGCATATTTACCATTAAATGGTAAAGGTAATTAGAGGTTGCATCCAGAGCTAAATAAGTATATGACCACTAGAGCAGTGAAGTGAGGCTTCTTGCCTTGTTGGCTGCTGCCTTGAGGCACAGGTCTGTAATTGTATTGTCTGTATTTAAAGAAATAGTGATAGACTTGGTTTGGGAGTTGGACTAGTGAAAACTACCATAACTTTCATGGTACTTCTGAGCCTTGTGCTAGTTCCCTTTCTCCCTCCAGTTTTGACTCTTGTATTATAAAAATTTTAACACTTTTTTGGGTAAGTTGATGGATTAGAAGAAAGTTGAGAATTTTTGTTTCTGCAAGTGATGGAGTTTCACCTAATGCATTTGGCGAACAACTCTTCACCAGGAAAACCAAAAAGCATATAATATATGTACTTAGTTGGTGTGGTTGACAGAGTCAGGTTTCAGGAAAGTAACAGACCCAAGTTTAAATGTTGAGTAGGAAGGATGACTTTACCCATAGTTTCTTAACTTTGTCAGCTCCATTCAGTTCCTGTGTACCAGAGATGATACCTCTTAAACAGGAAGGAATGAGACTGAGCATTCTGATAATATGTACATATTCAACACCGTGCTTGATAATGTGGTGGTTGTTTAGTCACCTTCAGTATCATTTCCTGTTCTGTATATTATCAAGTTTGCCCCAGAGTATTAGTTTTTCAAGTACTTGTGCAAAAGAAGATACAGTGTGTTGTAGGGGGCAGAAATGATGAGGAAGATTGGATTGAGTAAATTGAATTCCATATGTTCTATTGGTATGTCTTCATGTAACAGCATCAAAACAGAAATCCACATTCAATTATACATGTAGAGATAATGCAGTTTCACTATAGATTATTTGGCATAAAAGAATATAACATTTATGTGACTCTCTAGATCATAAGATACAGAATTAGAATTATGAAACTTGTTTTGTGCATATTTTCAACAGAAACCCTTATAAAGTGTTAGAACATAACATACTAAATCACCCAAAAGCCTCGTCACCACATATACTCAAAAGGTAACTGCCTTTCTCCACAAAGACTTAAAACAGTTGTGCATCTCTGTCCAAATAATTTTTACAAAATGAATTAGTAGATATTATCAAAACTTATAATGCATGCATGTCCCAAGTAATGAATAAAGTAGAATTTATTTGATAATTACATTAGATCCTCTTATTTATTCAGGTGATTGGCATGATTGCACAGTTTAATCTCTGTAGAACAAAAGTGGACTTTCTTCTTTATCTGCTTCCTAAATGAGACTTAGACAGTACTAATTGTATTATGGGATATGGCATATAAATGTAGCAAAAGGTTTATGGGTTTCAGGCTGCTCATGATTCAGAAATATTTTTGTTGTTGCATTTGTTTGTTTTTATAAAGATTTTCAAAAGAAACAGGTTACAGGTTAAATAATAAAACCTCCAATAGCTGTGATTTTCTGGTTGGCGTACGGGTGATCTAATTTGGTTCTCTAGAACCAAATTTTATATTATACTGTATAAAGTACAACAGTTATGCTTTTAATTGCGAATTCAAAGTCTAGTCCCATCCTATGAGGTGTTGAAAACTTGAAGATATTTCAAAGTCAGAGAAATTAAGGCAACATAACAACTTGTCCTCATTAGTGAGGTGGAAGTAGGAAGGCCAAGAACCTTCTTTAAATATGCTTGGTCTTCATAGAAAGATGATTTAAATAAAACAACCTCAGTGCACAAGTTTTAAAAAGAGATAATTGCAAGTGCCTATATAGTTTGAAATATAGTTCTGTCAGAATGTCTAAACTTGTCTCAGCTGTCTTCTGCTTCCTTCACCCTATCTGTTGGATAAATTACTCTTTATTCTTGTAATTCACCTGCTGTGTATTCACATGTATAGATGAATGCTATGTGCTTGTGGGAAAATGTGGGCCACTATTAGTCTGATTCCTTAAACCCTCTCCCTTCAGCCTTGTTTCTGATTATTTGTTGGACTTCTCAGCTAGACATCCTTACACCTCAAGTTCATTATATTCACCAAGTACTATCGCATATTAGGCCTCCTTCCCAATTCACCCTCATCTTTTCCCCATAACTGATGTTTCTGATTTCCTAATTCACAGAAACTCAGTTATTGGCTCTCTCTTCAAATCATGTTAGTTAACTCCTACAGGATGTAACATCCACTCTTACTTCCAACTTTCATCCTTGCACTCAGGTCCCCTAATATTCTCGCTTAGATTATCAGAACCATTATTTCTTATTTCTTCTGTTCGTCTGTGTTAATCATCTTTTCATCACTGTGACACAATACTGAGATAATAGATTGATAAGAAGGAAAAAGTTGTTTCAGCTCAAAGTTCCCAAGGTTTTAGTCCATCGTCAGTTGGTTCCATTGCTTTTGAACCTGTACTGAGGCGCAGGATGTGATGGTGGGAACACATGATAAAGGAAGCTGCTCACTTCATGGCAGCAGGAGGCAAAGAGAGATAGGAAGGAGCCAGAATCCCAATATCTCCTCAAAGGCATTCCCCCAATGGCCTAACTTCCTCCTACCTGGCTCTTCCTCCTGAAAGGTTCTACCACCTCCCAGTAACTCCATAGGCTGGACCAACCTTCAACATCTAAACTTTGGGGGAGGGCATTCAAGACCCAAACTAGCACCATTCTGTTCCTTACTACAAAGTTTATTCTTTGAATGGCTTTGTCCTAGCAATGTCCTGTTTCTTTTTCTTCAAAAAATCCTTTAATGAATCATATCTATGAAGTTCTTAGGCCAGAAATTCAGCTCTCCCCTTGTAACATGGTAAAATAAATATCTACTATATTTTGTCAGACTGTGCTTTGGCCAACTCCTCCAAACACATTGTTGAATGATTTTAGAAATAAATAAAATAAATGAATTCCTGGATTATACCCAATCCAGGGATTTCTCTGGTCGTTTAACCTCATCCTTTTGGAGTGCTTGTCTTCTGCTATTCCTACCACCATCTTCCTCCCTCCTTGGTGAAATCCTTCCAGCCTTTAAAACCCATCTCCAGGTGTTGTAGCCAGTTTTGTACTTTTCTCATTATTCCTAGATTATAAGGCATATGTTGGCAGGGCCAGGTTCCTTGCCTAATTTGCTATCATAGTACATGGGTAGGAAGTACTTAACTACATTTTGGAGGCATTTAATTTTATAGAGAGAAAAATAATTCTCTGAGCCTGAATTTCTTTGATTCCTAGAAGTGTTGACTTCCCTTGCATAGTGCAGTACTTTTTGCTAATTATCCATTAAAGAGCTTGATAATATGTTTTTTCTAGTTCTGAATATGATATGTATACTGATAACAAAGAGCTGTATTATATCCTTCATGCAACTGGCTCTTGAAGTTCATTTGGCTTCTCTAAGAATAAAGTGCCAGGACAGTAGTAGGTGCTCCCAGAGTAGTTAAGTTGAAGAATATCCTAATGAAGACCTTGAAGGAAAGTGTGTGTCTCATTTCTTAACTATTTAAATTCTCAGGCTCTTTAGAGATTCTAGAGGGGAGAAGGGGATATCTTCTCAGACAAATTATCATTAAGAATGTATAACGCCATCTGAACTTAAAATAACCTTCCTTTTCTTTCCTTTAAGATTTAGTCTTCATGACCTCTTAATTGCTAAATCAATTAGCCTTTTTCTGGATCACCATCCCTTCGAATCTCAGCCTTTCTCTGCAAGCATCACTGCTTTCCCTTCCTTGTCTGAACTGAAACCTGACTCTCTCCTACCCCTTTTCCTGAGTCTTTTAAGCCGGGAATGACCTTTCATTTTTTTCATATCCCACAATCTGTAGGACCAGTGCTAATGGTAATAAAGGCTATGGTTCTCCTATGCCCACTTCCCTAGATTCACTCAGAATGGTACTTCTCTACCCTTTGTGAAAATTCTGCTTTCTTCAGACAGGTGCCATTTGACTCTTCCTTGTCTTTCACCCTGTTGGGTTTTACCAATTTACTAAGACTTGACAATGGCTTAGAGTCTTCTGCTCAGAGCCTGCTGTTGTTTTGGTGACTCTGGTGTCCTCAGGGACTGTTCCCCAGTAACTTCTTATATCAGACCAACTCATCTCTCATGAATGGCTGACCTAAGTGGACTCTGTTACCGCCAGAATCTAAACGTCTCATCCAGAATAACCTTCTCTGCCTCTACCCAGCCAGAACCTTTGAAGTTCAAATTTGATTCCCAACTTTCTATCTCCCACGCCCTAGACAATGACTTCTCCTGTGTAGTAGGCCCTGACTAGTGACATGCTTCTTTATCCTACCACCTACAAGACATTCTTCACCCAGCAACCAGAATGGTCATTTAAAGTGTTAACTTTGTGTTAACATTGTTATAACATTCAAAACAGTCTCCTTTGTGAGTCCTTTACTCAAATCTCTAGTGGCTTCCCATTTGGCTCAGATTCATCACATTTTTCATAACAGCTAACAAGGTCCTTATATTAACATGTCTGCTTCCCCTCTTTTCAATTTCTGTCACTCTCTGTGAATGCATTCTGGCCTACTTTCTTAGTTCTACCCCAGGACCTTTGCATTTGTTCCTTCTGTCTGCACATTTTCCCCTAAATATGTACAATGCCTGTGTCCTTCCTTCAGGCCTTAGCTCATGTGCCATGCCGCCTCCTCACAAAGGTGCCTTTGACTACTCTGCACCTTTAATCTCTTTTATCTGAAATTCTCTATGCATGTTTAATGACATTTACTGCTACCTAATATAACTTATTTAATATGCTTTTACAGTACCTGTTTTCCCCTCTAGGATGTAAGTTAGTGTAAGAATAAGGACTTTGTCAGTTTTGTTGATCTGATTCCCCAGTACCTGATAGTACCTGGCATGTATGAGGTAATTAATAAACTTACTTTCATCCTAAACCTCCCAGTGATTTTAATTCAAGCTTCTATCCTTTGTGTACCCAGAAAAAGCCCTTCACTTGGTTTATCTTTTGTAAAACTTCTTCCCATAAACAACATTCCTAAACTCCATGCCAAAATATAATGACGCAATTTCCAAAATGGGCGATGGCCCATGATAACCCCCAGGGAGCCTGTTGCTGGCATCTTTTGCCTTCAGAAGTCCAACCTGCATGCCTGCAGCCTCACATGTCCCCTTCCTGAGTTCAGTGCCCTAAAAATAGAGGTGAGTTTGTTGAAGGAGATGCTTTAACTTCAATTAATTGCATTATTAGACCGAATGCTTTCATAATCGAAGTGTTTTCACTGGGTATGAACTGAATATGGAGATTCCAGATACTCACATGTATGCCTTTGGGGCTGCACAGGATGCTTTTTTGGATTGACTAGGATTTGTGATTGTCAAGTCTGATCAAGGTGTTAAGATGGGACTTTATTTTTCAAAAAATGTTTGCACATCTGAAATTTTAACATCTGTGCTAGACACTCTTACTCCTTAGAGGTTCATAATTTTATCTTGATTTCTATTAGTGAGTCACTTGATTAGAAAGCTATACACAAAAATCTGTTATCAAGCCCTTCCCCCCAAAGGCAATGCAAGTTTTACAGTGCCCCTGAAAGAGTAGTTACTATATTTGATATTGATTCTCTTATTTAGTTCTCTGTGAGATATAGGTGCATTCTCTTCCATTTAGAAAGTAGAGCTAAGGTTCAGAGAGGCAAATAATAATAATTGATGTCACATAGGAGCTAGTAAACAGCCTGAGATGTCATGGCTCTAATGCTCTATAACTTTGAAACTTTTGTTATTTTCACTGTAGTAGGTGAATTTGACTTATTCACACATATCAAGTGGCATTGACAATGTTTTCTTTCTCACTACACTGAATAGTTAAATAACATTTTTTACATTCTCTTTCCTATCTTTTTTCTTTTCATTGCCCTAGAGCTTACTCCTTCCATGTCAGTGCAGACGGTCAGATGCAGCCTGTGCCCTTTCCTCCCGATGCCCTTATTGGACCTGGAATCCCCCGACACGCTCGCCAGATCAACACACTTAACCATGGTGAAGTGGTGTGTGCAGTGACCATCAGCAACCCCACGAGGCACGTGTATACGGGTGGCAAGGGCTGTGTCAAGGTCTGGGACATCAGCCACCCTGGCAACAAGAGTCCTGTCTCTCAGCTTGACTGTCTGGTGAGTGAACATGGATAAACCGGACTTAGACCTTCACTCAGAACACAGTAAGGGCTTAGTGGGAGAGCTGTATATGATCCAACCATAAAATACTGATCCTAGGTGGGTAGTTGATCCTAAAGACCTGTCTTCTTTCAGTTCCTGACGCAGAATGATCTAGTTCTTGATGCATAATACATGCGTATTACAGTTCTCATTAATCCTGCCTCCCAGTGGAAAAGGCAAACCACTTGTTTTCCTCTTGGTTAAAGGGGCTTAAGAAAATCAGGATTTCACACATGGTTTCTCTGAAAGTGTTACTACAAATATTCAAGTGCAAAAAGTAACTTATATGTCATGTGGCAAATACTATAACCCCCATTAGCTGTTATCTTGGTATTTGTCCTTCAGTTGCATAGGAAGTTTCAGCCTGGTTTTCTTCCCTTATGCCAACAAAATCTTTTGCCTTTTTTTGCTAAAGCAGAAGGCTACGTCAATTAAACATAATTAAATGATCTTAGATTCCCATAACTTCATGAACTAGGAGGAAGTTTTTGTTTTTGTTTCTGTCACTTAACACTCCTTGATTGAATCTTGTCTTCAGTTGATCCTGCTTTATCAAACCCCTGTTTCTCTTTAGTTATATAATGCAGGGCCAGGCAGAGGGAACAGATGTCCTCAAGTCTTTGACCCCTAACATCTTGGCTGTAGTAGCATGACAGCAGCAGTGGACAGTATGCCAACATTCCAGGTTTAGATGTTTTAGGACTATAAGAGCTTCTGCAATAGTGTGCATGTGTATCTCTGCAAATGATACAAGCAGTTGGTTAATTTGGTGTTGGTGGTGGGAGTGGGTGTAGATCTTTGCATTTTGATGCTAATTAAGATTAAATATCTCAGTATTAAATTTTGTAGATCAAGTTTAAGTACTTCCTTAATTTCATGTAATTCTCTAGCATTAATCTACTTTATCATTGTCATAAGTATAAATGGCTCATTAAACAAGGAGGGAACTCAATACTTTTATGGATTTCTGCTCTCATGTTAATGCTGTTTTCCTTTCCTCTTGAGTAATCTCTTGATGGTTTTTGTTTCTACAGAACAGGGATAACTACATCCGTTCCTGCAGATTGCTCCCTGATGGTCGCACCCTAATTGTTGGAGGGGAAGCCAGTACTTTGTCCATTTGGGACCTGGCAGCTCCAACCCCACGTATCAAAGCAGAGTTGACATCCTCAGCCCCAGCATGCTATGCCCTGGCCATCAGCCCTGACTCCAAGGTCTGCTTCTCATGCTGCAGTGATGGCAACATCGCTGTGTGGGACCTACACAACCAGACTTTGGTGAGGTAAGTCAACAGGATTTGTTTCTAGGTTGTGGGTAGGAGCTAATTTTACCACATTCTGCTCCAGCATTGTGTGTGTGTCTAAATAAATGGAATATATTTATTTTACCAAAAATTATTAAGAATGGGTCCATTTTCAGATGCTAGTGACAAATTATTGATTTAAAATCATGTTTTCCATATTGCTTAAATTATTAAATGTGAAGTTGTTTTCTTGCCATTAAACTGAGCATCACCAATTTAAATTTTTCCAAATGAGGTCACTTTGACAATAATGTACATAGGTTCCCAACACCTCATGAGCTCATTGGACATCTCTAATTTACCATCTGTACTTGCTAACAAACCTCTATTGTTAATAGTTCCTCATTGAGAAGACTCAGTGGTACTATCTTAAGTATTGATGCATTTAATCTTTCACCAAAAAATATTAGCATTTATCATGGGTCCAAGCACCATTTTGGGTGCTGCTCACTCTGACATGGTTTAGCTTACCTGTATGGATAGATAGACTGTATGCCAATTTTTACTTAGTAATGAGATGAGATTGTGTAGGGTCAATATTGGTAGGTAAATCTCTGAAATGATCTCCAGCTATCAGCACCTATCAGCCAACAAGAGTATGTATGATCAGTTAAATAATATGAGAAGGTTATAATAAACCCTGATTATAAGGCAAAATGAGTATATAAAAAGAAGAGGCCTTTACTGTACATCTCTTATTTTGAAGGACTGAAGTCTGTTTACAATTCCAAAAACAAAATGTTATCACTCTTGTTGCTAGAACTGGTTCTGACTTTTCCTTCCCCCATGGTCTGTGTTGTACATTTTGCCAGGAGTGATTCCTAGGGCACTCTGGGTGTCTTTTCTTGTTCCTTCCTTGAGTGTGGCCTTTTCATTCTGCACAGATACCCACAGATGCATTGAATCTCACTGGCAGGACTTATTTCCCCATTCCCAGCTCTCTACAGAAAGGGAAATAAAACCTTACAGCCTCTTTCATCTTTCATATCATACTCATAGAACAAGTCTCAGAATTATCTCTGATAAAGTTCACACACACATTGGTGTGTTTTCTTTATTTAATTTCAGTGAGAGAGACTTTTCCATCAGTGTATTATCATTCATGCTTTCATGTAAGAAGAATTTGGAGAACTTTCTAAGTGTTTAAAAAATAAAATAAAAAGTGTAATGAATTCATCATCTCAAAATTTAAATCCCTTTCTAAAACCATCTCTGTATTTATGGAGGATTAGTTCTAAGAACCCCAGAGAATACAAAAATCCATGTATGTTCAAGTCCCTTATGTGAAATGACATAGTGTTTGCATATGACCTATGCAGATATTTCCACATATTTTAAATCATCTTTAGATCACTTATAAAATCCAAAGCAATGTAAATAATCACTACACATTGAGAATATTGCCAAGAAAAATGTCTATAGGTTTAGTACAAATACAGGTTTTTTCCCTGAATATTTTCAATTCATGGATGGTTATTAAGAATGGGTCCATTTTAAGATGCTAGTGACAAATTATTAAAATTTTAATTTAAAACTATGGATGTGGGACCCATGGGTACAGAGAACCAGCTGTATATGTTTCATTATTGAATAATTAGAAAACATAATAAACCAAAATGAAATCTATTGATAAGAACTACACTGAAATTGATCACCAGGGAATTCCAAATTGATTTCAATTAAAAATTAACTTTTAAAGGGTTTTCCTCCATCTTGATATTTTCAGACAATTCCAGGGCCACACAGATGGAGCCAGTTGTATTGATATATCTAATGATGGCACCAAGCTCTGGACGGGCGGTTTGGACAACACAGTCAGGTCCTGGGACCTGCGCGAGGGGCGGCAGCTGCAGCAACATGACTTCACCTCACAGGTACTGACTGTGTACCTGTAACATTTTAGAAGTTTTATGAAACGTGACATGCTGAAAGATGGAGTGGACCTTTTGATTGTAGATTACTTTGGGATTATCCATGTTACTTTAGTTTCTTTCAGTATAATTCATATTATCTTGATTTCCTTCATAATTTAAGTAGTACCACCAGAAGATATAGTAGTACCTCCTGGTTAAAAAGCTTGTCTACCTGTTTTAATTCTAGATCTTTTCTCTGGGATACTGCCCAACTGGAGAGTGGCTGGCAGTGGGAATGGAAAACAGTAATGTTGAAGTTTTGCATGTTACCAAGCCGGACAAATACCAGCTACATCTTCATGAGAGTTGTGTGCTGTCACTCAAGTTTGCTCACTGTGGTAAGCAAGCCCCTTTTGTTCATTTGACTGTAAACCAGAATTTTCCTTCTGTACTGCTGTTCGTTCATTCCAAGTCAGGTTTTTTGATTCATTAATGTGCCCCTCTTCAGAATTGTATTACATCCTTATTCGTGCCTCCTTCCATAGGATGCCATGTAAATTTTTTGCATTGATCTACTTTATCCTTATCGTAAGTATAAATGAATCTTTAAATTCAGGAGGATAGACTTTATTTTTGAAGTTAAAAGAAACTTGTTGGTTATAATGGGATGAGTTTCTGTGAGTAGTTTGATGCTCTGTAAAACAAATCTCAGGTATCTGACCAACTCACACCAACACTCCCTTTTCAAAACTTTTTTCTGTAGGCAAATGGTTTGTAAGCACTGGAAAGGACAACCTTCTGAATGCCTGGAGAACACCTTATGGGGCCAGTATATTCCAGGTAACACCTAACTTGTGTAGCAACCACGTATTTTGTGCTCACTCCACAGCAGTGGTTTAACCACATGCTGTGTGCATACACTCAGATAATAATATATATATATGAGGGTTCTGGGAGTTTAGAGCTAATATTATTCTCAATGTGCAGAGAAGGAAGCTGCCTGAAGGAAGTTAAGCATCATGGCCACAAGCCCTGGAGCTGGGAATCTTCTCCAGTGCCTCTGAACCGGGAACCAAGGCTGTACGTGGTGTACCCGCTCTTCGTGCCTTGATCCCTAATTTTACCTGTTAGTGGAGATTTTAGTAGATCTTTTGTGTAATTTTCATGTGTTTTTCCATAAATTTTTTATTTTAAAACTTGAGCATTTTGCTTTAATACCCTCATTAGTTCTTTGATTTTTTTTCAAAGATTGTTAAAGAAAAGTTAAATAACTGTCAGTTAATTTTATAAATTTTTATTCTTCCTGTTGACTCAGTGGAACCAAATTTTGTAGTTTATGGAATTATTTGTAGAAGGAACAAATTATAGAGGTGGTGCAAATAAATACATGCAAACAGTATGTCTCCTCTCTTATTGGTATGTCAGGATTTAGAAGGCAAGATAAAGACTCTTTTTTAAAAAAAAATATTCTGTATTTAGGATGGTATTAATAAGGTATTCGTTTTAGAATTAAAATACATTTGCAGTTTCCTTGACTTAGTGATATATAGTCATCAATGAGTAGATCAATTCAGTTGAATCCAAAATATATTGAGTGAAAATATCATGCAAAATAGTCAGTAGGACAAAAAAGTAGCATATTATTGCTGTCATGAAACTTAAAATTTAAGTATTCCAAGTATTCTTCAAGAGTCCTGGGTAAAATCCTGTGGGTTTTTTGTTTGTTTGTTTGTTTGTTTTGTAGTGAGCACCATTCAGTTACTGTTGAACCCTTTTGGCATAGTTGAACATTGTATACAAAATGCTTACAGTGGTATTTTTTTCAACTATTGTAAGTTTGTATTATATTTTTACTCTGGAAATATTGGACTTTTTTACTAGATAATTTTATATTCTCTATCTCAAAAGATGCAGTGTTGCCATTTTCCATGTTGCTTGTACTTTGTAACATCCCCCTGAGATGGTAGGACAGGTAAACTAACTGTACCTCTTTGCCTTTGAAGGAAGCTAGGCTCAGACAGGTTGAGTGATAAGTGGTTATGTCTGCTCTTCTGCAGCTCCACCTAGATCCAGGCTATCTGGGAGAGGTTGAGGGGCTTCCATACCACTAAAGCCCTACTCTTCACTGAAGAATAGGATTTGAAATAGGGCCTCGCTTCATCAGCAAAGCAGGTCATACCACTGACTTGCCTGCCTCCCTGATTTCCCCAGGGCAAGAGCTTCCAGGCTAACCTGGTGAGATGTCTCTAAAGAATGGATCTGATCCATTTCTGCCATTTTCGGGGATGCTGTAACTGCCTGTCCCCATTGAGGCTCCTTTTTGCTCCACAGCACACATTGCCTTTGCATCTACTGCAAGTCCTCCAGTCCTGCCTGTCAGTACTCATGGTTTTTTCTTTCAGTATTTAACATTTTTGATTATATGTTTCTTTCCTAGTCCAAAGAATCCTCATCGGTGCTTAGCTGTGACATCTCTGTGGATGACAAATACATTGTCACTGGCTCTGGGGATAAGAAAGCCACGGTTTATGAAGTTATTTATTAAGGACAAATCTTCACTCAAATTGGACTCCTTTTCCTTGTAGCACTTTGCGCTCTCATCCTTTTTTGTTCACCCCACCCACTCCCACATCTAAAACCAAGAATTTCAGATACTTATTGCAGTTGTGGAGTTTAATCCCCTTCCTTAACCCCAATTCTCCCACCTCCTTCTCGCTATTGAATTGTGAATACTCATTAAGAACCTGTGATACCAAATCTTCAGCTATCTACTTGGAAGAACATGGAATAAGCATACTTAACAGTGAACGGAATCTTTAATTATGTATTATACCTGTAATATATTTATTTTGTTTAAAGAAGGCTTTCTAACAATGACTGACTAAATAAAGCTGTCTGCTCCTGCATTGATGATGAAGGTGCATTGTATTTGATACCCCTCCCCCTCTTTTTTGGTAAAGTGGGGGAAAGGAAGGTTTAAAAATTATCGATTAAAAATCTCACTAAATGTAGACTATTGACTGTATAGAGATGTGAAATGTATAATTACACATGGAAGCAATATGTTGCTGTGTTACTGGGTTTTATGTTTTTATTTTCTACTTATTTTAAAGATGTTTTGAAATTTGGCTGAACAATTAGAACGTGACAGACCAAGTCATATTCATTTGAGTTCATTTGGACAACTTTAACCAGTACATCTATAGCTTTAGATTATATTCAATAAAAGTAATTAGACTTTTTCCTTTTTCTTTTTTTTTTTTTTTGACTTGTTGACAAGTATATTTGTAATGTTTTTAATTCCCTTTTTTATTGTATTATAAACAGATGAACAAATTTAATCGGGCCTCAAAGAGAGAACTTAATCCATTCTGGATTTTTTGCCACATTTCTTTGCAAAGGGGAGATGTATATCTCTGGGCAGTTTTGTTGTTATGAGAAATTATGGGCTGCCTTGTGGTGTTCTCTTTGGGATCTGCACAGATAGGGAAGGACTCCTACTGCTGTGCAAGTCAAGTCTTTTACAAAAATAAGGACAGCAAAGGAGAGTTTTCAGAGACCTCCCTCTGAAAAACACAAACAATGGACTCTCCTGGGATGAGGACTTGCTTTCTTTACCTCCGGTTCTTTCCATGTCTTAGTTGGATGTCCCTGAAATGGACACAAGCTGTGCCATTGTGCCAGAAACATTGTGTTATCTTTTATGTTGTTGTTGTTGCTGTTAAACTATAATATGTGACTCTTTTTTTATTATTATTTTTGTTTGAATGCTTTAAAAAAAAATCCTTTAAGTCTGTGGATCTGCTGATGTATAGTGCCTTTGCTGCTATGGATCAAAATCAAAAGAACCGTGTAGATAAACTTTATTGTATAAGTAGAAAATTACTTAATTTCATACTAGAAATGGATGGATGCTGCAAGTTGAAATGGACTGTCCATTGACGTTCCTAATGTGGTAGCAGAAAAAAAAATGGTGTCTTAAGTGCTTAGTGTTTGATGTCATTAACAGTTTCGTAAAACTCTACAGTGTAGAAAGATTTTGATACTAAACTGTGCATTGTACATAGTTCTAATGCATTGTATTGACCACCAGTACTTCTATAATGGTAGATTGTTTGTGCATTCAGACTTTTAAGCATTAAACATAAATAACTTCTAATATGCCTATTTTTCTAATTCTTTGTTTTGCTGGCTTTAGTTTATTTCTTAATCTTTGAGTATACCACACCTATATATTAAAAATTACTAGTTCTTTTCAAGATAGGCTGGTGGTAAAGCAGTGTGGGTTTTGTATTGTTACTGTTTTGATTTTGTTTTTATTTTCACTTGAGCTAAAAAGAATAGGAGATAGAAGTAACCAATGACAGGTTGTCACCAAATATTTGAGCACCTCTTTGATTCATAAAAATACTGTCAAAAAGTCAGTCACTCAACACCTTATTCTTTCAGGGTTGTACTATTCTTTCTAGTTACCATTCTAGTAACCATTGTGGAGATTTAAACTTTATTTAAATTAAATAAAAATCTGAAATTCAGTTTACCAATAGCAATAATTACATTTCAAGTGTCAAGTAGGCACATGTAGCTTAATGGTTATTGTAAGGGACTGCAGTAATTTATAAGACATTTTCCTCATTGCCAGAGATTCTATAGGACCAGCACTGCTTTCAAAGTTAGCTCTACATTCTGCTACCAGCTATTTGTTTGGGAAACTTTTTCCCTATAGCTTGCTGAAGTCTGGGGAAGCACCAGGCTTCTTGGGCTTCTACTGGTTAGGTTTATAATGATTCTGCCAAAGAAGAACTTTAAAAATTCCAAAAACCTGGGACTCAGAAATATGACACTTTTTGGGATCCGCTGGGGAGCTGGGAGACCTGAGGTTATTTTGGCGGCAAGCTGGAGGGGATACCAGCTCTAGGTGCTGTGTAAGAGGAGACCAGTAGTGTTCAACCATTTGGCTCGGAAATTCCACAGTACCATGGGACACACTGCATCACAGAATGACGTATAAGTGATTTGAGGCCTGCAAGAAACGACAAAGAGAAAATACAGAAGCAAGTGGTCATCTTTAAAGATACATCTCTAGGCAGGAGAGCAGTGTTTTTCTTGAACTGCAGAAAGGAGGAATGTGGAATATCTGCTGTATATAGAGCACTGAAATGACTTCTGTTACATAGTCACCTATACATGAAATCTTGGATTTGTCACAGCTTATATTATGTATAGTTCCAAAGATGTAGAGAGAGAGAATAGAAAACGGGTCAGAGGATGGATATATCTGTACACACCAGAAAAGGTGGGCAACTAGGAAGTAAGGTGAGGGGATAGAGGTTAGCCCAAGTAAGGCACATCAAGTTGGCCTTGGGCACTCTTGTGACATGATGGACCAGACAATGTCCTACTTAACAGTATCTGATCCTGGATATCTTTGAAGAGAAGGTGGCAGTCCCTCATAGAGTAGCTTCCTCAAAGTTGGACAGCAGCGTCACCATGGCCAGCACTGCAAAGTTTCATTTCCCTTCCTCACAGAGGACACTGTTTCTCCTTCCCCAGACTAGTACCAAACTATCTGTAGTATTTGCAGAGTTAGGTTTGGGAGGATAGTGAGTGTATACATGCAGTTCTTTCCATTTTTATTCCTTTATCAGTGTGTGTGTAGCTTTATTAAGATTTTTTTAAGCTGATAAAGCTTTGGAGTTAAAACTTGCTTTGGCACAAAAAGCATTATAATGTGCACAGTGTGTTTTTATCCTCTAGGAGGGCAAAGTTCCTTAAAAAGTCAAAATTAGTTTTTGGTGGCTGATCATTCAAGTCTGATCCCCTCAATTCTCTTAAGAGTAATCAAAAAATTGGTTTTTGAACTGAATAAAAAAATTGAGAAAATGCATAAGTGGAGCTAACTTTCTGAAATAAATGGGCATCTCTTTCCTCTCATTGCCAATGTTTTATCAGATGAGATTTTTATATCTGAGGCCTGGCTTGTACACAGAAGTCTTGATGTTGTAATTAGAAATTTAAAAGTAATTGCTTAGGGACTAGGGATATAGCTCAGTAGTAAAGCATGTGTGAGGCCCTCCATTCAATTCCCAGCAACAGAATAATAATAATAATAATTGTTTAAACCTTTCTTGAGCTTACCACAGGTTTTGCCCCAAAGTATGGTCTGTCAGAGTCTGAAAAACAAGTATAGGGAAAAAGTAGTTTCAATTGAAGAATAATCACATCAAGACAGAAGGAAATCCAGAAAAATGGCATCAAGATCTTCCCAAGACTGATGGATCAAATGGAGAGTGACAAACTCTAAGATCTTAAGTTTTTACAACTGCCTGCCTCACTTTACAAGGTGGCTTCACCATTGGCAAGCTGCAAAAAGATCCAGCTCCTGGAATGGAGAATGTGGAAACTTTCAGCTCCGTAACACCTACAACTAAAATTAAACAGCCATGGGATATCCAGAAATTCAAACTTCACACAACCAGGAAATTCTGGGATCCTGCAGAAATAAAATGTCCATTGTAAGGTATTTGTTGACTGATATTTTTGGAAGGTGTGAGAAAATTAGTTTGTGGGATTACTTATTCAACATTGAGTAAGCAATTACAAAAGTATAAAATCGGTAACCCCCAAATTATGTTTTGATACTCATTTCTAAGCTAACTCATTTCTGGGCAACTCATAGAACGTTTCGCTCTTCAGTTTCTCACTGAGGAGGCATCAGCAGTAGAAGAGCAGCGCACAACCATCTTCATTTTAATTCAAACATATGCAGAACTGACAGTGGGTATGGCTCATTTCGGATGACCTGAGTCCACCTGAAAACCTCTCTTGTATTAGAGAATAACAGCATGCTAACATAAGGGCAGAAATAATTTTTCCCTTATAAGATGCTGTTTCCATTTTAATTCTGTCTTGGTTTTTCACAATAGGTTGGTAAAATCTTTTAGGTCCCAGATGGGCAATAATGAGGGAGCTGGGCTCAGGTTTGCTTCTCCCCAGAGAAAGGAAATTTCTAGCTGGGACCTTAAGTATTTGGCCTGCTGAAAAGGAGAATTCCCACAGGGCTGCCCTTAGTCCAGGGAAAAAAGTGTTTTCATAAAAGTCACATTGATTTCACAGCAGGTCCAGACAGTGGCTAAAATCCTGAATTAACACAGAAGTGCACAAAGGATCAGAAGAGAAAAGTGATTTGTCCAAACTCCATTATCTCTCAAGGGTGATAGGTTAACTTGGAACCCAGGGCTCCTACTTAACAGTCCAGAATTATGTGCAGCATAGCAGATTAGAACAGAGATGGAAAGGTAAGGTTCCAGATACAAGTAAACAAGCTTGAAGTTTCAGCATCACACAGCCTATTGAAAACTCCCTAAACCAACCACAATTTATCCCTGTGCTGTACCTCCCATGAACTGAGCTACCTAAAATGCACATACTTCTCATGTGTGAATAGATGTCTCCTAGGGAGCAGTTGGCTATTTCCCAGTCTTTACTGGACACTTCTAATGTCCCTTTCTAAGAGAAACTACCATTCTTGGTATTCTGACCATCATTTGTATTATGTAGCTGAAAGTTTGAGTTGAGCTACGGATTTTTTCCTCCCAGGAGTCTGGGAAGTTGCAGGAGCAGTGAATTAGTGCTAGGAACTACGTCATTGGTAAAACACAGCAGGCCTTATGCTCCTGAGAACTCTAGGCCAAGCTGCACCCTACAAAGAGGAATCTTTGTAGGCCAGCAGCACAGGAACCCTAGCAGGAAACCTCAAAGGTCAGAGGAAGACCCCAGGACCACTGAGCTTCAAGCAGAGTAGTTTTCCTTAAACTTACCATTATTTGAAGAACTTCAGTCAGACACCTCTTTGCCCCAGCAGAGTTTAAACTTGAACAAACTCCTATTCACTTAAACACCTGTTGGGTCACATTTTAGTAACATCCTGCACCAAATGCTAAGAAGCCTGGTTCTTCTGGAGGAAAAGCACTGGCCACAGAAGTCTGTTAGTCCTTCCCAGACAAATGAAAACAAATTTGGACTAAGATTTAACTTAAAAAAAAAAAAAAAAAAAAGCTGTTAAACCTGGTTCTTTTCTGTCAGAAAATTCAAAGTTAATGGTTTCCATGCAGAAAGCATCTTGGCATATAATCTTTAGGCATCAAGGTTTTTATGTGAATGTGAAGACATCCCTGGGTACAAGGTTGAAAAGGTTACTCCAGAACAAAGGCTAATGGTGCAGACCTTTTGTTCTGCGAGCCGATCTTAAAAAACAAAGCACAAAGTGGTGCCCCTAATGAGAATTTTAGTGTCAAATGATTAAAAGTGAAAGGATTTAGCCCAGTCCCTGAAGAGTAGGCTTCTACCTTTGCATTCATTTTGAGAAGTTCACTGTGACCTGAGGTGGCTGGCCTGGGCTTGGCAGACAACTGTTCTGTGTGCAGCATTGCTTTTGACTGGGGGCTACTTCATCTCCTTCAGACTGCAGACAGCATTTCCACCTCACACCATTTTGTATGTGTGTGATTGTTTTTCCAAAGTTTTTTGCACAAGTTAGAGGACAGCACTGTGTTTTTACTTCATATTACACACTATTGGGTTTGTAAAACTCAAGACAATTTCTAACCTGAACACAGACTTGTGGATTTGAGTTTGAGCAGCTTGATGTTGCTCAAGCTTTTAGAGACTTGTTTAAATTTTTCAAAACTCCTGTTCTTGCTGTAGATGATGTTGTTGTAACATAATTTACTGTAGTCACATAGCATTTTCAGAGAGTGAAAAGTTCTGTGTTATTTAATTTTCCATATAACCGACATTTACTCCAAAGAACCAAAATTTAATCTTTTGGGGGAAAAAAAAGTTTGATGATATTGAACTTTCTTCTACCTTTAATTCCTTTCTGAAGGAAAACACTAAAAATGTTTGACATAAAGTCAAAATAACTATTATTTGACTGTGCTCTATATATCTGCTATGCTTTCATTAGGTTTTTGTTTTGTTTGTTTGTTTTGCTATTGAGGATTGAACCCAGGCTGCTCTACCACTGAGCTACACCCCCCCCATTTTTTTTTTAATAATTTTGAAATAGGGATTCACTGAGTTGCTGAAGGTAGCCTTAAACTTTTGATCCTCCTGCCTCAGACTCCACTCCTGGAGTCACTGGGATTAGCAGCAAGCACCACTGCACCCTGGAGTCCTCACTCCAACCCTGTGAAATGAAGACATAGATCCTCAAACTGTGTTTGAAATTATGAGGGTCACAAGTATCTCAAAATGCCAATTGGTTTTGGATTTTAAAAAGATAATATGAAGTTTGTACTATACATTATATCCATCCAGTGACATCTCATAACCAAGCCCATTAATACTTTGTCATAATTAATTTCTGGAACAAAACATCTGAATATTCAGTTCATACTAAGTGGAGTAATAACTGTAAACTTTTATAGCTCAGTTCAGATTGTTTTTGTCTCCAAATGCATCATGAAAAACTTTGTAGTTTCCTTTGAATTTTGGAATTGAAGAGAAGGAATTTGTAGACCTATGTTAGTCCCCAAAGAAACCAGATTCACAGGTTAAATACCTCAAAAGGCAAACGACAGAAGCCTACTGTGTCTGATGCCAGAACCTGTGTCCTCAGCCCCTGCCCTCTGTCAGCGTGTGCTCCTCAGTGACCAGCACAGCTGCCTAGAAGATTCCTTCACTTTCTTTTACATTGTCTCACTCCCACATACTATTTCCATATGCTGCTCTCCTGTCTTCTTATTGGTTACTAAAAATTGCCTTTTCACTGTATCCAAGCAAAATTCCACATTTTCTTAAAAAATACTGTATAAATAAAGTGAGACATGGGCTTTGTTTGCTACAATGTGTCCTCAAGTCTGAGAAATGTCTTTTTTGGTTTGTGACTAAAATGGTCTATGTGACTAAAAAGTTGAATCTTTAGGCAAGGGGCATTATTAAAAGCTAACTACATTAATAATGATAAAGACATAAGCAAAAACAAAGTTACATCAAAAAATCTCTTTTTTAAATTTTCTAATTGGAAATGTCCTAAGCCATGGTTCCCCCCACCCCCCACCTTCTTCCAAACTTCAAAATCTGGAAGCTTAAAAAACAAAACCAAAAAAACTTTGTATTAATCTTTTGATAAAATGGAATGTTTTGTTCTGGCTTTGTCCCCCCATCACCTTTTTTAAAAAGTTTTTTATAACTTATACAATACTCATTTTATATATATATATATATATATATATATATATATATACACACACACACACACACACACACACACACAAACATACACACACATACATACATATACATATATATATATGACAGCAGAATGCATTAAAATTCTTTTTTTTGAAAGAGAATTTTTTAATATTTATTTTTTAGTTTTCAGCGGACACAACATCCTTATTTGTATGTGGTGCTGAGAATCGAACCCAGCGCTGCGCGCATGCCAGGAGAGCACACTACTGCTTGAGCCACATCCCCAGCCCCATTACAATTCTTATTTCACATATAAAGCACAGTTTTTCATATATCTGGTTGTTTAAAAAATATATTCACACCAATTCATGTCTTCATACATGTACTTTGGATAATAATGTCCATCACATTCCACCATCATTTCTAACCCCATGCCCCCTCCCTTCCCCTCCAACCCCTCTGCCCTATCTAGAGTTTGTCTATTCCTCCCATGCTCCCTTTCCCTATCCCACTATGAAACAGCCTCCTTATATCCAAGAAAACATTTGGCATTTATTTAGTTTTTTGGGATTGGCTAACTTCACTTAGCATTATCTTTTCTAACTCCATCCATTTACCTGCATATGCCATGATTTTATTTTCTTTTATTGCTGAGCAATAGTCCATTGTGTATATATGCCACACTTTTTTATCCATTCATCTACTGAAGGGCATTTTATATAACATATACAATACTCATGTTTGAAAGATGGGTCACACGGGAAGCTTTTCTTTGATTACTATTGTGGGTTTTGATTCATGAGCTCTGAAAGGCCCCACCATGGTAGTTAAAACAAGATTGTTTACAATCATGTTCAAATTGCACTGAGATAACAGGCCCTGTTCAAAGGATTGATGAGCTTCAAGGCAAAGGACACAGGTTTCTGTGATCCTGAGCACCTGTGTTCTGGGTTCACAAAGACATTTTGATCTATTGCTCAAGTTTGGGGACATTCTAAGGACTTAATATCACACACCTGTGTTAAAGAAGTCTCATACTCTCACACCAATAAAGGATTCAGAGATATTTTGCAGAAGTTTAATTAAGATCTCATCACAGAACTTGGACCATTGAAGTTGCTATCTGAATTGTTTTTCTGTGGCAAAACAAGGGCTGCCAGAGATAGTGTAGGATGCATAGCTACTTAGACAAGTGCATAATTGGCTCCCGAGGGGAGAACTGGGTAGCTGAGTTTAAGTAGGATTGTATTTTAGGAATGTTGTATAATCTTATTTCTCTGTGGTCCCTCAAAAGTCATCCCTGACTTCAACAGTCTAGGAAGCATCACTTAGGTCCAGAAATGAATGTTGACCCCTTGCTCACCTCACCCTCTCTTTGGCAATAAGGATATGCCAGTGGCTGGCACTGCAGGCAGTAATAAAAGTTCACTCTTGCCCTGACTCATCCCACTCCTCCCCAGCTGTTAGATAAGATAGCATTGTCAGCAGATATTTATTCTTGGAACTATTTGTTGACTAACTTATATGGATAAAGTTGCCATGTAAAATGTAATAGTGAAACAATTTGGCAACTATGTTTAAAAAGAAAATACAACTTTTTACAATGCAGATAGATGGGGAAACATTCTGAGAAAGAAAATTTCATTTTCATTCTCATGTTTTCTAAGACCATATCTTCGTATCTAAGCAGATGTACATATCATCAGATGTATATCACTACCACTACTAGAGTCAAGACTCAGGTTCAGGTCTCTGGCTTGGTCAGCTGGGCAGATGGTGGTGACACTCAGGAGAGGGAGCATGTTTGAAGTGAAGGATGGGAAATGGCATATGAAGAGTTTTTGGAGGAAAGTTAAAATACAACCTTGGAACCTAAGAGAAACATCTAAGCTGTGGAGATAGCAGAGTTATCAGTATTTCATGGGGATAGAAGGCACGGGTATGGAGATGGCCGAACTGTGTATCTAGGGAAGGGAGAGAGCATCTTGAGAATGAAGACTGGCGGATCTAAAAGGAAACAGCTAAATTAAGTTGGTAACTGTAGTTACCAACCTCTAAGACAGAGATTGGTGACCTCACCTCCTGGTATTTATACTTGTATACAGCCCCAACCCCAGTGTGCCAGGATTGGTCTGGGTAGGCACTAGAGTGTGGCAGAAATGATGACACATTCGCTTATATTAGACTATAAAAGATGCTGCAGCTTCTTTTGCTCTCTCTCTCCCTTCTCATTTCCTTTGGGAAATCTCCTGCCATGGCATCAGCATCCTGTGGAGACGTATATATGATGAGGAACTGAGGTCTTTAACCAGCTGCCATGAGTGAGCTTGGAAGTAGATTCTCTAGCCCCAAGTCACATCTTATTTAAAGATTTATTGGAAACCCTGAGCAACATCCACCTGGCTAAAATACTCCTAGATTTCTGAGATAATAAATACAGTTTTGTGGTTTTAAGCCACTATGTTTTGAGACAATTTGTTACATAGCAATAGATAACTAGCACACAGGTTTTCTGTAATTCAGATCTTGTTGATAATTTTTCCTCAACACTGAAGGAGAAATTTGGGCTGGGGTTGTGGCTCAGCGGTAGAGCACTCACCTAGCACGGCACGTGCAAGGCCCTGGGTTCAATCCTCAGCACCACATAAAAAAATACATGAATAAAAATAAAGGAATTGTGTCCAAATACAACTAAAAAATAAATATTACAAAAGGAGAAATTTATTACCGGCTTCTCTTTGCATCACATTTTTTGTTCTCCAGCCAAATTGTTATTAAATCAGTAATGACTCTCAGGGTCACTTGTGTTCATTTTTTTTTTATTTTCTGTTACCACAGTAGTCTTAAAACTTCACCTTCTTGAAAGTTTTATTGGTTAAAAATGTATTTTGAATCCTATGGAGCAAGCTGCACAGGATGACTTACTTTAGTTATAGTAAAGAGAAGACCTGGGAAATTGACCTGCTAAAAAGAAAGAAGAAATGTTGTCAAGATGGAATGATATCAAGTCTGGGAAGAGAGCTGCTTGAGCTTTCCCTTCATGCAAAAATGGTCAACTCTTAATAGGTAACTGCATTATTTTTTCCCCAAAAGGGTGGGAAATTAAGTGAAATCTGGATACTTTCAATAGTTATAGAAAACTTAAAAATGCTGATTATATTCTGATTCTATTCAAATTAGTCGATGATATTTAAGAATTGGGTAAGTGTTCATGTTTATAGCAGCACAATTCACAATAGCCAAACTATCAAAGGATGAGTGGATAAAGAAAATTCGGTACATATACACAATGAAGTTTTATTCAGCCATAAAGAAAAATGAAACTATAGCAATTGCAGGAAGATGGATGGAAGTAGAGACCATGATTTTAAGTGACATAAGTCGAATCAGAAGGCTAAAGGGCATATGTTTTCCCTCATATGTAGAAGCTAGAGGAAAAAGGAAAACAAAGATCAGGGTGCATCTCCTAAAAAATCAAAGGGAGATGAGGAGAAGAAAAGGGACCGAGAGGTGGGAGATGGGAAGGGTAGGGCAAAGTGCTGGGGAGTGATATTGGTCAAATTATGTCGTTATCTTGTGTGCATGTTTGAATATGTAACCACAAACCCCATCATTATGTACAACTACAATGCACCAGTAAAAAATGTGGGGAAAAAGAATTGGTGGGTATTAAAACTTCTGAGAATACCCTAAAGTAGCAATTTGAGCACTATTTCTTGAAATAAAGAATGGGGATTGTAATTATTTAGCCTACAATTTACTCTTATGTAGAAGAGCATAACAACTATGCAAATAACAAAATTTCATGAAATATTTGCAACATCTGACAAGCAGAGTTTTAATATTTTTATATATAAAAATAGATTTTAAAAATCAACAGGAAAACATCAATTAAAAAATGGACAAAGGATGCAGATAGAGAACTCAGCAAGGATAAGAATTTTAGAATATTAAAATTTATAACTAAATACAAATTAAAGAGAGTATTTTTCACCTATTAATCAGCTGGGAAATGAATTGTTTTTCATTCCAGCATTGGGGAGGAATTAGGAAAGAGTGAATAACAGATATTCTCATATAGTGCAGGTGAGAGTTGAAATTGATAAATTTTCTGAAGACTTTTTGGAAATGTTTTTAAGTTACCATAAGATATATAAGCCTTAACACAACAGAACAATTTCTACTATTTTACTATGAGTAAATATTTGAGGTTGAATACTGGTCATTTTTTTTTTTTTTAGAAAAAGGATTGAAAATTGAAAAATTTTTTTGAAAACCAGTTACAAATGATAGAAACCCAACATCAAAAGGCTCAAGTAAAAACACAGTTTATTGACTAGGGAAATGTAGAGGCCTGAAGAACTGAGCTGCAGGAAGGCAGAGATGCAGCTGGGTTTCAGGAACAGTTGAGATCAGATGGGGTAAGGTTGCCAAATCTTACCCCATTGTTCTTACCTGCCATCTCAGCATCCCTCTGTTTTTAAGACACACTGGCTTTTCCTCACCATGGGAAACATCTCCATTGCTCTAGTGGACATTATAATTAACAAAGGAGAGGCTGACTCATCTCCAATTCTCTGAGTTCTAATTCAAAACCAATTATATGAAAAAACTCTGAAGGTCCTGTCTGGATCAAATGGTCACTACTATGTATTGAATGTGTTCCCCCAATATTCATGTGCTGAAAATCAAAGCCCCAAATTTATATGTTAATCATATTTGGAAATGGGACCTTCTGGAAGTAATTAGGACTGGATGAAGGGTTTAGTGGTTTTAAAAGAGGAAGACAGACTCCAGTTCATATGCTTGCTCTATCTTGCCATGCCCCGGCCTCCCCCATGCTTTACTGCAGGAAGAAGGCCATTACCACGTGACAAGTAGATGCCAGAGCCACACTCTTGGATTTTTCAGCCTCCAGATCCATGAAGTCAAATAAACTTGTATTCTTTATAAATATCCCAGCCTCAGGCATTCTGTTATAGAAATAGAAAATTGACTAAGACCTTCACCCATGAAATAATCACTTTTTTAAATTTTTTTTATTTTTTTAATTGTTGGTCGTTCAAAACATTACATAGTTCTTAATATATCATATTTCACAGTTTGATTCAAGTGGGTTATGAACTCCCATTTTTACCAGATTAATACAGATTGCTGTATCACATCAGTTACACTTCCATTGATTTACATATTGCCATTCTAGTGACTGATGTATTCTGCTGTCTATCCTATTCTCTACTATCCCCCCTCCCCTCCCCTCCCCTCCCCTTTTCTCTCTCTACCCCCTCTACTGTAAATCATTTCTTCCACTTGTATTATTCTTCTCTTACCCCTCCTTTCCTCTTATATGTAATTTTGTATAACCCTGAGGATCACCTTCCATTTCCATGCGATTTCCCTTCTCACTCCCTTTCCCTCCCACCTCTCATCCCTGTTTAATGTTAATCTTCTTCTCAAGCTCTTCGTCCCTTCCGTGTCCTTGGTTACTCCACTTATATCAAAGAAGTCATTTGGCATTTGTTTTTTAAGGATTGGCTACCTTCACTTAGCATAATCTGCTCTAATGCCATCCATTTCCCTCCAAATTCTATGATTTTGTCCTTTTTTAATGCAGAGTAATACTCCATTGTGTATAAATGCCACATTTTTTTATCCATTCATCTATTGAAGGGCATCTAGGTTGGTTCCACAATCTTGCTATCGTGAATTGTGCTGCTATGAACATTGATGTAGCAGTGTCCCTGTAGCATGCTCTTATTAGGTCTTTAGGGAATAGGCCGAGAAGGGGAATAGCTGGGTCAAATGGTGGTTCCATTTCCAAGAAATCTCCATACTGCTTTCCAAATTGGCTGCACCAATTTGCAGTCCCACCAACAATGAACAAGTGTACCCTTTTCCCTGCATCCTCTCCAGCACTTGTTGTTGTTGGACTTCATAATGGCTGCCAATCTTACTGGAGTGAGATGGTATCTTAGGGTGGTTTTGATTTGCATTTCTCTGACTGCTAGCGATGGTGAGCATTTTTTCATGTACTTATTGATTGATTGTATGTCCTCCTCTGAGAAGTGTCTGTTCAGGTCCTTGGCCCATTTGTTGATTGGGTTATTTGTTATCTTATTGTCTAATTTTTTGAGTTCTTTGTATACTCTGGATATTAGGGCTCTATCTGAAGTGTGTGGAGTAAAGATTTGTTCCCAGGATGTAGGCTCCCTGTTTATCTCTCTTATTGTTTCTTTTGCTGAGAAAAAACTTTTTAGTTTGAGTAAGTCCCATTTGTTGATTCTAGTTGTTAACTCTTGCGCTATGGGTGTCCTATTGAGGAATTTGGAGCCCGAACCTACAGTATGTAGATCATAACCAACTTTTTCTTCTATCAGACGCCGTGTCTCTGATTTAATATTAAGCTCCTTGATCCATTTTGAGTTAACTTTTGTGCATGGAAAGAGGAGGGGATTCAGTTTCATTTTGATGCAAATGGATTTCCAGTTTTCCCAGCACCATTTGTTGAAGATGCTATCCTTCCTCCATTGCATGCTTTTAGCCCCTTTATCAAATATAAGATAGTTGTAGTTTTGTGGATTGGTTACTGTGTCCTCTATTCTGTACCATTGGTCCACCCACCTGTTTTGGTACCAGTACCATGCTGTTTTTGTTACTATTGCTCTGTAGTATAGTTTGAAGTCTGGTATCGCTATACCGCCTGATTCACACTTCCTGCTTAGCATTGTTTTTGCTATTCTGGGTCTTTTATTATTCCATATGAATTTCATGATTGCTTTCTCTATTTCTACAAGAAATGTTGTTGGGATTTTGATTGGCATTGCATTGAACTTATAGAGAACTTTTGGTAATATCGCCATTTTGATGATGTTAGTTCTGCCTATCCATGAACAGGGTATATTTTTCCATCTTCTGAGGTCTTCTTCTGTATCTCTCTTTAGGGTTCTGTAGTTTTCATTGTATAAGTCTTTCACCTCTTTTGTTAGGTTGATTCCCAAGTATTTTATTTTTTGGGGGGATATTGTGAATGGAGTAGTTGTCCTCATTTCCGTTTCAGAGGATTTGTCGCTGATATACAGGAATGCATTTGATTTATGCGTGTTGATTTTATATCCTGCCACTTTGCTGAATTCATTTATTAGCTCTAATAGTTTCTTTGTAGACCCTTTTGGGTCTGCTAGGTATAGAATCAAGTCATCTGCAAATAGTGATAATTTAAGTTCTTCTTTTCCTATTTTTATGCCTTTAATTTCTTTCGTCTAATTGCTCTGGCCAGTGTTTCGAGGACTATGTTGAACAGAAGTGGTGAGAGAGGGCATCCCTGTCTTGTACCAGATCTTAGAGGGAATGCCTTCAATTTTTCTCCATTCAGAATGATGCTGGCCTGTGGCTTATCATAGATTGCTTTTACAATGTTGAGGTATGATCCTGTTATCCCTAATTTTTCTAGAGTTTTGAACATAAAGGGATGCTGTACTTTGTCGAATGATTTTTCTGCATCTATCGAGATGATCATATGGTTCTTATTTTTAAGTCTATTGATGTGGTGAATAACATTTATTGATTTCTGTACGTTGAACCAGCCTTGCATCCCAGGGATGAATCCTACTTGATCATGGTGTATAATTTTTTTGATATGATTTTGAATCCGATTCGCCAGAATTTTATTGAGGATTTTTGCATCTAGGTTCATTAGAGATATTGGTCTGTAGTTTTCTTTCTTTGAAGTGTCTCTGTCTGGTTTAGGCATCAGGGTGATGTTGGCCTCGTAGAATGTATTTGGAAGTTCTCCCTCTTTTTCTATTTCCTGGAATAGCTTGAAAAGTATTGGTGTTAGTTCCTCTTTAAAGGTTTTGTAAAACTCTGCTGTATACCCATCCGGTCCTGGGCTTTTCTTAGTTGGTAGTCTTTTGATGGTTTCTTCTATTTCCTCTATTGTTATTGGTCTGTTTAGGTTGTCTATATCCTCCTGACTCAATCTGGGCAGATCATATGATTTAAGAAATTTATTGATGCCTTCACTATCTTCTATTTTATTGGAGTATAAGGATTCAAAATAATTTCTGATTATCTTCTGTATTTCTGAAGTGTCTGTTGTGATATTGCCTTTTTCATCCCGTATGCTATTAATTTGGGTTCTCTCTCTTCTTCTCTTCGTTAGCATGGCTAAGGGTCTGTCGATCTTATTTATTTTTTCAAAGAACCAACTTTTAGTTTTGTCAATTTTTTCAATTGTTTCTTTTGTTTTGATTTCATTAATTTCAGCTCTGATTTTAATTATTTCTTGCCTTCTACTTCTTTTGCTGTTGTTTTGCTCTTCTTTTTCTAGGATTTTGAGATGAAGTATGAGATCATTTATTTGTTGGTTTTTTCTTTTTTTAAGGAATGAGCTCCAAGCAATGAATTTTCCTCTTAGAACTGCTTTCAATGTGTCCCATAGATTCCGATATGTTGTGTCTGTGTTTTCATTTAACTCTAAGAAGTTTTTAATTTCCTCCTTGATGTCTTCTAAAACCCATTGATCATTCAGTAACCTATTGTTCATTCTCCAAGTGATGCATGATTTTTCCTTCCTTCTTTTATCGTTCATTTTCAGTTTCATTCCATTATGATCAGATAAGATGCATGGTATTATCTGTACTCCTTTATATTGTCTAAGAGTTGCCCTGTGACATAATATATGATCTATTTTTGAGAAGGATCCATGTGCTGCTGAGAAAAAAGTGTAACTACTTGATGTTGGGTGGTATATTCTATATATGTCAATTAAGTCTAGGTTGTTAATTGTGTTATTGAGTTCTATAGTTTCCTTATTTAACTTTTGTTTGGAAGATCTGTCCAGTGGTGAGAGAGGTGTGTTGAAGTCTCCCATGATTATTGTATGGTGGTCTATTAGACTCTTGAACTTGAGAAGAGTTTGCTTGATGAACATAGCTGCACCATTGTTTGGGGCATATATATTTATGATTGTTATGTCTTGTTGGTGTATGGTTCCCTTGAGCAGTATGTAGTGTCCCTCTTTATCCCTTTTGATTAACTTTGGCTTGAAATCTATTTTATTAGATATGAGTATGGACACTCTTGCTTGTTTCCGCAGTCCATATGAGTGGTATGATTTTCCCCAACCTTTCACCTTCAGTCTATGTATATCTTTTCCTATCAAATGCGTCTCCTGTAGGCAGCATATTGTTGGGTCTTGTTTTGTGATCCATTCAACTAGCCTGTGTCTCTTAATTGGTGAGTTTAAGCCATTAACATTTAGGGTTATTATTGAGATATGATTTGTTCTTCCAGCCATATTTGTTTATTAATGTTACTAAACCTGATTTGTTTTCCTCTTTGATTACTTTCCCCCCTTTACTGTTCTACCTCCCACTGTTGGTTTTCAATGTTATTTTCCATTTCCTCTTCCCGTAATGTTTTGCCAAGGATTTTTTGAAGAGATGGTTTTCTAGCTGCGAATTCTTTTAACTTTTGTTTATTGTGGAAGGTTTTAATTTCATCTTCCATCCTGAAGCTTAATTTCGCCGGATGCACGATTCTTGGTTGGAACCCATTTTCTTTCAGTGTTTGAAATATATTATTCCAGGATCTTCTAGCTTTCAGAGTCTGTGTTGAGAGATCAGCTATTATCCTGATTGGTTTACCCCTAAATGTAATCTGCTTCCTTTCTCTTGTAGCTTTTAAAATTCTCTCCTTATTCTGTATGTTAGACATCTTCATTATAATGTGTCTAGGTGTGTATCTCTTATGATTTTGCACACTCGGTGTCGTGTAGGCTTCTAGGATTTGTGATTCTGTTTCATTCTTCAAATCTGGGAAGTTTTCTCATATTATTTCATTGAATAGATTGTTTATTCCTTTGGTTTGGAGCTCTGTGCCTTCCTGTATCCCAATGACTCTTAAGTTTGGTCTTTTAATGTTATCCCATATTTCTTGGATGTTCTGCTCATGGTTTCTTAGCAGACTTGCTGAGCTGTCTATGTTCTTTTCAAGTTGAAATACTTTGTCTTCATTGTTCTATCTTCTAAGTGATCTACTCTGCGGGTAGTATTCTCAATTGAGTTTTTAAGTTGGTTTATTGCTTCCTGCATTTCTAGGATTTCTATTTGTTTGTTTTTTATTACCTCTATCTCCCTGTGAAATTGATCTTTTACTTCCTGGATTTGTTTATGTAGTTCCTTGTCAATGTGATCTTTCATTGTCTGATTTTGCTGTCTCATGTCTTCCCTGAGACTCCAGATCATCTGAAGCATGTATATCCTGAACTCTTTATCTTACATTCCATGTGTTGGAGCTATTACCTCTTCTAAAGTTGAGTTGACCTGCATTGCTTGTGGTCCTTTCTTTCCTTGTCTTTTCATACTGCTCGCGTTTCTTTCTGCTTGGTGAAACCGTTGTGTTTTTGAAATTTTCCCCCTATTTATTTATATTGCTCTTGTATAGTTGGGAAATCTCCCTTGCAGGGCGGGTAGTGGCTGTGCTCCTCCTCTAATTAGGGTGATCTGTCTACCACGATGGTTGGTCGCAGGTCGGTCGCAGGTCTGCCCACCCTGCGGGCGCGGGTGGCGGCTCTGCTCTGCCCCCACTCCAATTGTGGTGATGTAACTACCACACCCTCGGGTCGTTGGTCCTGATCCGGATGTGGGCGGCGGCTCTGCTCGGCCCCTACTCCAATTGGTGTGACGTGTCTACCATGCTGGCAGGCCTCTAGGCCTGTTCCGCCGGTGGGTCGCAGGTCTGCCTACCTTGCGGGCTCGGGCGGCAGTTCTGCTCAGCCCCCAATCCCAGTGGGGGTACCTGACTGCCTCTCCAACGGGTCGCTGGGCCTTTTCCGGACACGGGCGGCGGCTCTGCTCCACCCCCACTCCAACCAGTGTGACGTGACTGCCTAGGTGCTACTTGTCCACCACGCTGGCAGGCTACCGGGCCTGTTCTGCCAGTGGGTCGCAGGTCTGCCTACCTTGCAGGCTCAGACAGCGGCTCTGCACAGCCCCTACTCCAAATGGGGTGACTTGGCTACCGCGCAGTCGGGTCGCTGGTCCTGTTCTAGGCGTGGGCGGCTACTCTCTTTGGCCCCAGCTGCAGTTGGGGTGACGTGATACCACGCCGGCGGGTCACTTGGCCTGCTCTGGGCGCAGGCGGCAGCTCCACTCTGCCCCCCTGGCCCCCACAGCACCCAGCAGGACCCAAACCGAGAAGCAGTCACCGCAGGTTCCCCAGCCCTGGGCCAAAGCAGCTTCGGGAGCCAGAACCCGGCCTCTCGGATCCCAGCCACGCTCCGCTAGGAGCAGGCTCCAAGGAGCGACCCCCTCGGGTTCCCCAGCCCCGGGCCAAAACTGTTCCGGGAGTCAGGGCCCAGCCGTCCCGAGCTCAGCGCACGCTCCACTTGGAGCTGGCCTCAACACGCAGTCTCCGCAGGTTCCCCAGCCCTGGGCCAAAGCAGCCCGGGGAACCAGAATCCGGCCGCTCAGAGCCTGGCGCACGCCTTGCCAGGAGCGAGCCCCAAGGAGTATTCTCCACAGGTTCTCCAGCCCCGAGCCTGAGCGATCTGTCTGCGAGACGCAGGCAAATACCAGCCTGAAATCACCTGTTCCGTAGCTGAATGAGCTGAGATCAGTAGAAAACAGGGATGATTACATCAGCTCTCCAAGCTGTCCTCCTCCGTGGTCCGACCGGTGTCGAGAACCGAACTGGACCGCTTCTCTCCTCTGTCTCAAAGCCGGAACTCAGCACTAAGCACGGCCATTGCACCACTGGCAGGAGCCCCCAGAATCCGCATCGCTGCACTCCCGCTCTGGCACCTTGCCACTTCCCAGCGCGCACACCACAGACTCCAGCTGCGGGGCGGTCCACAGAACAGGCAATGTGACCCTCCGTGCGGAGAAATCGCCCGCGACCGAGCCCCCGCAGCCGAACCTCGCGCAATGGAAATCTGTCCACTAGATTCTGGAGCACCTCAATTTCACTGGAAATTCTCAACAAGACAGCCTTTAGCTGTTTCACCTCGTCTTTCTCCCACACAGTGACGCGGCGCACTGGGGTGATGCACTCCCTTCGCCGCCATCTTCCTTCATCTCGAAATAATCACTTTTGCTGGTGGTTATTGACCATATTGGTTCAGATGCCTGATTCAGATTAATTTATAAGTGGCCCCTGTGGTGAGGATATGAGAAAACACCAAAGTCTCTGTCAGAGTCACATAGTCTGGGAGAAGTGGGATGTGGTGACTGAGCAGGAAACTTCATAGATATTCACAAGAAATGTTTGTGTTTTTTTTTTTTTTTTTTACATGATTAGCCAAATACTAGATGGAGTCTGATAACTAAGATTTGGAAACAGGTGCTATATGAGAAACATAAAGTGAACAGAGACAGCCATTCAAAAATGATAAAAATTAGGTGTGTCATTGGATCTCAGTTACTTTTTTAAGGTAAACTTACCTGCATGTGAATGGAATGGAGAAACTAATATTTTTATCTGCTTACAAATGCCTGATAATGGGGGAAAGTGCCTAGCTGCCTAAATATGTGTATATATGAAATCTCATTTAATTCTGATTTCAACTCTATGAGATTTGGGAGACCCTTTGTATATACAAGGGCATAGAAGGCCTAGCGAAGTTAAATATCTTACACATAGTCACATAATGAGTCAGCAGCCCAGCCAGTTTTCAAAACCTGACTTCCACGTGCTGGCTCGTTCATATCACCTGACCTTCCTCAAAACTTCATTCCCAGGTGTTTCAAGAGGTGCCCTATCTTTCACTTAACTTGCATTTTATACATTGTTCTTTTTGCATTTTATAGAGTTTGAGCTTATGCTGTTTGATTTTCTCCAATATACACTTTATGTCATTATTTCTGCATATTTATAAAGCATGCCAAAATAATCTGTAACTAAATCTTTCCTAAACAATGTAAATCCCTTACCTAACTTAGCCTCAGCTCCTGGAGGAAGTTGGCTTTTCATACAGGAGGGGAAGATTCTCTCCAGTGTGGGGGTCTCTATCCACCCATTCATTCTAGAGTTCACAAAGCAACTGTTCCTTATTGATATTTCTTGTTACTTTTTCTTTTCTTTTCTTTTTATGGTGCTGGGATCAAACCCAGGGCTTCACTCTGTCGATCATTCTTTCATTGAACAAGTCCTGATTGAGCACATAACCTGTGCTAGGGCTATGTTTGCAGCCGGTGAGACACTCACTCCTGGGCCGGGTTCCAGGCCAACATCCTTCCCAAATCCTCACCTGCCAGGTTAATGCTGAAACACTGAGAGCTGTGCTTTTTAGTAAACCATTACATCCAATTTCTTCTGGTCTGAAGTCATCTGTTGATGAGCATATCATGGAAGACAGAATCAAGAGCTCTGTAAAATTCAAGCTGTACTACATCTATTCCATCCCTCTGATCTACCAGGCCTGTCACTCTGTTTTAGAAGGAAATTAGATGGTTCTGACAAGACTGTTCTTCACAAAGCAGTGTTGATTATTACCTAGTATTCTGTGATCGTATGGGTGTTTGCAAATTGATTTTTTGATGATTTGTTCTAGTATTTTCCAGCTAAGAAAACTAAACTGACTGGTCTATGATTTTCAGGGCTGTCCCTTTCTCCATTTCAAATATAGATCTGTCTACTTTTTACTGTTTTTTAGCATCCTCGCCGATCCCTGTCGAATTTTTTAAATTGCTTCTGAATGACATTGTTAGCCTTGCCTCAAAGTTATGTAAGGACAAGCACTAAAAGGACATGATGATTTGAACATTTAGAGTTAATTTTAGAAAAGAAAACATAGTAACAAAGAACCGTAATACAGAGTATTTTACAAATTGGCAAACTCCTGAAAGCTTTGCTAGGCCATCTCACACAGCTCGAGGATCAGCCTTAAACAGTATCCAGAATGTATCAAAGTGTCATTCTCTATAGGGGCATAAAAATGGGTAAATGTTTAGCAAAATATGTAAAGATGTTTAAGGAAAATTGATTTAAACGTTTCTTTCCCCTGGCAAGTTTCTTTGTATAAGATACACACAGATCATAGTATAAATACATACTTTTGAGATGTAAAGAGATGTTTAACCCTCCAAAGAGAATACTCATCAAAGGAGAGAAGCTTACCTGCTTTTTCCTGCCATGAAGATAAATTTAATATTGAATTAGAAGCACTGGTGAAATCTCCTTCTAACAACTCTATTATTAATATGTGGTCAGCAACCAGCTTAGACTGTAATTGTGTGGAAAACATATAAGACAACAACTTTTAAGGTAGTACTTGATGTACTGTATGAAAACCAGAAGGCAGATGTGAATATCAACCCCCTCCCCCGAAACAATTGTGGATAAAAACAAGGTGAATTCACCTGAATATGATCTGGATAGAGCAATAATGGGATTTTCTTCTTTCTCTAGTTTCATTCTTGGCACTATTGTAGGCTCATTGGTACACTTAGCTTTGGAATCTAAAAGCAATAGTTCAGTAAAGAGAGCTTTGCAGCTCCAAGGCAGACAGAACCATTTTTCAATTGCAGAAGCACTTAATTCTTTCTCACTTTACGTGTGAAAGCCATTTGGGCGATAGCCCAGGCAGGGTATTGCAGACCGGGAGTGAGAAAACTCTTGGCCTCTGAAAAGAAACTGTAGGGGGAAAAATTCAGTTACCATTTACTAAGAGACCAAGAAAAAAAAGAAAAATACTGCATTTAGAAAAACTTGCTTTTGGCAATCATGCTTAAGACTCACAAATTTGGAAGTTAAACATGGGAAAATGTTATAAACGGGTTGCACCGTATTTGTCTATCACTCTCTTTTTGAAGTGGCAATCTGGGTGACTGGAAAGTATGAACACATCTCTATTCTGGTGCAGCTTGCTGAGAACTGCAAGTTACCGAATGAAGCCTGCCTGTTGGGCTGCTGCTTATAAATAGAAGGAATTTGGTTGGTGCCATGGAGGGGGAGCTTCCATTTGATTTTCTGCATGTGTATGAAGGCAGCTAGTGTGTATTTGACAGGAGAGCTTGGCTATTGTAAACCAGCAAATAGTGACAGAAGAAAGAAAGGGGCCCAGCAAATAGCCTTTCTTTGAATGTGCCCCCTGGATATTTCCTGTAGCAGTAATCCTCATGCTTGAGTCAGGACTTGGGGACTCGCGTCTCAGAGTTCTGTCAGGGAAGTCAAGGGAGTTCTAAAACATCCTAGAGCTGCCGAGCTGCCCATAGTTGTCTATGACTCATCAAAATCATGGGCATCTTCTAATTCCTCCTCTTTTGATGGTGATAGTCAGTTTACAAGCTGGTAGGCCTACAGGAATTATGAAAGGATTCAAGTAGGAGAGTAATCTTAGAAAAGAGATACCAGTATAGTCATGTGGAAAGCAGTGTGGAGGTTCCTCAAAAAATGAAAAATAAAACTACCATATGATCTAGCAATTCCACTACTGAGTTGAAATCCAAAGGAAACAAAATCAGTTTGTCAGAGAGAGATTTGCATGTGTGTGTTCACTGTAGCACTAGTCACAATAGACAAGATAGGAAATCAACCTGAATGTCCATCAGTGAATAAATGAGTAAAGAAAATATGGCATATATATACACAGTGGAATACCTTAAGAATACTCTTAAGAAGAAGGGGATTCTTTTTTTGACATTTACAAACAACTTGTTTGAAGCTGGAAGACATTTGGTAAGTAAAGTAAACCAGGCAGAGAAAGACAAGTACCACATGATCTGACTTATATGTGGAATCTAGTTCTTAGGGATTGAAGGTAAATTGGTAGCTACCATATTGTTAAAAGGGTACAAAATTTTAGTTAGACAAGAATAAGTCCAGGCCAGTTGTGGTGGCGCATGCCTGTGATCCCAGAGGCTTGGGAGGCAGAGGGAGAAAGATCATAAGTTCAGAGCCAGCCTCAGCAACTTAGTGAGGCCCTGAGCAGCTCAAAGAGACCCAATCTCTAAATGAAATATAAAACAGGCTGGGGATTTGGCTTAGTGGTTAAGCATCCCTGGGTTCAATCCCTCATACAAAAAAAAAAAAAAGTCCAAAGGATTTTACAACAGTGATTATAGTTTATAGTGATGAATTGTACATTTTAACATAGTTCAGTAGATTTCTGATAACTATCACACACAAAAGAAATGATAACTATGTTATACATGACATTGATTTGCCCATTTCATTATGTATACATATATCAACACAACATGTTGTGTGCCCTAAATACAGACAATTTTTATTTGTCAGTAAAAAATATTTTTTTTTAAAAGAAAAAGAATGGGGCCACAGTTTGTGGCTCAGTGGTAGAGTGTTTGCCTAGCATATGTGAGGCACTGGGTTTGATCCCCGGCATCACAGAAAAATAAACAAATGAAATAAAGGTATTGTGTCTGTCTACAACTAAAAAAAAAAAAAAACATTAAAAAAAAAGAAAGGAAAGGGAAAAGGGATAACAGTATCTGCTGAGGATTATTACATTTACCTTATTTATTTATTTATTTATTTATTTATTTTAACTCTGAAAAGGAAGTTTATTTTGATTTTTTAAAAAAATCTTGTAAGGTGGTTGTTGCTTATTATTATTGAAAGGTTCTATGGAAACAAACATGTAAATAAAGACTTCTTGGAAGAGAATATGTTTTCAATTGTCTAGAGATATATTGAATATCTTTGACCTGAGAAGTCAGCCAAATTGAAAAAAAAAACACATTTTTTATTATTTTGAGCAGTTCTGTCCAGAGGCCATGTATGGTGCCTGGGCACCAGGCCTGCTTTACAGAGGGGGTTATCAGCCATTTGTCAACACTCCACCAGCCCTTCAATCTTCAGGGTGAGCAAAAAGCCCTTATTCATGCCTCCAGGGATTGTTGTCACCCAGCTGTCATTTGCGCCCTTACAGTCCAAGAGCTTGTGCTGTTCATCTGGCTCTATTTCCCATGGTCACATGTGTTTCTCCCTCTCTTCTTCCCTAGTCTCTACTTCAATTTAGAGAAATATACCACTATTATTTCTTCTCCTTCTCCTTCTCCTTCTCCTTCTCCTTCTCCTTCTCCTTCTTCTTCTTGTCTAAATAAACTAAAAACATCTTGATGGCTTCATGTTTCAGGGCTGCCATCCTACGAATCTTTGAAAACTATGCACTCAGGAGTATTTGATGATTTCTAGACAGTTTGACTAGCAAACTCCTCACCAGCCTACCCACACACACATTTAAAAAAAACAAAAAAAAAAAAAGATTGCTGCAGTGCTGCAGCTCTCGGATTTGTTAACAGTCTTGTGAGAGCTTTACTGGCTCAGCTTGGCTAGACACACCTAGACAGTGGGTCCTCAGAGTTGAACCAAGGACAGCTTCGTGTTCCTGAGGAAGCTTTTACTGTGGAAGCAAACAAATGAACAGCCAAGCAACAAATGAATAAGTAAATGCGATAAATAAAAAATTTTAAGAACTAATCAATTCAAAGAAATAGTCTTTAAGTTTACATTTTCATGATGGCATCTCTGTGAATTACAGATGTCTTCTTCCTGAATTACAGACGGTTAGTTATTGGCTTTCAATGTTGTATTTTACTCCCCACCTCTGTAAATGATCGATTTTGTATGGATTCCAAAAATTTCCCAAAAATGTCTACTGTTCCCTGAGATCTTAAATCCGGAAACCAGTAATGCCAAATATGATATTTACTGTTTTTACTGTCCTCTACCTGCCATCCCCAAACTCATCAGTGGAAAGATTCTAAGAAAGGTAAAAGCAGGACTGAGGAAGAAAAAATGGTCACGTTTGCTATCACTTCCACCCCCCAAAGAAACAGAAAGAAACACATTCGCTACAGAGAGAGAGAGAGAGAGAGAGAGAGAGAGAGAGAGAGAGAACATGTATATAGGTATTTGTGCATACATATGTAAGATCAGAATATATTTTATTTAAATATTTAATATTCACATATATTTGTGGAAACTCTGAATACAAGTGAACTGAAGATCTCTTGTGGGTGCTTTAGTGCTTAAGGATTGTTCTTTTTTTCCCCTGAGATTGTTAAGATCAGAGAGGCTTTAATTTCTTGGGAGTATAAAAAGTAGAGTCAGGTTCTTCTCATCCATCTTCCTCCTTTTCCTGTCTCATTTCCTTCCCGTTCTTCATTCTCCTTCCTCATTCTCAGCACTTAGACTAGGCGAGTGGGGACCTTCCCCAGCTTTGGACCTTAGAACGCCCAGCCCTACTTATTACTAAATGTGAATTCATAGACTGAAGAATATGTGGGCACCCCTGTCACTTGGGATCCACTGTTACTTGCTGGGATCATGTTAGCCCAAACATTCACCCCCATAACTAACACTATTCAGGCCTCAGAAATCTGTCTCTTCTTACCCTCCATCCAAATTCATGGAGACTTCAGGGGCTGCACGGCTGCTACTTCAATACATCAGAGATGAACACTAGTTTGAAAAGAAATTTGAGTGGCAGAAGTGCTTAGGTAAGAAAAAAGACAAATTAATTAAGTTGTCAAACCATTTTCCTCTGGTAACGTGAATGGGAGTGAGTCTGTGATCAAGTATCATTTAAGTTGTGCTGAACATCAACTTTTCTTCTCTGTGGTACCAGAGGTATTTGCAGATTAGCATGGAGTCTGAGAAAAAGTTTCTAGAATTAATCCAAGTGACCCCGAAATCTGTACAGCTGTAGATATAGACATGATGTGAGAAGTCAAGACTTTTTTCTGTTCATAGCTCTAGATATGCTTTAAGAGTCGATGAAAATCTCTTAATTTATGGTGAAATGAAAGTACTTTGTAATATCATCAGTGGTAAAAGTAATGTATTGTGTGCCATCCGAACACAGTGTTTGAACGTGATATATAAAGGAACTTTAATGACAAGGGTACTTGGTATGGCTTTGGCAGAGTTTGCTCTCCAAATAAAAATTAGTAATGAAAAATTACTTCAGAACAATAATATTTCAAGAGAAGTGCTTATTTTGGCATTGCTGTCAATAGAACACAAAATATGTGAAAGTGTTGATTACAACATAATTAGTGTTTTGCCGAAACAAAGGCAAGAAAATAAATTTTATGGGCTATATTTGCAAATTAATGAGAATCATTTTATTACTTATCAAGCCTCACTGGCCCATCAAGCAAACACTCAGACATGCACAATGTAATTAAATCCAGTCATCGCTGAGAGTTGGATGACTCTCAGTCATGCAAAACCATAGCATTAAATACAGTTTTTCATTTTATCATCAAGAATATATACATTTTTTTTTTCAGGAAGGGGAAAGAACAGCTCTGCGTGGCGATCGGTTGGCTTGCTCTGCAGTCCACAGTCACTTGTCCCCATGGCATGTGGACCTCCACTGCACTTTCGCCACACTTTGCTTTTGTTCCCTTCTCCCTTCTTTTTCTTTCTTCTCCCAAGATAGGACTTTCTCTCTTTTTCCTTCCTTCTTTCCTCTTTGTCCTTATAAATCTCTAGTGCTTATTAAGCGTGAGATCTCTTTATTCTTGTTAACTCCATCTGAGTCCCCGTTTCTCTCTAATGGCAAGGAATTCCTGCCCCGGTTATCATGAAAGGAGGCCATGAGGATGGAATTTTCTTTCTCTTGCTCTAAGGCCACCTAAGAATCAGGGAGCTTCCAGAGAAGGTCAGGAGCAAGCCCTCTCACTTCAGAACACCAGACTGAGCATGGAATTCCTGTGTCCCAAGCTGGACAACTCTTTGGAGGTGGGCAGTTCTGCAGCTGTTCCTGCCATTGCTGCTGATGTTCAGACTCTCCTGGACACCGCACCCATAAAGTACACCTTCTGAAGTCCCAACACCTTCCAAGGTGCTGGCAAGGCCAGGTATGAAGCTCACTGTCTGAGAAATCCAACAAACTTTACCCTCTTCTCAGTCTGGGGAGATTCCCTCTGCTCCCTTTGTTATCTTCAACATCCTCCGCCCTCTTGACCCCCAGGCTCATTCCTCAGGAATCTTACGCTTCTGGAAAAACAAGCCTGGGAGTCAAGTTGTCCAAAGGCAATTTCTTCTTTTATGGATCACAAACCTCTCCAAAACAAGGAAGTGAACACAGATTCCTAGGTTAGTGTCTGCTTAGTTCTGGAGACCTAATGGGGCTGAAAGATAAAAGCAGGGCCCCCCAGCCAGTTATGTTTGATTTTGGATTTTTAGGGGAAATTTTAGGTTTAGATTCATTCAGCTCACAGAAAAAGAGATGGAGACAACAACTCAAGATTTTACTTCTGGTCAGAAATGAAGTCAGTGTATTTGATGCAACCCCTGAGGTATAGCTCTTTTTTTTGGGTGGGGGGGCACCCAACCACTGAGTCACATCCTCAGCCCTATTTTGAATTTTATTTAGAGACAGGGTCTCCTTGAGTTGCTTAATGCCTCACTTTTGCTGAGGCTATCTTTGAACTTGTGATCCTCCTGCCTCAGCCTCCTGAGCCACTAGGATTACAGGTGTGAGCCACAGCACCCAGCTTCCTGAGGTATATCTCTTGAAAAGTAGTGTTTTCTACAAACTCCAGCATCTCCCTCCCTCCAACATCGGCCTGCTGCCCCATGTGTGCTTAACATACAGCCAAAATCAAATATGCTCAAAGACGTAACTGAGATCCTGGGAGATTTTATATAGCACTCACTATGTATCAAGAACTACTTTTGAAACTTGGCATTTATTCATCCTTATAGGCACTATTATTGTCCCCGTTTTACAGATAAGGAAACCAAGGCACAGAGACATGTACATAAATATTTAGTAGTAGCTACATCAAAGGGAAGAAATGACTGCAACTGCGATATTCTCAGAATTTAAAACTTATTTGTTTCAGAACACTCTTTAAATGGCTTTGATTTAGAGATGTGGTTCCCACCCCTCAGACTCCTGTGGCTGTTCTCCTCCTCTGAGACAATGGTCCTCATTTTGTGTAAAAGCAGCTCTCTAAGTTGTGCATCCCTTTCCAGAATAATTCTAAGGCACTTATTAAAACAATGTAGATGAAACTAGATAATTGGTCAACAAGAGTAAGTATGTTTGTAAGTGAGCAAATGGATTATTACATGGGCCCCATAGAGAATTCATCATTTTCTTTCCGTAGAATAGTAGTTTAATCTCTTTAAAAGCCTATCACTCCCAGTGGTAATTGACTTGGCAGTAGACTTCTTCCTTTCTATGGCAGAGCTGCTGATGGAAGTCTTAAAGAGGCCAGGAACACCTGGGTTGTTCTTCCTAGACAGGCACAGAAGGAGAGAAGGCGGCCACTGTAATCTGCAGCTGTTAATTTCCTAAATGCTACACTTTGTTCATTTTGAAAAGAACATAAATTGGCTGGTATTCTAGAAACCACAACACATCAGCTCAGGTGAGGGTTTAAAAGTTACTTGAGCATCTTTGTGGTTTGAATCTAAAATGTCCCCTGAAGCTCATGTGTTAAGAAATACAACAATAGTCAGAGGTGAAATGATGAGATGTGACCTCATCAGTGGATTAATCCATTTGATGGATTAATAATTCAAATGGACTAATAGGTGGTAACTGTAGGCAGGTGGGGTGTGACTGGAGGAAATAGTCAGTGGGGAGGGGGACAGTGACATGGGCTATGTCTGTCTATGGCTCCTCCCTCTCTTTCTCCACTTCCTGGGCCATAAACTGAACAGCTTTCCTCCACCATGCTTTTCCACCATGATGTTCTACCTCACTTCAGGCCTAGAGCAATGGAGTCACCAGCCATGGACAGTCCATGGATCAGTTTGAGTAGCATTTATTTGGTCTGAACTTCTCCATTGCACTGGACTTTCTACCCCAAAATGGCTACTGTTGATGCCGGGAACTCCTGGATCATCACTGAGCTTCACAGAGAAAAATAAACTGGAAATGTGAGTTAATCAGAAACCACCTCTTATATCCAGATTGGTCAGACATTTACTAACCACACTTTCAAATGACCCTTTCCATCTGAAATAGATCAGGCAAAGTCTTAGTCATGGATGGTTCACCTCTTATTTCATTAAGATGCTGAATTACAAAGATTTGCTCTTATGTATTATTGCTGTGGTTCATGAAACACATGGTTCCCATGAGTACATAGATATTATGGAGCAAAGAAAATTTATTTTCATGTCTCTCTTCTAAGTTTATAATTTGAGTGTATAATTTTCTGCTAAAGGACTGTGCTGCTGAATTTGACTGGTCAGACAGCATTTGTAGTCCATCAAACTCTAATTGGTGAATAAACACATGGAGACTCTCTCTTTCCTGGACTTAAATGATGGAGTTGTTTTTGTCATAAGAGATTGTGGTGTTATAAAATTTTGCTTTAATCTGTGTTCCATTTGACTGTTCTCATCCCATAGCCACATATTTTAAAATCTTGTTAAAATGCATTAGGACTTATTATACCCCTTGTTTATATTAGGGATTCACTAAAAGAAGGTGTCAACGATGTAAATATTACATAAAAGTAAAGCCTGCAGAGATGAAAACAGTGCTTAATGGAGCTGCTGGGTCAGTGGGAAAGGAGTCCTGATGTTATCCAGAATGGGTTCTTATACTGAGAAGCTCCCTGACCTTGCAGAAAGTGTCAAACAGCCTTTTAGCGACCTTAAAAAAAAAAAAAAAACAACCTATGGTTGTTTATATGAAAGTGTTTCAAACTCTTCCTCTGCTATAAATTGTGTATAGCCAAGTGGGTGCATTAGGATTTATACTAAATCTCTTTATCTGGTAAGATAAAAGGGATGTTTATGATTTCTCTGAAATGTATTTGCTTTTCTGATGACTTTTGATAATACTGTTAACCTCCTAAAAGGAGCCATTTAAGAAACAGCTTTTCAACCTACAATATAAGCAGTAGCCCAAGCCTGTTGCTATTTTTCTATTGTCCAAAAAATGTGAACAATTATGACTTGGCCTCTTCTCTAAGAAGGGGCCTAGATCGTGCATTTATCCAGTTCTTAAAGATACCTGTGGCAAATTATTTTAAATGGTTTCTCACCTTGGTTTCTTGAATTTACATATAGTGAAAGTATGCTTTAAAAATAATGCAAATCAAAATCACAGTGAGATACCATTTTACATCCACCAGAGTGGCAAAAATGAAAAAGACCAATAATGTCAAGTGTTGGTGAGAATGTATCACAAAGAGATTTCTCCTTGAGCTGGTGGTAATGTGAACTGGTTCAGCCAATTCAGAAAGCAGTTTGATCTTACATAATAAAGTAGATCAACTCATCCTTTCCCTTCTTAGATGTACTCTTTAAAGAGTTTATTGCATATGTACACTAGAAGAGATACCAGAATCTTTTTATTAATGTAGTTTCTGAGAAAGGAAATACAGATGACTATCCGATAGGAGAAAGGGTAAGTTCATGTTGTTAGATTCATACAACAGAAATTATGCTAAAGCAAAAGTGTATAAAATAAAGCTGTATGGATTGGAATGGATGAATCTTCAAAACATATTAGATTTAAGAAGCTTGTTCTAGAAGAATATGCACAAATTTTCATTTGCATCAAGTTAAACAATCTGCAACATTAAGAAATGTATATATGAGATACAATTATTAAGAAAGACAATGGATTATTAAACCAAAATAAGATAGTCACTATCTTCTGATGGAAGGGAGGAGCAATCAATACAGGTAAGTCACATGCTAGAGATTGAAGGGACTGGTTGTGTTCTATCTCTCAGGTGCAAGGTAGTAGGTACATGAGCACATTTTAAAAATCTGATACATGTAATTTTCAAGCATGAAATTTTTCATAACAAAATGATACTACATGGAAAAAAATGGAACCCTAAAAAGGAATCACGTGGGATCCATGTCTTTTATGTCATTAGATTATTCTTAAAATTCTTAGTGACTTAATAAAGAAAAATACATTTTTATTTTTATTTTATTTTTCCTTCCTTCTTTGCTTCCTTTCCTCCTCCCTCCCTCCCTTCATCCCTCCCTTCTTTCCTTCATTCCTTTCTTCTTCTTCTTCTTTTTTGTATCAGGGATGGAACCCAACATTACTTAAACACTGAATCACATCTCAGCCTTATTTTTTGTTATTTTTTATTTTGAGACAAGGTCTTCCTAAGTTGCTTAAGTTCTCACTAAGTTGCTGAGGCTTGCCTCAAATTTGAGATCCTCCTGCCTCAGCCTCCGGAGTCACCGGGACTACTGGCGTGCACCACCGTGCCTGAGAATATATTTTTCTTTATGCTACATGTCTAATAAATCACTGGGGACCTCTGATCATTGTGATCTCTTGGGCACCCAGGGTGACAGACCTTTTATGGAAAATAGCTGCTGTGCCAATTTTTGGAAGGATAAAGTATCACCAGATCATCACAGGATGGAGGGTGGTGATAATGGGAGACACAGAAGAGCCAAGTAGTGGTTCTTCAGATTTCTAACTGGAACTGATATATTATTTCCACTTTTATCTCATTGGCCAAGTCAAGTCTCAAAACTCCACTGACTTCAAGGTACTAAGGAAGTGTAATCTTACTTTGTTTTTGTAATAAGAACTCATGGATCTGTGAATAGTTCTAGGGCCATAATAAGTACTGTATTGCCATAGCCAACGTTGAGTTTATTGCTGCTGCTTCTATCCCAACCTCAGAGGATCATGTGTTCAGAGTGATCTGCCATTACAACTCTGATAGGTTACAAAGTGCTGGACTGAAAAGGCCACTTTCTTGAAGGTCTTAGGAAAGAATCCCTCCTGAAGACAGGACACTCTTACTGAAAACAAACACTGGAGTAGAGTCAAATCTTCAAATCAGTACAAGGGTTTTTGGGTTTTCTCTGTTCTCTATGGAGGTCAACAGATCACTGTTTTACTTTCCAGAACTGTGGAAAGGCATGTTGTGGTGGCATTGGAGATCAGTGGGGGATGGCTGGCAGGAATAGCAACAGAAATTGAAGCTCATTGGAAAACACTGCAACTGGGGGTTGCAAATTCATGGCCAAGATCCTCCTTCCTTTGTATGTGGTGCCTCATAGTCACTGGACATATGCAACTGAGGGACTCAAAAATATAGACCAACAATCTGATCCAGGTGTTGAAACTAAATTTGATGTCCTATCCTCAAGGTTGGGACAGAGACTGGCTCTTGGTCTCCAGCCCTACTTCCTTCTCCAAGGCCATGCTGGAAATCTACACTTCCCAGATTCCTTTGTAATCAGGTTAGAGCCATAGGTTCTTGATGATAGGATATGGTAGGCCCAATGTAATATCCAGGTTAAACACGAAATAGTAGCATAATAATTTGTATTTTTTCCTGTCTCTTGTCTTTTGGTCAAATGTAGAGGAACTATTCTGTGGAACTCCTACATATTAGGAGTCTGGGCCTCCAAATCTCCACATTGAAGGCTGGTCAGTAAAAGCCCAGTTGGATGATGATATGAACAAGAAATGAGCCTTGATTTTTGTAAAGCCAGTGGGATCTGGGGATTGTTAGTCTCTTTTATTAGTTAATCATAAGTAACATAAAAAATCAGGGTCCCTTCAAAACTATCTATGGCAAGGACCCCTACAGGGCTAAATGTAGGTAATTCTCTGGGACAAGTCATCCTGGTATATAAGAGAGTTTTGTAATTTTTTTAATTTTTATTTTTTTGTAGTTGTAGATGGACAGAATGCTTTTATTTCATTTATTTATATGTGGTGCTGAGGATAGAACCCAGTGCCTCACACATGCTAGACAAGTGCTTTACCACTGAGCTATAGCCCCAGCCCTCTTGTCATCTTTTGCACTACCCTTATAGTGGGGAGGCAAACCAGGCTTTTTGCTCATACCTTGGGTGATCATCCAGAATTGGTATTATAATTTGAGCACACATAAAAGCTTTAATTGATTTAAAAAAATTCATTCTATGTAATTAAAAAAATTTATTCCATGTAGACTTTTTGGAAGTCTGGAATTTTCAACATTGGCTTACCTTTGCAAATGATATAATAAGAGTCGGGTATTATCACAAAGTGTGATATGACTTAGGAGATGATATAATTCTACAAAAACTTGGGCAAGCTATTTTGTATGCTTCAGGGTAAATTAGTCATAATAAGCCCATTGGATGAAGGGAAATAAAGGTTTCAAATGCTATTTTATGTGTGGAATATGGGAAGAAAAATGCCCAGAGAAAAAAAGACTCAAGTCCCAAATGAAACAGACAAAAATGATACTTAAGAAAGAAATTGACCAGGGATTTCTTTTGGGCAGTGAGAAAAAGAGATAAAATGCAGATTGCAGTCATAGTGTTGGAACAAGTGAGGTGACATTTTTGTGTCCATGATGTAGGTATGGTGACCCTAACTTTCTTTTTTTTTTTTAAGAGAGAGAGGAGAGAGAGAGAGAGAGAGAGAGAGAGAGAGAGAGAGAGAGAGAATTTTTAATATTTATTTTTTAGTTCTCGGCGGACACAACATCTTTGTTGGTATGTGGTGCTGAGGATCGAACCCAGGCCGCACGCATGCCAGGCGAGCGCGCTACCACTTGAGCCACATCCCCAGCCCAAGTGACCCTAACTTTCTTATAGTTGGGGGAGGAATAAGCTTGTGCTTGATTTAGGACACATAGTGACATTGGGAAAATTACAATGCCTAGGTGGTCTTTCAAGAGGAACTAGTTACACAAAAGCAAGCATCAGATATTCTTGGAACTTGTCATATACAGCCTTGCATTCTTGCTTTTCATGTAGACACCTATGAAGCAATCTGGTGTACTAGTTGACTCATGGCTCAGAAATATAACTCTATATCTTGATTAGATTCTTCTGACAAGGACAGCCCTGGGCAATTCCCAAAGAGCTTTGATGTTCACATCTACTAAGAATTTTGAACATTGGCTTATTTTGCAAATAATACAACAGTAGCTGAATATTTTTAGAAGAAGGTATTATAGGAGTTAGGTGATGTATAGGAGGTCTCTAGAGACCTGAAGAGCATACTTTTAATGATTTAGGGTAGATAAGACATAATAAACCCTTTGGATGAAAGGAGAGATAAAAATGATATTAAACATGTGAAAATCACCACAGTAGTGCCTGGTATATACTCAGTATTGCACACTTCATTATTCTATTTCATATGAAGTTTTTTGAGGGAAGGGATTAGGGCACATTCTTTCTATATCATCTAAGGGGCCTGGCAACCATTGGAAATATTACATATGCTAGACAAATGTTTATCAAATGCATAAATGAAAAGGGTTAGTGATGAGAACTTGTGGGTTATCAACATTTTTCCCCTCATAAAGTTTCCTTTGATGTGGGTATATTAGATACGATTTCATTTCCACAGGGTTTAGCAGAAATACAAAGGACAGCAGCTGAAAAGATGGAAGTTTATTTGTCTTTCATGTAAAAGCAGGCAGGAGAGGCTGTTATGGGGTCCTGGTGGGCTTTGACTTTCTTGTCCAAGATGGTGTAAAGGAAAGGAAGAAGTTGTGCTCAACTCCTTCTTTCACATCCCTTTAGCCAGAAATTCTAACTATAATGGAGACTAGGAATGTGATTTATAGTCCAAGTGGTCATGTGACTTCTATTAGTTTAGAAAAGAACAGGTATAATAATCCAATGTTTGAAATGACTGCTGGTATCTATTCAGGACCATGTGCTGGTATCCATCGGGGACTACAAGGATACAAACCACTTCTCAGTGATGGAAGAAAGTCTAGAGGCATCCTGAGCTCCACACAAACAAGAAGCCACTTGATAGTCTTGAATTGCCCATTTATGTGTGAGAAAGAAATTTCTTTCTTAGGACCTCTATTATCTTTTGATCTTCTTTAACTTATGTATTGAGTAATACAATAGGACTGGTGTGCATGTGCGTCCCCCTGAGTGGGGGAACTTTAACTTTTCTGCCCACACTCAGCCTTACATTGCTGCCCACTGGGGAGTGACTAGTAGTTCTCTCTCCTGACTAGGCAGCTACATAGACTGGCAGGAAACCATTCTTCTCTCCACCCAGCTGTGACTTCATTCTATTAAACTGAAATTTAAATCAGAGGTGAGTTAATATACCGAATTGTACCCCTGTGGCCTCCAATTTATTCTCTTCTCACTTATAGGGTCAGGCCCCATATACTTAAGCTTTATACTAGCAATACAAATTGTACAAGACTCTTTTTAAAAAATCAAGCCAATCAGAAGTAGTAAGATGATAAAGCTCAGTCCTGCCTTGCTGTAGGAAATCTCAGTACGTGAAAATTCAGATATATTTGAAGTGATAATGCCTTCATAAAAGGATTGATCTTTTTACAAATAATTTACTAAATACCTAATAATTTGCAGTAAACCTAAATCCCTTCATAGAAGGACATTTTCTTATACATTTGGGCACTGTGCCCAAATTCTTTCCACTTTAAATTTTCATGTAATTCATCTGTTGCATAAAGTGGGATATGCTAGCTCAAACACCATCTTGGAACTTAATGAAACAGAATTTTATCAGTGTAACTGCGTTGACATTAGTAATCAGAATGAATAACCTGGAGGAACAATAAAGAACCATTTTCTAAAGAAGTAGTGAAGGAAGTAAAATGGTGTTCCAGTTTGAACAAGATCAAGCCTTCCTTGTTTTGTTGCCATTGCATTTTATCATAGTTCTGATGCATCTTTTTTTTCATATTTTAGAGTCAATGCCTTACGTACTTTATATTTTTATATCTTATATACTTTTGATGTCATTTTAAAAAGTCTCAACTCTAGGCATTTCCTTTCTTGCACTGGAGCTAAGATACTACAGCAGGTTGGCAAGACCTCCAGCTTTTAAAGAAGGCCAGACTTTATGCCTAACAGTTTTAACCTCTAATAGCACAAAAGGATAGAAAAAGAGCCTACAATGAGAAGCCAGCCTTTCATCTGGGCTGTCTTTTCATTCTGAGTCCTTAAAAAGGGCTACTTTACTTATCTATTCTCTTGCTTTTCTTAGCAGGAAGAATATTTCCTGCATTCAAATGTATCATCTTCCTTTACCCATGAACTTATGGACAAGTCCACTTTTCACAAGCAATTGAATATCTCATCGGCTTTGCAGGCCCAGTTCCCTGCAGTTTCATGGGAGATCCCTGGCAGGTGTCTGAGTCTGGACACCAGACTAGATAACCAAAGTTTGGAAAGTGTTGTGTACCTTCTCTATAGGATTATTCCATCTCAAGTGAACCATTCAGAACTGCCATCAGGTTCCTAGTTCAGGTTGATGATCTCCTCCAGATAGGCAGCACCTCTCTCAGGTAGGCAGGGACTGGCAAATCTCTTGCCAGCACTCTAAATGCAAAATTATAGAGAGAAATTCTATTCATAGAATAAAGACCATACATATAGACAATATGTTTCTACAAACATCTTTTAAAGTTGTAGGCTGTTTCTTCCCAGAATGAGTACCCCACAATCCATTTTTACTCCCTGAGGAAGCTCCCTTTCCAGGGACCTGTTCCAAAGCTATTTGATCTAGGTATTTACTCTGTGACTTTGACAGTGAGCTTTTACCCGGCCAGAGATCCTTAGGGACTTCTCCCTGATTCCAATGGGATGACTGAGTCAGGAATTTTGCTTGCTCTGCTTTACTCTTTTTTAAAAAAAAATTTAAAAATATTTTTAATTAGTTGTATATGACAGTAAAATGCATTTATGCACTTTGATATATCATACATAGATGGGATACAATTTCTCATTTTTTGGAGTGTACATGTTGCAGAATCATATTGGTCATGCAGTCACATATATACCAACAGTAACAATGTCTGTTTCATTCTACTATCTTTCCTATTCCCATATCTCCTCCCCCCCTCCCATCACTTCCCTCTACCTAATCTAAGGTAATGCTATTCTTCCCTGGTGCCCCCTCCTTATTGTGAATTAGCATCTGTATATTAGAGAAAACATTCAGCTTTTGGTTTTGTGGGATTGGCTTATTTTGCTTAGCATGATATTATCCTGCTTTACTTCTAAATTAATTAATTAATTTGGTGCTGAAGATTGAACACTGGAGTGCTCTGCCTGGATTTGTATCTCCAGCCCTTTTTTATTTTATTTTGACACAGTGTCTCTGTAAGTTGCTGAGGCTGGTCTGGAACTTGCAAGCTTCCTGCCTTAGCCTCCCCAGTTGCTGGGATTACAAATGTGCTCCAATGCACCTGACTTTGCTTTGCTTTGATTTTGAATTCTCTGTTTTGGTTCTAAAATATAGTGCATTCCACTAGGAAAAAGAATATAGAAAAAATCCTGTCAGATTCATTCTTGAAGTTTTGCCTCACTTTCTCTTTTTGTCACTGTGCGGCTGGCCCAGCCCCTATCTCCATCTGTCTTCCTGCTGAACAAAGCAGAAAGCCCCCAAAGTCAAACAGTTCCAAATCAGCTTCAAGTGACCAGCAGAACTCTACCTAGACCACCAGAAACACCTGGCTTGTGTTCAGTACTACAGGCCTCTGTGGTGACCATTTTCTGTCCTGCCTTGGTTCTGTTCCCTCATGAACTCTAGCCCTTCAGTGGACTACAGTGGACTGGGTGCTGAATGGGAGGCCAACATCTAGCACTGTTATGTCCTGGCTCTGAGCTTAGTGTTGGTGTGAACTTCAGATGTTATTTAACCTCACCAACACTCAGTTTCTTCCTCAGTTAAATACATAAGGAGGAGCCAACAGAAATCCTTCCCCAAGTCCTCACACTTAGTTTCATGTACCTTTGTAAGGACTGACCGACCTCAAGTGTTGTGCAAGCAAGACTTTCTTCAGAATGCAGAGATGGGAGCTGATACCAAAACTAAGAGATTTTCCAATAATGTATTGTTGTGGAGTTTAGAGAAATTTCATTGCTAGAAAAGAGCTCAGCTGGAACTGTTCATCAGGGGCCCAGCAAGGTTAGTTTCCTTCTCTTTCCAACAGGGACTTTCCTCATATCCAAAGGCTCTGATGGTTGAGTCCTCATCTCTAGCTTCTGTGCAAAAGTCCCTAGGAAATCAGGAAAGAGAATCAGATCCACATTGCAACACATCCATGCTATCCTAAAGCAGAAAGAGTAACTCTAAATGCCACTTGCTTAATTCGTTCCAGGAATGATGGGAGAACATTTGTAAGTGGCTCAGTTGAAGCTTCTCTAAACTTCTGAGGTCTCCTTATTGATTATGATCAGAGACAGCAGAGCCTCAGATGCCTGACCAGACATGGAGGGGATTCCTGAGGCATGTGGTCATTTGAAAAGCCAAATGACCACACTTGTGGTTAAAGCTGAAAGGGCTCCAAGGGGCAGGTTTGGATGTGAAGGGGAGAGCTATGGCTATTAATAAAGAGGGACTCTTTCTTTAGAAAGGCCTTCCCTTTTTTTTGGATGTGTGGTTTTGGGTCAGAAAAGAGGTGGGAATCAGATTCTTTTCAACCTCCCTGTCTCCTTGGTCATATAGACAAGAAATTCTTAATTGGAATTAATACCAAATAGTATATTTTGGATTAATTCCTATACCAAAGTTGCCACAAAGAGATTGACGACTGACCTTTAATTCCTGTGTCCTGTGGGCACACTCACGAGGTGCTTATTATGTATCACATACTGTTTTTAAAGAACTCTTCAACTCATTTATTCCTCATAGTACCTCCTTTAAACTGGCATGATTTTTATCCCCTTTCCATAAAGGAAGAAACTGAGACAGAGGGAGGCAAAACTTTCTTAATGCCCTTCAACTATAGGTAATGTTTCAGTGTTGTACCTATCGACATGAAAATAACAATTTCCAGAGAAATTTTCCTAAGTGATCTAGCCTGAACCATTTGATCACTAAGAATGAGCATATTTGTTTCACATAATGATTGACATTTCAGAGTGTGGCAAGGTTTGGGAGCGCTGTCCAATAGGGAGGCATCACTGATGTTTGACCCTTCAACACAATGAAGCAGTTGGCTTGGATGTTCACATTTATAGAGGACACCTGTAGTTTTCAGTTTGTTTCTCAGTCTCTGACTTTATAATTGTGGGTCTATAAAATATCTCACATTTCTTTCCCAAACAAAGGCATTAGCTGCAGATCTTCTCAGGTGACTTTTCAAAGAACTCTTGATAGCATATGCAGTTTATATATGCATTTGTAGAGAAAATTGATAATTGCCTATGTTATCTTTTCATATGATTGCCTTAAAGTAAAATAAAGAAGATCTTTTTAAAAAAATGGAATTAAACATCCAATAATTTAGGCAGGGTAATAGTAGCTGTCATGCTACATTTGGGATCCACTCCTGCCTTTTGAATCCAAAGAATCTGGTTCAGATTTAACTGCTGGCTTTAGTCAGCTTTTTTATTTTTGTTACCAAAAGACCTGACAAACAACAGAAGGGAGGAAAAGTTTATTTGGGTCATGGTTTCAGAAGTCTGAGTCCACAGATGGCTGACTACATAGCTCTGGGCCCGAGGTGATGCAGAACATCATGATGGAAGGGTGTGGAGGAGGAAAACAGCTCAGGACATGGCAATCAGGAAGCAGAAAGAGAGTCACATTTGCTCCTACTATCACAGAATGGGGTCTGATTCTCTGTTCTGATCCTACTCTGCAACTATAATGATAACATATCCTGCGTTTCCAATTTCCCCTCGGTACCATCATCTTTTGGAATTTCATCCAGTTGGCCTCTTGGGATGGGTTAGTTCAATGAAGGTTGGAAATGCTAGTGTTTCAGTTATCCTCAGGCCGTCGAACAGTCTCTTCTATTTCATTTCCCCCTCCTTACCTCTTAATTTAACGCACATCTCAGAAGCCACTGTGTCTATAAGGCTCTCTCAACACTCTGTTTCCTTCGGTCTTGGCTGGATTTAATCTTTTTCTTCTTTGTGTTTCTTGTATTGTAGCATATACCAAAAAGTATTTTGTAGTTATCTATATTAATCATGTTTGTGTCCTTGATCAACAGCCCTCTGAGGGTAGGATCCATGTTTTCTTCTTCTTTGCCACCATGCATCATCCCTGTCCTAAGTGAAGGCTTAATAACTTCTTGTTGAATTGAAGTGGATTAAACATTTGAATAGTCCAGATTGAACCGAGAACATGAAACAATTTTGGAAGTGTGTGGATTTGTGTTTGCGGATGGAGGTAGCCATGGCTGAGTCCTCCAACAGGGAAGAGACATGTGCAGGCTGAATTTCTGAGCTACGCTAGTCCAGATCTATCTCTCCATGAGCAATTTCCCTTTTGCATTGTTTTCTCCTGTGTGAGTTTTGGGTCCTTCTTGCTTTTTCAGAGATAAAGTAAATATCCCTCTTTTTTGTTACACTGTCTTTGCTTTATAGCAAATGATTTGTCAGGGGCTTTCCAGGCTCCAGTAGGGCTGCTCTCTTCCCTCCTCCACTCTCCCCTCTGTCAGGCTTAGTCTGGGGTACAACTAAGAAAGGATCTCATCTGGCCACCAGGTTTGGACTTGTGTGGCGCCACGAGGAGACAGGAAAATATAAGCAAGAAGTTTCCTTTAATGCCAGCGGGTTGAGGATTAGTCTCACCAGCCCAAGTAAAAGCTAGCCTTGGCTGTTTTAAAACAATAATTTATGTTCAATTTATTTTATATCTTAAGAATGAGATCCAACAGCACACAAACAAAAAGTGAATAATGGAGATTCTTCTCTCTTCCTAATGTTTTCACTTTATGTGGGGACGTGTTTTAAAATGAAGGGAATTTTCTATGTCTGCAATGCCCACGAGCTGTCAGACAACGGGATTCTGATGCTAATTGCCATCTCCACTTTCTCTAGTGAGCCTTGCTTTAGGCTATTTCATCGTGTTCTTGCAGTAACTCTTAAAATATATAAATGGAGGCTGAGTCTGAGGCCCAGGAAAGAGATTTCTTTTTCACTTCTGGAGACTGAGCTGGGTCAGCTGGGGTGTAGAAGACACAGAAGAAAAGATGTCCCTGGGAGTAGAGAATGGAATGTGCCCCATCACGACTCATTCAGATCAGATGGCCAGTAGAGACCTGAAGGCTACGTGAAATGCCCCCTAGTCCTTCCAGTTCACCTTACATATTTTAAGCCCTGATGTTCTTTGATCCCTGAGAATTTTTACCCTCAATAATCTCTTTCTGATCACAACCAGGATCCAGTGGACTGAAAGCAAAAAATTTCACCTATTTCTAAGTGCAAGCAAAACACTAGGGGGAGGGGGCGGAAAACAACCATGTGTAAATCATCAAGGGTAGAAAACACAGCTTCAGCAATATGTAACCAGCAAGTTTAACAAGCATCACTGTGACATAAACAAAATAGGCATTATAGTCTTTCACCCAACATACCTTGAAGCTTGATTCAGTGGGATTAATTTTCCCCTGCCCTGGGACATCAACTCTGGCAGATCTTACTGCTTTTGCCTCCATTCTAATACAGAAGGCACTCCAAGGTCACTTTAGGTTGCAAACACAATCTCAATTCAGTAATTAGAATGTCACGGTAGAGATGTTAATCAAAACTTTGAACGTGATAGCATTCAATCATTTCCATTTCTTCAGGAGCGATGCTCCGGTTTACTCTTTCTCCGCTGCCTCTCCTTGCTTACCTCTCCCTCTCTGCATTTTCCCTCCCCTGCTGGTTCTCTGCCAGAGTCAAGGTGGGAGGAAAGGTACAGAAATATGGTTCTTACAGGGCTGGGTTCATTTGTTACCTAGGACCTAAAGTTGCCATCCCTAGCTAGATCTCTGGTGAGTCAAACAGACCCTTTTTTCCATGGGTGCTTTTTTGGGCTTTCAGAGGGATGCTGTTGAGTTCTGCTGCCTGCAGCTTCCTTTACCTATGTAGATTTATGTATATTTCAGGTGGCCATTTGAAGCTCCTCTGTCAGCTGGTATGGATCCATTGAAACCTTTACAACCCTGTTGCTGTGGTTGTCCAGCCAGCTGGATTTCCACGTTGAACAGGACCCCAAACAAGATTAACTTGGTCTCTCTTTGGCATGGCTCCCACCAAATCCCAGCATCCTTTGCTCATGGAGCCCTAAGAATGCAAGTGTCTCCTCACCATCTCTGAAAGAGTGAGACAGCTCCTTGGATAGTTCTTTGTTCCCCACGAGAAGGCAGATCTCAGATAGTACCTTATTTTTGCTTTTTCAGTCATGAATCAAGAATTGGTCCTCCACCAATTGTAGGGAACATATTTCAAAATTTTCTGAGACATCCTTGAAATTCTCTTTAGTCTGTCCCTATACCCTTTGGGCCACCAACATCCTCCCAGGAAAGGGGGAGCCAAACAAGGTCTTGGGGTCATTTCTTTTATCTATTTGTATATGAAGGTGAAGGTCTTGTCTTACCATCATTTCTATAGATTGCATCTGTTCAATTATCCCAGTTGGAGCTGAAATGCAGGAATTCAGCTCTCACATGCTACTGCACACGTAACCCAAAGTAACTCTGATTAGATAGATGTGTATCTTTAATCTTTCCCTTCCCTGGAATATTAAGCAAGCTATTTGGGTCTGTGATCTTCAGAAGCCACAGAAGAACAAGCTTGTCATAACTGGCCCTTGTTATTAGGAGCCCTAGGCAATGCCAACATGTCGACCTAATTCGTAGGGGTCACGGAGAGAAGGGCAATAGGTATATAAGAGGGGTTTCAACTCATTGTTCAGAGGGAAGAAATAGATAATTGGGGGGCTTTCTCCCCTGGTGTTTCAATGTACAGTTTGAGGTAGAAAGGGGAGAAGTACATGGCATTTATAGGAAAATCACTAGATTCTGTTTGTATCAACAAGTTCACAAGTTTCATCACAGCCTGTTTCCCCTGAAGGGCTATTCTGGCTATTAATATCATAATGCTGCATTACAAGCAGCCATGGGTTCGGAGGCCTGTAGCAAGCAATGCCTACTGTTACGGGGTTCTATTGGGGGCCAACCAGACAGTTCTGCTGATCTGGCAGGGATTACTCACTTGAACGAAGATTGGGGGACTGTTGACTGAACCAGAGGACCTCAATTAGAGTGACAAGAGAGATCTGGCTCGGTTCCTTATGACTCGTCTCCAAAAACAATCTAGCTCAGGCAGGGAGAGGCACACAAATAAGCAGAAACATGCAAAGATTTTTGGGGTCTAGCCTTGAAATGCACCTAATTTCTCTTAGAATATCCTATATATTTTTTATTTAATAAATCTTTCAACCCTATACTTCATTTTACTGGCTAAAACAAGTCACATGGATGAACCCAGAGTTAGACTTAAGGGAAATCACCCTGCTTACCATGGGAGGTCATGAAAAGTTACCCAGTAAAAGGCAAAGATATAGAGATAGTAATGAAACCAATCTACCACGTGGACTGTTCTGCAAACTTGTCTTTTTTTTTTTCTTTTTTGGGTAAGGATCATCACATTCATGGGGATCCTCCTCATCTCTTCACTTGCATTACTAGCAGTAGATGTGGGCTTTATTTAGAGGATCACAGATATTGCCTACAGGCACATGGAGAGCATGTGGAGAAGCCAAGTAGAAACACTTCCTTATTAAAGCAACTTCCATTCTCACAGCAGACTTGTAATATATAGGAGTCCAATTCCTGCTTTGGCAATATGGACCTATTTCTTCACCTTTCCGCCCCTTTATGGTTCCAAAGAGTCAAAACTGTAAATGTTAATTCTGAGAATATCAGGGTATTATAATGCCAAAATCATGAGCAGAAACATGAGTGAGAAACATGAACTGGGAGAAAGAAAGAAGTACAGAGCCAAAAATGGAGGTTATGGGGTTATGGGGGTTGGAGAGCTGGGAGACAAGACCCAAGGAATAGCAGGAAGAAGTAGCTCAGGTTGTGATTTCTTAGTCTGTGTAGTCATCTGCCACTCCATGTTCTAAATCCCTTAGTTCACTAGAAGGACTGAGGGACTCTTGGTCAATACCAGTTTTGGAGATAGCAATCCAATTCCTTAGTCTGTCTCTTGATAAGTTTAGACACATGTTAATATAGGTGGGGTAGTTATTCTCGATAGAGGAAACTTGGGTTAGAAAATCTTAAGTGAAAATTAATTATGCATAAATATTAATCTCTATTTTTCTCAGTTATATTAATTTTATAGCCCAAGTTTCTAGGCATTAGAGAGAATGAATATAAACATTGTATTTGACTCACCAGATATTCTCTTGCATTTCTGAGTTACAACTCCCCCAGAGAGAACCCACATTAGTGCACAATATTCAGAATTTGGTTTCTGCATTTGTTAAATGCAGTAGCTTCAAAATTTTTTTTAATGATATATGAGTATTTGTTTTGTGAAAATAATAAGATCTGAAGATTGAAGGAAGAGAGGGCAGCTATTAGCATGATTTAATTTTATTGCTTTTGATATTCATTGACTTGAGGGTGAATTGTTATGTTTCTCTGAAAAAAATATAGTATATGATGAGCAAGGGCTGATGATGTATTTTCTTGACAAGTACTTTTAAGAAGACTATTTCAAAATGCAAAATGCCAAGCAAAATTCTGAGAAGCACAATCTGCATATTTCTTAAGTTCATCGAGAGCCACTGTGCCCTTTTTTGGTTTCCTCTGTGCTCCTTAGGAATTCTTTCTTTATCTATCGAGGAATTCTTTTTTTATGCTTTGAATTAAAATGCTTAGTGGGGAAACCACTTTATATATCTGTTTTAAATCCTTCCTTGGCTCATTAAAATGCATATTTAAGGGTTATATTCTGTGCAGCTTAGATTTATGACCCTGAACACTTAAAGTCAATAGTGTATCAAGGCTGGTACATTTGATTGAGCAGAGAGAATATTTAGAGCAGAGAATTGAAATTTGTAAGCTTTGGTAATAAAGGATAAATATCTATATTCATTTAAAAACTAGTATTAGAAAACAATGCTTTGTATTTTTTCATCTAGGTTGATTTTCAGAATCACTCTGTGTGATACAGGTAACTCAGGTTTTCATACCCCCCGTTAATGTTGACAAAATAAAGTTGGAGAGGTTACCTGGTCTGGCTAGTGTTGTTCTGCTGGTGTACTGCAGAACCAGGATGGGGACCCGGGTTCTCTGTATCCAAATCATGACTTTTGAAATACAACATTATGGTGTTCAAGACAGAAAGGATTAGTTAGAGCTAGGCTTGGGGATATTTCCAAGGGCTGCTCAGGGTTTTAAATGAGAAGGCCAAGAAGCCTTTGCAGAACAGTTTGGTAAGGTCAACTGTTGTGGTTTGGAGCTGGAATGTCCCCTAAAGGCTCATTTGTTGAAGGCTTGGGCTCCAGTGCAGCAGCGTTCAGAAGCGGGGTTTTGGGAAAATGGTTGGATTATGAGGGCACTAACTTCATCAATGCATGAGTTCAAAGCTATTAGGAGGTGGGCCCAGGTTGGAGGAAATAGGTCACTGGGGGTATGCCTTTGAAGGGAATTTCTTATCACTGACCCCTCCTCCCACTCTTCTTGAGTAAGGGCTTTGCTCTGCCATACCCTTCTGCTATGATGTCTGCCTCACCCAGGTCCAGAAACTATGGAGATAGCCTACCATTGACTAAACCTCTAAAAACACAACTCAAAATAACTGTTTCCTCCTGTAAGTTGTTTTTATTAGGCATCCTGTCATAGTAACAGCAAGTTGGCTATCACAACTCTAAGAACTATGGAATGAAGTATCATCGTTCTCCATTTTAAATCGCTACAAGAGAGCACTTCGACTGGGTAATTGATAAAGAAAAGAGGTTTATTTTGGCTCATGGTTCTCAAAAGTCTAAGAATGTAGTGCCACTATCTGCTCAGCTTTTGGCAGGTGCGTTGTATTGTTTCAACTCATGTCAGAGGATGGAAGGCAAGTGAATAGGTGTGAAAAAGAGGAAACTGGGGGGCTGGGTTTGTGGCTCCATGGTAGAGCACTTGCCTAGCATGTGTGAGGCCCTGGGTTCAATTTTCAGCACCGTGTATAAATAAATAAAGGTCTCTCAACAACTAAAAAAATATTAAAAGAATAAAAAGTTAAAGAAAAAAGGGGGTTCAACTCCCATAATATTGAACACATTTTCACACAAAAAAGCATTAATCCATACATGAGGGCAGATCCTTTATGACTTCAAATTCCTCTTAAGGCTTCATCTTCCCTGATCTTTGGCAATGAGACTTTCTATTCCCTTATCAAGAAGCTGAGCCCAATTCTCTTTCCCTTGAATCTGGGTAGATTTTTTCCTGATTCAACCAACTGAGTATGTGAGGGATGGTGTGTGACCCAAGGCTCATCATACAAGGGAGGTAGCTTCTGCACTGCTACTGGAACTCACTTATTCAGGCCAATTTCTATAAAAATTAAATTGATACTATCAAGGATGATCTAAACATTTACGTATCTTTTATCTCTCTATCCTCTCTCTCAGTAGGAAAGAAAATGTTTTCATAGCAATTACTTTTAATTTACTACCTGTTTTATTTATGGAGTCAAATTACAAATACATGAATTTTTTATAGAAGGATCAGAATGAAAATTGAAGTTAAAAATAAGTGTATTCATTTTTTAAGAACACAAAGAAAGGCCAGTATTTAAAAAATGTTTCTCAGAAGTTTCTTGTTTTTGAGAAGTTTCTTTGGCTTCTCCTGATCATTTTCTATTTGTATGTTCCTCTTCCTCCTCCTCCTTCTTTTTCCTCTGTTAAATATTTTTGTTTTCCATGATTACTTTTAAGGTCCTCTTTCCTTTACCTGCCTGTATTCTCTTCTTTTCCCCTTTTCCGCACCCTCCATGGGTGATCTTACTCCTGTTCTCCGGGTTTTAATTCTATTTTTTGTGGACAGTCATTAGTTCTGCAAATATTTACTGAATGCTTTCTGTGAGCCAGGCATTCTTCTAAGAGTGTAGGATACAGTTATAGCTCAAATTTAGTGGTTTTATGCTTGGGGAATTTTATTTTCAACTGGAAGTAATCACTACTGAAATTCAAACATTATTGTATAAATTTACATTCACTTGAAATATGTGTTCTAAAGATGATGAGTGTTTAGGAAAGAGTGAGTAACGGGTTATGGGCTTGAGCCAGCAAAGAATTCTTACCTCTCTTAACTTGGAAAGAGTACTTGTTTATCTTTGTTATTAAGGTAGCACCATTGGTGAGAAAATAATTTTACCCTTTGACACATGCTACACTGCGTGGGATGAAATTGGGAAGTCTTCTACAATGACAGCTATAAATGGCAGAAAACCCGCTCCGGCAGATGCCAAGTGGAAAGCAACAGGAAGTATCCTCTTACTCCTTCTGGTCTACTTGGCCCTCACACTACTGATTGAACCAGATCATTGTGAGCAAGTTTCCCGGGCATTGGATTATCTTAACTTTTTCTTGGACTAGAGTTATTTGGTAATGTTAATAGAGACTTTCCAGTGCAACAACTAAGAAAACTATCATAAAATCATGCGTGCAGTTGAAAGAAGACCTCTTTGGTGTTGTTTATATTGGGCAGATTATGTCTTATTTGGGTTATATACAAGGACATTCTTGGCACCCAGAAAATTCCACTTCTAAAGTAATTTGTAAAATTATTTGCTTTGGAAAGATGCAGAAAAACACATTTTCAGTGGCCATGTAGTTTTTATTTCTAATCCACTGAAGAGCTTAAATATCAATATATAAAGCCATACCCCACCAATACTGATATTTATTTATTTATTTAAACTATAAATTTTCTTTTTGGAAAAATTCATCTAAGCTGAAATAAATAGCCAACATCTTTTTATAACTGCTTGTGGGCGTTCAGAGTATTTTTAAACATTTTTAAATTTTATGATCATGCTGTTAAGATCCTTTTTTCTTTTGAATTTAAGATACCCAAAAGCTTTGCTCTGACACTGCCCTCTAGGAAAGCAGCTGTGGTGGTGTTACACAACAAGAGTGCTTCAGTTTATAAAGCTTAGCATTTGTTTTCTCAGTCATTACTCACTCTCTTCATCTGTGTTACTCATCTCTTGAGGTGCCCTCTGGTATTAAAACTTACAGGCTAATTACTGAATCAGACCTAACTAACCACAGAGATGGGTTTTGTTATTTACGTTAGTTATTGCTAGTTTGACTTCCCTTTTTTTTCCTGCTTGGTCAAGAAGTTGTCAGCTAAACTAAAGAGAAGTGCAAGTGCATCCTCGATAGGGGGATGGGATAGAACAAGGTGAAATTAACTGTGTAATGGAGTGTGTCTTTGTTTAATGACAATATCAAAATCCATAAAATTTCTCATGAATGTGGTAACTGCTGAATGTAGTAGGGCATCAGGATTCATGCTAAGAGTCTCTTAATTTTCATATTTAAATCTCAACAAAATTCAGAAGTAATCATTATCCTTAACTCATATGTGAGAAAACTTAAGTTCAAAGACATGAATCAATTTGTGCCAAATCACACAACTAGTAAATGGCAGGGCCATGATTTGAATTCAAATTTGAGCCCCAGAGTTTTGCTTTTTTTCCAGTATTCGGTACACATCATATTCTATTTGGTATCCACTGACTATTTTGTTTAACAGCGTCTCAAGAGTGGGCCAAGATAACATCAGGATTGCTTCAGATGTGACCTTTGACCTTCATGAGTGAAAAGAACCAAAGAAAATACTTTTATAGTAAAGGTCTTCATATATCAGCCCAATAAACCATCTTGATGCTCAGATTAAAGATCATAGGCCACAAAATAAAATAATCCCCTCAAAACCTGAGCTTCTTATTCTGTTACAGTCATAGAAACCAGAATAATTATGTGACTTTTCAGTGTATTGAGATGAAAGTATAAGATGAATGATTGCAAAGATGTTGTACTTTGATGGCTCAATTCTCCCCTGGCCTTTTGCTAACTGGATTTTTCCAGGCCAGTCTTAGATAGAAACTCCCTTCCTGGTACTTTAGAAATGCAAAGATTTTGTTGTTGTTGATCAGTGCTTAAAAAAGAAAAGAAAAGAATGAAACTTAATTTAAAGATTAATTTCAATATGGTTGAATTTTAATCTCACATTTCTTAGCTGAGGCACATTTTTTTTTCTTTTGGATCAGAAAGCACTCCTGGCTGCTATTGAGAGTATGAGATACCGTCCTGAGACAGACGTCTGTTTCCTCTGCCAGGCTGGTGTGGAAGCCGACCCATGTCTCCTCCTCCATCTGAATAGCGGGAAGCAGCAAGAGGTATCAAGTATTCCACCCAAAACATTTTTTCTCACCCTAGTGCTCTTGCCACATCCAACATCTTTAAAAATAGCAGCAAGATGGCTTTGAAAGTAGGTGACTTTAGCCTGAGATGGGTCCCTAAGGACCCTAAACTTGTGACTTGTGCCCATTCTGAGAGCTGGACAAACTTAGAACTAGGTTAGATTTGGATTTCAAATCTTATCTCTCTAATAGTTTATCAGCGACTTTGCCTTTGGATAGTTATGGGATAGGAAGTAACATGTGGCCTTTCTTGTGATCTTGGAATTTCAATTCAGGCTAATAAACTGAAGATAATGAGTGCTACTGTGCAAGGAGAGTCACTAGCCATTTCTTTGTAGACTTGATCAGGAAGTGGTCAAATTAGCCTTTTGACTCTTTTCCTGAATTGCCCAGCTCCATTCTACACAGAGAAAGTTAGTTGAGATAGTAGAGAGGACAAGGGTTCTATGAAGAGTATGAGCAGGATTAGAATATGCCCAGGCATTGCTCCTGCACTTCCTTTTTCGCCCCAATTCCTGGAAAACTATTGTTACAGACAGGAGCCATCTGATGTAAAGGAAAACCAGCATTTCACAATCTTGCTGTTTGCTTGATGACCCAGAGCAGAACTAAGCAAACTTTTTCCGTGAAGAGCCAAATAGTAAATATTTTAGGTATTGCAGGCCACAGGATCTGTGTTGCAACTGCTCAGTTCTGCTGTGGCAGAATGAAAGGAGTCACAGTACGTAACTGTAGCTGTATGCCAGTAAAATTTTTTCTTAAAAGCACACTTTGCAGATTTGACCTGTCATAGTTTATTGACCCCCGACTAACGTTTTGCCCTTTAGTTGTTTGGGTGAACTCACAAGTGAATTCCTGGAATAATGTCTGATGGGCATATGGGAAAATAAATACTAGAGTCTTCATGATGACCTTGTCAGGAAAAACTGTGAAAGACTTCAAAGTGGACAAAAAGATAACTGGGTCTTTTCTAATGGAAAGGTAGACATTGTCCATAATGGTCTCCAGGTTTTATAATTCTCTAGGATCTGCACTTTCTATTTTTTATGAGTTAATTTACAACTCTGTCAATTGAGAAAACTGATAGTAATGCAAATTATTTCTATCCACAGAGATGCAAGTGAATTTTGTCTGATGGAAATGCAATCGATTCCTCCCTTTTTTTCTTCCAAATGAACCAGTTTTATATCTATTAAGCAAATGTCTTTTCATTTCGCTATTTCCAAGGACGGAAATATGTGTCTGTTCTTTGTATTCTCCTTTGAACTGGGACTAACATCGTAATGGTTCCCTCATTAATCCATGAATTTAAGATAACCTTGATGCATGATGTAAGTTCATCTTATCTTTGCTTGAGAAACATGAATCTTACATATTTTTAAAAGAAATTATCTTCTTTTTTTTTGGTCATGCTGAGGATGGAACCTGGGCCTTGGGCATGCAAGGCAAGCACTTAGCAATTATCCTCTAACAGCTAGGAAAGGAACAAGGGCAGTAGAAAAAGTGTGCCAGGTGCTTCCTGCATATCATGTTAAAATTGCCTGGCCACCTCCCTGTTACTACAGTTCCTGCAGCTGTCACCTACTGATACAATGAGAAGACAGGACCTGGCCTTAGGCCCACATGGCATAGCTTTGTCTTCCTGGTCTGGAGTTTCTCTGATAGAATGACAATGGATTAATTTATTCTTGATTTGGAATTGAGGGGAGTGAAAACCAGAGGGGCCTCATTTTGCCAACCAGGGATGGGAGGTAACAGACAAATGCTTTTATCTTTTTTCTTCAGATCCCTCCTCCACCTATCCACTCCAGTTCTGAGACTGTTTATAAAGGTTCATAGTCCTAACAGGATAACCACTCTGTCCCTCATTGGGGCCAGCTTCCTAAAGCATACCTGATTGTATCCTGCTGTTTCTCTCTCCCTTGCCTGGGATCATGACCCAAAGATCCTGATCTGCATGCCAGCCTCTGTCTCAGACCATACTTTAAGGGTACATTGGCAACATCGGGGAGAGACCTGAACTTCAATTGTTTGCTGGAAAAAAAAACATTTATAGTGCTTCCTGAAGGCCAAGTTCACTGAAGCAGGACAGATTGGAGTAGGTTCTGTTGGAACTACCTGGAAGGATGTTTGCTGGAATCATAGGATCCTAACAGGAAGAGATTCCATGGAGGATGGGGGTGGGAGGAGATGCACTGAGGTGAAGTAAAAGACATCAACCTGAAATTGCATCTACCTACTGTTCTTAACCTTGGAGGAAACAAAATCATCAGAATGCGTAAGTGGGTACTTGGATTAAGCAGAGTTCAAAAAGAGACCACGCCAACTCACCTCTTTACTCATGGTCTGTGAACTTGAGGGTTCAAATCAGGGAGGATACAAATTAGGGGGAGAATAGGGAGTTCTTAATTGATTGAGAGATTGGGACATTGAAGTTTGGATTTCTTTTCACTTTTTGTTGTGGTGGGGGTGGTCCTTGAGGTTAACCCAGCTCTACCACTGAGTTACATCCCCAGCTCTTTTCACTTTTAGACAAGGTCTTGCTAAGTTGCTTGCTAAGTTGTCCTCAAACTTGCCATCTTCTTGCCCTCAGCCTCCCAAGTAGGGGAATAGAGTGGATTGGATTTAACAAGTGAAAATGATACTCTTTTAATGCCTAAGAAAGACTGGAAAACTAAAGAATCTTCCTCAGGTATTGTCAAGAGGCAGGGAGGGAAAAACAGATGTTATAGAAGGGGGTCTTTCCTGAGTTTGTCCTTACCAACAAGCTAGTTACGGCTATTAGACTTCTCTGGTTTTATTTTTCTTATCTTTAAAATGGGGCTATTAAACGTGTCTATTTGTAAGGATTAAATGAAATGCTTGGTGTGGTGTATGTTGCCTTATTTATCAAGAGAGGGAATGAAGGCGCACACCTGCCCCTGCCATGGCTATTTTTAACTTGGTGCTCAGGACTCCATTGCAGTTATTTTTACTCCTCGAGTGGTCTCAACTCTAACCATCATCATGTATTGCTACCTCCCAGTCCTTCCTGTCACTTTTGCTTTCAATCCTGTGCTAATCATCTGAGTGTCTTCCTCAACTGTGGCCAGGATGACATTGCTCCAGTTTTTTATCCCTCAGGGTAGCCCCGCACTTTTCTCCTCAGCTTTTCAGATGGTTCCTCTGTGTTACTTCCCCTCTGTTACCTGAAAACGTTAAGGGGCATCTCGCATCTCTGGCAAGCTTAACCACAGTATTAGTAAGCAGCAAGGGGCTGAGGTATGTATATATACATATATATATATATATATATATATATATATATATATATATTTTTTTTTTTTTTTTTTTTTAATTTTTTTTTCCTTTTCAAATGTTTTATCCTGAACAGTTTAATCCTGGGAGCATATATACAAATTTCTGCTTTAGTTTGTAAGATGTTATTTGTCATTCAATCAAAATAAAGATGTCATTTTAAAAATGAATTTACAGAATTGCTGGGAATTTTTTTAAGTGAAGCAGGAGATATTTCCCTCTTTGATTTGGGCTTCATTCTTTTTTTTTTTTTAAGAGAGAGAGAGAGAGAGAGAGAATTTTTTAATATTTATTTTTTAGTTTTCAGCGGACACAACATCTTTGTTGGTATGTGGTGCTGAGGATCGAACCCAGGCAGCATGCATGCCAGGCAAGCGCGCTACCACTTGAGCCACATCCCCAGCCCCAATTCTTGTTATTTTATAGAAATATATATGTGCAAAAAATTTCATCTGTGAACTATGTCCAAATAAGATTAAGAATGTTTACCAAAAAATTAGTTATCAACAGGAGAATGCCTCTCCTCCTTCCCTATTGTTTCCTCCACTCAAATTTACTTTGTAAAAATTTTCCCAAGAAAGAATAATCATATTTAGGGGGATCATAAAATAAAATTTCTTCTGTGATATTGGTGATTATACCAATTGTCCATAAAAGATTAACAAGGGAACTAGGAGCATTCCAACTTTAATTCCATGAATGTGCAGAGGCTCATGAACACCAGCATTAGCACATACCTGAGGCTTGCTACAAATACCTGTCTCCTTTGATGCAGGGAAGGCAGTCCAGGAAATGACATGTATTTTGGGTGACAATGAGGAAGCATAGTTGGTGGCAAATGTCAAGCCACTTAGAGACTTGGAACTTCACAAAATGTCCAAGGCCCACAAATTTGGCACAGATTCATTTTGGTTATTTTAGCTTTCCTTTTCCTATTTCCAATCCCAGCTCCACTGTCATCTACCTGAGCTACTTGCAGTGCCTTGCTGTCCCATGGGTCCTAATCCCTTAATGTGGATTGTGTGTAGTCACACAGAAGTATATTTTTTATTGGAAATAGCTAATGATTTGAATATATTCTAACATAATTGTTATAAAGGTAATTAACACTTTAACAAAATTTTTCATATGCCTTTTTCTTTTTTCTTTATATTATTTTAAATTATACATACTTTCTAGCTGGCAGTGATGGTGCACGCTTGTAATCCCAGCTACTTGGAAGGTTGAGGCAGAAGGATTGCAAGTTCGAGGCCAGCCTGAGAAATTTAGTGAGGCACTGTCATAAAATAAAAAATAAAAATAAAAAAGGGGAAAGAGCAGAGCCAGAGGACTTGGGAGAGAGGAGAAGAGGGAAAGGGGAAGTCCTGGGTAATGAGATTGATCAAATTATGTCATGTGCATGTATGAATATGGCATAATGAATCCCACTATTATGTATAACTATAATGCTGTGCCAATAAGAAACAATATATAGTTTCACTCCTCCCCCAAATGAAAAGGGTTGGAGTGTAGCTCAGTGGTAGAGCACCACTGGACTCATTCCCCAGTTCCTGCCCCACTACATATACAAAAATAAAGGAAAGAAAATACATCCTTTCTATAACACTAAATTGATAAAGAAGGGAATCCAGTAGAAATTGAACTTCCCCCTTTAATTTCTCTCCTCCTCGATAATCACACATTCCTTCTTGGAAGTAATTTCTTCTAAGAGTTTGTGTCAGTGGCCATACTGCCTTTTTTGGCTATTGCTTCTGATCTTCCCTTTTCAATTAATTTAACGTTTATTAGCATGCCTCCTGGAAAACCCATGAACAAGTTTAGGAAGATACCTCCGAATGCACATATGTATGCGAATATTAAAGCGGGGTTGGTGGAGGGTAAAGAGCTGTGCCCTACGTGAATTCTGGCTCCTTTTGAGAGCTTTCAATTAATTATAACAGGCCAATATTTCCCCAGTTACCATGGCTAACTCAAAGCTGACTGTCATACAAATTGGTTTTACAGATCATAACATTGGGTATCAGACTTTCAGAAAGATCATTTTAAAGAGTTACCTTGTGTTCTGTGCTAGGGGAAAGATCCAATTGGGAGAATAAGAATGAGATGAAGAATCTAAAGTGACACCCAAATGAAAGCCTGTGTGCTGTGAGAAGCATTCAAATAATTTTTTAATGAACTGATTTCTTTGACTTATTTTAAGATCTATATGTAGGGGAAATAAAAGCATGACAGGAATAGAATAGATGGGGAAAAAATTAAACAAGATTCTTTCCCATTATTTATGACTGACAAGGAAAAGATAATAGCCAAAAAGCAAATGGAGTTTGTTAGCAGAGGGAGATAATGATGATGGGACTTTTACAAATATATCAGGGAAGTAAAAGATGAAAGTTTTTTAAAAGTTCAGTAATCCATAGAGATGGGCCTAACATGAATGTCTCTAGAATGTCTGCAATACTAATGTTTGAATTATGTCATTACCCAGAGAAAGAAAGAAGGGAAGTTTAAATCACTAATGAGTAATGAAGAACATTGCAAGCGTGGCTCCTGAAATATAAGCAACTGGAAAATTTGAACTTAGATATATCAGCACATCTAGTTGACATGTCTCCTCTTGGGTAATATAAAAAGCAGCTAATGTGTTTACAGTTGGGCTGATATAACATGATCTAAATCTCTAAATGCATAGAACCCTGGAGCTGCCAGTTTTCAAAGAAGAAAAGCAGGGAAACTGGGGTAACACATATTTGAACATGTGTGCTTTATGATTTCCATCTTCAGGTTGACCCTGTTGGCCAGTAGTTGAAAAGGGTTTTGCAAGATCTTGTCTCTAATATGAATTTAAACTAAGAAAATGTAGGCTCACTGTGCATCTCATTTCATTTTCACCTTTACTTGGTGAAGAAAGGGAAAAAAAGGAAAAAATAAAAGGAAAAGTGAAAAGAAAAAAGAAGAACTGGTTCATTAGTAAACTCAGGGAAATATGGTAGATTGTGTAGTTTCCAAAGCATGTCTCCACAGAAAGTTCTGTGGAGATGGAGGAGAAAAATAGTAGAGCTTCTATTTACCAATCTTTTAATTCCAGTAATACATTACCTAAACTAAAAAATAAATTGTTTGCTATTATTTAATTTATTGGTTAACCCTAGTATCTTTTATTTCAGAGTGTTCCACAAAAGAGTCAATACTGGGGCTGGGGGTGTAGCTCAGAGGTAGAGCACCTGCCAAATGTGAGTCAGTCCCTGGATTCCATCCCCAAACAAGACACATACACACACACACACACACACACAATAAATAAATAAATAAATAGAGAAAGAAAGAAAAAATGAAAATAAAAAAGCTTTGTTGATAGAAGGTTGACCATTTGTTTACTTTCAACACTCTGACACTTTTTACAGCCAACTTTTTAAGTGGTTTTACAGGACGATATTATGTGTTTACATCTAAACTTTTAGATAGCAAGTGAACTAAAAGATTCTTGCAAAGATTCCACTGAAAAATATGATTAAAGTGATGATGTAAGAACAGGCAAACATCAAGGAAATGGAGGAGCTGACATTTTACCCATCCCTAATATAAGTTCATGAACAGCCACTAAAGAGATAAAAAGATTATTTAATTCTTGGACATTGTTTTAGCTACTTTTTTTTGTCCCTTGGACCAAAACACCTTATAAGAACAACTTAGAGGAGGAGAAGTTTATTTAGAGCTCATGGTTTCAGAGGTCTTAGTCCACAGATGGTTGTCTCCATTGCCCTGGATCCAAAGATGGGGCTGCAGATCTCGCTCGGTGCATGGGCCCAAAAGAGAAAAGCAGCTCAGGTCATGGTGGGGTCAGGAAGGAGAGAGAGAAAGTGGGGACAAGGGATCTGATGACCCTTTCAGGGTGTGTCCTTAGTGACCATCTCCTCTAGTCGTACCCTACCTGCCTATAGTTATCAGTCAGTCCTTTAAAACGAGGATGAACTGATTAGATTACAGCTCTTATAATTCAATCATTCTACCTACAAATATCCCTGCATTTATACAGAAGATTTTGAGGGGCTTCTTATCTCTAAACCATAATATACGTAAAGTATAAAAATTATGAAGAAGGCTTTTGAACTTGCAAACTTACAACAAAAACAAAGGTATTAGCTCTTGATGTATGAAGTCATCATGATTCACAGAATGTATGTAAGGAATTTTCTTTCACTTTGTATCGTCTTTTAAATCTTACAAATTTACTATGTGCATAACATATATAAATAAGTATATTTTGGGAATGCTTATTAGAAATTTATTGATGGCATACAGTACTAAAATTGCTTGAACATGTGAGAATGTACATTTAAAAAGAGCTGCTGTAGTGATTCTCCCAGGAGTGCTTTGTAAAGTTTAGGTGGGTTTATTACCTCGTATGTCATATTTAGGTGTAAGTTTCATGACATACATTTTGTAATTTCTAAGCTCCTTTGGCTTTTATGGATTCTTCCATAAGTTGGTCATGCATTTTCCCAATTTTTCCATAGTGTGGAAGCAAATGAAGACCAACTAAAAGCACAGCTTGCTATAGTGAGAGTCAGCCACTTGCCATTTGCACTTAAATTTTGGCAAAGAATCAAAGGCACTTGGGGGAGTGGGAAAGCTTAATAAGGGTAAGAAGGTCTGCCTTGATTGGGGACTGCCGGCATGGGGAAGCTGTAGGCATGTTAATTACAAGTAGGACATTCTATGTGATTGGTTAGGGTGCATCATTGACTTTTTCTGGTTAGCCCTAAGTTGGGGGCAAAAAAAAAGTGTCAGTTGTTAACAAAGTCCTGGCCATTCGGGGCTGATTGCCATAGAAGTTATTGATCAGCTTTCTGGTTTGTTTCTAGAAATAGTGGCCTGATTTCCACAAGTCTTAATGACTGGCTTCCCAAGCTTCTTATTATAAATGTTGGTTTCCTAAGCAGGTTGCTGCAGGTTGTGGATCAAAGTTCTGTTTTTATGTATGGTCTGTCCATTGCCCGTTTGTGTACTGTTGACCTTTCATATCCATGAGTTCCACATCTGAGGATACAATGAACTACAAATTAAAAACATCTGAAAAAATTATGACTGTACTTAACATGTATGGATGTCCCCTCTTTACCATTATTTCTTAAATAATACATTGTAATGCCAACTTACATGACATTTACATTGTATTAGGGATTATAAGTCATCTAGAGATGATCTGAAGTATACAGGATGATGTGTTTAGGTTATGAAGGTTATAAGCAAGTAATATGCCATTTTATATAAGAGACCTGAGCATCCACAGATTTTGCTCTCTGTAGGGTCCTGGAACCAATCTCCTGTCAATAATGAGGGACAATTGTATTTAGTCTTTCAATATCTATTTAATTGTATAATGTTCCCTCTACTACTCCACATAAAAATGACTTCTGGGATATTGCACTAATACTTTCTGTTTTGACATTTTTGTTAAAGATTACACAAAATGACTTAAAATAATTGGAAAGCCATCCCTTTTCATCTCCTGAAGTTTTCAGAATGAAGGAATAGAGCTGACATCACGGCCAAACTGATGGGAGCATGTTAATTCCCAATTTTTTCTTGGCTTCCAGGGAAGTGGGTCTATAGCATGTCATAAAAGAGAGGCAGTGGTCCAGGGGTGCTGGGTGTTTTCTAACACTGGGCCTAGGTAGAGCAAGGTACCAAGCTTCAACTGTAAAGACATTCATTCCAAGAGACCATGTTCCTCTCATTTTCTTAGAATAAATGTATGACATTGAGATGAAAATCACATTCCTTATTAGGAAAGAAAACAACATTTTTAAAGCACCCATTTTAAAGTCCACTCAAATCACTACCCACGCTGGTTCCTTAAAAAGTACTTATTAAATTTAAAGTATATATATATATATATATATATATATATATATATATATATATATATCTCAAAAGTTTTGAGTAATACTTGCTTATCCTAGGGAATTTGGAATAAACAGAGTTGTGAAAATAAGATAAAAAGGACCATCCAGAGTTATAAAACGCAAACATATTGAGTCTTTTCTGGGTGTATTTTCTTCCAATGCTCCCTGTCCAGGGAAAAGATTTAAAAATAACATGTAGATATAACAGAACCATATTGTCTGATCCAAATTAAATTTTTTCATTTGTCTTTTTGCTCATTATGTTATACAGAAAGTTCTGCTTAAAAAGAAGAAGAAAAAAAGTTCTGCAAAGCCTCCTCCCTGATTCTGTCCCATTCATTTTATGCTCATTTTCTGGTTTAAGTGAGGAAATAAGGGGAGAAGGTGGCAATTCACTTACTGGAAATTCACATTGGATTCTGTTGCTTTATTTCTATTCCCTAACTTTCATTAACTCGGGAGGAATTAAGGCAATATGGCACAATTGACCATTTAGCAGTATAAACCAGCCAAGTTGTATGATTGTCACTCAGTGAGGACATTGCTTCCAGGACTGCCCTTCCTTATCCTGCCACTGATACCATCCATGGATGCTCAAATTCCTTATATAAAATGGGATAGGATTTTCATAGAACCCATGCACATCCTCTCAGTTACTTAAATTATTTTTAAATAACTTGTAGTACCTAATACCATGTGAATGCTATGTAAATAGTTGTTATGCTGTATTGTTTAGGGAATAATGAAAAGAAAAAAATCTGTGCATGTTCAGTACATACTAAGTCCCCCCTGCCCTCAAATATTTGCAATCCAAATTGGTTGAGTCCATGGATGTGGAGCCCATGGATATGGAGGGCTGACTGTATACATATTTTATTAAGGCTTGCCTGGCCTATAACCTGTCTCAGCATTTCTTTAGTGGCAGTGACCATGAAATTGAGTAGCCTGAAATTTCACAAAAGAAAATAAAACGTATTGTGCTTTGATTCAGGAAAGGTGTGTCTAAAAATTCTTCTATCATGTGAGAAGACAAAACATTCTTATAAGTGAACATATTTTGCTCTTTAATTCAAACATGAAGTCATTGAACATAATGTGAAGTTTGACTTTGTTGGTACATGTAATTCATGTACTCCCCAACCTTTTATGTCCTTCAGGATTATATATAGCTACTCTGTGTTAGTCAGCTTTTCATCACTGTGACCAAAACACTCAACAAGAACAACTTAGAGGAGAAAAGATTATTTAAGGTTTACTATTTAAAAGGTCAGTCCATGGTTGGGTGACTCCATTGCTTTGGGCCTGAGGTGAGGTAGAACGTCATGACAAAGAGGCAGTGTGGAAGAAAGTTTCCTACTCATGGTGGCCAGGAAGCAGAGGGAGAGAGGGAGACAGGAAGAGAGGTCATGTTCAAGGAGCTATGGGCAATGACCTATTTCCTCCAGCTTGCCTATAGTTACCACCCAGTAGTCCATTTGTTAATCCATCAAGCGAATTAATCCACTGATGAGGTTACACCTCTCATCATTGTCTAAAAGACAACCTCTGAAACTTTGTGCATCAAGGATCATGCTTTCAAACCACGAGTCTTTCAAGTACATACTAAGTTCAGTATGTACTAGTAGGACATTTCTAGTTCCAAACCATAACAGGAGGGGTTATAAGAAGGAATTTAGAAATGTTGAATCTACTGTAGTTGCAATAGATTTGTCCATCAACCATGGACATAGACTTCGTAACACTCAGGCATTGGAGTCCTTATCCATGGATGTCCTTACCCATCTCTGAGGTTGTGCCCCTCCATAGTTGCCATGGAGAAAGGAATCTCTTTCTTCACAGGCCAGGAGCATCAATAACATGGTGATGTCATCAGCATCTCTCTGGAAGAGGGCAATTAGGTAGATGAGTCAGGACAGGACAAAGCGGGGTTGGTGGACCAAGTATAACACCCTAATCAAGTTACCTTGTTTAACACAAGAGACCTCACTATCAAAGCATTAGATGGGGAGAGAAGATGGGAGTAAGAGATTCTTAAAATTCCAAAATTGAATTTCACAGAAATTCTGATTTTCTTTTATTATGCATGGATTCAAAAGGAATTTCTGAGTTACCTTTACCACCCAAGAGACAATAAACTGCTGGACTCAATTCAATTTAATCATCAGTCTTTTTTAGGGGGGAGGGTACCAGGGATTGAACTCAGGGGCCCTCGACCACTGAGCCACATCCCCGGGCCTATTTTGTATTTTATTTAGAGACAGGATCTCACTGAGTTGCTGAGCACTTTGCTTTTGCTGAGGCTGGCTTTGAACTCTCAATTCTCCTGCCTTAGCCTCTGGAGCCGCTGGGATTACAGGTGTGTACCACCGCATCCAGCTTAATCATCAGTCTTAATATCAAAATGCAAAGGTCACCTAAAAGCAACAACTTGGAAACATGCAACAAATACCTGTGCTTTCCTTCTTCTTTGATGTTTGCCCGTTTTCTTTTTTGTTTTCCACAAGCCAAAACTGAACTCTTTATAGGAACCCCCACCTCCTGCCTTCAATGTGTTCCCTTCCCATTTCCAGTGTCCAGGTAACTCATCAATACAGAGATAACAATATCCGGAGCATTTTTTGTCCTTTGCCAATTTTACCGTCTATCTGCTCATTGGGTGTTAAAGTGTCTCCATCTTTACTGATTTGTATGAGGTCTGCAGAAAGCTGGAGGGGTGAGATGATGAAAAGGGAGAAGAGCTTTGGATTCTGAACTGTACTGTGAATTTCTTTAATTTTTGATAACCTTTCTTCTGGTCTTGAGAATTTTTCTTTTCTCTGTTAATATTTTTTTCCTTATTCAGTGTGAACTAATACTCTTGACTTTGATCATATGGTAAGAACAAAGCTAGCAATATGTAGAACAAAGCTCCACTACACTAATGGACCATGAAGGTATCCTGCCCCAATCACTGATCATTTTACTAAGCCAGAGAAGGGTCAAGAATGCTATTCTAACCTGGTAAGTTTGAAGAGAGATTCTTTGAGTATTGAGGAACTTTGTTGATTATAAGTATTTTATGTTAGAATATAACAATCTTATTTTCAAATTATATCATCATTTCATCCATGTTAAATAATTTGCTAAGTGTTCCAAACCATAGCTAGTACTTAGGTTATAGTTAATTAAATAATTGTAAATAAGACTGCTAAGAACATCTTGATGTGTAGTTTCCTGAAATTAAGATAAAATTGCATCCCAAGGGCTTGGGCTGTAGCTCAGTGGCAGAGTACTTGCCTCACATGTTTGAGGCACTGGGTTCCATCCATCCTCAGCATCACATAAAAATAAACAAAGTAAAGTCATATTGTCCATTTACAACTATAAAAAAAAAAAAGCATTCCAGGGGGTAAAAAAAAATTTCTTTAAAAAGAAGATCTACAAGCACAGAGTCTTTTTATCTTTTCACTTTTATTTACTTTTTAAAATCTATATTAAGTCTTTTTTTGGTATTATTATTAAAAATAATCCAACAAATATTTGCTTCATTAAAACATTGGTTAATAAATACTGTATTTATTCCCTTCACCTTGCCTTTCTATTTGTGTATTATGTTAGTCTTTAACAGAACATGCTGATAAAACTTAATTTCTTTTTATTTAATTAAAAGTGCATTCTTTTAATTGAAAATTAGTTAGCTAATATGGCTGTTTAATATTGAAATGCTTTGAATTTAAGAAATAAATTGAGTTACGTGATTTCTTTATTGAATACATTTTCTAAAATGCTAATAAACTAATAGGCATTGTGTTATATATTTTTCAAAAGATTACAACTATGGGTAATTTCAAGATATGAATCAGTTTATGTAATAGCAAATTAAAATTTTGTTTTGGAAATAAAAAGAATTACTATTTGATTACTTCAGAATTGCTTTATGTACATGCACACTTCTGGTAAAAGTACATAATTCTGCATAGTTCTTTTTAACAATTAGTTTAACTTTTGGGAAATCTGGTGAATAAATCAAGAGAGTAGGAAAGGAAATCATTCCTAGGTTTTAATTTGAAAGCTTAACAAATATTTAATGATCATCAATGTTGTGTGGTAATAGAAAGATATACAAGGGAAATTCATAAATTCAAATAATAATTTTATGTGAACATCAATTAAATGAAAAGTCAGATCATGCTAGTGTCACAAAGAATACTACATAATTATCAAACTTGTTTTAAAATATTTTATTTTAGTTGTAGATGGACACAGTATCTTTATTTATTTATTTATTTTCACGGGGTGCTGAGGATTGAACCCAGCGCCTTACACATGCGAGGCAAGCACTCCACCACTGGTTATACCCCAGCCTCCTTAATTACCAAACTTTTAATCCAATTTTGAGATATACTTTGATAAAGAGAGAGAACTTGGAGACATACCATCCTAGAGGTTATATCTGAGGAAAACACCCTGACTGCTTCGGATGTGGACTGGAGGAAGGCAATTTGTATGCCACTGAATTTTCCCCAGTGGGTGGCTATGTGTGGAACTCATGGAAGGAATGCATGGCCCAGAGCTTTCCTATATGGACAGTCAATGCAGTGTGTCCTGTCCAAGTCACCTCACATTCTACCAAACTCTAAGAGGTTCTAGAATGTTTTTCTTGTTTGGTGATTCTACAAGGAAATTCCACACATATATAAGAAGATTATCCCACAGGCAGAACACTGATCCTCAATATATGATCTGTGGTTTCTTAATGGTACCAGGGATGGAACTCAGGGCTGCTCTACCACAGAGCTACTAACCCCAGGACCTGTCCCCATCTTTCTTAAGACAGGGTCTTGTAAATTGTTCAGTTTGGCCTCAAACTTGTGATTCTCGGGCCTAAGCCTCCTGAGTACCTGGGATTATCGGCATGCGGCACCACATCAGGCTTGTGGTTTCTTTAAATCAGAGTTTGTAGCACATAAAGTCTTAGCGAATGATAATAACGATGGCAGGCCATCTTCATGGAGATATAGAAATCAGAGAAGTTATTGGAATCTAAGCAAGTATCATGAAATTGATTGGACAAGGATATACAACTAAATGACTAAGCTCATTTTTACTGAGCATGTTGATTTGAATGAATCCCCTGAGACCAAATTAGACATACTGGAGATATATTGGGGAAACTGTCTATGAAAGATAAAAAGGACAGGTGGAGAGATCCTTAAGTTCATGTTAATAGTTGATACCTATGAAAGAAGAACAAGAGGAAAAGAAGATTGGTTCAGAAGAGCCAGAAAAACAATCTCAACCAGGCATAGATCCAAATCAAGGCAGAAGTGGACAGTACTGACTCCAACCACAAGGAATGAGGACATCTCTAAGAGTATCGAAAGGAAATTCCATGTGAAAGGATGCTTGAACTTGAGCAGCAAATATAAAATACTAGGTTTTAGAGATAGTTGACTGGGATTTCAATTTCTGGCAAATTAGATGACATAGAAATAACAACAAAATTTTGGGTGATTAAACAGCTGGAACTGCTGGACAAAAAAAAAAAAAACACAAAACACATTTCTAAATGAAAAGTTGAACACCTAGGAAAGTTAAAGAAATTCTAGGAACCAAAGAGGAAGAGAAAACTGAGAACACAGAATTGAGTGTGGTCAATTAATTTTGTCTGCTTTGGGATGGATGTGGGGCTCTGGGTTTGGAACTATGGGCCTGTATTTTAATGACCTCTCAGAGGAAAATAGGAGCTGAATGTAGACTATGGAAGAAGAGGAATTGAAAAAGGAAACTGACTTCACCCCAAATTTCCACATCTAGGAGCCTAACGGGAAGTACCCAAATGAGAGCCATCTTAAGGGAATAGACAGACATAAAGAAAGGAACACCAAATCACCAAACCACCATCAGGCCAGGGAAAGGCAAGAAAATTCATATCTGTCTTTTAAACTTGGATTCTGGGAGGGAGAAAAAGTGAGGTTTCATAATTGGGAGTATCTCTTCACATAGGTTTATTACACTACTTAAATGGTTAGTAACCTGCCAGCAAGAATTTCAGTTAAAAATTGGTCTGTGTGGTAATATCTGTTGGTGGCCTAACAAAAGTAAGCATAAAATGTTTATAGAGGGAACATAAAATCAACCCATCTCCTCAATTATTCTACTTAAAAATTCCAGCTGAACATGAATGTATACTCCAAAACTGTAAATCATACAAGGAAAGAACTCACCCAAACCAAGAATTAGCAGATTCAACAAACACCTGAATTAGAAACCTTCAAGAATTTGAGGGAATAAAATTAACAAAGTGGTGCTTTAAGATAAGTAACTTTAAAATGATTATAACTAACAATCCACACCACTATACTTCATAGTGAAGTAGGTAAAAAACAGAAAGACATCAACTTCAAAGGAACAATCTTAAAAGCAGCCAGAAAGAATATCATCTAGAGGGGCATGACACTTGGTCAGTAAACTTCTTTAAAGAACCAGGAAAAGACAGTCCAAAAAAGCATCACATACATAAGGAACAAAATCAGAAATGAACACAAACAAGACAATAAATAAATGAAAATGGTCCAAACCTGAAAGTTAAAATTTGTCAATGACTTTTCTGATTACATGAAAAATACCAAATTGGGTGTGTATTGTTTATAGATGACATTTAAAACATAAAGATTTGGGAAGTCTGAGTAGAAAGAAACATTAAAAGACAACAGAATATTAGCTCAAAGTCAGCCAGCATACCTATATTCAATCCAGACAAAATAGATTTCATCTTTAGGGATAAAGGGATCTCTATTAACTTCTCATTTCGCCAGAATTTATTTATTTTTTAAATTTTGTGATGCTGGAAAAATTATTTTTAAAAATAGCTTCTTTAAGATCACGTGGCCAATTTATTTTAATTTTTTTATTACTTAATATATTGGCAAATTATAGTTGTACATATTTATGAGGTACAAAGTGGCAGTAGGGCTGGACATGATGGTACACATCTGTAATCCCAATCACTTGGGAGGCTGAGGCAGGAGGTTTGCAAGCTTGAGGCCAGCAGCAACTTAGTGAGAATTTGTCTCAAACAATAAAAGGGTAGGGATGTTGCTCAGTGGTAGAACTCTGTAGGTTCAATCCAAAGTACTGCAAAAATAAATAAATAAATAAACAAACAAACAAATAAATAAGTAAAAAGAAAGAAAGAAAAAAGTGAAAGTGGCATTGTGATTTTCAAATACAATATGGAATCATTAAAGCTAATTCATATGTCCATCACCTCAAATATTTAATTTTTTATGAGAACATTAGAAAATTTATTCTTTTTTTAAACAAATTTTTGTTTTTCTATTTCTGAATTGTCAGGATTTCAAAATTGTATGAATAGCACCTGCTCTTGATATTTAGGAAAAGCAGATTTAAAAAAAAGATGTATGATTAGTTTTTAGCCTATGAACAAACATATTTCACGATAGATAAATGTTTCTCTGCATTCTTCTCCTCACCAGATTTCCTATGATTTGCAGAACTTGGACTTGAACTGTCTGTAGTTGTGGTAGATGTACATGCTGCATAGTATTCACAGGCTCTTTAATCAGATTCATTGCCTCCTATTCATCAGTTCTCAGAATATGTACTAAAAACATGTTGAGCAACCATGTTGGAAGAGGAAGGAGAGAGAGAGAGAGAGAGAGAGAGAGAGAGAGAGAGAGAGAGAGAGAGAGACACACCAAGGAATCAAACATTTTTTAAGAAATGTGATTTTGATTTGGGATGTAGCTCAGTGGTAGAGGGCATGCTTAGTATGCATGAGGTACTGGTTCAATATCTGTCACTAAAAAAAAAAAAAGAAAAAAGAAAGAAAGAAAGAAATACGATTCTGTCACTAAAAAAAAAGAAAAAAGAAAGAAAGAAAGAAATACGATTTTTGGAGAAGTTTGAATAAATTTATTCCTTTAGCAAAATTTAAATGCATAGTACCTAATTATTAGCAATATTTAGCATAATGTGCAATTGAGCTAAAAACATTCAGACTTACTCCTCTTTAATAACTACGGTGTTGTACTCTTTGACTGTCGTCTCCATATTCCTCCTACCCCATTTATAGTCTCTGGTAGCTGATAGTCTACTCTCTGCTTCTGTGAGTTTAATTCTTTTAGATTCCACATGAGAAATATGCAATATTTGTCTCTCTATGTTTGGCTCATTTTGTTTATCATGATGTTCTCCAATTCCACTCATGTTTTGCAAATGACAGATGTTTTCCTTTGTATGGACTGACTAGTATTCTATTGTGTGTGAATTGCAACTTTTCTTTATCCCCAATGGACACTTAGGTAGATTCCACAACTTGGCTACTGTGAATAGTGCTGCAATGAAAATGGGACTACAGACATTTTTTCAACATACTAATTTCAAATCTTTCTGGTAAATACCCAGAAATGGGGTTGCTGGATTATATAGTAATTTTATTTTTAGCTTTCCAAGGAACCTCCATGTTATTTTTTTAATGGTGTACTAGTTTATATTTCTACCAAGAGTGTACAAGATTTTTCTTTTCTTGTAACGTGTTGTCTTTTGTCTTTTTAATAATCGCCATTCTATCTGGTGTGAGGTGATATCTCATTGTGGTCTTAATTTGCACCTTCCATATGGTTAGTGATGCTGAGCATTTTTTGATGCATCTTGAATGGATTTTTTGTTTTTTTTCTATAGAGTTACATGAGTTCTTTTTCAGGTGTATGGCTTGCAAATATATTCTCCAAATTAGTAGGTTGTCTTTTCACTCTTTTAATTAATTCTTTTGATGCACAAATGTTTCTTATTTGATGTAATCCCCATTTGTAGATCTTTCTTTTTTGCTGCCTGTGCTTTTGGGGTCAAATCTAAAAAAAAAAAAAAAAAATCATTGCCCAGACCAAATATTGTGCAGTTTTTACTCTATGTTTTCTTTGAGTAGTTTTACTGTTTCAGGTCTGAGTTTAAATCTTCAAACCATTTTGAATTGATTTTTGCATATGGTGTGAGATAAGGGCTCAATTTCATTCTTTTCCATATGGATATCCCTGGGTCAGGTACAGCTTTGGAGGCTGTGGGAATCATGGATTAAACTTCTTATTGTGGTAGAATTAGTACCTGCTTATCGTTGAAGTTCATTCAGGATCTGCCACAAGAAGGAGGCTCAAAAATCCTATAATTTACCAAGAATTCTAACTCACATTTGCTTATAGTAGAGATTCCCAAATTTTACTCATTCATTTATTTAATACTAATTGAAAGATATTCTGTGTCAAACCATGAACTAGGTTCAGGGAATGCATTGATGAACAAAACTGAGAAAAATTCCTGCTGTCTTTTATTCTAATTGTGCTAAATGTCTTCATGGAACAGTGAGGAAGCCAGTGTCATGGGAGTGGAGTGTGTGATGAAGAAAGAGGTGAGAAATGATATCAGAATGGAAGTAGTGGGTCAGATCCTGTGAGTCTTGATGGCCACTCTAGCAATTCTGGATATTTTTTTTGGAGTGAAATGGGAGGCCTGGGGGCAAAGGTATAACATGATGTGACTTGTACCTGGGAAAATAAGAGTTGACAGTAACTGACATGGAGGAAACCATAGAAGGAACACATATGGGTAAGAAATTTGGAAGTTGGACATAGAATACTGAAAGAAAAATGATATTATTTCAAGGAGGAGAGGGTGATTTAATAGTCCTAGTAGGGATTGTATTTAGTCAACTTTTTCCGCTGCTGTTACTAAAAGACCCGACCAGCATAATTGTAGAGGACGAAACATTTATTTGGGGGCTCATGGTTTCAGAGGTCTCAATCCAGGGAGAGCAGACTCCATTCCTTGGGCTCAAGGTGAGGCAGAAATCATGGCTGACGAGTGTGGCAGAGGTAAGCAGCTCACATGATGATCAGGGAGCAGAGAGAGAGACTCCACTGGCCATATATAAATATATATCCCAAAGCCACGCCCTCAAGTCCCACCTCCTCTAGCCCACACCTTACTAGCCTTCAGTCACCATTCAGTTAATCCCTATCATGGGATTAATTCACTGATTGGGGTTAAGGCTTTCACAGCCCAATCATTTCTTCTCTGAAACTTCTTGCATTGTCTCACATGTGAGCTTTTGGGAGACACCTCACATGCAAACCACAACAGGTTGTAACATACGTTTCTCACTAATGAATTGATCAAGCCAAAAACAAACAAACAAACAAACAAACAAAAAACCAAACAAACCAGTGGAGTATAAAAGATTTGAATGGCCCACTGAATAAGTTTAACGAATGAAAATGTGTAGATTCCTGCAGATCATATTTTTTTTAGGCATGAATATAACATTTGTAAAATCTGTCCATATCCTGGACCATAAAATCACTATCAAATTCGAAATACTGATTATCAATAGCCCATATACTTTAACCAGAACATATGCAGGAAATAACTGAGTAACAAAAGAAAGCTAAAGAATAACTAAAAGGAAGATAGTTGGTTAGAAAGGAAAAGACTTTATAGACATGAAGTATCACCAGCAGTGTTTCTGAGCACTTGCAGCTGTATCAGGACAAGCTCAATGTCTTTGGTTATCCTTGCAGGTGGGATAATCATTACATCTCGTCTGGTTCTTGATCAGGAATTCCCTTGAACTATGCTAATTTCAACTCTCCAGGAACTTCTCATGATTCCCTGTAATTTGGATAATTTATATGAGTGATTTATTTCATAGAATCTCTGAGTTTCTCAAGATTTTCTTTTCTTAAAATTTCCCAAATTCTGTGTTTATTTAGCCTTCTGAAAGTAGCTGTGGCCATTTGGCCTGCCAGTCCTGTTCGGATCAGACCTAAGTATCTGAGTGTTTCGTGGGGTGCTGGAGTTGTCCTGAATTTTAGTGACATGACAGGAAGAAGTGGCTCCTTGAGCTATCCTGTTCTAGGTGTCAAAGGTTTATACTTCTCTGTTCTGTAACTGGCTCACTTGGTTGTGTTAGGAAACAAGAAATGAGCAGGTCCAGCCTTTCATGCTTGCTTTAAGTCATTGTAACTATCTCAGAAATGGGCCAGCAATCCATGAAGGGAAATTGTGGCTTCCTGTGAAGCCTAGTACTTTCTGAACTTAACTCTGCTTTCAGCAATTCTCTTCTGCTTCTGATCTTCCAGACTGAAGACTTTGCTCCACATCCCCATAGTGTAGAAATTATTGTGTTCCTATAAATGTATGTCCTTTGTTAATGGATTGACTTCATTTGTTTCCCTGGCTCTTTGGACAAAGATTTTTGTTGTTCCTCTATGCTGTGTGGTTTCCCCATTAAACAATGCTCTGAGTGGGTTCAGTCCAGTTTATAAACCTGTCCCTAGGATGACTGGGCCCTGGACTGCAAAGGAACAATGCCCAAGAGAAGAACCTATGCAGAGTGAGATTGTTATTCAATAGTTTTATAATTACTTTAGTTTTTCCTGACTATGAAAGTAATGTACTATATTGCAGGAAATTTGCAAAATACAAAAAGTAAAAAGTAGGAAGTAAACATCACTTGTAATCCTAACATCCAAGAGTATCCTTTGTTAACATATGGTACATTTCCTACTTGAAATATCTATGCATGTGAATTACTAAATGAATAGATTTTTTGGTGAGATTTTAATTATATTCACTATGTAGGCCTATATGCTACTTTCCTTATAACATAAATGAATATTACCTCAAGCCATAAAAATCCTAATTAATATATTTATTTTGGGGGATACTAAGAATTTAATGCAGGGGCAATTTACCACCGAGCTACATCCCTAGCCCTTTTTATGTTTTATTTGGAAACAGGGTCTCACTAAATTTCCTAGGACCTCTTTAAGTTGCTAAAGCTGTCCTTGAACTTTCAGTCCTCCTGTCTCAGCCTCCTGAGTTGCTGGGATTACAGATGTGTACCACTGCACCCAGCATAAATATAATTTTAAATGACTGCATTACATTCCAGCATATGTGTGGTCTTGAAACTTAATGTTTTATTTTGTTTTTTAAATTTGTGTTATTTTTTTTCCTGGAAGCTTTGTATTCTTCCTGATGAAACAATGACATTTGCTAATATGATTTATTTCTTGCTATGACATTTTCTAAAGCCCACATCTTACATATCTAATGTTAAAAAAAACAGTTATCAACATTGGAATTCTTAAAGGCAGTGCAATTTTATCTTTGTGAAAGTCTTCAATTTTTTGAGTTTTCTAACATAAGTGAATTAGCTCTGGATATTATTAAGATTCAGAGTCTTATTAACTTAATGGAGTTAATCTCGAAGTTCTTTGGGGACAAGACTTTTAAAGTCTGAGGATAGGCAGAAAACCAGAATTTCAGCTTTACTTTTCATTTCTAGGGATAGTAAAGACAATACTTCCAAAAATTTCCCAATGTTTCTAGGCCAATTTTTTAAAATAAAAATTATAGAACTATAAAAACTATTAAAACTTCAGAAAGGAATAATTTTCCATTTTATTCCTTTACAATATCCAGCCTATGCTCCATCAGTGCTGGCTGTGAGTTTCTAGACAAGTGATCCAGCCTTCCTAAGCCTCAGTTTTCTGATGTGTATAACGGGTATGATAATTGTATCTTGGTAGCAGTAAGCATTAAATATATCATGAACAGTGGCCAGCCAGGGTCACTGAGTTTTAGATATCATTAACATTGTTAGTGTGCTATTGTGGAGATAGTATAACATTAATATCATGAACTCAGGTAAAACTATGTTCAAACCTGGCCTGCCACTTACTAGTTCTATATGGGAAGTCATATAACTTCTTGAATCTCATTTTTCTCATTCATAAAAAGGATATAATGATAACATATACTCCACAGTATTTTTATGAGGATAATATCTTGATATAAGCAAAATTTTTCCACACACACAGATAGAGCACTAATCTTCAGGATGTATAAAAAACTCAAAAAACTTAACACCAAAAAAAAACTCCCCAAACAAACAAACTACAACAATAACAAAACCCCAAACAAACAACCTAATCAATAAATGGGCTAAAGTGTTAAACAGACACTTCTCAGAAGAAGATATACATTCGATCAATATATGAAAAAGTGTTCAACATCTTTAGTAATTAGAGAAATAAAAAAAAAACTATTCTAAGATTTCATCTCATGCAGTCAGAATGGTAGCTATTAAGAATACAGAAAACAATAAATGTTGGTGAGGATGTGGGGGGAAAAGTACACTCATACATTGCTGGTGGGACTGCAAATTGGTGCAACCAATATGGAAAGCTATATAAAGATTCCGTAGAAAATTTGGAACAGAATCCAGCTATTCTAGTCCTTGGTTTATACCCAAAGGACTTTAAATTGGCATACTATAGTAATGCAGCCACATCAATGTTTATAGCAGCTCAATTCACAGGAGCTAAATTGTGGAAGCAAACTAATTATCCTTCAGTAGATGAATGAATTAAGAAACTGTGGTATATGTACACAATGGAATATTACTCAGCACTAAAAGAGAATAAAATCATGGCATTTTCAGGTAAATGGATGGAGTTGGAAAATATCATGCTAAGTGAAGTAATTCCCAAAACCCAAAGCCTGAATGTTCTCTCTTATAAGTGGAGGCTGATCCATAATGTGGGGGAGGCATGGGAAAAATGGAGGAGGTTTGACGTGGCAAAAGGTAGGGAAATTGTAGGAAAGAGACATGGGCACAGGAATGATGGTGGAATGAGATGGGCATCATTACCCTAGGTACACGTATGACTGCACATATGGTGCGATGCTACAACATGTACAACCAGAGAAATGAAAAGTTGTGCTGCGATTGTGTATAATGAATCAAAATGCATTCTGCTGTCATATATACCTAATTAAAATAAATACATTAATTTAAAAATATCTTAATATGTAGAGAAAGTACTGAGAATAATGTCTTGCATATACTAATTCCTATGTAAACAATCTGTATATGAAACAAAGTGCTCAGAATGTATTTAAGCAAAAAGTGAATGAAGCAGTTACAGAACAATATTAACCCATGTCACCCTCATATTCTTGCATGTGTCAATATTGTTTTTTCTCTGAAGTGTTCAGTAACCGCATGATCTGAGATTATGGGCCTGAAGAATTTCAACTTGACCAGCACCCAAAGAGGCTCTTGACAGATTGCTGTGTGAAAGGTTAATGCTTCAGAATCATCAGTACCTGGGAAGAGTCTCCTGATATCTACTCTTAGATTCTCCAACAAAGCCCAAGAACTGAAGAGAATAGGTGGCCTTCTTTCTGTGTTTGGGGGACTGTTGTCATCCTTTCAACTACAGAAAAGTGGTTGTGCATTAGAAAGATAGATATGCTTTTAGAGATTCAAGGTCTTGGACTGTCGCTAGGCAAAAAGGTGTTCACACAGGAATGAAAATATCAACAACATTACTCCATCCCTCTTCCACCAAGACTATAAAGAGTGAGCCAATAGGCTAGAAAACTTTTAAGGAAATGAAAATGATTTAGAATGTTTTAGAAGTATTAAGAGTTCTTCAAATGAAGTCCAAAGTGCAGCAAAACATAACCTTCCAACTTGGAAGGCAGCCATGCAATGAGATGATTGAATAAATATTACCATCTAGTGTCATTTATCTCAGGCTTTAGGAGAATGTAAGAGAGATTGGAGAGGGATTTCTTGCCAAAATCCAAGGTTAAACCCAAAGAGAAGTCAGTAACAGCCAGGGGTCATTTTCCCCCATTGTTCCTTGAATATGATTGAATCTCATAGACTATTTAAAAAAACTTATTTTGAATGGAGGTATACAGAGTTGATCTGAACACCTCTAATTAAAAAATTCGTTGGGGAATGTGATAGTTTGTAGGAACAGGAGCATACTTTTGATGCTGGCTTTTTCTTCAATATATTTTTCTGCTGACAAGTTACAACCATTGAAAATTCCTTGCAATAGAGCTAGTTGACTGTTGAAAGTGAGATTATGGATACTTCCATCAGTCTTTGATGGAGGACACAAACCATCATTTGGAGCCTGGAATGTAAACCTTTGAAGCAACTGAGCAGCTTAACAGGTCTGAATCAAGCATAAACAATGAAGTGGTTTGAAAGGGTTGGTCTCCCCCAAATGTCAGGTTCTATGAAAGAATGCGCTCTCTATTTGATCTGTCACTAGAGCTCTCAAAACATGACACTCCTTGAACATAATATACTTTGATGATAAACTAGATTAACTTTCCCAGTACAAGTGAAAGGCCACCTGTTGCCAGAATGGCCATATTCCTCGTTGGCTGTCTTGTAGCTGTCATCACTTCAATGCAATCTGCAGCCGACATGCTGGAATATAATGAATATGTCAGAAGTTGGAGGTCAGCCATCCAAGTACATGAAAACTTGGCTCGCCCACAGTGTCAGCACGCAGGCCTCTCCTATCATCTCGTGCAAAGGATTTCTGCACCACTTGATTTGTTTGCACAGGGTTTGTTGCTGTTGGACGGGTGCATTTCTGAGAGGCTTTTTGACAGCCCATTCAAATATTTTCAGTGTGGAAAAAAATAAGGTTTCTGGTTTCAGACTCTTCAAATAATAGGTGTTGTGAGACCTGTGGTAGCTGCTGGTGGTGGTATTCTCCTGTTGGTTTTCAGTGTAGAAACATCCACAGAGACTGTAAGAAGTGTTTTGATTGCAGTGGAAAGGAGGATTGGATGGAAGATGAGAGCTACTGAAGAGATAGCAGCAGAGCTCAATTTCTCCCTTCTCCAATGCATCCTTAGCTTTCAGTAGGGTTGCACTAGGTGGACCGAAAGCTCTAGGGATGAGGAAGTTTAAAGTGGCGCATCATGTGATTTATGTGCTACACATGTATGATCTGTATAGTGTATGTCAATATTTCAGGTCATAGCACTGAAGAGTCATCTGAGGCTTTTGTTTACTCTTGGCAGACCCATCCTTTCCCTCTTTCTCTTCAAAGTCAAGTGTGTTTTAGTTAAGAGCATCGGGAAGAGGCCCTCTGAAATCTTGCTCAGACTGATTAAAGAATCATGAGTAGGTCCATCCAATGAAAGCGCAAGAGTTTAAAAGCAGTTTGGGTTATTGTTAGATGCTGGCCAAAAACCTTTAAAAGCCAATTAAAAGGAGAATTTCTGTTCTTGGCTTTTGCCAGGGAAGAGTTTCTCAATCTTGGCACTGTTGCCATTTTGGGTTGGAAAACTCTTTGTTTTGGGGAAAGTCCTGTGCATTTTAGGAGGTTGAATAGCCTCCCTGTTCTCTACCACTAGATCCTAGCAGCACCACTGTGGTCAGGACAATCACAATGTCTCCAGTTGTATCAAATTGCCAAATGTTCCCCTGAGGACCACTGTAGGGCAAAATTGCCTCCAGTGGGTGAGGAGGATACAAGGATTCTAGTATGTTGTACTGCAGTATCACAAAAAGCAAATTCTGTGCATAAACACATCCTCCTAAACTTATTTCCCATTTTAACGTTAAAATGTCCATTGAAAAAGAGTGGGAGGTGTGTTGGACTCTACCATAATCACATTGATACATCCTGAGTGGGGTTCAGGCAGCTTGAGGTATGGTATCATCTACTGTAGGTTTTGGTATTAACAACAATAATAGGAGAGAGGGACAGTGGCTCTTCTTTATTAAGTGATTTAGCCCTGTGCTAGGTCACTGATGTGTGTTATGTCACTTTTGATCCTTAACAAATGTGGATGTTAACTGCATAATCATCAGACTCTTGTCAGATACGTACACTGAAGCCTGGAGCATTTAAAACACTTTCCTGAGCATGTACCCTCAGCAGGTGGTAAAGCTTGAATTCAAGCCCAGGTGGTAGCACTCTGAGCCTGCCTATTGAACTACTTATATGGTTTCTCCCTCTGTGGACTGGATCACAATAACCTTCTCCCATGGACGAACTCTTAGTAATCCTCCACAGCCAATGCTTAGCAGATTTCTTTCTAGCACTTTCACTTAATTTAGGCCTCAGTGAGTCACATCCTATAATCGTTTTATGAGAACAAAGTGGCAAATAGCTAATTTAAAATTATCCCTGTCAAAAGAAGATAAGAAAATTACGTGTGGGTTTGATAAAAAACATTTTATATCTCTCCTAAAACACTTGTTAAATCTTATCGAGCTGTGACCCTTATACACTTAGACCTATAATGTACCGGCAAGCTGCATGCTCACTAGGAACCCAAATCCCCACTCAATATTCACTCTGCGTTAATTAACTCAATGTTTAATTTTTTCTGTTTGTTTCCATGATCTCTAACATTTTCTACATGTGTTGACAAGGAGAAATATCTGATTACTTCATTACATTTTTTTTTCTTCTCTTGCTCTGCCAGTAGAGGTTTAAAAACTAGCGAAATAGCCAAAATTCAAGAAGATTGAACAAAACAAAACTAAATGAAAACAGAAACACCAAGGAATCCACAGCCTGGAAAATGAACTAACAAATTTGCCCTCATCTATGTTTTCTTAGCCTAGTGCCAAAACTCCCTCCTGTTTCTTTTTATGCACGTCCTTTTAATCGTCACTTGGGTTCATCTTAATTTGTTCTCTTGCCATTTCCCAAATTGGATATAAAAGTAATCTTTGAAGGGTCTTTTCTCTTAGTGTTTTTTTTTTCCCTCTTAAATTTGTGCATCAGGTCATTTCCCCATTAGTACTTAATAGATACTCAATAAGTATTTCCTGACTTATGGAGCCCTCTCAACAAACCAGAGACAGAATCACACTAAAACAGAAGATATAGATGACCTTTATCCATATAAAAAATAAGTACTCCCATTGAATGGTGGAGGACAGGAGGGGTAGTGAATTGTTGTTACCATAGTTCACTGGTTCCTTTTTAAGAACTCTTTATCATGGAAGAATTTCATACAATACAAAGTGATAGTAAATAAACCCCCATGGACTTGGAATCCAGCCCAAAGAGCCATCAAACTATAGCCAGTCTTGTCTCATCTGTACTGCTATTTATTGGAAAAAATTTATAAATAATTATGAATTTATATAATTTCATTATTATTATGAAATTATGAAAATATATGAATTATTCTAAAATGTAGCGGCTTGAAACAGCATGCTTGTGTTCTCTCACAGTTTCTGTGGATTTGGTCTCTGCATTGGGCTCACCTGAGTGCTCTGGTTCTGGGTCTCTTACAAGGCTACAGTCATCTCAGGACTCACATGGGCAGGATTCATCTTGTAGCTTACTCAAGTGGTTGTCAACAGCACTCAGCTCCTCACGAGCTGTTGCCCATCCTGTCTCTTTCCATCTGGGCAACTCCACAGAGCATCTCACATCATGGCAGCTTGCTTCATCAGATTGCCACCCAGAAAGAGAACAAGTGACAGTGAGAGAGAAGGGATGTCACCGTGTCACAAAAGTGGCATCCTTGAAATATTCTAGTCCTTAGAAAAAATTCACTAGGTCCAGCCCACATTGAGGGGAGGGGATCATGTACCAGGAGGTTCACTGGGGGCCTTTCTAGAAGCCTGTTCACCACACCTCCATGTACTTCTATCCTCCAGCATTATTTTGAGGCAATTTTCAGATTTTGTGTCTTCTGCTCTATAAACATTCCAACACATAACCCTAAAAGTTAAGGACTCTTAAAAAAAAAAACCATAACTACCATATCACTACTACACCTGAAATTTAATAATAATTCTCAGATACTTTCAAATATTTTATCACTACTCAAATTTTCAAGCATGAATATCACAGTGCATTGAGACTGATATATTTCAAAATGTCTTAAAAGTCACTTTTAATTTATTTTTTATTTCTTCTCCCTTAAAATTTATTTGATGAAGCAACTGGCTTGTTTGAACTGTAGTTTTCTGCAGTCCGGGGTTTTTTGATTGGTTCCCCGTGGTATTAATTCATCACGTCCTTTATATTTCCTTATAAAATGATGCTCATTGATTTTGAAGATAGCATTTTCTTTTCACAAATTCAAATCAAGATGCATCTTATTATCAAGGCATTGAATAATTTCTCAGGAGACAGCAATGACAGTGTTGTTATTGCCTTAGCTTGTGCAAACTTGTCTGGGTTATTTATATTGTTACCACTTCAATTGTGTTATGCCCATTGTTGTTATTCCATGTGTTGTGTTTAATTGCCATTTTCTTTTTTCTTTAAAAAAAAAGTTCACTATGATTGTGCATTGAAAGGAAAAGTCACTGTGCTGAAAGGCAGAAATAGAATTGAGTGGCGTAAATTTGACCACTAACCATAATATCTTGATATTTAAAAGAATAAGCCAAGAAGAAATTTGAAGAAGGACTCTGTGTTCTGGTGTTTTCTGGAAATATCAAGGAAGTACCAGTATCAATACTGGCCAACTGGTGGTTGGCCCTTTGGAAGAAAATTTCACAGTGAATAATGGTACACTTTTTCAAGTTATATTTAAGATACCATATATATTATCTTTCAATAAAATGATGTAGAAAAACACAAAAATCAAATATGTTTGTGTATAAAAGTGATTCCTGCTAAATTCATTAAAATTTTTAGTAGAATTTTTTTTGGCTTTGTGAAATATCAAGTGAAAACAATAACTAATAGTACATGAGCAATATTAACTTTATTAATGCACAAAAAAAGATAGGAGGGAATAATATCAAATTGCCAACAATGATGAAATGCTGTGACACTTTTCAATTTACATTTTGTTCTTATTTTCCTGAATTTACAATGAACAAGAATACCTTTCAAATTCATAAAAATAAAAACCCCAAACCCAGGGATATTATTTTGGTAAATGTGTCGGAAAACTGATTTGCCAGATGGTAGAATGGCTTCTGGGAGAGAACCTTGGATGTCCCCTGGCTTGCAGGATAGGGGGTGGGCAATGGTATTTCTTGACTGGGAGACCTCCAGCTATCTTGGAGGAGACAGACCCTGCTTCCTCTGTACTTGCAGAGCCACCCACTCACCCCAGTTCTGAGGCTGTTTTAAGCTGACTCACAAGGGAGTCTCTCCACTCCTTGCCAATGTTATCCAGAGTATGCAGGTATGACATTTGCATGATGAGCTTCGAAAGGCCTTTTGGGATCTTTAATGAGAGGAATTTTTATAGTACCTTAATGACATTTTTGCTAATATTTTTCTTTTTGTGGAAACACAGAAGTCTATGAAAACAAGTTTTAAGAAATCATTTCAGTAAGTAGAAAATAAAAAGCCTAGATTAGATGATAAGAAGGCATTTCAATTAGTTAATTAGAAGGTGTTTTTTTTTCTTAGTGGCTGCTAATTATGTGCTTTTAACTAAGTTATCAGACATGATGGAATATATTTATGACAATGAAACTGAACAAAGGGGGAAAAACACAAAATAAATTTCATCCTCCTTGGTAAGGTTAGGAGATTTGGTGATTCATGTTTGTCTCCTGTCACATACGTTCTTCTTGTTGATAATCCCACATTTCCTATACACTAGACTGTATAAGTTGCTAGCTGCATCATGGACTTTTCTGAAAAATGAAGCACCTATATAGTTACACAGCTTTGTTTTCTCCCGATAGTTGTACATTCTTCAGGACTTAAATTTGGTTTGGGCCTAACCTTTTTTTGACTCTCCTGAGTCTATATGGAGCTCTCTGTAGCATGGTTCTTCAGGACCTGTTTTATCATCTGCTCTTCTTTAGCACATTGAAATAATTCTACTAAAATTTTTAATGAATTCAGCAGGAGATCAAGACTACTTTCAAGGCATACTGCAGTAATTCAGGCTCCTGAACAGTTCCTAAGTGGTTAAAATCACCCTTATATTTTTTCCTTTTAATTGAATTACCTATTCATGGACATCAAACAATTCTTAAGTGTCAGTTGGGGATTTCTTCTGATAGATGGATGATGAAATCAGAGTGATTATATTTGGGGATTCAAGGACAAGAATTGTTTAACAGTTATAGGAATGCAGTTGGATAACTGCATTCAAATATCTATATTCCAACTTCAAATATTCTATAGTACAGTAGGATAAATACGGTTGACAATTGTGTATTCCAAAATAGCTAGTAGAGAGGATTTTGAATGTTCTCAACATAAAAAAATGATAGATATTATTGGTGATGCATACACCAATTACCCTGATCTCCTCATTAAACATTGTATCCACAGTGTCATACTGTACCCCATAAATGTGTGCAATTATGTATCAATTAAAGTTTTTAAAAGTAGGCATCATCAAATCTTCTTAGTTCTGAGAAACTCATGACTGTTCCAAGAGATTTGGCAATTTCCACTGCCTTTTAATGAAACTGTGTAGAGCATGACAATATTCTGCAAAGACAATAATCATTTGTTTCTACATTAAATTTTAATATATTCTCTTCAAAGACATTTTAAATGACAATTAGGAACCAAATTTAAAATAAGGTTCAACTACATGCCATGCTAACAAGGCTTGTATCTCAGCTTAGGTGAGACTCAGATGAATCTATAACCTTCTCCACACATGCTAAATTTGCACATGTGCCGGCTCTGACTTCTATGTCACAACTTCCTCCTCTGCCAAGTTTCTTTTGGCACTGATTAGAAATTACATATGAGTTTGAGATATGTTAAAATGTGAAAAGTTCTGCCTCTTAGACTTGATGAAATATAGTAATAAATAACATTTATTGAGTGCATAGAACATGGTAGCTATTATTATTTCACTTCTTCCTCATAGTTACCCTATGCAGCAGTATTATTATTATTATTATTGGCCCCATTTTACTGATGAAGAAAATTGAGTCCTAGGGAGGTAAAGTCATTCGCCCAAGTAAAAGGCAGAGCTGGATCAAAGCTTGAATTGGAAAGCACATGCTATCTTTCCCTCCCCACCCCCATCCCAGAAGAGCCTGACTTTCTTACCACTAATAGTGCCTACTGTGATGGAATTGTTCTCTTTTCTCTCCGTATTTTTTAAACGGATGCATTATAGTTGTGCATAATGATGCACACAACATTACAATATAATTTGGCCAACATCACACCCCAGTATTTACTCTTTCCCTCCTTTCCTCCATTCCCCGTCTCTTTCTTCTACTCTCCTGAACTTCCTTCAGTTTTCATGAGATTTCTCCCTGCCCCCACTTTTCTTTTCTTTTTCCTCTCTAGCTGCTACATCTGAGAAAAAACCAAAGCAAAACATATAACTCTTGACTTTCTGAGTTGGCTTATCTCTCTTAACATGACATTCTCAAGTTGAGATGGAGATAATCTCTCTGTGCACTGTCCATGGTGGTAGCCACAAGTCATTGGGGCCACTAGTTAAGTTACTTGAGGTTAGTATGACAGTGCAGCACAAAAAAAAAAAAATTCTTTAATTTCAATTAATTTAATATTAAATAAGCACATGTCACTGGTGGCTCTCACAGAGCAATACTAGAATGAAGGTCATCATTCTCAGGAAAATACCAAAGAGCTAAAGAACACACAGTTCATTTATCACTTTTGCAAAAGTTATAACTTCACAAGTGCGAATATTCTGAAGTGATTATTTCTCTGGGACAATTTGGCTGTTTTCATAGTCTTTTGGAAGCCAGTCATCAGATCTCTGCTTAAACAAAAAGGGAGCAGCTAAAAAATTATCATCCCTCTGCAAGGTAGATTTATACAGGACGTACAGATTTCTCTGATGTTCTACTGTGACCTTATTTTTATTGGTGTTGTTATTAATACTTTACAGTTGTAAAATACTTTACATTTTACTATCAATTTTATGCTTTACCTTATAAAGCTTTCCTAGTCATTCTGTAAGGGAAGGAGATTTGGTATTACTATCTTCATTTTACAGTTGGAAAAAACTCAGAATCAGAGATATTACATGGGTTACTTAGGGCCATGTGGGTAAGAAGTGACTTACCTGGGTGTGGTATCTAGATTTCCAGTCTGTTGTGTTTCCCATTATTAGGAGCTGTTTCTCCATTCTTAGATTTGAGCATATTTTATTTAAAAAGGAAAAAAAAAACAAATAACAAGCAAAATCTAATGATAGAAACTTGGCCTGGGGAGCAGATGGTTCCAACACAAGTTGGTGAAGTAAGGTGTCTATCGGAGCGTTCCTCCTGCACCAATGATTTGGGTCCCTTTCAATACTCTCCCATTGTCCTGTCCCTTTTTGCAGGTTGATTGGCTTTGCGCCGAGGGACTGTGGTGAAGGACCAGTTACAGTGGCGCTAATTCTACTGCTCTTCAATGTGGCCATATGAGCAAGTGTTAGGTTTGCATTTTGCAGAGCAAATGAATACATCATAATCCCAATTCCTCCCTGGGTATTTTTATTGGCTGTAAGTACCATTCTTTTGTAATTAAGTGTGAAAGAGAAAACAGATGGTCACCTTGTCAAATCTTGTTTTCAAGTTAAATACACACAGCCTTCTTTTGTAAGTAGGATAATTCCTTTTTAATGGTGATGCTTTACGATAGGGAAACTCTGATGGCTGGCATAGTGTTCAACCAATGGGCATGGAATGTCTATCTGCTTGAATAGCCTTGGCAAAAAAAAAAAAAAAAAAAGCACTTGATTTTTATGAGTGCCACCTGAAATCTTCTGTGTTGTCCAGAACAGTAATCATTTCCCTTCTCTATACCTTTGTCTCCTCAGATTATGCCTCTTTATGTATAGTTAAAACATACATGGAACAATAATATCTGTCTGGACACTGTAAGGTGCCAGTCAAGTGAAAATAAGGAACAGTGAAAGAGGCCTCAAATGGTCCTGCTACCTTCCGTTTTATTTTCTTTTGAATATTGAGGAGGATTTGGGGGGTGAAGAAACCCATTGATTCAATAATTCCTCAAAACTGAAAGCAATCTCTTTCTTATCCATCTCCTTCCTAAAACCTTGAGAACCAATTGATTAGGGAGGTTTTAGATCCTTTCCTGACTTTTCTCCACATTGTGAAGAAAATATCATTTCTCTCAAAAAGTTAGAAAGTGAAATGGTGAGAGTCCATTGAATGATATCCACTGGGTGCACTACAGAAAGCGTGTACCTCAGCTCCTTCATTAAAACCACAGGACAAACTACATCCTGGGATCTTTTTTGAGGGAGGGGAATAAGAACCTGCTCTTCCTATCTTTGCCAACTCTAAGGTCTCTCTCACTGCTGTCTTCCAACTTTCTTGCCCTTTCATGTTATACCCTTTGGAACATCATAATCTATCAATGGAGAGAACACCTTGACTCAGCTTGTACTCTAGGAAAGCACATGTTTTTTTTTTTTTACTGTTTTTTTTCTAGTAATTAATAATGATTTAGTGAGCACCTACTGTATACCTAGAACTGTGTTGGAATTCTCCCTCTTCTACTTGGGTGGAGCACATTAACTTTTAGAACCACCTTTAGTGAAGATTGTAATTTAAAATCCAGTATTATTTTTTAATTGTATGTTTTTTCTTTTGGATTTGTGAAGTCTTTTGCTTTCTACATGTTGGCTTGAGGGAAATTTCCTTTTTCTTTGTTTATTTCATTTAGCAAGAAATAAAAGGTATAACTTAAGGTTGGTATTTTTATGAAGTCTCTTTTCAAGTATTTTTACATTGTGGTTGGTGGTCTTGTTAATTCATAAAATAAATGTTTCCTATCTAAAAATATAAAGTTCGGGAGATCAACTAACACTGGGGCACACCTTAAAAATATGCCTATTTATAACATGAGTGGATTTAGGTTTGGTGTAGTTAAAAATAACCCTTTAAATATAACATCACATGTCACCCCCAAAATCCCATGCTGAAATGTTGGTTAACAGCAGGGACATTAAAAAATAAATATGTACAAAGTCATTTAATACTCATTTTGTATTCTGTGAATACATAGAACCTATGCAAGCCTAAATTAAAAGAAAAATTTGAATTTTGCCATTGCTAGGCAAAGGTTATTAGCTCAGAAATGGAGACCTAGGTGGCGATTCATTGATGTTTAATTAAATTTATTATTAATGAATTAATTGGCCAAAAAGAGTCTGGGTAATATGAGTTCCACTATGAACAAGGCTACACTGCCAAAATAAATGACTTTTTCCCTGGATCTTATTTTCCTCCGTGGTCCTTAAGGAAGGACCTCTTTGCATTATTCAATGTTTTTTTTGGCTTATTTATAATTCTCGAAGGAAATGCTGCACAAAACCACAAATATTTCAAATGTCACTGTTATCATTGAATTACTCCTTCAGACTGCAAATGAAACCAGGAATGTTTTTGCCATTTAAAACTTCCAGAAGGAGAGTGAACAAAATACTGAATCTTCAAGGTTAAGCAGATGTGGTGAATGCACATCCATTCCATGTCTGTTTTGCTAATGAAAATGAAAGCTAAATACATGGTATGGATTTCTCTTTCCTGCTTGCTTTTGTCAGATAGTTTGTTATCAGGTTTAAAAAGGAAATTATAAGAACATACTCTAAGATCTGAAAAGCCAGGGTTGATTGAATGGAATGTATCCTTCATTTTTAATGAATGCATTGTTCTGTGTGATATTGGAAATTATATTTTATTGAAAATTATTTTTAGTAGTTTTAACTTGTTTGTGAATCTGGGCAACTTGATGAGTTAACTTTGTGTGTAGGAAAACCTTGTTCATTTTTCTCAGAACTGCTTTCTAAGATTGGTCTCTTTAAGGCCCTTTTTGCCCTTAGCCTATATACTTACTTTTAGGTTATCAAATGAAATTTTTCTCTTGACTTGTGTCCCAACTTCCTACTTTGTGTTATGTGTGTTTTGAGAGGATTTGGAGATGGTCACAGAAAAGCACTTTTTTTCTCTTTTCATCTGAAGATAAAAAAAAACCCTTATCTGAGCATAATTTAAACCCCTAGATTATTCTTTAGGGTATTAATAATAGCACGTGGAATTTACTGAAAAAGATGGTGTACATTAAGAAACAGTTCATTCTAATTTCTTTTTTAATTTTTTTTTAGTTATACATGGACACAGTATCTTTATTTTGTTTATTTATTTTTATGTGGTGCTGAGGGTCAAACCCAGGGTCTCACACGTGCAAGGTGAGTGTTCTACTGCTGAGCCACAACCCCAGCCCTCTAATTTCTTTTTTAATGAACTTAGGTACAGTTATAAAAACATTTATGAGGACACTTTGGATGATAGATGATTTTTGCCATCTGATTTCTGCCATTGACAACTCAATTTTCTTTTTTGCCTCCCCCCTTTGCCTTCCCTTCATCTTCAAAGGCTGGCATTCCTGCCATGAACTTTGTTATCCTCCTCTGACAGAAACATATGACATTTCACGCTCAGTACTGAATACTACAGTTTGCTGTTTAGTATCTAAATAAACATGAATAACTAATAATCAATATGTACCTGAGGGTTAAAACCTGCTATGAAGTCCTTGCCCCCCACCCAACCTGGGAATGACATCTTGAAATCAACATTTGTATCCCTGAGGAAAATTATTATGGAATTTTCTCGAAAGTCTCACACTCCGTATTTAAATCCAAATGAAAATATAATCAATCTAGGAAAGAGAAATCATCCTAAATTTTCATATTACGATTAAAAGTCTAGTCTTGCTGAAAGAGAATTTTTCTAACTATTTAATTAGAAAAATCGTGGCTCTCTCAAGACTCTGAGCCATTTTCAGAGAAGATGGCTACTTTGGATGAAAGAGTATACTTGCTCCCTGGGCACCAGACCTGCCACATAGTTAAGTGTTCAATAAATATCTTTTGCATTAAAATTTAAAAGTTCACTGACTTCTAAAGCCATGGAAAGCTTTTAAAATTTTTCTTTTGGTGTTTCTAAATAGCACACTGATTTATTTCCACTATAAAAAGAAAGTTTTCCTAAATCCAGCTAAAAATTTAATTGTAATGGGGAGTAAGAAAGAAGATTGAGAAAAGAAAAAGAAAGGAAGGAAGAAAAGAGAAGAGAAAGGAAGGAACTGAAGCCAGTTTGCATCCACATTTGGTTCCTGTCCTGAGATGAAGCCCGACCACATGAAAACCCAAAGGAAGCAAGTATCATTTAACATTCAACTTGCAATTCATTTTGTGACTCTATCACAAATGCCAGCTCATTTGTCTGCAGTTTAAAATGTGTTATAAAGTCAAAACTTAGAAGTAAAATTCTTTCACTTCCTGATACTAGAGTGAGCGTAGTACATCTGCCTGTTTTGGATCATTTCTAAGCATTTCTCAAAGGTTACTTTCACTTTGTCTGAAAGATCTTGTTTTGAACCATTGGAGACGGTTTCATCAAAACTTTATCGGATCATGGTTTCTTTTAAAAAAATTCCTTACTGCAAGATATTGCTATTCAAAAGGTTAAACATTAGTCACCTTGCCCAGTGATTTTATTTCTAGAACGTCTCTTTTTATCCCTACCCCTGGGCACGTTTTTGGTTTATGTCCTTAACATGTCTCACCAAGTCCTGGGTTGCCTTCTGTTCCAATCTTTTCCAATTTAGTTATTTCTTTTTCAGAGTTTTAGCAGGGTTATTTTCCCTAAAAAAATGGAAAATAATGAATTTTTTTCTCTTCCCAAACTTTTGATGATTTTCATTTGCTTACATAATAAACTTTGGACCACCTGGAAAACATTCAAGCTCTTTGATCAAGTTCTTCCCAAATACCTTTCCAGACTCGACTTCTGCTCTTCTGTGTGCATTATTATATTTCTGTACCAATGTACAAATGCACCTGGTGCTTTCATATTTCTTTGTCTTTGCTCATGTTTATTCTTCATCCTAAATGTCCTTACACTTACAGTTTTGGAAATTCTAGCTCACTTCGAATTTCGCTCCCTTCATGAAACCCAGGGTGTATACCCAGCTGAAGGTAATTGTTCTTTCCTATAAGAGCACATGGAATTCATTAATATAATGTTAGAGATGGAAAAGTTTTACACTCTAATCCAACTCCATTTGCGGATCATCATGGTGTTAGAGAGACAATTCAGTTTTCAATGAAAGGAAAAAATTAGGGTAAAGAAAAGAGGTATTTACTGGCTCATGTAATTTAAAATTCAGTACTCCTAGTACAGGGCTAATGTCCTCAAGGCATCTGTCTCTCATTACATTTCTTGGCTCTGATTTTCTCCATGTTGATTTCAGTCTTCAGCAAACCTCCACTCATGCATGGTAGGAAAGTGCTTCTCAGGAGCCCCAGATTTACAGAGTACTTTAGGCTCTCAATCTCCAAAGGAGACAAATTCTTTTTTACAGCACTACATGGAGGCATCCTAGAATTTGGATTGTCTGGATTTGGGTCTTCCTGTTTTGGGGAAGTTTGGGTTTTCTAATTGGCCAGTCTAGGTGGTAAGTGTGTTCTGCAGAGAGACAGGTGGGGCCATGTAATGGACCGAAATAGCAGAAGTGAGAGAGAAACTGATTCCAAGAGGAGAGTAGTTTTTGTTCACTATATTCTCGACCGCGTACTTTCATCTTGCCCTCTATTAGAGCTCACTGTTCATGTGTACCTTACCCTTTAATTCTAAGCTTCTTGAGAGCAAGTATCAACCCACATTCAATAAATCTTAACTGAATTCAATAAATGTTAGGTGAGTGAAGAACCTGTCAGAGGACAAATGAAATACTACCCAAGGTCACCATTTTATTCTATTAATGTTCTTTTAGACCTTTTCAAAGCCTCATTAATGAGACTTTGTATTTTCTAATGATGAAGGGAAATTGGAGTTCACAGAAAATGGGGAATAGATTTAATGTGCAAGATATAATCAATTAATTTAAAACATCAGACCCCGAATACTTAAAACTATGATTTGACTAGCAAAAATCATTATAAATTATATTTTTTTCCTTTAGAAAAATTATTGTATTTGGTAGAGAAAATGTTGATATAGTTTATTACCATTGCTAAAACAACACTTAAAGCTTGCATTTTAAAATTTATCATAATTTGGCAGTGAGTTTTGTTTTATAGTCTTAGAAAGTATGGGTCTTGCCAAGTGGAGTTCTAAAATCTTCAAAATGGAAAATTAAAGAGTAGTTCCTTCTTTTTTTCCTTTTCTTAGTAACTTTAGATAATCTACAGAAATAACCCTGCTTTGCATTTTTTTTCTCTAAATAGTCTACTTGCTTTATTTAAACTAGTAATTTCATTGGCAGGGTGCTATACGAGACAGTTGATCACATGATGCCTCAACACGGACAGTACCATATTGTAAACACTTAATTTGTAATTTGTTTTCTTCGATAAGCTTCTAATAAAGCAATTACTAAGCTTATTTTCATCATGTGAATGTTCTAGAGGTTTTTTTAGTGTGGAAGTCAAATATTAAGGATTTGGAATCAAACTTAATTTGATATGAAATCTGTCAGTACTGCTGGGCCTCTTTGGACAAGTCATTAAGCCTCCATGACCCTCATTTTAGTTCTGTACAATGGGGTTAATGATATCCAGTTCAGAGAATTGTGATGATTAAGGGGGATAATGTGATATTTTGTACAGAATGTGTGGCACTCTCTAAAGGCTCAATTTAATCTAAGGGCCATTATCACTCTGGCTACTATGATACTACTACGGGTACCAGTTGCCTTAGAGAGGAAACAAAACTGGACATCACCTTTGAAGGAATGTTTACCGATCACACTTAAGTACTCCTGTTTAAAATGGAGAATGCTTGTGTTTTGGATGTTAGCATTTAAAAGACAGAATGATGTCCTTTTTTCATCAGTGATAAAATACCCTGCTTTCAACTAGTGACTGACTGAGGTCTCTGCTGCTTTATTGTCACCTCCAGAAAGCTACTCTTCCCTAAATATTGCCAGTATTTTATGACAAACGACCCCCTTCAGGGATGGACAATGAGGGTCACTAGGAAAGTCCCAGTGTGACATTTTGCTTTCCACAATATAAATATCCTACTCCATTTGAAATTAAATTTTAATTTTTTTTTGAGCTGTAAAGCTGTTGTACTTCAGTATCTTATATATAAGGATGTGAGGTGAAGCAGGGGGGAAATCGAATTAAGGGAAATTGGAGTTCACAGAAAATGGGGAGCAATTCAGTTTTTTAGATATGGGGTGGTCTAAATAAATAAATAAATTTGGGGGTTCTAATGAGGTCACAAATAACAGAACTTCATTATGATCAGAGTCCTGATAGTTGTAGACTAACCATCATTTGCTTAACCTTTCATTGCCATGATTTGGGACTGAGCACCTCAGCTCCTATAAGGTCCATTTCTATTTAATATGTGCATGTGTTCATTCTTATACCAGTTCCTATCCACTGTTATTTTCTGTTTACAGTTATTTTAGAAAATTTTTATTCTGCAGTAATTTCAAATTTACAGAAGTGCCACAGAAATGGTTAAGGGAACTCCCACGTAGCCCTTAGACTTTGGTCAAATTCATCAATCTCCTTTTCAACATGTGTTAAAGATTTTATCTCATTAATGAGGGAGACGGGTGAGTGCTATAATCTGTTCAAGGGCTCATTTACAGATCAGCAATACTGAAGCGAATTTTCAAGTGGATGCAAAACTGCCTTCTTCCAAAGTGGGGGAGAGAAGACCACAGAATCCGCCTCCACAGAATTTATTTACTGCCGCTGGACAAGAATTATTTGCATTGCTAGGATGATTCACTAACTTTTAACATTTTGCCACATATCCTTTATCATTCCTTCTTTCTCTAATTAAATTTTTCTGAACCTTTTGAGAGTAATTTGTATGCATCATGCTCTTGTACCCTTTAATACCTTTAATTCACTGTGAATTGTCTAAGAAAACACATTTTCTTACATAACCAGAGCAAGTTGCTAAATTCATGGAATCTAACATTGATACAATACTAATGTTTCTCTAATGTCAAGTCCAGGTTTTCTCAGTCGTCCTAATAATATCCTTGATAATATTTTTCATTCTCTAGCACTGAATTTAGTCCAGGGTCACATAATTCATATAGTTATCATGTCTTTTTAGTCTCCTTTACATTTTTAGAACAATTAGAAGTTTGTGTTGAAAATTTAGAGTCAAAGACTGTGGGGTGTGTGTGTGTGTGTGTGTGTGTGTGTGTGTGTGTGTGAGGGGGCTTTATTTATGATAATATCTTCAGCTATTATGTCAAAAGTCAACTTGGCTTAAGTGCATTTCAACTCCAAAGTAATACTGGGGGGAAAAAGCAAGCATAAATCAGAACATCAAAGTAAGTCCCACCATGCCCACAGTGTACAAATAGCTGTTGATGAGTTTGCCATGCTTACTGAACTGAATAAGTATAAAAGCTTTTCGTGCGCATTCCTATTTTCAGGCCCAATACAGTACGTTAACCTCAGAATATCAAATTGAATCAGGGGTTCTGAGAGAGCTGCCTGCACAGCAGTTAGAGTGACACTCTCCATTACACTATCTAGATTCAGATTTCAGACAACCATAACCGGGGCTTTCCCAACCTTTCACCTAAAGTCAGATAGGCACAGCCACCCAAATCAGTGACTGCCTCTCCTCCAGGGCCCACAGACCTCTTAAAATGCAAAGTCCACCAAGGCCTGGAAAGCTGAGCCTGAAATGACGAAGAACCTTTTCAGGCTGACTTTTTTTTTTTCTCTCCCAGGCAAGGCCCAAATAAACAGCCCCTGCAGGGCAGCTCACCACACAGTATGTCAGCACATATTATACAGTTTGGTGCTGAGTGGATGTGTCAGCTGCCCATTAGACCGCACTAAAATAGGATTGCTGGGAGCCTGAAGCATGAAGCATGATATTAGATAAAGTGATGAAATTTCACTCGATTAAAGAGCCAGGTCAAGGACAGTTACCTCGGGAAATTTCTTTTTTCCTTGAATATTCTCGCAACTTTGATGAATTTATCGTTTTCTTGCTTATTTTTCATTATCGTCTGGGGCTTTATGAACAATAAAATATGCCCTCAGCAGGCACTGACATATTGGAGTGATCAGAATCATAGGTTATGTTGATTCAAAGAAAGAAAAGGGGGGAAAACACCCTGAGATTGACATTGCTGCAGGTCAAAAGCCCTTGGAAATGTTGGATTGATTTGTTTAGACAGTTGTTTGATTTCTCTCTTTCTCTTTCTCTAGCTCCTTTCCCTGCCTCTCCATACCCCAAGTAGAGGGAGAGGAAAATGAACACAGAAGGGTAATCTTTTTTATTTTAGGCCAGTTGAAGGATAGGAACAGAAGCATATGGCTTGGCAGAAATTTTTATTTTTATTTATTTGATTTATAAGGACAGGAGGGAAATGCTTCTTGCAAAGAGCTTCTTTTATCAAAAAGACTCACAGGCTGGAAGTAAATGACCTCATACCTGCGTTGCTTCTTAAACCCTGGGCTAGAGAACACACATTGAGCCAGGAAAAGCCATCTGGATGTTCCTGGTAGTTGGAAAAACAGCTTTTTGGTTTATTATTATTTTTATTCCCTTAATTGACTTTATAACAACGTTTGAGAGGCAAACGAAATGGGAATATTTGGAGCTTTTCTATGCTTTCGTTAAGATTATGGTGTAATGATTCTACAGTCCGTCCACCTGTCCTCCTGCCAGGGAAGGTGGAGTTCTCGAGTCAGTTGGACATCCCAGGGCAACCAAGCAGTACCCAGGCCAGCTAATCGGATCATGTAGGATTCTAATTCAGTTGGTTCAGTTGGTCCTTCCATGGCTCAGAAAACCCACAGTTGCTTTAGGTAAATGTGCTGGCCTGAAGGATTGAGAACATTTTGGAGGTTTAAGGTTTCAGCACCACATGAGGGTTATTACAGTCTCTTAAACTCAATGAATGATTGAGTAGCCTTATTTCCATGAATTTCCCATGCAATATTTCAGCTCTGGTGTTATAATTCCATTCCATGTATATAGGCCACTTGAGATTTTAGACTCCTCTCTCTCTCCTCATATTATAGGGATATTAGCACACTGTAGCTCTTCTAACTTACAAGGCTATAATGAAGATCAAATAAGGTAATCTATATATAGTAAAGACACATTGAAATGATCTGAAAAGGAAAATTATGTAAATTTCAAAGGATGCCAGGATTATATTTTTATAACAATCTTATATCTTAATATTAGGGGACAAGAATTTGTGTGAACCAACAAGCTGTACTGATGTGGATCGTGAACCATAGGTGCTCTTAAAATTTAGATGTCATTATATGAATATACCATAGTAAATCTCACCATCGTGTACATCCACAGAAATTAGTTAGAAAAAATAATTATGGATAAATGGCAGAAAGATCATAGAGGGGAGGAGAACAGGATCTGGGGAGAGAGAAGGGGAAGGAGAAGTAGTGGGGTCTGAATTGGAATAAGACATATTCCTTGCTTGTGTAATTATGTCAAAATGGATTCTGTTATTTGTAACTAAGAAGAACCAATAAAAAATAAACACAAAAAATTAGAAGTTATTTTTCTGCAAACTCCTTAGGTATTACTTTAATGTTCATACATATAAATATATATATTTTTTAAAACAGCATCAACAGGTGAGAGTTGATGCTCAAGGAAGAAATGAATAACAGCATGGTGAGACAGGCATGAAAAGAAGAGAAGTTTTTGAGTGCACTATTGGTGCTTCAGTTTCCTCATAATCAATAAGACAAAAAATGAGAGAGCAAAAGTTTTGTTTTCGTTTTTAATTTCAGGGGAGAACTAAAGCACCAGTACTTGTTACACACAAATATTAGGCAATTACTTTCAGATGTGATTAGCTTCGATCTAACTGCCCCCCCCCCCCAGTCAAGAAGGTTTTGTTTTTTTGTTTTTCAAAATATTGAAGCCTTTTGAAAGATCAGAAGGCAGTTGTGCTAATTTTTCTATTATTAGTGTGGAAGTGACGACAGCTTTCTTACCCCTTGGGAGAAGAGGTGGCAGTTGGAGGCTGAGGAGTGCTCAGTGCTACACAGACACATCTGTCACCTAAACAAAGGACCAAGGAAGATGATCTGCCTGTAATAAAATGATGGCTCTGTTACTTTTTTTCACCATGAGGCAAGGGTTGCAACACACAGATCATTAGATAAAAGAGAGTGCCGTGAAGTGGGTGGCGTTCCAAACCCTCCTATCTGTGAAATATGGTAAATTGGATTCCCATGGCCTGTTGGAATCTAAGCACTGCTTGTCTTTATCCTCTGTGCTGTCAAGGCTCAAGGGCCAGCAGCACTATCTCCTGAATGTTTTTCACTTGCTTTGGGATCTCAGTTTCTTTGCTGTATCATTTCTTTTGGCATAACACAATGCTTCTCTGAGCTACAAGATGGGGACCCTGCATACCGCATGCTAGTTGGCAAATTGAGGTGGGTCAATGTCTAAAGAGGCAGGAGGAGGCGTTTGTGCACATTTTCCTCCTCTTAACTGAGCATCTGGATAGCACTAGGCAAGAATTATACCCTATTTATCTTGCTTATGATGAAAATTATGTTTTATCCTGAGCAACATTAAAAAAAAATCACTGTGAGACCTCTTATGGGTGATTCTAATGAGCCCAATAAATGGAAGAATATGCTCACCAAAAGTTGTTCTCCTTTTGTTATGATGAACCCAGTAAATATTCCATTAGAAAGAAGATTTGGTTTCCCATGTGGATTGTGAAATCTCATGGACTATATTAAGGTTGTAAATGCAGTTCAAAGCAGCTCAGAGCCTTGCTCTAGGGTATGAGTGCTTTGTATTTTTCAGCCTTTCCCAAGAGACTTTGATTAGCCCATAGCTCATTTGGCACAATAATAAAACAGCAATTTTCCTATTAATGGCAGCAACAGAGCCTCAGTTGAGAATTTGCTACCTTGGGAGAATCAGGTCATTCTCCTATCTAGGAAATGCATGCTTCTTGAGAGGAAGGTATTGGAAAACTAAATGCCCCTGACAAGTGGGTACTTGTAATGTAGCACCTTCCCAAACCTTACCAGATGGGGGGATTTTATCTTCCCATCAAATTGCCTTTGAATTTTCTCCTCCTCTTTCTTTAATTCTGTGCTTCTATTTTATTTTAACATAAGCAAACTGAAAGGGCAAAATGCTCTGCTGCACATTCTGATCTGTAAGTTCATCATTTTAGTTTTGAACACCTTCTAACCCCTTGGCTAGCACCAAGAAAAAGACAACTTTTTTCTCTTCTTGACACCTTTAATGACATGACACACCAGTGATGGACTCTGTAATGATTTAACCAAGTCAGATCATTCTGCCTGGGGCACATGAAGCCTGTAAAGTTCCAGTCAGCATTTATTTATTATTATTTTTTAAATCATTCAAGTAGAGAAACAAGGATATTTAAAATCTATCTACTTGTTAATTCTTTAAACAGAGATTTTATTTTTTTCTTAATAGTATTAAGTCACTGTCTCTCTAAGCCAAAGTGATGGAGTTCTAGTTACAGGGAAATTCCACAAATGTTTTAATCATCATTTTTTAATTGCCAGGATTTTTGTATGACCTCTCCTTTATCTGGGCAAGGTGCAGAAGAGAAATCGCATGTCCTTCAATCTTAAGGCTGATCCATCGGTCTTGTCACTTTGACTGATTATTTTCTTTCCTGGGCACTATATAACATATGTTTTCTGCTGAATTCAGCTCAACTCATTCCCCTTTGTTTCACCGTGTGGCAGGGGATTTGATGTTGCAGGGAATTTGCTTGCAGCCAGTGCTGGGTTTCTTAAGAGCACTGGAACACTTCTTGAATTCCAGTGACAGGGTGATTCTTTTAGGACAGGGACTTGCCACATTTTTTAGTCATGTTTCCTCTTCTTCCCTGCCTTATCCAAGTAGGATTTTAAATAGAGATGGATGAGCAGACAGAAAAGGAGACTGAGGCAGGTCTCCGAGATCCTGGTTTTAAATGAACCCTAACTACATAGAATGATAATAATTAAGCTACAGGACTAGGATGTAGCTCAGTGGTAGAGCACCTGCCTAGCATGTGTCAGGCCGTGGGTCCCAAGCTCAGGACTGCAGGGGGAAAACAAAGAATTAAGCTACATTTAAAGTAGCTTCAGGAGAAATGTACTGGATTCTCAGATCCAAGACATTTGAATATCACTCAGGACAAAGCCATGAAGGATTGAGTTGGTCTTAAAATTTATTACAAAATGTAGAAACAGAAAGGATAAAGGAATATCTAAGGTATCTTTTGTTTAGGAAAGCCTTAAACTATATGTGGGCAAAGAGAGTTCTCAATGGTTCTTCTGAAAGAGACTAGTTTTTCCTAATGTCAATTATTATCTAAATCCTATTATTAATTGAATTCCCAATGTCACTTATTATGTGTCAATTATTAGCTGAGATTGAATTTCAGATCATGAGTAATAAAGTATAGAAGAGAAGACCTGTAGTCAGTGGGGACAGAGGGGTGGGGCCGCTTGCTGGTCAGTAGAGAAGAGTGTTGCATGTTTTAATGGGTTGGTCAGAGAAAGTGTTATTGAGAAAACAGCATTTGATTAAGGTCCTGAAGATGATCAAATTAGCCTTATAAAATCTTCCAGAGAGAGATAGTATCAAGTCAAAGGCCATGAGGTAGCAGTGTGCCTGGTGAATTTGAAGAAAAGGGAGGAGACCAAATTTCATGGAATGCTCCTGTTAAGATTATAAAGAATACATGCAAGGGTGTAATGGCTCTGAGGAGCCATCAGATCTAAACTGAAGGAAAATGTGGGGCAACAAGGGGTTCCCTTCAAGATGCTTGATGTTACTGAGTTTGATCCAGAAAGGACGGATTCTTGATGTGGGGACAACATTGGGAAAGGGGAGTTGTCAAGAGTCAGATTTAGCAAGAAGGGGAGATGAAATCTACCAGAGGTGTGCAGAGTTGGCATTGGAGAGGAGCCTGAAGAGTTTACTTGTAATAGTAGGAGGGAGGGAAGAGCTCATAGGCACTGTTCCCAATAAGAATGGAGGTTTGGTGTTAGAAGCCTTGAAAACAAATCCCTTCAGATTATGTGTGTGTGCATGTGTGTCAGTGAATGCATTTGTGCAAGCAAAATTATCAGCTGAGAGTAAGAATGGGCAATGTGTGTTGGAGGCTTGAGGAGAAAGTCATGAGACATTCATGCAGAGCGGAGGTTCTCCAAGTTGATGTCCATACCAGCAGCATCAGCATCACCTGGAAATTTGTTAAAAATGCAGTTTCTTAGGCTGCACTGTAAACTGATTCAGAAACTTCAACCCAGCAATCTGAGTTTTTACATGTCCTCTGGAAGATTCTGTGATAGTCTCAAGTTTGAAAGCTACCAATTTAGGATACAAGGGAACTGAGAGGATTATGGAAATGTTGTGTGATTGAAGGGCAGAACTATACCTAGTTCTCATGGATAGTGGTCATGAAGTTAGGATCAGCAAGCACATTTGGCTTTCTCCAGTCATGACCATCTTGGGTGGAGCACCGGGTAAGCTAACTTGACTTAACCTGGCTTGGAGATTTTCTAGGTGAAAGCAATGAGGAAGACTGTTAAGAATATATGTAAGGACCATCACATCTGAGCTAGATAAGGAAGCAAAGCCAGGGAACCCAAAAAGATTATACAACAAAATGGCTAGTAACTCTGAATGGAGTCGTTGCTTCTCAGAGTTGGGCTGGAAAGATGGAATGCTTGAAATTGTGATTATGCATGGCTTACACTCACTGGTAATGAAAAATCTAGAATGTAACCTTTGGACTTCATGAAGGGCTGAGGCAGAGTATAGGAAGTCAGAGTTGGAGGAGAAAGCATCAAAGCACTGAGAGTTTTGAAGGATTGTATGTGTGGATAGTGAAGTCACCAATATGTCAGAGAAGGGCAGTCAGTCAGGAGCCAAAGTCTTCAAACAATTAGGGGAGTGACCCGTGAGCCAGTAGGTGACAGCGGCAAGTTGGATTAGTGATTGATAAAGACGAATGACTTGATACTCAAACATGAGTACTTGGTTTTTGTTGTTCTTGTGGTGAGAGGGAGGACAGTTAAGTGACTGTAGTATGAAACAAGGATACCTGCCCCTTCTTCTTGCCTGGTATTGCAAAAACCTCTCACACAGCTCCACTTCAGACTGCTGAGTGAAAAGCAAGTGGTTTCCTGAGAGGAGAGTGTCCATTTAGAGCAAGAAGTGAAAGAAAACTTTTGAGAAGCTGATGACTGAGCACAAATTCAGGGTGGGTTGTAAAGTGGATGAGAAAAAAGAGAATATCAGGATAGCTGAAGACAAGAGTCCAGGAAGGTGAAATTGGTGGAGAGTCCTAGGCTTCTTTTGGAGACTGACATTCTTCAGAGAACAGGGCAAAAAGAGGTTCACATAGTAGTTCTTGCAGATATGGAGGAGTGTGCTAGGAGAACTGTAGGATGATGAGCTGTGGGCATCTTGCTAGGAGCATTCTGAGCCCTCTCATTACTCCTGGTGATGGTGATGTGAGACCAGAGACAGGTGGCCTTCTCTTGGCTATCTGGAAGTCTGGTTGCAGTGTGGAGGCCAGGAAAATTCATCTTCAGTGGCTCTCGAATCACAGTAGATTTGGAAGTGTTGGAAATGGGTTGATGAATAGCTATGCCAAAGCTGCTCAAATTTCAATGCCCAAGCCATGGGTAGCTCAAAAGTTAATGGAGTGGTAATAAAAGTTCCATTTTCCTATTCTGGTCATTGAAAATGAAAAAGAAAAAAAAAAGCAGTGGGGGGAGGGGGAGTATAGAGGCTGCCCTTGACATATAAAAACACAGCTGAATTCGTGTCCCTTTATCTTTTCACTGTTGCAAGTTTTCATGATTGCACCTCAAGTGTATTCATTGGTGTAATTTCTGGTAGGGGGACCACTTCATTCCACGTTGGTGTTCCATTCATCTCCCTGCATGTTCCATGTGAGGAGGCATCTAGTTTGCTGTGCTGCTCTTAGAAAGCAGCATGGTTTAGTGGCTTGAGCACAGAACCTGGGTTTGGGGAGTGTGCCCAGGATGCGATAATGCCTACTTTTCTGGGGATACACACCTGGAATGCTGACATGGGGCGACCAAAAAGCAGTTGTCATGAATACTAAATACTATGAGAACAGCTAACTCCAGTGGAAACCCCTTCAACTCTGGCAAGAATCCCAAGGACACCAGGCTGCACACACTCAGTTCACACTGAGCCGTTGCTTTGTGTGAAATTGCTTGAATGCAGGTGGAGTTCTTGTAATGTGCCTTTAGTGGCATAATACAGTAGACAGAGTGATAAGCCTTAATACCCTCTCTCCTTCACAGCTAGGCTTAATGTGTGGCAAGGGAGGGGATGGATGCAAAAAATAATACCTCTTGATGAGTCAAGATCAATTCTGGAAGATTTTGAAGAAGAATTAAATATATTTTTTTTAAGGAAATGGGTAATGGAGGAAACTGGGCAGCTGCTCAGTTGAGTATCCACAGAAAGCTGAAGGGATGAGAGAAAGAGATTGCTTCTTAAAGAGCTGAATTATGAAACAATACTGCATGATTTCTACTATATGACATTCTGGAAAAGAAAAAACTCTGAAGATGGCAAAAGTTCAGTGGTTGCCAGTGGGTTTGGAGAAATGGGGGATGAATGGGCAGAGCACAAAGGATTTTTAGGGCAGTGAACTTGCTCTGTGTCATACGACAGTGGTAAATCCATGCATTATACATTTGTCTAAACTCAGAATGTACAACACCAAGGTGGACCTTAATGAAAATGACAGGCTTTGAGGGATTAAGATGTGTAATCATGGGTTCATCAGTTATAACCAATGAACCACTCTGGTGAGGAAAGTTCATAATGAGGGAGACTGTGCATGTGTCGGGGGAGGAGGCATATGGGAAATCTCTGTCCCTTCTTATCGATTTTGCTGAGTGTCTAAAACTTTTTTTTTAAAAAATAAAGTGTTAAAAAATAAACATAAAACAACAACCCACACCCTTTGAACCTTTAAGGAGGATTTACCTTTCAACTCAAACATAAAATCTATTTTTTACCCACCTCCCCTTCTATTATTATCACAATTAGCACTGTTAGATTTCTTTTCCAGGTACTTTGCACACTTAGATGATATTCTTTTAAAAGACACAAATAGTTAAATTATACATGTTATTCTTCAATTTAATTTTTAAATTAATGTATTTCAGACAAGCAGATTTACTGTGATCTTTTTTTCCTAGCTATTTTGTGTTTAATGTATAGAAATGTTATCCTTTATATAACCTGTCCCTATTAATGAACATACAGATGGATTTCATTTGGGACTTTGATAGCAAAACTGCGGCGAACAACCATTTGCAGATATATTTTTTGTGTACTAAAGCAAGTCTATCTGCGAGTTAACTCTGTAACAGCACAATTCGTGGATTAAGAAAATACACACATATTTGATAAATAAGGCATTTTATTTTAGGTTCAAAGTATTCTTACAAATCAGTAAGTAAAAGGTGAATGAGAAAGTACTTAATACTATAAGAAAATATTAAATAAAGGAAAAGGTGAGGTGGCAAGGAAAAAACATGATTGGGTATATTAGCAAATGAAAAAAAGATAGTTGATCTTACTGTCAAAGAAATGAAAATTAAAATAAGTTACCATTTTACTGATAAAATTGGTAAATATTTCTGAATTTGGTCCCACATGGTATTGGTGAGAGGATGGGCACTCCAGCATAGGCATGCATTTTCTTTCTTTTTCTTTTTGGTTCAGTGCTGGGGATTGAACCAAGTCTCATGCATGCTAAAGAAGCACTCCATTACTGAGCTACCCTAGCATGCCTTCTGGATGGTGCTGTAAACCGTCTCCCTTGGTTTGGAAGGCACTGCAACAAGAGAATTATCAGTCTTTCAACGTCTTACTGCTTTATAACTTGGCCTGGAGCTATACTCTGATCAGAGGAAGATTTTCCTTAGGCACCAATTATGGTTTATTTTTCAGTTTGGAAAGATGTCTACCTTACTTCATTACAAAATGATTTACCAGTTTAACTCTGAAGGCAATTTTGTTGTGTTCATTGAATCAAGGTTTATTAGGCATCTACTATGTTCCACTAGGAACATGCTAAATAACATAGTAGTGACCGGCTGTGGGCCTGGCAGAAAAGGCCTCTGCTCTCACAAAATTTTGATATTTATGGAGGAAGGTAGACAACAAGCACACACAGATATATGATCTATAGCAAGAGGCGACAGTGCCAGGGGGGAATCCAACTGAAGTGATGGTGCATGACCGTCAGTGGCCAGATGGTCTTGCCAAAGAGATGACATTGAGTTGGCTGCTGAATGACAAGAGAATGCTGAGCATACCACCATCTGGAAAGGGTCCTCCAAGCAGAGTATGGACAAAGGTCCCGGGGCAGAAAGACCAATGTTATGAACTGAATTATGTCCTCCCATATTTCATGTATTTGATCCTTAGCCATCAATGCAACTGTGTTTGGAAATAGAGTCTTTAAAGAGGTAGTTAAGGTTATATGAGGTCATAAGAATGAGTTCTATATTAACCCTTTTTCTGTTGCTAATTTACTCAAACCATAGACTGGGTACAAGTTTTAAGAAAAAGAGGTTGTTATGTTTTGGATGTGAGGTGTTCCCTAAATGTTCATGTGTGAGAAATTGAAAGAAGGTTCAGAGGAAAAATGATTGGGTTGTGAGACTCTTAACCCAATCAGTTAATTAATCCCCTGATAGGGATTAATTAAAAGGTAACTTAAGATGGGTAAGTGTGGCTGGAAGAGGTGGGCATTGGGAGCATGGCTTTGGGATATATATTTTATCTGTTAAGTGGACACATCTCTCTCTCTCTATTTCTTTCTTTCTCTCTCTCTCTCTCTCTGCTTCCTGATCACCATATAAATTGCCTCCCTCTGCCACGCTCTTCCACCATGATGTTCAGCCTCAACTCAAGCCCTGAGGAATGGAACTGGCCTTCTACGGACTAAGACTTATGAAACCCTGAGCCCTTAGTAAATGTTTCCTCCCTTAGAGTTGTTCTGGTTAGGTCTTTTAGTCACAGCAGTGAAAAAACTGACTAGAACAGAGGTTTATTTTAGCTCATGATTCTGGAGGTTCCAGGCTCAAGATTGGGCATCCCCCATTGGGTGGGGCTCTGGTGATGGCTTTGTGGGGGCAGAGTCCTGGGGTGGCATGGGGCATCAGATGGCAAGAGTCAGGCAGTATGCATGCAGGTGTGTGCATTCCTTTTGGTCTTTCACTCTTCTTATAAAACCACCAGGATTTAAGCCTGGGTGCTCCACCCTGATGGTCTTATCTAATCGTAACCACCTCCCACAGGCCCTGCCTCTAAACCCCACAGTTGGGTTATGTTTCCACCTTCTGAAACCTCACTGAAGCACTGAGGGACACACTCCAACCAGATCTAAATGGTAGTGGGTTCTAACTGTTGTCCCCACAAGAAGAGACAGTAAGGACATGTGCACAGAGAAGGGACTCATGAGGATGTGGAAGGAAAGCAGCCATCGGCCCGTCAAGGAGAGAGGCTCAGGAGAAGCCAGCACTGCTGCCACCTTGATCTTGGATTTCCAGCTTCTAGAACTGTGAGATAATAAATTTCTGTGGTTTCAACCTTGAAGTCTGTGGTGTTTTGTTATGGCATCCTGAGCTGACAGAGGCAATCAGTGTGGCTGAGGCCTAGTGACAGGAAGTGGCTGACAGGAAGTGATAGGACATAGGACTGCAGTGTAGGCAAGGGCACACTGGAGTTGTGGGGGATGGGTAAAGAAGCTGGATTTGGTTCTAAGTATAGTGGGAAGGTAAGTATGCGTGGGGTGTTGTGTTGAAATTTCATTCCACTTGCCTTGAGGAGAACAGAATGGAATGGCAAACAGGAAGCAGAAGAACAGTGAGAAGGAACAGTGCCCAGCACCGGACATAACTCTGAGGATTCTTTTCTGGCACCCATGAGCTGAGCACTTCAGCCCTTACCTCAGAAGGATCATCAAAGGACGTTAAATTGTTTCAAAGGCCAAGGTGAATTTTCCATTGAATTCTTATCTCAAACTATACCCAAGTACTTTAGTCAGAACAGCTCACACAAGATTATGAAGTGGACGTAAATAATGCACTATTGATTCTCCAAATATAAATAATGGATAATGTCTCTCACTGTGTTAAAGTCTTTGAAGAAATTAGAGTCTAAAAAGGAAATAAAAATGGAAGTCCCCTTTTCCTTATAAATCAAAATCAAAGAAACTTTAATTCTAAAATACCTTCCTCCACCATTTGCCATTCTGTTGGGAGACCTAGTTTCACCCAGTAACTGCAGGCTGCGCCATCTTGTCAGAGGGGCGGCAGCCACTACATCCGTCTCAGGGTAGACTCATCCAACCCAGAGCTCTGATGTGTCCCAGGTTCTGAAGAGTCAAAAAGTCAGCCTGACTCATAAGATGATGGATCAGAGCATCAGAGCCATAGAAATATCACTCATATGTGATCCCCATAGCCAAGGGACATCATAAATAGAAGCAATATTTCCCTCTTACTTTTAGCCAGCAATGGATCACAGCAGAGAGTTGGTGTTATTATGTGGAGGAAGTAGCACAGAGGAAAAAGCATGAAGGGAAAAATCATCTTGTCTGTGGATTTGCCTGTATGCCAGTTACTCTATGCCAGCTTTCTGGAATATACAACATGTTCACTTAAACTCAATTGGGAAAATTTTCCATCGTGAGTTTCAACATACTGCCATATGCTCCTCCCCAAGCCTTACATAAGGCCAGAGCTTCTTCGTCTGAGCTGCTGCTAAAAACTTTCTGTTTCAGAATCTTGAGGAGAAACGAACACCTCTGTTTGCCCCGTGCTTCTCCGCAACTATTGCTGGAGTGGTGGATTTTTTGGTTGATGGGACCTGCAAATCCTTGCCTTAGTGATCCCTGAGAAATCATGACCCCCCACCAAGTTTTCTTTTTTCTCATTGTTTTTCTTAATTCCCCAGATTCTAAATGAATTTAACTTTCTAAGAAGCAGCACACAATCTCTTATTTTCCACAGTGTCCTTGTACCTTAGCACCACAGCAGTAGACAGAGAGGGTTAAACCAAACAAGTAACCTTTGTGTCTAGCACGCCTAGCTTTCCAAAAACCTCAGACCCTTTTGAAGCGAGTCTTCCTTAGCCCTAGTAAGGGCCTGGTTCTTTCTAGGACGCAGGGGAAAGCCCTGTGAGATTATGAACTTCTAGGGAAGTTAGGTGGGCTAAGATGTATGCAATTGTGGGGCCTAGCTAGGTATAGCTAAGCTCTGGAGGGTGGGTCATAAGAGAGGGTGATCTGGAAACTGTCTAGCAAGGGTGATGCTGAGGTCCATGATAAGAGGGAGTGGGTAGTGAGTTTATCTTTCTGTGGAAACTTCAGTTTTGCTCCTAAAACATTCCAAATGCTCGAATGAGGTCCCAACCAGATTATTAGGGATAGATCTCCCTTATTGAAAGTCAACTGAGTGTCAATGTTGATCACAACTACAAAACACCTTCCCAGCAACACCTAGAATAGTGATTGACAAACCAGACACTAAGGTTGAGCCATGCTGATACACAGACCTGACCACCATAACTAGGGAGGAGATGCCTCTGCCCATCATGGCAAGGTGAGCTTGACGGGAGGGGCTCAAAGACACGGAGCAGTATGTGTAAAGAGGCAGGGAGAGAAGTTCCTGAGGAAGATCACACAGGTGGATAGAGAGAGAAGCAGAGGCAAAAAAACACAAGTTCTCTGGTGTTTTAACAGCAGAACATTTGGATTCTTATTCAGATAGATAAGCCTGGGGATTTTAAGGTAGAGGAGGCTATGACAAGCTGTAGGTTATAGAAAGATCAAGCAGGTGAAGGGAATGGAAAGAGCAGTGTTGGAGACAAGAAGGCCAGTTAAGAGACTGAAAAGGATCCAGGTAAGAAATGCCTTCCTAAGGGTAAAGTTGGAGAGCAGATATAGATTCACCACCTATTCAGAATATTTAAGAAGTGGAATTTACAACACATGATAAGGATTGAAAATTGTGTTGAGAGGCAGAGAGGAAACTGGGCATCTACTCTAGGCATCAGTGCTGAAACAGGGAATAGGGAAGAGGGTCCCCTGTGTGTACTCTGCTTATCTGTGCAGTGTGGGTAGTGGGCTCTGCATTGGAAGGATCTGTGAACATCCACACGTGGACAGGCGCTTCTGAAGCTCTCGAGAGACATCTAAGCTGAAAATAAGATTTTAGGATCTTTTGCTGTATATTTAAACATGATTAATGCAATTGGAGAGGTTATTTAAGAATTCTGTGAGCACAAGAATACCCCAGAAGAGTAGGAAAAAGGACACAAGAGAAAAAGAAAAGGGACAAGGGGAGAATCCTCAGGGTCACTAATATTTAACAGCTTAGGATAGGAAAAAAGTCCTGTGAATGAAACAACAATTGGATGAAAAGGAGTGTGTTCTTTCCACCACCCTAAAGGATGATACTCACTAAGGAGAGCAGTGCCTTAGTGCCTGAATGTCCTTTCTCCAGTGATTTACCAAATTCCCTCTTGAGCCAGACACCATGTTGGATATATAGGGAGGAACAAGTCCTGATTTCTGTCCTCAAGTACCCTAGAGTAGTGGTCCTTATTCTCAGGACTTGAATGTTTTGGATCAGATAATCCCATAGTGGAGGCATGTCTTGTACCTTGTAGGAAGTGCAGCAATATCCCTAACGACTATCAGTGGAAGTCAATAGCACCCTCCCTTCTAATAATAGCCCCAAGTATCTGTAGATATTGCCAAATGTTCCCAGGGATTGGGGCAAAACCACCTGCACTTGAGAAACACTTTCAAGTTGAATGGTAGAAACAGGTATGTAAACAGAACAATATTCCATCACTATATATGTGTGTAGAAGGTTAGATGTTGGTCAAGGTAGAACACTGCAGTCAGAAGAAATGCCTAAGCATGCATGCCTCAGTATCATCTCACAAAGTTGCTGCTGCTGCTGCTACCTCCACTTGACATCAAATGCAAAAGAGCTCAAAAGCCAGAATCCCCCACTGCCACCCCAGGAAGTTCTGCCACACATATGACCCATAGGTGCCAGGTAATGTGATGCCTGTTCACTTTCAGATTTTCCACGGTACGTGTGATTGGCAGACGTGAAGTTACAAGCCTGGTTCTGTTTTAAGAGCAGTAGGAAAACAGGGCAAGTTTCAAAGACAGGGAATGATGCAACTTTATTCAAGATTTGAGAATATAACATTATTTGTTTGGCTTAAAAGCTTTGAAATTCATTTTCAAATTCAAATTCATAAATAAATCTCCTTATTCCATTTGATAGAGCCTTCTATTTCTAATTGACTTGTACATAATTTCACCTGAATGTCCTAACCTATGCCACAGGTTGCCTTCTTTTGCTCTTAACTGCTTCCTGCCAGGTGTCCTGTCTAGAAAACAACAACTGAGTGTCCTTTGACCCTCTGTCTAAGCAGCTGTCCCAGTCATTTGATGCTGTAATCTTATTCCCTTTCCCCATCCTCCTATAGGTTTTGGACATTTCTCTTTATTTGAGTCTAGCCATTTGTCTCATCCAAGCTCTTTCTCTCCCTGGCTTCCTGAGTACAGAAGTAGGGACTAAAATTTATTGAAATTCTATGATGTGTCAGATGCTGTGGCAGGGACTTTGCATAACGAATCTCGCTTAGAAGCAACTGGGTAGTGTGAGAGGAAGAGCTATGAAAGTAGATGACTCCAAAAAGTAGAAGAAACCAGAGGAAAAAATAGATCAGTTGGACTTCAACAAAAGTAAAGTCTCTTCTGCATCAGACAACACCATTAAGGAGTGAAAAAGACAAAAGAAGGTGAGAAAATACTTGTAAATCCCCTATCTGATAAGGGACAATAGTGAAAACAGTCAACGGAAGGATAAGAACACGAAACCCAATTACAAAATGGGCAAAATATTTGAATGGACATTCTCCAAGGAAGTTATACAAATTGTCAACAAGCACATTAAAAGATCCTTAATATTATTAGTCTTTATCAGAGTCACACTGAGATACCAGTTCCCACCCACTTGATTTCCTGTCATAATAATTAAAAATAAAAAAGAACATAAAGATGGGTGTGGTGGTGCACACCTGTAATCCCAGCGCTTGGAAGGCTGAGGCAAGTTGCCAACCTCAGAAACTTTGTGAGATTCTGAGCAAATTAATGAAATCCTGTCTCAAAGTAAAAAATAATTTTAAAATGTGCTGGTAATATCAGTGGTTAAGTACCCCTGGTTTCAATCCCTGGTACAAAAAAAAACCAAAAAACAAACAAACAAACAAACAAACAAAAAAAAAACCAGAAAACTACAAGCTTGTTAAGGAGGAGGATGTGGAACAAATGTGAAACATTGTACTTACCATGGAACATAGTTTGTAGGTTCCTCAAAAAATTTAAACAGTATTACAATGTGTTAGTCAGCTTTCTGTTACTGTAATGAAATACCTGTGATAACCAACTTAAAAGAGGAGAGGTTTATTTTGGCTCACTGCTTTCGACATTTCAGTCCATGTTCAGTTGGACCCATTTGCTTTTGAGTTTGTGGCAAAGTAGCACATCATGGCAGGAAGTGGGTGGTGGAACAATCTGTTTATCCCACAGTGGCTAACAAGAGAAAGAGGAAGAGAGCAGGGTTGCATAATGCCCTTTGAAGGCATGCCCCCAATGACCTATGATATCCTCTTAGGCCCCACCTCTTAAGGTTCCTCAGTCTCACAATAGTGCCATGTGCTGGGCCAACTCCTTAACACATGGGCCTCTGGGAGACATTCTAGATCCAAACTACAGTATTATATAACCCAGCAATTTCACTGTAAGGTATATTCCAAAGGAAATAGAAAACTTGGGTTCATACAAAACTTGCACAAGCATATTCATAATCGTGCTGCCTATAATAGCCAAAAGATGGAAGTAATTCAGGCACCCATGAACAGATCAATGGATAATCAAGACATGGTGTATCCATACAATGGAATATTCTTTGGCTACTAAAAGAAATGAAGTACTGGTATACCCTTCAAAAAGGATGAATGGGGAAAATATGCTGACTTTAAGAAGCCAGACAGAAAAGGTCACATAATTGTATATAAAAGATATCCTGAATAAGGATATCTATAGAGACAGAAAGTAGATTAGTGACTATGAGAGGTTGGAGGGTGGGGTGAATTGGGAGTGGCTGCTAACAGTATAGGGCTTATTTTAGAGTGATGGAAATGTTTAGAAAATAGAGGATAGTGATGACTGCACAATCTTTTAAATATGTTAAACCCACATTTTAAGATGATGAATTTCATGGTATATGAATAATATCTCAATCAATCTCATTCTAAAGTTTAAGAAAAACAGATGACTCTGATTCTAATCCCACTACTTCTCTTACTAGATGTGTGACCCTGGGAAAGTTACTTAACCTTATTAAGCCTCAGTTTAACTTTTCTATAAGAGATTTGTATTGGGGATTAAATTAGAGACTATGCCCAAAGTTCTGAACACATTTCTTGATTTAACCAGGTTTTTAATACATTTTAGTTATTAGACCTCTCACAATAGTGTGAGGTGGGTCTAAGTATTCCCATTTCACAGATGAGGAGAGTGAAGTTCAGCAAGGTTAAATAAATTAACCATCATTACTCAGCAGGGATTCAAAGCAAGATCAGTCTGACCCCAAAGTGTGCATTCTCTGTGTATATTATGTTATCCCCTTGTACATTCTATTTTATTTCTAATTCTCCCTAATTTTCCCCAGAACCCCTCTGGAGCTCTTTAGCCATCTGAAAAGGAAATAGACATCTTTAAGAGGTACACTGTTTCTCACTGACCACTCACAATCACTATGTCTTTGCTTCGAAACCTGAATTTTATAGGTGGGGAAATTTCTTCCAAACATAATTATCAGAATATTTTTTTATTTGTTCAGACAAGTTTTTTTTTGTTTGTTTGTTTACTTTTGGGTTTGTTTGGATTTAAATGCCTTTAGGCTAGGCCTGTTCTTCCTATTTTGTCCTTCCTACTAAGCTCTACCTGGATGCCTCTTTAGGCATTCATGTGACTTGCGTAAAGGGGCCCAATTAAATGCACTAGGCCATATTTATATAGTGGAATATTATTCAACCAGAGGAAGAATAGTTGAATCTTTATGTCTAATACATAGTGATAAGTTAATACAAGCAAGCTAAAGAGTAATATTTGTGTACTATCCAATTTATATTAAAGTATATTATATGTTCATAGAAACACCTGATAAGCAGTCATGAGAAAAGTTAAGAATTGCCTCAACACCTAACAAGTGGAATTCAGGAGAGGCTTAGGTCAGTGGACATAGATGTTAACTTTCACTTTATATTTTTCTATTTTATAATGAAGACAAATAAGCATAATGTTATTATTGTGTCTACAAAGAAAAGTTAATGTACATAGCTAAATGGAAAGGTAGGGGAGTCTAATATAAAACTTTGCTATTGTGAATATGGCATTGTTTATGGGAGACAGATAAAAATTACATGAATCTTGGACTTTTCTAAGAAGTTGGATTTTACAATTGTTCTATGTTCTACCTGTCTATTAACTGATGGGGGAATAAGAACATTTAAAATTTATGTCGCAATTTTAAAAATTTAACACCAAGAGTTTTAGGAGGAAAAGGAAGAAAAAAATATTTCTAAAAGACTATTACTAAGTAAATTTAATTTCTGGGCAAAATAAAATTATCACAGGTTTTTATGGGTTTCAGTTGCATTTTTGTGTTTTCATAGCTGATGTAAAAAATGTTTATATTTAAACATCATCACAAGGAAGCCTTTTAATCCTGCTTAGAAAGTTACCAAATTTGTGGGTTCCATTCCTCACTAAAATGCTTTTCATGAATAAGATGCTACAGTAAAAGTCTCAAGTTAATATATAATACTTTTGAGTAGGAATTTTGGTTTTACAAATGTAAGAAACTTGAAAATATTTGAATAATGCTTATGAATTGTTAAAAATATTGTAAATTCAATTTTTGTGCATCCAATTTTACTCTTAAAGAGAAAAGTTTATTGGCATGTTAGTTTTGTGTTCATTTAAAAATATATTATAACAATAGCTCAGTAAAATTTTAAGGTTTAATTTCTCATTTTAGATAATTTATTTATACAAAATTACTCTGAGTCTTATGTATTTCTTTTTAAAATGTATACCTTAGTTTACTGTGATATCTATAAATGTCTTAGTAGGGATAAATAAATACACTATTGGATAATTAATCTACACCTCTTGCATCTTATTATTACACTTATGTTGATACGTTCCTCATTAATCCATTTGGCCTAAAGATATTCAAATGATATGGCACATGTGTTGCCCAGTTTTAATGCCATCGTGGGGAGGAAGTGTAGTACTGGAAATGAGTTTAGATTCACTTATTTATGGAATAGTTATCACCCTCCTAAGGATCCTCAGTGTGATTGGACAAGTGGTGTCATTAACAGTCAATTAAAAAGCTGGACTCACTGATTTTGTTGAGGGTCAGGACACTCAAGGATGTAAAGAACTTGGATACTCTCATAATTAAGATTTAGACAGACTAGTGTATTGGAAAGGTCAAGATGAAAGTCAGATTTAAGAGAGCAGCAGGGGCAGATCATCTTTGAAAGTGTAGGAGGAATTGGGTCCACTAGGGCTAACTCAGAAATAAGTCCAAATTTTCCAAAACGAACAGTGATTTTTGAGCATAGAGTCAGGCTGGGACTGAATATACTCTGTATTATTTCCTACTGGGTTGCATAAATACCGATTAAAAAGAGAACTTTGTAGATAGACATTAAAGAATTATGGTACTGGAGGCCCAAGCCATTCGACTGGGGAATCTATTCTTTTTCCAGATGACTCTGGATGGAGCAGATTGGACTTTTTCGATAGGAGCTTTAATCATGAGTGTGCTGCAAGACTCCAAAATGTGAGGAAACAAAAGAGATGATGCGGTAGAGATGGAGTCAGAGCACTGACACCATAAGGAGCTCCAGCAGTCCGGAGTCAGAGCCTCTATAAGGTGCGGCCATGCAGCACCTTAGCAATGATATTCATAGACTGAAGAGAGAGAGGATTTCCAGGCTTCAAATTCAAATATGGTGAAGCAAGTACCCTCAAGGGCTTTTCAGCTAGAAGTCAACTGGATTCTGCATTAAATATACTTTTGGATTCATTGCTGGGCTTCCAGGAAATAAAAGAAATCTCTAAGCACCTATAAATAAACAGAGGCAAAAATCTGTGTGCTGAACCCAGAGCAGTGAAGGGCAAATAAAAGGTGGGTTTTCTTAAGGGAAAATACTAATAACATTAGATAAGGTGAATTAAGCCTCAGGCTAATGATAAAGTAGTAAATCTGACCCATAATTGCCTTTATAAAGCCAAAAACTCTGAAAGGGGAATGAGACCAACTTAGAAATTCTTCTCTGGTTCCCATCAGAAAAAAAAAGATACAACCCACAGATTAATGTCAATAAAGCACATATAGACTTACAACTGAAAATTATCAAAACAAATCCAAATAAGCAACCAAAGGAGAAAATTTGCAAATAAAAAAGAACATTTGGTACTAAATACATCTAAGTACAGAGTATTAAAATAACTCTAATTAGATGTTCATATATATATATTTTTTGGTACCAGGGATTGAACACAGGGGCCCTTGACCACTGAGCCATATCCCCATCCCTCTTTTGTATTTAATTAGGGACAGGGTCTCACTGAATTGCTTAGCACCTCACTTTCTGCTGAGGCTGGCTTTGAACTCAAAATCCTCCTGCCTCAGCCTTTCTAGCTGCTGGGATAACAGATGTGCACTATCATGCCTGGTTCTAGATGTTCATGAATTTTTTAAAAAGTAATTACAAAGTTAAGCAATGATACTATAAAACACACACATATTGAATGGAACAGTGTACTGTTTTTTCCAATGAAAATATATTATTAAAAAAATTCTCAAGGATTTATGTGAACAACAGATGAGCACAGAAAAAAAAAAAAACTGAACTGGGAGCTAGAACAGAAGTCACAGAGAATACAGAGGGAGATAAAGAACATGAAAGGGCTGAAGGTACGAAGGGTAGAACTACAAGGTCCATCAGAGAGAGAAGGTGAGAAAGGAGGAAACACAAAATTTGAAGAGCACTTTCCAGAAATGGTTAAAGACATAAATTCAGATATAAGTGTCAAGAAATCTAGAGTCAGGTTCATCACAGAGAAACTTTAAAATAGCAAAGACAAAGAGAAGATGTCAAAAACAGCTAGAGGAAAAATACAGATAACCTTCCAAACAAGAAAATGTACACGAGAATTCATAGTTCAACAGCATCAAATGGAAGTTTGAAGATGAAAAATAACTGTCAATACCAAACTGGGTGCCCAGGCAAAAGATGTTTTAAGATAAAAGTGAAATTAATACTTTACTTTAGACACTCAAAAACTAGGAACAATAATAAGCTTTTTTTAAAAAAATGTTAATACCTTTATTTCACTTATTTATTTTATGTGGTACTGAGATTGAACCCAGGGTCTCACATGAGCGAGGTGAGCGTAAAGCTACCTTCTAAGAATTAGAGTTTAGAAAAAAGGGAAAATTATGTCCCTAGCTAAACATAGTTAAACCATGATGGTATAGAACCATCACAGTGCTCAATTAATAGGTATGAAAAGATGACATAAAGATGGGCAGGTTAGGAAAGTTAGTGGAAAGCACTACATTTAACACTGTTTTTGAAGGTCAGTAAGGTCATTTCTTACAAAAGGAAAGCATACTCGGTGACAAGATTCATAAATAAAGAAATAGAAGTAGTGTACATACATTTTTAACCTGATATTAGGAAGGAAAGGGGGATGGAAAAGGAAAGTTGGGTGCAAAGGAAGGAAGGAGAGGGATAAACTGCTTTTCTTGAAACATTTGAGAGTAAGTTTTCTACCTGACGCCTCATTACCCGCAAAAGTTTAGTGTGTGTTACCTACAAACAGGAACATTCTCTTCATAACCCAATACATCTATTAGTACCAGGAAATTAATGCTGAAGCATTGCTACCATCTAATCCTCAGATGTCGTTCAGGTTGTACATGTCTTTAAAAGTGTCCTAGCAAAATGTCCAATTCAGAAGCACATGTTACATTTGGAAGTTGTCATGTCTCTACAGTTTATTTCAATCTGGACCAATTTTTCAGTATGCATTTCTTTGATTTTCATGACCATGATACTTGTGAAATTACCCAGACACCTTCAGTTTGGGTGAGTCTGCTAGATTCAGTTTATTCATCTGTATTAATCAGAGTTCTCCAGAGAAACAGAACCAATAGTGTGTGTGTGTGTGTGTGTGTGTGTGTGTGTGTGTGTGTGTATGTGCGCTCACACATGCAGCGGGTGGGGAAGGAGAAAGAGAAGGAGATTTAGAGGTAGATTTATTACAGGGAATTGGGTTACATAACTAGGGAGGATGAAAAGTCCCAAAATTTGCAGTTGACAAGCCAGAAACCTAGGAGAGCCAATGTGCGTTTCAGGAGGTTTCTGAACGCCTGAAATTCAGGAGAACTAAGGGTGTAAAGTTCCATTATAAAAGCTGACAGATATTTTTAGTTCAAGACTGAGGACTGGGAAAGAATATTCTCAGCTCAAAGCAATTGGGCAGGAGGAAATTCCCTCCGTATTTACAGGTGGATCTATTTTTGTTGTATTCTGGCCTTCAACTGTTGGATGAGAGCCACCCAGTTACATTGGGAACTGCAATCTGCTTTTCATATCTACAAATTTGAATGTTAATCACATCCCAAAGCACCGTCACAGACACACCCAGAGCAGTATTTGTCCAAATGTCCAGGCAGTCCAAGTTTTATGACTCTTACGAATTTCTCCTGGACATCACAGCAGAGGGCATCCAAAAGCTTCTACATATTTACTTGCCCACGAAGAGGTCTTTGGTGAGTCAAGAAATGAGCTTTTGCAGAAAATGGAACAGAAGAAAGGGGAAGGACATGTCTCTGCAAGACATGGGCAGGTAAGAGCCTTGCCTGGGAATGGAGGGAGGCCAGGAGTCAACCTCTGGAGAGAAGCACTCTAGGACAGGGTGCATTGGGACTGGAACTGAGGAAAGTGAGTCATAGTTAAGTGGAGATTGCCTGAGGTGGAGTAGATAGGGTGGGGGTTGCAGGTGATGGTCCAATAAGTGAGCAGGCTTCTTAAGTGGGAGAGTGAGATCCTGAAAAGAATGAAATCAAGTATGGACACTGAGGTAAAGACCAAGTGAGGTATTAGTCAGGTAATGTGATCCAGCATCTGAATGTGCTTTGGAGATGAAAGGGAAACATCACATCGTTTGGGGTGAGAAACAGACTGTTAAAGATTGAAGTCTGGCAGCAGAAAGACATCCTTTGGTGAGGAGAAAGAAAATGACCTGATGGGATCTGGGTTGTATGAGATAGTGGAGACCAGGGATGAAGAGGCAAAGATGGGGGAGGGCTCTGAGAGGGGAGCTGGGGGGTTCCAGGGGTCATGGAGGGAGCACCTTCCTCCACCGGCTTCCACAAAACAGGTTTCAGTTTTCTCGGGTTGTTCTCCGGAACTTCTGTCTGCAGTGATTTCAATGGAAAGTTTGTGCAAAATTGCTTTCAAAGAGAGCTTCCCAGGTGGTTTCAGGAGGCAGGAGGTACCAATTTCAGCCTGGAGCACCAGCAAAGTTCATATTCCCCCACATCCCTGACCACACAATATTCCTTTACAATCACCCCTAAGTTCTTCCCCGCCACTGTACCTCCAATCCAGGAATGGCCTCTGAGTAGCTGGAACAATTTTTCTGTTCTGAGTGAGAGTTGGGAGATAGATGAAGCAGAGGTAATCCCTGAACAGGTTAGAGCAGACAAATAGGATTCTTTGAGAACATAGTCTTCTCTATTCTGGAATCAAGGACTGTGGTCCAACATGAGAACATGGGTGGCCTTCTTGAAGACCAACATAGAGTCGGGTGGTGGGTGGGATAACGGTGAATAAAAATGCTGCAGAGGTGTCCTAGCACCTTTGTAACTATTTACTTGATTCAGCTTTCACTTGGTTGATATAACACTCCCTTTGTCTATTTTCCAGAGTTCTGACAAAATTGATTCTTTCCATTTTTTCCTTATTTTTTAACAATGTTTCTGTGGATTGATGTGTCCTTGGAGATACCTACTCCACCATTTTTGATGCCATCTCCCAGGAATTTATAACACTCAAGAAATGACACTCTCATGTCCTCCTCTCTCCCATATCTAAAAACTCTTCCAAGTTTAAATACAGGTAAACTTTAGAAAGAAGTTCAAGGTGACAAAAGGTACTCTACTAATGGCCTGTGAGTATATTTCTGAAAATATATATTGTTTTGTAAAAGGCAAAAAGTGACTGGAGACTTTTCAATATTAAAGGAGACCATAGAGACAGAATGTCTGATTACAATCTGTGATCCAGTACTCCAGGGGGAACAATGCTTTTATGAAAGACATTACTAGGTAAATTGACAGAATTGAAATGCAGGAAGTAGATTACACAAAATTTCTGTATTAATGTTAAATTTGTTGAAGTTGATAACTTCAGTCTGTAAAGAAGTAGATGTGTAAGGAAATCTTTGTCTTGGGAATACATTCAGAAATACTTAGAGGTGGAGGATCATGTGGTGTGCAACTTATTCTCAAAGGTTAAAGAAAACAAATATTAATTATATATATATATATATATATATATATATATATATATATATATATATAGAGAGAGAGAGAGAGAGAGAGAGAGAGAGAGAGAGAGAGAACAAATATGACAAAATATTAAAACATGTAAGAATCTGGGTAAAGGGTGTGGGATTCTTGTTTTTCTCAGAATTTGGCTGTGAGTTTACAATTATTTTCAAATAAAGTTTTAAGAAACTTTATTTCCATAGAACCCCAACAGACTTAGGACCTAAAAATAGCAAATTAAGAAAGAAAGAAGAAAAGCTTAAAAAAATGGTTTAGGGGCTGCAAATGTCTATTGTGGTGATTGATGTTAGACTTTTATTCACTACACTGAGATGGTTTTTGCTTAATCAAATCAGTTCTAAGGGCATATGATAGATTACCCAGCAACAAAGATCTCTGTGGGTGGAAACCTCTGCTTACTGCTTCAGTTCTCTGCCTATTACAGTAACTGTGTTCAGCTTATCCTTTCCCACCCTGAATTCCATCATCTGTAATCAGAGAGCCCTCGTCTTCAGCAGCAGTTGTCACTGTTGTTACTGGCTTACAGGGAACTGTCCCAGAAGACCTCTTTTAAGACTCTATGGCTCCCTTTCACAATTGCAATTCTCATGGCCTTGGTGAAGGGTCTTTTGGACCTGAGTTGGCTATAATTTAGAAGGTAGGTAAGCAGTTCTCCTGTAATAAATCTGCTGTAGCATTCCAATTTACCTGAGCCTTGAACATCTCCTGTGACGTATCGATTGAGTTCTGGCGTTTCACCTTCATTTTGCTGGGCCCCACCATGTGTTAGTCCACTGACTAAGCCACTCAAGGGGACGTGTTGAATTTGGCATCTTGGCTTGAAGCTCACTCATTTTTGTTCATCCTGAGGCAGACCATTGTGAATCCATTTCCAAACATGTTCCTTAGGTGTCTACCCATATAAATTGAAAAAATTCCTGCAACTTAGGGGTTCAAGGTCTTTAGCATCTCTAAAATTTGTACACATGTTCCATTCCAGTTTTCAGAGTCTCACTCTTTCTTAATTAGTGCTCCAACCTTAACATAGGAAACACTGCCTGGTTGTGAATTCAATTTTTATTGTAATTCAGTCACAGGAAAAAAATAGATTTTGAGTTCATTTTTCAGAAATCTTGGATTTGTATTTATAGGAGAAAAAGATTATTTTTAGGGTGTTCATGGCATACCCAGAACTTTGTCTAGAAATTTGAAGGCTCAAGTTCATTATTTTCTTTCCTTAAGTTCTCTCTTTTACTTAGAATAACAATTGAATCCCAATATAGCCATTATTGCCACTGAAATTGTTCTATGGCATGAACTACTTGGTTGCCCAAAACCCTTCCTTTTGTAGATGGATGATCCAGATGTCTATATGTGATCCTCAAAAAAACTCTTTTGTCACTAAAAATCATGAAAACTTCAGTTATCCTTTCTAAAAAGTTATGAAGCCTCTACTACGTGGCAGAGACTCTTTTAGTCTTGAAGACCTAGCAATAAAAAAGATAGGGCCAGTCCCTCCTGTTATTCATTTTGATTCTAATGAGAAAGGCAGATAATTAAAAAAATAAAATTATGTTAGATTTTAAAGATTTTAAATATTTTATTAGAAAATAAAACCGAATAAGAAAACAGATAATGATGCAAAGAGTGTTTTTAGTTCTGATGGTGATGAACACAGTCTCAAATCATATTGGTAAAAGAGTGTTTGAGTACAAAAATAAGTAAAATCAATGTCCCTAACTTTGGAGACAAATTGAAGTACTGAATGTACTTCTATTTTTGATTTTTTTCCTTAGCATGGTGAGTTGTTTGGGAAATGATTCAATAGTTATTTGTAGTTCCTAAATTCTCAGCAGCAGTTGCCTCCTGATATGTGTCACTATATATTCCGAGTTGACATCTGCTATCTGAATCACCAAAATAGTGCCTTGTTTTAAAATTTATCCACTATTGGCTTATGTTTTATCTTACTCTAGGCCATGTTATCACTACATGTGACATCTCTGTATATGTGTTTGTGAAACTGGGATAAAGTTGGCAAAACTTGAGATAGAGGAAACTATCTATGAAACATGTTTTGCATTAGGAGAACAGGAGGCATAAGCACGTTTGGAATAAAGAGAAGAAAAGAGAAGGCAAAGACATATTGAAGAAATAGGATCTCACAAAGGAAAGTAAAATGCGAGTAGAATTTAAATGTGATTTAGGCAATAACCTTGAAAATTTGGACAATCATAGACAATTATTATGATTTTTTTGGTTTCTGACAAGTAGATTACAAGCTCTTTTTTGAATAAAACCTTTGCTTATTGGAGAAAATCATTTGAGAACTGTTGATAGTGATTTGAAGGTGATATTCATAATGACATTCCATGTGGGGAATGTTTCTCAAAATGAGACTTGACTGGGCAAATTTTTATACTAATAGAAAAATCAACACTCTGTTGGAGTAGATACCTTAGATATTGATGGATATCTGACATAGAAGTAATTGATTTCACCAGGTAATTGTGAAGTATAGCATATTGATCTCCCAAGATTTTTAAGACTAAAAGGGGTGCAAATGAATAAAGAAATTCATAGTTTATGTTATCACATTTCAGACAACATAGTTATGTTTACACATAATGTTGGGACAGTTAGTGCAATTCTTACAATTCTTTGCTAATAATTATTTTTTAAAAATTCGAACAAATGTTGATCCATTTAAAAATTCTCCATCCCATCCATTCCCTCTGTGACTGAAAGGTCAAGCTGTCCCAGAGGAGCCTCAGAGGATAAAGACAGGAGTAAAAAAAAAAAAAAAAAAACAAAAACAAAACATCTTCCTGATTCTACATTTTCAGTCCCTTTCAGGCTGACCACAGTCTCACCACTATTTCATCATGAATCAGTCCTATGCCTTTGCTGCAGAGTGGTATGATTCAGAAAAATCAGTAATTGACCTCCAGTGCATCACAGGTAAGCAGAAGAGTTGAAACTCACCTCTGTCTAAGTTGATGGCCAGTGTTCTTTGCACACCACAGTTCAGATGAGAAAGCAGGAAGTATATGCCAGCCTATTCACACTTGGGTTGGACCAAGTACAGAAGAGGGAGAAAACAGATCTGGGCTTAGCCAAGCCAGCATTCCGGGCTGGCTCTGCCATGCTCTGGCTTTATGAATCTGGCCCCATTTGTCACATATTTGGGTGTGTCTTCTCACGAGATGACCCTAAGGGTTTCCATCAAAAGCTTGCTGTCCTATAATTCCTCCTGCATATCAGAGGCCACATCAAATGATTTGACTGCTTTTTCAATCTCATCTCCAAAGTATCCTGCAATATGAAAATATTTTTTAAAATGAATATTTGATTACCTTATTTTGGAATATAATAATGAATTATAAGAGACATTTTTTTGTTCTTTAGCTTCTTGAATGGACGTGTTGGCTTTTACGTTTCCTCTCCTCTTCATCTCTGCCTATTTGGGTTCTTTGTTGATCTGGGGGAATTTTGTCTGGGGTCAGTAAGAGTAAACATTTCAGCAGAAACAAAGCAGGCTACAGTGTCTCCATAGACTGCCTGCTTATCTGCTAATGGAGGGTTTGGGAAGTTGGGAGTTTTCCTGTGTTTCACACATATTTAAGAACTCCTTCTACCTGTTGGTTCCATTTTAGCTTCTAGGAATAGGGAGAAATCTGAACACAAAGAGTGTGTTCCCGGGTTATCTATCTATCTACTTGTTTTCTTTCAGGACTACAGAAATTGATGCAAACCAGCATTATGAATGAACTTGATTTGATTTAGGAGAACAATTTCTCACTTCTTGGGTTTTTGCTACAAATGTTAAGAATGAAGAGCTGTTTCCATAACTAAAAGCCTGGCAGCTCACTAATAAGGTGTAAAATGAAGAAAAACTAAAGACACCTTTATCATTTTGAAGTGTATGGAGCTACTTTTCAGAAGTCAGTTTTATTGGCAGCAAAAGTCCATTAATAACCCTGCAGTACTCCCCTTGTTGAAATAACACAAATTAGCATTTAACCAGGGAGGAAGAACACATGAAGTTATTTAACATTTACATAAAATTATGGAGTAAACTCCAAACAAGTCGCCTCCGAAATGTATAATTACACTCAGCAGTCCTGTCAGCATACATAGAAACAATTTTATTTCCAATCATCTTCTGCTTTTATTCACTCAGGAATGTATCATTAAAATTTTCACAGAACAATGAGCCTTAATAGGTGCTAATGCAATTGTGAATTATGGTAATTGTTACCTAAATTAATCTCTGTACTTTCCATTTCTTATTGCCCTGTGCATAAGGAGTGTGAAAAAGATAATGTTGAAACTGACATTTGTATAAATGGTATAAAAGATTTATCTTATTTGATAAAAATTGCATATGAGAACTTACTACTTTGTAAAGTAGTTTACTTGGGAAACTTGTTATTGTAAGTAGGGTTTATGTAATCTTGGTTAAATTTGTGAGAAAAAAGGCAATGGATCCATTTTGGTGCATATAAACCCAGTAAGGTATCCAGAAGGCATGTATATGTTGCTCTGTGCATATATTACCAGGGCAGTATGGAAGTTCATACCCTTTTCTCTGTGTGTATATTCTCTTTTTTTGTGTTTACAGTTGTTCACTTTTGTAAGCTATATATTCTATTTTTTGAGGGGTGAGCTGGTGCTGGGGATTGAAACCAGGGGTGATTAACCACCAAGCCACATCCCCAGCTCTTTTTATATTTTATTTAGAGACAGGGTCTCACTGAGTTGCTAAAGGCCTCACTGACATGCTGAGGCTGCCTTTGAACTCTCGATCCTCCAGCTTCAACTTTCCCAGCAACTGGGTTTACAGGCATGTGCCACCCTGCCCAGCACAGGTAACCTTCTTGGTATAACAAAACCCACTGGTAGGGACTGAATTGCATCACTTGTAAATTCATATATGGAAGTCTTAACTCTGGTATCTCAGAATGTGACTGTATTTGGAGATAGGGCCCTTCAGAGATCATATGGATGGCCTCTATCTAGAACAACTAGTGTCCTCATAAACAGAAGAAGTCTGGACAAAGACACACACAGAGGAAAGATCAGGTGAAGTCACAGGGGAAGATGGCTACCTACAAGCCATGCAGAGAGGCCTCAGAAGAACCCAGCCCTCATGACACCTTGATGTTGGACTTCTAGCTTCCAAAACAGTGAGAAAATACATTTGGTTTAAGACACAGCCAGTCTGTAGTATTTTGATATGGCAGCCCTCGTAAACTAATATACCCACCTAGACAAGAAGTCAACAAATATAAGTTTCGGTTACTCCTGAACGATAGTGACCTTGGTATACTGCTTAGCTTTCCATTTGTAGTGGGATCTAGTTTTTATGTATTTATTTAGATACCAGCATCATATTCTTGTCTTTTGTTAACTCCATTTGACTTTCTCCTGAGAAAATACTTACCTTTCACTCCCATCCTTCATGGTTTGGATGAGTCTTTTCTAATGCCTTAGTTCCAGGTACAGCATATTATTCAGGTCTGGCCACTCAGCATGTTCCATGCTCTCTGCTCACAAGGGTTGGCTCAAGAATAGACAATGGACAGAAACCTGGACAATGTAATGAGATTTTAGGACTTCATTAGGAACCATTGAGCAATTAGATCCTCTCTTTGATGAGGCTGCTAAAACATAAGGGCGAATTATCTGGGGCTTGGTGTAGCTACCGGTAACACCATGAAGAATCAGACTGAGGATGTAACCATTACAGTGAGAGCTGAATCACAAGATAGAGAGAGATCCAATATTAAGGATCCTGTGTGAGTCCTGGATACAGCCTTGCCTGAAGTCATTAATTTCTGGGGATCCTATGGTTTTCATTAATTAGTCAGTAAATCTTTTGACTTTTGTATTTCCCCTGTGACTGTTTGGTTTGCATTTCTATCATTGCTACTAGAAGATTTTTGTGTAACAGAATGGCTTTAATATTTTGTCTTTTCCTCTTCAAAAGGAATGTACCCTTTTAATGGAAAATATTTTTTTTCCAATTTAAATTTTACATAGAACACCAGTACTTCTCTGTGTGTGTATGTGGGAGGAGGAAGGTGTAAGGGTAGGAATTAAAATGTGACCCATTGATGTTTCTCTAATTCCCCAGGTTCTGTGTGTAAACCACTGTTTAGATAATCCAGGGATTCCTACTAATTCCCAGAATTATTGTATTATGTATTTGTGAACCCCTGTAGGACCAAGTGTGTAGGAACTTTGGAGACCAACTAGAGAGCCAGTTAAGGGAAAAAGAATAATACATAAAGAAAGTACAGCCAGAGGTCACACACAGTTGTTCTCTAAGGGCAGGTGAAGTTGGAAAATGACTAGAGGTGAAGGAGATTGGTGAAGTGCTTTAACATCAGGGTTCTTCATGTGATTTCTCTGTTCATCCCTGGTAAAGTTCCAGACTGTCAAGCACATGTGGCATAATTGACTTTAGAATATTTACAGAGAGAAATATACTTTGGATTTAATAGAAGTAGCAGAATTTAAAGAACAGTGTCATGGGATGGGAGTCACTAAAAAGTTCTCTTGATAGGTGAAAAAACCACTAGGTTCAAGATTTTTTTTTTCTTTTTAGTTTCATACATGTAGGGCCTCATACATGATGCATGCTGGTCAAGTGCTCTTCCTCTGAACTACATACTCAGTTCTTTTATTTTTTAAAAATTTGAGACAGAATCTCACTAAATTTCCCAGGCTGGTCTTGAACTTGTGGTCCTCTTCACACAACCTCCCGAGTAGTGATTATAGGTGTTCACCACTGTGTCCAGTGCAGGTTCAAGTTGAATGCACTATAATTAATGTTTTTTCTTCTTTTTTATTTTAATAGGAAATGTTTTAGTGAGCCAAGTCTGGGATGAGCTTTGTTATTTATAATGGGTCTCAGAGCCGATGATTTTTTTTCTTTTTTTTTTATTGGTTGTTCAAAACATTACAAAGCTCTTGACATATCATGTTTCATACATTAGATTCAAGTTGGTTATGAACTCCCAATTTTACCCCATATACAGATTGCAGAACCACATCGGTTACACATCCACAATTTTACATAATGCCCTATTAGTAATTGTTGTATTCTGCTACCTTTCCTATCCTCTACTATCCCCCCTCCCCTCCCCTCCCATCTTCTCTGTCTACCCCATCTACTGTAATTCATTTCTCTCCTTGTTTATTTTCCCGTTCCCCTCACAACCTCTTATGTGAAATTTTGTATAACAATGAGGGTCTCCCTCCATTACCATGCAATTTCGCTTTTCTCTCCCTTTCCCTCCCACCTAATGTATCTGTTTGATATAATGGGAACAACTAAGAACAGAGCAGGGAGGAAGAGCAGGAAGAAAAGATCAACATTAAGCCGATGATTTTTAACCAACTCTGAAGGGAACTTTGAAAAATGCATGAGCCTTCTACCTACCCTCCCCTATAAAACGTGCACGCACAGTTTGCAATCAATTTCAAGGTTTTCGTCCTTTCAAAGCCATTTTCCTACCGGACCTCAGGCGAGGAGCTCCTTCTCTAGACAAATGTGTCAAATATATATTTGCTGATTTATATTTTAAGCCATTTGGATCCTTCTGAGTCCAATTATTTAAACTGCAGCCTAGGCAACATCATTAATTCATTTCATCAGCTGCCATTAATGTTTTCTTTGGTTTTGGGGGGTTGCTTTATCACTGATTTTGTTCACCTCTGAGTATGACCCTAGGAAGAGTTTCTTATTTATTGAAGAAAATATTTATTGGGTGCATGCTGTGTATCAGCAACTGGTGATATAATGAGAGTAAAGACGAAGGGGTCCCAGGGCCCTGGAATTTATGGTCAGGTGGCAGAACATGAACTCAGATGATATTAAATCAGCACAATCTGACTGCTTCTGCTGGAAAAAGATTGGAGTTTGGAGGAGACTCTGGCACCTAAGGATATTTGTATAAAGGCTTCCCCTAGAGCTGGTGCAGCTTTGCATAAAGTCTGGGGGTTTCACGGGCATGGAGACGTGGAAGACTGAGCTCTGCTAAGCAGCTCCCCATCCTTTAATCCAATTCCTCATCCTAGGGTGAAGTGAATTAGACACTAGGCATTCAGGTGGAAAATTTATGGAGACACCAAAATAAATCTCTGTAATCAGGATTCAACAGGACCAGGATCAGGAAGAGAGAGCTAGGTGAGTCATGGAGGCACCTTTATTTAAAGTCATAATATTTTGTTGATTATGGTTATTTTGATATTTTGTCTATCACAGAAACATTATTGTTAATCTCTTAGAAACATTGTATGAAAATGTTATTTTCCTTGGTCACTGAGATTTTTGATGCTCTCTTAAATTTTGTTTTTAAAACAAATGCTTCACGCCTTACCCTGGCCCCAGCCTTGCCTCACACTATAGAGACACATCATAGCATGTTCTTAAGAAGTACTTGCTATGTTATCACTCTTTTTTATTTGGTGGTACTGAGGATGGAACACAGGGCTTTGTGCATACTGGGCAAGTGCTCTACCACTGAGCTACATCTCCAGCCTCTACCGGGTATAATTTATAGTTTAGTGCATATAGGATATGTACTAATATAATACATTTTTGCAGTGTGTATGTATGGTGTGTGTGTGTGTGTGTGTGTGTGTGTGTGTGTGTGTGTATGTGTGTTTATGTCAATACACTGGACCCTCCAAATCTGTGGGTTCCCCATCCAAGGATTAAACTAACTGTAGATATAAAATTTTTGAAGAAAAATTGTGTCTGTACTGAAAACGAACAGACTTTTATCTAGTATTTATTCCTGAAACCTATGATATAACAACTATTTACATAACATTTACATTCTATTAGGGATTATAAGCAATATAGACATACATTAATGAATACAGGAAGATATGTGTGGTTTATATGGAATTATATGCCATTTTAATAAAAGGCTGAGCATTTGAGAATTTTGGCACCTGTGGAGGTCCTGGGAAACCAATTCCTCAAGGGATTGACAGACAGGAACACACACACACACACACACACACACACACACACACACAGAGAGAGAGAGAGAGAGAGAGAGAGAGAGAGAGAGAGCAAGCTATATAATATATAACTAACAGAGCTCATGAAATCCTTGAAAAATGTAAAATATTTAAGAGTCAGCAGATTGAGATGCCTAAACAGTGCACAGGCACCAGTTATTTGAATCAACACCTCTGGGAAATCCTAGTGCACAGTGCCACATCTTGTTCTGATGTTTCGTTGTTGTCTGCTCTGGACTGGGTGGCTGTGAAGAGCTGGTGAAGACCATGCAGCCTGAGCTGGTATGCCTTGCCTGGAGACCATAGTCTCTTCCCCAGGAATCTCTCTGCCTGTCACCTCTGGCCTTGTGCTGTTCTCTGATCTCATTGTGCTGGGTCCCCTATCTCTGTTTTCTTATTTCCAATCTACTGGCTCCCTGATCTCCTCAACACTAGGCTTTGCTTTGCCTTTTATCCCATCTCTAACTCCTGGATCTCTGGCACGTATCTGTCTCCTGTGCTATTTCTCCACCATCTGGAACAAGTTCTAGAAGCCTAATTAACTTGTAAAGTGCGTTTGGTTTGGATGGCAAAACCCATCTTTCTTCCCTGCAACTTGAACCTCCTGACCCTTTCTCATAAAACACTCATGTCCTATTTGCTACCCTATGCTCAGTTGTCATTAGTCTGTGTTGACAGTTTTATTGTTTCCTGGTGACCCCTGTCCATCTACAATTACTATGGTATGTATCAAGCTATTTATTTCAAAGTTAAATGTGTGGAATTGTGGAATAAAAATAAAACCTCCGAATCCCACCTTCTGTGAAAAAAAACTATAGCTCTTAAAAATATTAATATATAGCCATATTCATTCATGTATATATGATTCCTATTATAATTTATTTCACCAAATTATTGAGTGGTTCTCTTAAACATGTCCAGAAAACAGTTACTCTTGGCTTTTAAAAATTACCTGGATCTTAAATTTTTGCATATCAATAAACAAATATTTCATGCAATTTTTTTCATAGAAGCCAAAATAAACAAAAAGATATATTGCAACAGTTATCAAATAAATACCTTTAAAATATTAATATAAATGAAAATGATCCTCTTTTTCAAAATATCCTGGATTTCGATGCAGATAAATTTATACTTATGAAACTTGTGTGGCCTAGTCATAATGTCAAAATTCAAGAAAAAAAGTTTAAATACAGTGTGGAGTAAGGGTGAGAAAATCTCAGTTTCTGCCACTGATAAAAGAATAAACTTGGGCTATTTGTACATTATGTAGAAGCTTCATGCTGGTAGATGGAAGATGGGGACTCAAAAGAGTATCTCCCACCCAGGAACCAATAAAACTCATGTAACTGAACATCAGAATAACCATAGACTAATATTTAAGGAAATTGTTATCTTTGGTTGCATTTCTGTTACTAATTTTAATAATAATATATTGTTATTTGCTTTTAAAAGTTGAAAGTCCCGCACAAAGATACAGAAGGAAAGAAAGAAAGGTATAGTATACTCCTGAGAAAGCCAAGATGTTTGGTAATTTTCCAGAGACATGTACTTATTATTCTAATATACATGTACTCTTTAGATGGAAGGTGGAAGTTTTATTAATTTCCATATTTCTTTTATAGCTCTGTGAGATTCATATCTCTTGGGAGAGTGGACGAGGAATTATAATGTGTCTATTTGAGAAGCATGCCCTTGACTGTTTATTTTTTGATTAAGTGATAAGTTTTATGAGTCAAATTGTCCCAGGCTTTATCCTGAGTTTCTTTGGAGAAGCAATGGGAGGCAAAACTAACATTTTGCCAATGCTTTGGAATCCTGGGAAAGAAGCGATGTGAGAAGCACAAGTATTGCTCTCATTTGGCAATGTGATTCTAAGGCATATTGAAGCAGACACGTGAGTGCTCCAAATGACAAGATAATCCAGATAAACTTTATGCGTCTTGCAGCTTTTGAAGTTTCTAAAGCCAAATAGCGTGGAAGGATAAAAGACAAACCAAGTTTCTAAGTTAGTTCACATCATATACTTAGTGTCTCTTCTTCTTATGAATCCTGGCTGCCAGCAACAAATCTATAGCCAAGTGCCTAGAGTTGACTTATCTGCATGTGGACAATTCTGTCATATATATGTGCTATGGATTCAAAAAGTGAGACGATCTTCTTATGTAACATGCTTTCTTTTAATTAACATGGTATTGAGTAATTAAATATGCTTTCTTCCAATGTCAGTTGTAATAGCAGAATAGTTCTGTATTATATCAGTGAATCAAAATGTATTTAGACCATCTCCTATAATTGGACATTCATGTTACATATTAGGAAACTCCACTGTTGGTGACAAATTAATGTGGAAACAGCTTTTCTTAATCAAATTTATTTTTAACTGATACATAAAAATGTAAAAATTGAATGTCTTAATGGTTTTCAATACATGTATGCATTGCACAATGTTTAATCAGGTTAAACATTCATCTCCCAAGCATCATTTCTTTATGATGAAAATTTTTAAAATCATTTCTTCTAGTTTTTTGAAATGTATAATACACTGTTGTTATCTATAGTCACCCTATGGTGTAATAGCACAACAGGACTTCTTGCTCTTATGTAACTAACATAGTCCCCACTGATCAATTTCCCCTTATGCTCCTTCCTACAGTCCTAGACTCTGTAACTATCATTCTACTTTCAACAATTTTTTTTTGTACTGGGGATTGAACCCAGGGGTACTTCACCCACTGAGCCACATGCCCAGACCTTTTTAGTCTTTATTTTGAGACAGGATCTTGCTAAGTTGCCAAGAGCCTTGCGAAGTTGCTGAGGCTGGCTTTGAACTTGTGATCCTTTTGCTCAGTCTTCAGAGTTGCTGGGATTACAGGCATGCCACCATGCTTGGCAACTCTCAACTTATAAGATTTCACATATGAGTAAGATCATGTGGAACTTGTGTTTATTTGCTTGGTTTGTTTCATTTACTGTACTATAACTTCAGTTCTCTCTGTGCTGTAGCAAATGACAGGATTTCATTCTTTTAAATGGCCCAATAGTATTCAAATTTATAGGCAGAAACAGCTTTTATTTTACCTTTTTAGTTTCCTAAAGCTCTGAGTAAAAATAAAAATGATGGAAAGCCCAAGTGAGTGTTGCCAGGAGCCTTGTGGGTGGGACAGAGGGGCTTCTGTCCTGCAGAACTAGGGGGGAAATTGGATGTTTAAGCAATAATTCATTTCAAAATCATTGTACAAACTATGGCAAAAGTGCAAAATATGTGATATTTAGGCTAAAAGATGTATTCCTTTCTTTCTTCTGTTCTTTTTTTAAATTTTTGTTTTGTTTTATTTTGGTATGGGGAATGGAACCCAAGGGTGCTTTGCCACTTAGCTACATCCTCAGCCTTTTTTATTGTTGATTTTGAGACAGTGTTCTTCTAAGCTTCTGAGGGTCTTGCAAATTTGCTAAGCTGGACTGAAACTTGGGATCCTCTTGTCACAGCCTCCTGAGTTGCTGGGGTCATGGGCACGTCCCACTGTGCTGGACTAGATGTGTATCTTTCAATGTAATCTTTCCACAATTCTTTCCTGCTGAAGACATTAGCTTACATTTAATAATTAGCCAAGGCTTATATAGCTTAATTTTATTTGGAGTATATCTTCCATAGGAAAGTCTTAACATGAACTTAAGCATAGTATAGTTTAAAAAGTGGACAACAGCTTTATAAGCCAGTGAATACATTTTGATTTACAAGTCTGAAGTTTGTCCTGTGCCAGTATAGTTAACTGGAAGTACATTTTCCAGAATACTTTTTCCTGTTTAGTTTCCAATTAAAGTTGGCCACTAGACAAATTCACACAAGATTTAGAAAGCCAAAGCAAAACCAAAGCCATTTTGTTACTTTTGTTTTTTTGTTTTTAGGTAAATAAACATTTAAAAATTTTTATTTCATATAATATATATTTTTTATTTTTATTGGTTGTTCACAACATTTTTGGATGGTTGGTGTGAGTTGCCAGACAAGGTAACAGCTTATGCATGTGGTCACTGCTATGCCAATTCACTTTGTTCCTGTGGGGCAACTCCCACACCCATCTGTCTCCACCTGCCACCAGGCCTGCTTGCCCAGTTCTTTGGATCTTGGGCTTTGGATGCAGCTCTGTGATGAAGGGCAGAACTTTTCATGCAGATTGGCCATGTCATTGCGGTTGGAAGTGGTAAAATGGTGACCCAAGTTCCCATTTACTCTCACAAGTTCATTTGTCCTTGTTCTCATCCTCACCAGCTTCCTTCCCTACTGCCTCGGGCTGCACTATGACAACTGCGCAGACTTTCCATCCGCTCCACAGTTACTTACGGTGGAACCACTATAATCAATGACTTATTTGAGATCATTCATATCAGTTCTTTTATTTTATTTTTTGGATCAAACTCTGTTCCAATAAGAAAAAAACAATGTATCCACAATATACTCACAAATGGAGCCCAAGCCAAAGGGTTCCAGTAATATGCACATAGTAGAAAGGTCCCAGGTGTTGAGAGAGACATCATGGGGTGTGAGATGTGCTAAGACTAACCTAAACACAGTTCTAGACATAAGGACCCTAGGTAGATTGGCAAAGATTGAGTTCTATGTGCCATTAGTGGACCAAAGTTTATGGAAGTGGGATCCATAAAATATAAAAATAGGCATGCAAGAAAATGTAGGAAAGTATCAGGGACTAAGATAAAGTGGTTATTGGAAAGTGTAACAGACCTCAGATTTTTTGCCAGCTTAGAAAATGTCAACCAATCTCCTAAAAGATGGTATAGAAGGACTGGTGGTGTCTATGGTGATCTTCTGAGAATTTACAAAAGATGTTTCCTCCAGGCAGATGTGCCTGACGAGGCACCTGACTTAGAGACTGGAGAATATCCTAATGGTATCCACTTGGACACTCAGTAGTTCCTGTTTTTGTGCCATGAAAATGCACAACTCTGTGCCCTGCTTTCCCCACACCAGTTCTTGATATACAGCTGACCTGACTCTAGCCCATCCCACATATGGGAATGGACATTGAACCAACTCATGATCCCAATGGACAAAGAGACTCTTCATTTTCCCTCAGAAGTAGAATCTCATTGGTGTGATTTTGAGGAACACAGTCATCGCAGAACCTCTCTCTGGCGTCAACAGTGTGATTTCCCATTTAATCATTTGTTTATGGGCTGAACTCTGGCCTGTCAAAATTGGTATATTGAAGTCCTAACACACAGTGCCTCAGAAATGTGACTGTATATGAAGATAGGGCAATTAAAGAGATAATTAAGGCAAAATTAGGTCATATAGGTGGGCCCTAATCCTGTATGACTGGTGTTCACATAAGAAGTGATTAGAACACAGACATACACAGAGGAGAGATCATGTGAAGACATGCTGTGGAGAGAGGCCCCGATGAGGTCAACCCTGACAACACCTTGTTCTCAGACTTCTTGTCTCCAAAATTGTGAGAAAATAAATTTCTGTTACTTAAGTCATTCAGTCTGTGTACTTCTTAGCCCTACCAAAATGAGACAGTGTTTTTTTAGTTATTATTAAATGACTCCCAAAAGACAACATAGTTTCTATTTTCTGTTTAGATATATAACATAAAATAGCCCTGCAATGAGCAACCTCTTGAACTTGGGTCCCCTCTTACACTTAACAAAAACCAAACTGATCAAACTGAGACAACCTTTATAAAGGAAAGTTTGCTCAGTCCATTCCTTCCATCAATTCCACCAGATATTCTAAGGCTAATTTCGGAATCATGCCCCATCAATAAGCCAGATCCTTTGACAATATAGTGCTATTTCAACATCATTCTGCCTTCAATAAATTGCTTTCTGTCAATGTGTGATCATCAGAGAGCAAAGAACATTCTAGAAGAGCCTCAGGTAGCATATTTGTGTGTCTCTTGAAAGGGCACTGCTGAAAACATTGCATATGATTTTTATTGGAGTATCCCAGGGAGAAATTTCCAACTAAAGCGCTGAGAATATCTTCTCATATGATAAATTAATTCTTTACTTTTGCAAGAATGGATAGAAATATGGGTAATGGTTATTCAACTTAATGTACACAAGAGTCACCTAAAGAGCTAATGCTGGAACCCTTTTGGAGAGTATATAGGGAAAATGTAATAAAATATTTAATTTTGTTTAAAGCTTGATCTGTTCCTTAGGGTATTATTCAACTCCCGTTAGGTGAAAGAGCTTAGGTCCCATCTTCCCTTATCTTCCCTCTTAAGATAGCACGGGGGTAAATGAAGACGCTGGTTGTTGGTAGAAGAAGTCCCTGTCGTTTCTAGTTCTCAGGTGTTCACGAGTATCAGACTCCTTGTACTCAATCATGCTTCCAACCCAGTCCTCTGACCAAGCTACACAGTCCACCTGCTCATGTGCCTCAGAAAAGCAGTCCTGAAAAAGAGTCTGGCTGCCTCTCAACTCAGATGTCTACACCTGGGTATTGCAAGAGACTCGGAAGGGCTGACCCAGGTCATCTTCTATTTAACCATATGGTTTGCTCTCTTAGGTGGAAGAGCACTATGTTGCTATGGGGTCCCCTTCATAGCAACTTCTCCTTCAATCCCAAGTAGGGAAGAAGGAGCAAAAGCCCCCTTTCATTGTGGTTCTTTGTTTATATTGCACAAATTCCCTCTCTGGGAAAAAGTCTGGGAAAAGAAAATCAGGAGGACCAAGACTGAACACTTGACTCTTGTGTTTTTTCTGCTTCTGCTCCCAATAATTCCCCAAACCAGAAAAAAGAGGTTTTGGTTTTCTTTACCTATATTTTATCCTCCTACAATATAATAAGGGATTTCCCACCATGGCAGTTTATGGTAGAAATGGAATTTTCTTAACGCTAAAAAGAACTCAATGGGCATGGGTCTTCCAAAATTTGCTGTTGATATCCTAAAGGAGGAAATAAAAGCATCTGAGGAAATAAAAGCATCTGGGAAATTCTTTCTCCAAATAAAGAAAAAAAAAGGATGGCTCTTAAGCTTATTGACTTTATGCTAAATAAATCCTATTTTTTAATGTCAGTTGCTGAATATTACATCAGTCTTTATTTTTATTTTTCTTTCTCCAACACTTCTCTTCAAGCAGATGGATGCTCTGGGACATGCACTTGAAAATGCAAAACAAATAAAGCACATTAATAATTTAAAATACTGTCTCTACTATATGTAAGTATATTATAAATGATAAGAAAGATATCATAAAATAAAGGAGGAAAAAAGGAATATGGATTTGAAGGAGAGGAAGGGGGGTAAATAGTAAATTCTACGTACTCAGAAAACTGTCTTTTTCTGTCATGCCTGAAAAAGAGAGCAAAGAAGAGTTCTAAAGGCGTGAATATTGAGAACAGTTGATATCTGTTTTTTGAGGCTTCTAATTTGGGGCACCTATGGGTGGACACAAATCACATTAAAAACTAGATGTGGAGTTAGTTGTTTTCGATCTATGTTATGGTTTGGATATGATGTGTTCCTGAAAGCTTATGTGTGAGACAATGCAAGAATGTTCGGAGATGAGATAATAAGATTATGAGAACTGTAATCTAATCAGTGGACTAATCCATTTGGTGGATTAATAATTTGAAAGGACTACTGATTGGGTGATAACTGTAGGCAGGTGGGGCTGGAGAAAGTAGGTCACTGAGCATGCTTTTAGGGTTTATATTTTGCAGCTTTTCTCCACCACCTTGATATTACCCTTCCACCATGATGTTATGCTTTCTTTACCTTAGGCCAACAGCAACGGAGTCGACCGACCATGGAGTGAGACTTTTGAAACTAAATTTCTCTTCTAAATTGTTCTTGTCAAGTAGTTTAGTCACAACAATGGAAAGCTGTCTGACACAATCTGGTAAGGGACTCAAGGGTTAAGTTGAAGTATATCTAAAAGAATTAGGATGATGGCAAGCAATTCAAATTTTCTTACTTCAATTTTTTCCTTTCACTTTTATAAAGTTGATAAAAACCATTCTCTTATCTTTCTAGCTGACCTCAAAGAAATGGGGTGAAAAAAAAGAAAAAGAAGAGATCCTTTTAGAATAGAGTCGAGATAATAAGTTTATTACATCAGTTATTATTACACATGTAGAACAGGCAGCTTTCTTATTCTGCATCCATAATAATGGAAGTACTGCTGACTGGTAAGCAGTTAAAGAATTGAAAGCAGCAAGTCTTCCTATTTTATTTCACATTTCCTCATTTCTTGTTTTGATAGGGATTGAGATGAAAGGGGGACTTAGAAATGGACCATCATGCCTGGCACAGTGGCACATGTCTGTAATGCTAGTGACCCGAGGAGGCCCCCTTCGGTTTAATTCTCTAGGTTGCATGTACCCACGCGCGTGCGCGCGCGTGCACACACACACACACACACACACAAATAGGCCATCATTAGGAATATTAGTAGAATTGCCCATGTATATGATATTAGATCAGGTGAATCTATACCAGTCAAATTTAGAGAACTTCTTGGTTACAGAATAATGAAAGATTTCAAAGCAGAAAGATTTTCATTAGGCTTCTTTAGCAAGCTTTTAGACAAAAATCCTTGAAGATTTTGTAAACTTTATAATTGGCTTATTTATGAGCCCCGCCATTTCCTTGGTTTTCCTAAAAGAATTCCTGATTAGATAAAAAATTGTTACCAGCTTTACATTTCATCTTTTTCATGAGTGTAAGCTGTGCTTTTGTTACATTTACAGCTTACACACTGAGGAACACTGTCCTCGGCTCTCTGTTTTCTTTCTCTCACTCTTATCCTTTCTTTCCTAGTGGGTTTGTAGCAACAGGGACAAGCCATCATTTTATTATTATTATTATTATTATTATTATTATTATTTGATTGAAAATGCTTCAATAAATGTAGGCTGTGAATATATTTCCAGAAGCATGGTTTATAAATGAGAACTATTTTTAAAGATGCCTTTCTTGAGGAATCCATTAGTGGTGTCTTGGTTTTTAAAAAAAATGTCAGGGTGGAGTCTCCTTTTCTTCCAAGCACCTCTGATCCTAGTGTACAAATAATGTTTATATTCCAGTTCACAGAAAAAAAAGGAACGTGAAAATATTTCATTGAAAGCTGACAGCTTTAACGAACTTTAAAGGTTAACCCTGGTGCTAGTTAGCATATCTATTCATGTCTCCATCAGTCTATTGAATTACTCAGCTGAACACGCACACAAAAGCAAAACTTGAAAAAAAATACCCAGAAAGCCGACATTAATAATTCATAAATACTGGAGGCTTGTGACTGACAATTTTCCCCCTACTGTGTTGAAGTCTGTTGAGAACTGAATCCTGATAGCTCCTAAGTTACTTTAGAAACTCAGTGAGCAACCCTGTCCCAGAATGTTAATGTTTTTGTAAGTGGTTAGCTACAGAAACATATTGTGGGTTTTCATCCCCTCAAGCACTTTTTCATGTTCCTTTGGATTAGTATAAGGTACAGCTTTTCATGAGATGTTTAACTGACAGTTTTTATATTTGAATTTCACAAGCATCTACAGACCATAAAGAACTCCAAATTCAGCCTTAATCCTCTGTTGCAAAGGCAATCGGCATTTTTGAACAGATTCCAGATACCAATTATAGCATTAATGAGGATATACAATCACGTTGTGTGCTTGGGAGGGATTAGAAGTGGTGTTGCTCCTGACAGGGCTGGTCTGCTTCAGAATTCATCGTCCTCCTTCCTCCATGTACATTAGATTGTATTTATTAAATCTTGCCATTAAAAAAAGAAGCTATCAACATCTTCAGGTATTCATCATTTTCCCAGGAAAATAAGGGACAGATACTACCACTGCTGCCTGACAATGAATTGATTTCAAGCTCTTGTATAGGATGAATAAAAATTCGGGCTTGATGTTATTAGAAGGATTTAGCAAAGAGCTCCCGCAGAGGACTGAGGAGACGGGAACTCCCTAGGTTCTTCTGTGGATGCCAACCACTTTCTCTATTGGATTTACTTCAAAAGGAGTTTCAAGGCTATGGACTCTAGCACTTGTCAACAATTAAGTTTCCTTTTATGTTTCCTATTCCAGAGTATTTTTTTTTTTTTTGATACAGCAGTGGAGGTGTGGAGGTGAGAGATCTCCTCAGACTTGGGGAATGGTCATTCTGATGTGAGGTTTTCTGTTTGCTCTCACAAGCCAGCTTCTAGATGTGAAACTATGGTGGTGTTCCAATGTTAAAAATCTTTGTGTGACTTCCTGAACTTCATTGCTAAAAACTGGTTTACATTAGGGGCAGTTACAGAAAAAACTCAGTCTCTGCTCTTGTTAGCAGTGAGTTAGCTTGCATTTCCTTAAAGCTGCAATTAAGAGAAACAACCAGAAACTGTCATGTTAACTAAAATCCTCTCTCACTAAAGTCAACCCAGTGAACTGTCACTGAAAGATTTAAGTTTCAAGAAGATTTACAGGTCATAGAGTAGAAACTAAAATACAATTTATTGATTGACTTAAGGCATTGACTTCTGTATTTGGCAATAAATAAAGCCCCAAACATCTATTCAGTATCTTTCCTTTATGTAGAACTTCACCAGGTATGGTGAATGTGTGTCATTTACAACAGATGTAATTGTAAATCCTACACCACTTATTAGTAACTGTAAGTCTGAGCCTTTGTTTACTTGCCTGCAAGTTGGGGAGAATAGTATTTACCTAATAGGGTTGCAATGTAGATTGAATAATATAATACAGATGAGACACCTAGCAGAATTAGCAATGAATGCTATTTATCTTTTCTTTATGTTAGAATCAGAACCATATTTTCAAAAGACACTGTATGTATTCTTTTACTGTATTCCTGTGAAGTAGAAGAAATATACATTGATAACTTCTGTTTTGCATATGAAGAATTCAAGGAGCAATCAAATTTATATAACTTGCTGAAATTTCAGTCTAGTTCAGAATTGGAAATCTAGTCTACTGACTTTCTTCTTTACACTGTTTCCATAATATATACTGCCTTTTCAACACCCTCCCAGAAGAAAGTCCAAAATAGGTGGTTAATTAACTCACTTCTAATTATTTCAATCAAAAGTTAATTTACAAAGAGGAAGAATAATATTTCAAAGATAAAATATTTAGTGAGATTCTTTTTAATAGAAAAATTTTTGTTTAATTCTTACAATAGTTAGTAATAATTCTGGGATTACAATCTATCAAAATTAAGTTGATGTTATGCAAATAATAAATGTATTACTTCTCAAGCTGTTCCATGTATTGATGAGGAAATAGAGACAAAGAAAGGTAAGAAATAGCACAACAATCACCCATGAGTAGAGTGGTGAAGCTACTATTCAAACAGAGAAAAGATTCACATTATTTTATGTGTAAATTTTTCTGAATGGTCACATGACATAGAAAACCAATTATTATAGAAGAGAATAATGTTTCACAGTGTTCATTGATGTTAACTTCCTTGAGGTTCAACCTCAAAGATTATCAGGAAAATGAAAAAATTTCAAGGAATTCAATCAATGTTCATTATAGTATGTACATTTTGTCTTTATCATTTGCTTTTAATCTTTTATTTAATAAATAAAACCTTAATACAAAATTGAATTACATAATACATAATATAAATGTAATGGTATAGATGATCTGCCTTTTGTTTCTAAAAATACATTCACTTTATCATAAAAGGGGAAGTTAACTATAACTTTATTTCTGAATCCAAATTTAATGACTATGGATTTGCAGATGGCATTTCTTCATTTACCTGTACAGAATTATATATCTTTCATTAGAAACCCTATCAATGTATTTTTCTTGGGTTTATTAGTCACTTTCTGTGACTTACAGAGACTTAAAGGACAAGTGTTCAATCATTAATACATAGCTTAATAGTGTCTTTAAATAATTTATTTTTGAAATTCAGAATGCTCCTCTGCCCAATATACATTAATTTAATAAATTATTTGTCCTTTTTTTGAGGATTTGAGGCAGCTTATAACACAGCAAGCCAAAATGAAAATGACAAAAATAAAATAAAATACCAGGGACAAATAAAAAGGAGGGCATAATTATATACATCATATGTGCTCAGACCTTGTTGCCATGGATTCCAAATCTGGCTTCAAGCTATTACATAATTCCTCAAGGGCAGTGAGTGATGTAATAAAAATTGACCTCGATCACATTTTTATAACTGATAAAACACTACATTTCATATGGCTTGACTGTATGATGAAATTTGATAAAAGCTAAAGGTAAACATTATCCTCTTAGAGATAACCCTAATATGTACCAAATATGTAACTTTCTGGTAGTTCAGCTCACTTAAAAGATTCAAGTGCTTTGAGAAGTTAAAGGATTGCATAAATATTTTTGAAATGTTTTCTCTATCATATAGTTATTTTACAAAAGTGCCATTAACTTTCTCTTCCAAGTTTACAAAATACATAAGAAAAAATACACAACATCATAAAGAAGCATTTTGTAATCTGTCTCTACTCTTTCTCTTTCTATCCTCTAATCTGTATTAATAGCTCTTATGCATTAGTACATTCCACAGTAAGGATGATGAAAGTGTTAAATACAATGCTTTAAAAAATGTATTTAAATGTGTTTTAGGTTTATGAATGAACTAAGGTTAGGGTACAGGAAGTAACTGAAGCACAGAACCAGTGACAAGGAATGGAAGAGAAAAACAAAGCTTATTTTTTGCCTTGAGGGTATCTTCTGAACTCATCAACTAGGCTGGGGGTTTTAAATATCTATATGTGGATAACAGTAGTCAAAAGTCTTTGATCCAAGGAAAACTGGATAGCAGATCAGCTCTTCCTCTATAAGTGTTGAAGTCAACACTCTTATTTGATATCTTGAAAAGAAAAATCTGTCCTTCATAAGGAGACTTGCCTGTTTTGATTTTGACAAGAAAAATTAAAAAGGAAACCAATGCCTTAGAAATTTGAACAAAAAAGCACATTCACCAATAAGGCTACAGAAAACTTATCAATTTAGATAAGTTCTAGGTTGTCAGTGTTCTCAGGTCAATGCCATTAAGCAAACAAACAAACATGCTTTGTACCTGGAGGGATGCACTTTAATGCTAGATTAAAGAATTCTCATAGATATACCTTTGAGGAGCATGATCATATCAAATTTCACTAAACACAGGAGGAAAAAAGTGATTATCAGTAAGTGTCAGCAGAAATAACATAACACAAAACCTGACTACCAACTTCTGAAGACACTGGAATTTTTATTTATTTATTTTTTGGATCAAATGTTCCAAAGTATTCATTTTTTGAAAGGAATAAGAACAGGAAAGGTAAGTATAATGAAGGAATAAGAACTCATAAAAGAGAATCAGGCAAATGGGAAGTAGAACCAAGTGAAATTTCTAAAAGTGAAAAAGGAACTCATGATTATCAACACACAGTGGATAAGTGGATAGTATAGTCAGAGTGTTAGATAGAGCTGAAGTGAAAATTAGTGAACTGGTAAGAGATCTGAACAAAATTTCCATAAGTGTAAATCAGAAAGACTAAAACATGGAAATTACAAAATGGAGTGTGAGTCATTGAGGATAAGGTAAAACATTTTAACATATGTTTAAGGAGCAAAATAAGGGAATAGACTGAAGAGTGAATAGTTGATACTTAGAATTGCTGAGAATATCCCCTCTGAGTTGATATAAAAAAGCTATCCTCAAATATCTGAAGCAAAACACATCCAAAACAGGATAAATAAAAAGAAATACTAAGTTTTCAGTTTAGGCTACAATGAAATAATATGGGGATTGTGAAGGCTGGAACTTCTGCATGATACCTAGAACTTTCCAAGAGATGCAACTCCTTCCCCAAACTCTTCCAAAATGAGGAGAAGGAAAAGGAGCTGGGAGATAGAGAAGGAGTGAAGAAGAAAGGGAAGGAGGAAGGGGGAGAGAGAGAGAGATACAGAGAGAGAGAGAGGGGGCAGGCCGGCAAGTGAGTACGAGTGTAAAAAGTGAGCAAGACTACCTTGTTGGATCTAGGAAAAATCTCTTATCAAGGGAGTTTGAAAATAATGCAGAGAAAGTAAAAGAAGAACAATGAATTTGGGAGCAAACAAGAAAGAAAGAAAGAAAGAAAGAAAGAAAGAAAGAAAGAAAGAAAGAAAGAGAAAACAAATAAACAAAAACTGCCTGACAATCATCATTTTCAAAAGACAAGCATGAGTTTAGATATAGCAGATGAAGCCCAGGTCAGAAAATAAGAAGATACAGTTGGGCTGTATGGAGCATATAATTACTGAAAAATAATAAGTAATTTTTTTGTGGTACTGGGAATTGAACCTACGGCCTCATGTATGCAAGGCAAACACTCTAGCACTGAGCTGTATCCCAGTTCTAATGATTTATTAAGATACTAGTCTTCTTTATTATCATTTAGATGAATCTATTCCCTCTTAGATGAATCCAAAGAATTCACTTAGGGAATGTGATAATTATTAAAGATATTTTCTTATAATTTCATTTAATTTAAACAATTCTATTTGATTTTCTTTTAAAATATTTTATACTATTATATAATATTTTAAATTATATTTATATATTAAAATATTTTCAAATTAAATATAATTTGTAAATTATTAGACCATTTAATTGTCTGATACATATTCTGAAGTGTAACAATAAGTAGAATAGTTTGCATTGCCAATAAATTGTCTATAATTCTTGACTCTTATTCAATCTTCAAATTGTTAGTACAAGCTGAGGAGAACGAAAAAATCCCAACAAACTCCAAACTGGTTCCAAGAATACCTTCCCTTTTTAGCCAGTGTTACATTTTTCACAGGATGGGGGAAAAGCTTTAGTGGTTGCATGCTGTTCTTGGGTAATACTTTTTAGTAATGCAAGAGCTTAGTTGGCTGGGTAACTTGATTACTCTGGAGGGCATGCTATTAGCAGAGTGGGAAGAAATCAAAAGAAAAAAAATAATTTACATTAAGGCCACAGACATGCCATACAATACAATTACTTCAGGTTTTATATCCCAGAAGCTATTATCCTTTTTTTCCCCCCTAGCACTGTGGTATTCTGGTAAGGGGCTTTACAAGAGGTTAGAAATGTATGCTAGCTCAGAAAAGCCCAAGAAATTGTTTTGTGAATGAAAAAGGATTGATGTTGGAAATAAGTCCATATCGATTTTTCTTTTTAGCCTTTCCAATGAATTGTGGTTATCCATGGATAATCACTTCTTTTCACCTTAGTTTTCATGTGGAAATGATCATTCCAGTTTTTATTATGGAAATGCTATATGCAGAAAGGATACAACCTATACAGAATGCTTTTGTGTACCTGAGAGAAGAGTACAGTGTCCTTCAAAATCATTGCCTAGAATCTCATGAAATCTTACTTAGTCACACATCCTGGAGGGAACATCCTGGAATTGATATTAGTCAGAACACGTTAGGATATGCTGTAGCATGAAATTAATCCCCATATCTTGGAGACTTAATTTCATTCATTCAGTATATCCTTAAGTGGGAGGCTTTGTTGCAAACACTCAAGTCCAGGCTCAAGAAGCCCGACTCTCATGTGATGCTGACATCTCAGAAACAAAGTTTACAGAGGCCACATGAGAGAGGAAGAGGGAGCACGGGGCACTCACACTCATTCTAAAGTGTCTTGACCAGAAGTGGCACGCATCACTTTCGCTCCCGTCTACTGGTGAGAAGCAGTCATGACTACTCATACCTGCAAGGGGCCTGGAAAGTGCCCGGAAGGAAACAGAAACAGAACAGTTGGAATGGTGGAACAGCTGTTTGGCATTCAGTGATTGAAATATGCAAAAGGTCATCATCAAAAGCTTATTATGAAGCTTATTAATTCTCTCAGGTGTGTTACCACAGTAGTGTTTTATGTTATTTCCTTCTTGACTTGCTTCTAATTGGTAGATGGCCAATTGTCTAGGCTTTATGATGAGGTATTGGCATAGACCCAAATTCTAACCTCAAGTATCTGATTCTGAACTGACCACAGAGCTGCTCTTTGAGTTTATATCAAACTGTGATATTCTCCTCCCATCAGGAAATCCTTAAATAGTTCATCTTTTTCCTTCTAGGAGCCTGCTGTTGTGTTCTGGCTAGAGAGAATAGGACCAGGGCCAAGTAAGATCTTGAAATTCAAGATAGAGACATCTGGTCTGAATTTGCTGAGCAGCTTATTGAATCCTACATTAATCCAGGCACATGTGATGTCGAAATTTTATTTTATAGGCAAGTAAAAGAGATAATTGATGTTAAAGAGCCTAGCATAATTCCTGGCATGTCTATAGTATGTGCTTAATAAATGCACCTATACTTCCTTTGCAAAGGAAGTTTAAATTGCCAGTGTATAGTACTCTATCAGTAAATATTATCGGGTTTACAGTGATGAAACCATTAGAGCTTCTATTCAAAGGTAGGACTTTATAATAAGCCATGCATGAATATGGTACTGAACAAAATAATATGTTTGTATTTGTGTTTCTGTGGTGTGGGAATGGGGACAGGAAGCAGAGAAATAAATGAGCAAGGAAAAGGTCTATGAGAAGTGCCAAGGAGAGAATTAAAGAGGGTGATATTGAGAATAGAGAGGTACCTCAGATAAATGGTGTAGTAGCCTGGGTTCTAGGCAGGAAAACAGAGCCCATGTGAATATTCTAGGAATGTGGGCTTGTGTGAATGTAGGAGGAGATGGAGTGAAGACCTGAGAACTTCTTTTCTGGAAATCAGAAAAGTAGTCTGTGTACTTTTTCTTGGAAAACTAAAAGCTCAAACAAAGGTCAAGAAGTAGCACAAGGCTACTCAGAGTAGGACTATGAAGTGTGTCCACAAACGTCACACAGTCTGCCTCTCTTAACTTCCCAGGAATAAGGACTTTTTCCTTCCAAATCTTGCTCAGACTCTTCCTAGTAAACCCTAATCCAGGATCATAAAGAAAAGTAGATTCCAGGAAGCATAGTTCCCAGCCTTCTATGGGAGTGGTGGTTTGATGCTGAGCTGACAGGAGACAATTTAGCACCAATGATAAGGATGACATTTATACTGCGCTCTGAATAACAAGAAAGGGTCAGCTCTCCAAAGCTCATAGGGGAGAACATTCTAGGCCAAAACAAAAGCCAATATAAAGGCCGGGAAGCTGGGAGGAGGTAACAATTTCCAGACATATCAAGGAGGCCAGTGTGGCTAGAGCTGAGGGTGTGAGAAGCAATGTGATAGGAGACCGCAACGAGGAGGAAACCCGGGACTGAATCTAGGTGGGGCCAGGGGCTATCATAGGTCCACTAGGGGTCTATGTGCCTGACTAGCTTGTTCCTGAGCCCTGTGGGTAAACTGTGTGGGCAAAATACTGACAGGGCTGCTCAGAAACAGGAACTCAGAGGATCTAGGGACCCAAGATCTCTGCATACGTGAAGTCAGAGCTGAGCAGGGAGAGGGGTACTCTCCATGGCAGCAGAGTTCCACAGTAGAGACAGTTTAGGGAACAGTGCTGCACTGGAGCCTGGAGAAAAGACACTTGAGACCTTGAAAGACATTAACTTTGGGAGGGATATCAACATCTATGCAGTGGCAAAGGGCCACCATGTCAGAAGGGAGGGGCTCTGCACCTGGCTTGAGTTATCAACTAACAGATGATAAGTTCAGAAACAATTGACAGACCCATACCCCCACCACTAGGAATAAGAAGGTGTGCAGTAAGACAGAACTTTGAGAGGGGACACAGAGGTCCAGTGAAATGCGAGTCTGTAATGTTAGGGTACTCCTATTGTCCTTGAAGCCTGGGGAAAAGCCACATGGCACCTCAGATTAGATTGACTAGGCCCTTGCTTGTATGCATTTAGAAAGTTAAGGGCTATTAATTTTCCCTTAGGAATTCATATAGTAATTTTATTCCCCTTGATTGTGTGTGCTTCATTGAAACTACTGGGATGTTTATTAGTCATACTTTAAACCTAAAAGCTATAGTTTTTTATTATTATTATTATTATTATTATTATTATTATTATTATTTCAGTTCTCTTAGCAAAACAGTGGCCAGAGTTAACTGAAGGCAGGTTGGCTCATGTCTTGTAGTGACATTTCTGGGATAACAATATGACTCTAATGCCCTCTTAATATCTGTCCTTCACATTGTCTGAGACACCAGCAGGGGAGCTGTTGGTAGTTACAATTGAACCACAGTTACCCACGGTGATAACTGTTCACAAATGCTCCTTGCCTCAGCTTCCTTACCTTTCTGTCTCACTTCTGCAGTTGCCCATTGGTGCTCCCAAATAAACTGCTTGCGCACAAATCTTAGTCTCCTTGTCACTTTCTGGGAAAGCTCAATTAAAGACAAAAATCAAAGCTAAATTTACTAAGGGTGGGCTAGGAGCCAGTTTTGGTACAATTCTCATCTTATTTCTGAAACAACCCTGTGGAATATTTCATTATTTTTATTATCTTCATATGAAGAAATAAGCATATGAAGAAATTAGGTGCCAGTTAGTAAAGTATCTTGCTTATGGTCACCAGCGAGTAAACAGCAGAGCCCCAAATCCATGAGACCCTCACCTCACTTCCTTCTCATCCCTCTTTTACTGATTTCTGATAAACTTTGCTCCTTTTGGCATCCTGTAAGGAAAATATTTAATCTCTCTGTCATCCTACTTTCTAAAAATTGCTTCTCCCATACGCTTCCTTTCTCATTATAATATATAATAATATGGTGCTATTTTTTTAAAATTCCGCTCATCTGAGAACTTCTGTAGAACACATATTAACACTGATGGTAATAACAGGCCACCAGCCTCACCAACATCTTAACGTTCCTCACATATCCCAAAGAATGACTTGATTGATGTATTTCCCCCAAGCCCTTGAGACTTGTCTGCCTCTGTGTGAAAGGCTGAGGCTTTGAGCCCAAGGCCTGTTCTTTGGAGAGCAATGATTGTGAGCAGGAGGATATGTGTGATGCATTTAGATTGCAATGCCTGTGGGTTTCTTTTCTTTTCTTTTTTTTTTCTTTTTATCACGGTTCCTATATTTGCTCTTTGGGTTCAATCCCAAAATAGCCCACTTTCCTTTACCACCCAATTTGATTTCTTCTCTCATGGTCCCTAGGGCAACAGTGATATGTCTATCTGTCATGGCAAAGTGAGACCAGTCTTGGAAAGCCAGAGGGCTAGAGAGTTGGGTTTATTTTGATATGGCCACGGATGAGTCAGTCTCTCTCTCTCCCTCTCTCTTTCCTCTTGTGTATGTGATTCAGACTTTGTGTTAATGTCTGTTGTAGGGTTTGTTTGATTGCAATATTAAAGACTCTTAAGATATTAGTGCATTTATGATGGATTCAGTTCTAGAGATGGATTTCATGGGCCCCCCTCTTTCCCCTCTCTTTTAGCATGTACCATTCCTTTCTGCTTTTCTGTTTCTTTTTGCCCCTCTTCTCTTTCTACCGGCCGCTGTTCCTGCTTACTTATATGGTTGTGCACGACAGCAGCTTCAGTGTACATATTTTTATGACTGTCCAGCTCAGTTTCCTATAACTAAATGAATTGGTTTCTGTGTTCTGCTTCCCTATTCCTGAGAGAGAGACTAGGATTTGCCTATTCAAAGCCAAGACACCATCCATAGTACAACATCTGGGATGGTGCTACCAACAAGAATAGCTGGACTGGGAAGATTCAACAGGAATAGCCAGATGGGGAAGATTCTCTTTGAGGCAGCAAAATTGACCTCCATGTTGGCTAAAATGTCTTAATTCTTTCTTTCTTTCTCTCTTTCTTTCTTTCTTTCTTTCTTTCTATCAATCTATCTATCTTAGTTTATGTATATTGAAGGCTAACAACTTGATCAAATTTTGTAATAAACATCATCTTATTTAATCCTTACATTTGCCAGAAGGTACAGGTGTAATTATCCCTGTTTTATAGATAAGGTTCTGTGGCTTTTTTGCGGTGAGAGGGTGGAGTAGTGTTGGATTTTGTAAAGGACCTCAAGTCCCTCTGCCTCTGGGCTTAGTGCCCTTTCTCTACTGGCAGAGCAGAGTGGAAGGACTGATTTCAATGCAAAAAGCATCCTTGGTGGATGTCACTGCTTTCTCATGAAGAAAGGAATGAAGTGCACGGAGCACATTTTTATATTTTAGCTACATCAGGTCAGCCCAGCCCACTGAAGGTGAAGCCTGCCTGCTGAGACATAACGATATTTCAAGATGATGAGCAAGAAAGCCCTGTCCATCCCAGGGCAGAACTCCCTGGGGATGAGGCTCAAAGAGAAATGAAAAGAGAGTAAGTGAATCATGAAGCCTTCAGAGCACAGCTGAGCACTAGAGCCAGGCATTAGTAGTGAGGGGCAGAGTGGGCTGGAGAGAACTGAGGAGCATTTACAAAATGATTACACGCCGCCTGAAAGGAGACTCCTAGGAGCAGGAGCAGCCGCCCACAGAAGGATTTGTAGAAGTTCTCTCACTTTGCAGGGACCTGCCCGTGGAGGTGATTCATTCACTCACTAATCTGGTGGCCCCTGTGATCAGGGATCATTCCTGAGGTCCTAGTATCATTGCTTAAATTGGTGCAGTTTCTGTTTCCACTTTTAGTTTTAGTATGCAGTATTCTGCCTCTGCCTGCCTTCCCCTCCTCCTGCCCAACCTGCTTTAATTAGCCATCACTTGTATGTATATATTCTAGAGTTATATTTTATTATTCCTTATTCCTATATATTTGTAATACCTTTTATTCTTGTAACCATTTCTAGAACACTGGAGGAAAACTGTTAGAGAAACATGTTTGTGGAGGGAAAATGCACAATTATTCCAAGTGTTGGTTGATGTCAGTAGCTTTATCTGCTGACCAGCCAGGGGTATTGCTAATTCATAGGGTTTCCTCATGATCTAGAGCCTTAAATAAGATAAATGATCTTTCCATGGAGGAGCCCTGGTTGTCATTGTCAGACCTGTGCATTCCCAGCTCCACATGAAGGAGGCTGACTTTCACTTACATAATTTTAAGCTCAATAGGAACCAAAAAAGTGGGGAGAGAGTTCTCTGAAAGGCTTACAAAGTACCATGAAGGAAAATACGGATGAAGCCATGTAGGAAGCTCAGTTATTGAGCACCCACTATGATCCAGGTGCCCTACCGATCACTTGCCCGTGCACATTCCCTTTTCTTTCTCTCTCTCTCTCTCTCTCTCTCTCTCTCTCTCTATATATATATATATATATATATATATATATAAAATTAAAGAAATCTTCAAAAGGGGAAATATGACTCTAAGGACTCCTGAAACATGCCTGAAATTTCTAGGAGGTAAAGATTTCTCCACTAAGGTGAAAAATAAAGGATAAAGAAAATAGGACATAAAGCTTCTTTATAATATTTACAATTATGAAGTTTTGTTGGACAAATAAGCCCTAGAATTAACAAAAGCATAGCTAATGCTATAATAATATAATATAATATAATATAATATAATATAATATAATATAATATAATAATACAGAATAGTGCCAAGCACCATTCTAGGCCCTTTACTCCCATTTAACTCTCACAACACTTTTGTGAAACACATATTATTTTGATTTTACAAATGAGGGCATTGAAATAGGGTAAGTGACCATCACCAGGATACACCACTACTAAGTGGTGATATCAGGATTCACATGTAGATAATTAAGCCCACAGGACAACTGCACAATTATTAAAGTTCTGAAGCAAGTTATATCCATGTAGTTAGTGAAAAAATTCCAAAAAGTCACATCAGTAGACTTTAGTTTTAGTACATGTTATGGTTTGGATATGAGATGTCCCCCACCAAGCTCCTGTGTTACTGCAGAAATATTCAGAGACAATGATTAGATTATGAGAGCCATAACATAATCAATCATCCATCCTCATTTGAATAGACTGTGTGGTAACTGTAGGCAGGTATGGCATGGTTAGAGAAGGTGGGTCACTGGAGATGTGCTCTAGAAAAGTGCATCTTCCCTAAGATCCCTTCCTCCCCACTTTCTTTGTTTCTCTTTGTTTCCTGGCTGGCATAAGCTGAGAAGCTTTCCTCCACCATGCCCTTGTGCCATGATGCTCTGACTTGCCTTTGGCCCACAGCAATGGAGTCAGCCAAACATGGACTGAAACTGTGGACTGAAACTATGGCCCAAGATACAATTTTCCTTCTCTGAGTTGTTCTTGTCAGGTATTTTGATCACAGTGATGAAAAGCTGTACACGTTTTGTGAATCAGTAGATATGTGTCCTTGAATACTTCTTGTTCTGAGTTTTAGGTTCCTCATTTGTCAAATGAAAGCAAACATATTAATAATTTCCTGTATCATTTAGTGTTTATGGTCCAATTATTTATTGTCTCAATTCTTACTACATGTTGGAAGTAGCCAAGGGATTTTGAATAGTATACCCCGTAGTGTGGGATAAAATTAGGAAAAAAGTCAAAATCAAGAAACATTTTCATATGGAATAAATGTTTGGTAATAAATGTATGTTTGGTTATCATCATGTTGTTCTGTCTTTGTTGTTAGTGCAGTTATTAGAGAATAATTACACATGTCCAAATTAAGACACAAGACAATGCGAAGTTAGGAGGGTTCTGACTGTGGGTCTCAGCAAACTAAATTCACTAAGGGATTGTTTTGAATATAACGGTTTGTGAAAGAATGGAGGAGCTTCCACGTTAGCTGATACAGTGGTTCAACAATGTCATCAAGGACCCAGCTTCTCTTTTTTCTGCTTTAAAGTCCAAAGGACCAGTTTCATCCTAAGCTGTAGCCTTAGATGTAGCAATTAGGCTACAACATCACTAATTCTAGTCTATGTGTACAAAGAGACCTTGCAGGAAACTCTTCTAGAAATGGAAGGAGGATATTTTTCACACCTCTATATCCTTGGCCTTCAGCTTTGTCACACACCCATTCCTATCATCACCATCAGAGAATATAAAACTCAAATGTCTCAGCACTTAGTGTGCATTAGAATCCCATGGGAACTTTCCCAAGCTTCTAAAATTTAGGCCCCTCCCAGGCCAAGAAAGTCATAAACTCTGGGCATGGAGCCTGAATAGCAGGATGTTTTAAGTGCTCCCTGGGTAATTCTAAAGGAGATTCAATTTGAGAAGCACTAGCTTGAAGTAGTAAGGATTCATCCATTGACCTGGAAATGAGAGCAGCTTCCCCTAGGTATGGAAGGGTCATGGATTCAGAATACAATTAGGGTTTTATTAGTAAAGTGGAAGTGGGGAACCGATGTTTGGTGTGGTGGATATAAATATTATTTATTCTAAAAGAGATTTACTAGTTACCATTTTAAATATTTATTGGCATCTGTTCTTTTAGCCCATTGAGTCCACTGTTTTTCAATTCTATGAATCTAACTGGGATGATGAGACAAAGTGGATTAATACAACCTCCAAATGAGCAAGTTTGTGCACTAGTTTGCTACAAGTGTTCATCCAGTTTAATCAATGCTTGTGCTATAGTAGTTTATATGTATTTTTAACATTCCTATACAATAAGAAGAATGACTCATAGTTTATTTTCCAAATTAGACTACTTTTGATAAAAAAAAGAAGTGTTATATTTTTAAGGCTATTTCTTTAGGACATCAGGAATAAACTTGAACTGTTCTGGACACATCAACACATGTCATCACTCTCCCTAGGAGGTATCATGTGGAGTAAAGAATTTGGTCTTGTTCAAAGAGAGTTACAGCCTTTTCTTTAAGAAGACATCATACCAGATTGGAATGTCTGCTTTGGCCAAAGGATGGCCACATTGAATCTTAGGATGGTATGGCCATACTCAATGATCTTAGGGTAGGGGCGGGCCATGTCAGAAAGACCAACTATGTAATTTAGGGTGGAATTTTAGAATAGAGGGCAACCTTTCACCTTGAGACTGAGGAATCAATCTTCCAATCAGTTGTATCTGTATAATGAAGTCCCAATAAAAACTCTAAACACTGGTGATCAAGCAATCTTCCTTGGTTGAATACTGCATGCATATTGTCTGCAGTAACATGTCCCAAGGACTGTGGTGGCTTTATAGACTGTCCTATGCATGTGTTCCTTTGGCTGATAATCTGAATTATTTCCCTAAAATAAATCATAACCATAAGTATAAAAGCTTTCAGTGAATTCTATACATGTTTTAGGCAGGTTTTTTTTTTTTTGCTGCTGTGACTAAAAGACCCTATCAGAACAACTGTAGAGGAGGAGCAGTTTATTTGGGACCTTATCGTGTCAATGGTCTTGGTCCGTGGACAGCCGGCTTCATTCCTCAGGACGTAAGATGAGACAGAAACAACATGGCAGAAGAGTGTGGCTGAGGGAAGCAGCTCACATGATGATCAGGAAGCAGAGAGAGAGATCTTCACTTTCCATACAAATACACACTTCAAAGCCACCTCCCCCAATGCCCAGCTCCTCCAGTCACACCGTACCCATCTTCAGTTACCTTCAGTTAATCTCTATCAGGGATTAATTACTGATTGGGTTAAGAGTCTCACAACCCAATCATTTCTCCTCTGAACCTTCTTGCATTGTCTCACATCCAAACCATAAGAACATGCTTCTATTAGATTATGAAACCAAGGGTGACTTTAGAAACACCTCTACTTGTAGTTGGTGTCAGAAGAAAGAGAAATCTTACTGTGTTCTCAAACTTCATGGTTTGGTTAAACCTGGACATATTATCAGGCCACTTTAAAGGGCCAAGTAACTTGCCCAGTGTCTTAAAATTCGTGAGGAGGAGCCAATATTCAATCCCTAGCAATTGTTACTTTTGTGATATTTAGTGTCACTTTTTCCCCCCTTCCTCCCTCCAATTCCTTAATTCTTTCTGTCAAAATAACTGATGTACAATCTTAAAGAAGAATGAAATTATGGCATTTGCCAGTAAATGGATGGAGCTGAAGAATATCATGCTAAGTGAAATAAGCCAATCCCAAGGAACCAAAGGCTGAATGTTTTCTTTGATATGCAGATGCTAATTCACAATAAGTGGAGGGGGTGTTAGGGAAGAACAGAGGTACTTTGGGTTAGACAAAGGGGAGTGAATGGAGGGGAAGGATATGGTAGAGGGAAACAGCTCAAATGATGATCAGGGGGCAGAGAGAGAGATCTTCACTTACCATACAAATATATACCCCAAAGCCACGCCCCCAATGCCTACCTTCTCCAGCCACACCTTACTCACCTTCAGTTACCATTTAGTTAGCGGGTAGGAACGATAGTAGAATGAATTGGACATTATGACCCTATGTGGGTATATGATTATATGACCAGTGTAATTCTACATCATGTACAACCAGAAGAATGAGAAGTTATTCTCCATTTATGTACGATGTGTCAAAATGCACTATACTGTCATGTATAACCGATCAGAACAAAAAAATTGAATAAAACTGATGTGTTTTCTGTCTTACTGACTGGAACCAGATTGATACAACACTAGTGATACTTTCTTTTTATTAAAAGAAAAATCTCAAATATATGAGACACTCTCAGCTCTAAGCATAATAAAAAGATGCTTGTCTAGGCATCTAGAAAGAGAAAGAGATGAAAGCTGCAACAAAACAGTCCTTAGATCTCATAGCTCTATGTTAACTTGGCCAAGAGTGGCCTTTTAAAGGCAGGCAGAGGCTCAACATGAACCATGGTTCCTACTCCATGTTTTCAAGTTATCATTCTATTCCCAGGCATTTTTTTTTGTTGTTGGTTTTGGGGGAATATTCTGGGGTTTTGTTGTTTGTTTTTGTTTTTCTGGTGCTGGGGATTTAACCCAGGGTCATACTCGTGCCAAGCAGTACTCTACCACTGAATCACATCCCCAGCCAATTCCTGGGCGGCTCCTCCTCCTCCTCCTCCTCCTCCTCCTCCTCCTCCTCCTCCTCCTCCTCCTCCTCCTCCTCCTCCTCCTCTTCTTCTTCTTCTTCTTCTTCTTCTTCTTCTTCCTCTTCATGCATTATAATTATATGTAATAGTGGAATTAATTGATAGATATTTGTAAATGCACACAATATAAAAACATAATTCGTTTAATTTTATTCCCCAGTACCTCCCTTTCACCTCCCCTAATCCCTTCTTCTATTCTATTGATGTTCCTTCAATTTTCACGAGATTCTTCCCTACTACCTTTTTACCCGCCTTTTTACTCTCTAACATCCACATATGAGAGAAAACATACAACCATTGACTTTCTAAGTTTGGATTTGTTTGCTTAACATAATGCTCTCAAGTTAAATCAATTTTTCTGCAAATGACATAATTTCCTTCTTATTTATGACCATAGAAAACTCCTTTGTGTAAACATACCACATTTTCTTTACTCAATCATCCATTTGATGGACATCTAGGTTTGTTTGATAATTTGGGTATTGTGAATTATCTGCTATAAACATGGGTATATCATTATAGTATGCTGATTTTAATTCTTTAGGACACATACCAAGGAGTTATGGGTCATACTGTGGTTCCATTCCTAGTCTTTAATGAAACTGCCATGTTAATTTTTAGAGTGATTGTACTCATTTATAATGCCCTCCACATTGTAAAAGTGTTCCTTTTTCCTCATATCATCTCTGGCACATATATTTATTTGTATTAATAGTGGTTGCAATTCCTGGGCATTTTGTAACACCCAACCTGAGGCAGATGAGACTTGAAGCTCACAGAGTGACAAAAACATCATGAGATTCATGATTCAGTCTCCCATATCAGGAAGATATTAATAAGAAAAAATTAAGGACATTTATTTAACATAAGTTTTACATGATATGGGAGCCTTCATCATTGAAGAAAGGATCAAATAAATGGGGAAACTGTATATGATTAAAGAGCAAAATGATGTGATCTAATGGTAATAAATATAGCAAGGTCCATTTGTTTATATTCTTCTTGGCATCTATGTGTGATATTTTATTTCTGGGTATGAGAAAGACATCTGTTGCATGAGTGTCTTTGGGAGATAAGAGAAAAAGAAGGTCAGAGAGTGACCTTCCCAGGTCTTTTAACCTGTTTCAGAGAAGAGGGAGTAAGGGGAATTCTAGTTTATATGACTCACTTTAGGATGGGGGGTGCAGATGAAGGTCAGAAAGGTCTTCCTACTTCTGCAGTTTTCTCCATCGCTGAGGTGCCATATTTTGGGATAACGTTTTCTGCATGCCATTCATTTTAATATTTGCTCCATGACATAGGGATCTAGGGATTTTTGATTTTCTGAGTGATAGGTGCCAACTTTTGTTCTAATGAGGTTATCCTTGGTGGGTTCCTGATTAGCCTTAGGATGAAGACTGGTTGCCAGAGGAACCAACCATATGATTAAGAGGACTGAAAATTACAGCCCCACCAAATGATCTCTGGGGAGGAAAGGGGATGAAGGTTGAGTTGATCACTAATAGCCAATGATGTAACCAATCATATCTATGTAATGAATTCTCCACAAAAACTCAAAAGAAAAGCGATTGAAGAACTCCCAGATGGATGAACACCTGGAGGTGCTGAAAGGGTGGGTTTGGCACCGTGAGAGGTAATGGAAGCTCTCAGCTCCCCACCCATCTTCTCCCTATGCCTCTGTTTCATCTGACTATTTACTGTGTTCTTTATAATAGGCCCCAAATAAACTGAAAAAAAAACATAAAGAAAATGGATCACTGAGTTCTGTGAGCAGCTTGAAGAAGTTAATCTTACCCAAGGAGGGGGTCATGAGAATCCCCAATTCATAGCTGGACAGAATTTCTGGAGGCCCAGCTTGCAGTTGGCATCTGAAAAAGGGGCAGTTTTATGGAACTGAGTCATCAACCTGTGAGGTCTGCCACTGTCTCCAGGTAGATGGAATCAGAAATTAATTAGATTATAGAATACCCATTGGGTATCCACTGCTATCCACTGGTGACCAGAGATAAAGTATTGTATTGAGAGTGGAAAGTGGACTGTGAGAGAGGTAAAAACACTTTATTTTTTTCTACATTATACAGAATATAATGTATCTCACAAATGATAAGCACTTATTTTAATTAGGATAATTTTGTTATCATTAAAATTTAGAGATTTTGGGATTCTGAGCTAAAGTTAGGGTTCATGGAAACTTAGTACTCTAAAAAAGGAAGGAAAAAAGGAAAGAATTTAAGAAATTTAAAAAAGAATAAAAGGAAGGAAGGGGAAAAGAAAAAATCCAAAATACAGTATCTGGGACTTTTATTAGGTTTAGTAGGGTTAGTTCTGTTAAATTGTTAATCAAATAGGCTTATTTTAATTCATCATTGGCAACTGCAAGGAATCTTCAAGTAATTTTTTTCTGTAACAATGCATACTGATATATTGCCTGATTTCTTACATACTTATGTCCCTTTGTTTCCTTTAGGCCCAACTATAAACTTGCCGTGAGTTGAAGTCTCTTCCTTTCAAAATTAGTAAGCTTTGCCTCATTCTCCTCTGTTGTTAAATATTACAGAGAATCCAAATGCCTTTCTGAACTTCCATCCATTGTATGCGCCTCGTGTTTGTATGTGGTGGCTTTTTCTGTGCATCTAATTGTGTGCTTACATGTTTGAATGCTTGAGAGATATTTTCAATGGAAAAATTAAAAAAAAATTGTGTTGACATTTGTCCAGGTATTTTTTTTAATTGAATTTTCTTTTTGGCAAAATTGAAGTCTTCAAACTGTCTTTTTTTTTAGGTATAAAAAACTTTCTTCTGTTTTTTTTTCAATCATTGCTTCAGTGCTATCTCTATATATTATTTTTCTTGGACTCCATTTCAGCTTCATCAAATGTCCTACATTTGCCTCTCATGTCTCTTAGCTTTCTATAATCTCTTTTAAGTTTCCTTATTGACTTTCTCTGAATTTGGAGAAAATTTCTAGAATTTTTCTACTTCCTTATTAATTTCAGTTTTTAAGATGATTAACTTGTTAGTCAATCTCCATTAATTTTGTTAGCCATGCTATTTATGCTTTTTACCTCTGTGCCTGATATAGTTTCATAGAAACAGGTCCTGTGTCAAAAGGAGTCATCCTGCTGCAATCACATAATAGACAGAAGTTCTAAGGCACTTTCCTATTCCTTGCAGTAAATTTATTATTTTATAGAAAGACATGTGCTCTGAATTCTCAAGGCATTCCTTTTCCTTTGAACTCCTGTATCTTTTTTATATGCCTTGTACATTTTTTTCCCCCTTAGTTGTTCACTCTTGCAAAGGAATAGCTAGGCTTGTCAGGGATTGGGAATTGAGACGGGTTCTATCAGACATGGGGTATGAGGCATTGTTTGAAATTTTTATGCCCAGATGAAGGGTAAAGAACTGTATTTGGTTTCATTTTGTAAGTTCAAAGATCCTTCAGCCTTTGGGGAATGAGGATACAGCAGAAGCCAGAGACAGAATTGGAAAAGAGAGTCAGAGGCAGTTATACCTGGGAACTTTGCCCAGAAGTTCTGTTTTTGTGTTTGGCATGCAGTCAGGATTGGGTGGGGGAGGGCCCCTGCTATTACCTGGCAAAGCAACACACTCTTTAAGATCTAGTGATCATTGACCCACTCTTCACCAAGTGTGATTGTCAGGACCAATTTTAACAAGAGGAGTGCATTGTGAGAGTGCTTTAGGTATCACTGCCAGGATGCAGATTTCTATTTCCTGGTCTCCTGACCTTCCATGACCTCCCCAGCCCCTATTATCTCCAGTCTTCACAGTCATTACTTTCCCGTGTTAGGCTACTAGTCAGCATTTGGTTGTATAATAACAGAAAGGATAAGACCCAGCTGAGAAGGGCAGCCCAAGTAGGGTTCAAGAACATAGGGAATTTGTTTGGTTGTTTGCTGGTTTTGTTTTAGGACATTTTCCTGGGTTTCCTCTTAGGAACCTTTGAGGGAGGAGGTAGAAATTTGTAGTTTTACAAAGTTCTGAAGTTGGTTGAAATACAGCTGGCCCCTGGATCTCTGACAGTTATCTGCAAATCATGAGTCTGAGAACAAAGCATGAAAAAAAATATGTCAATGCATCTTTCTAAAATTCTTTGAGCCCCTATTTTATGCAAATTTCTCTGCTATGACTATGCTGCTGCGTAGGTAGAAGGGAGTATAAGAGGAGGAATGTACAACCTAATTAGGCAGAAAAGACTTTTCACGAAAATAGTTAATGTTTATCCAGTGCTTAGCACACTGTAGGTACTTGTACTTCTCTTAGCACTTTACGCACGCACATTACCTGGAATCAGCCCACAATAACCCAAGGATTGGGAAACTATTATTTTCCTTTTTCTACCAATGGGGAAATAGGGTCTTGAAAAGGGTTAGGGAGCTTCTCAGCATCACACAGGTAGCAAGTGGCAAGGCTAAAACTAATATGTAAAGTTTGTCTTTAGGTTGTATTTGAAATAAGCTCTCCTGCCTCCCTCAGAAGGAGATAATGGACAGGATCATTTGTCTCTGGTTAAGACAGTAGGGGTTCAGATTAAAAGTGCTGTATGTGTTCAGAGGGGTGACACATCACAGAGAAAGCAGCTGGTACTGGGATTTGGGATTTCCAGGCCAGAGATAGGGCAGTAAATCTCATCAGAGTTGGACTATTCTCCACACTGCTGTGTCCAGGTGGCCGCTAGGGTCCTCTTGCTCCTGTACCCTGAACATCCACTTCCCTCCTTCTCCCCAGCTTGTGATTTGCAGTCAGCGTTGACGGAGGCTCTACCCACCTGTGTTTGCAAGAAGCCTGAATGCTCCCTTGCCTGTTTTTAAGCTGTTTGCCTATGACAGAGTATGAATAACAAGATCAGAAACATCTCCAATATAACTTTAGAGGCCCTGTGTGTCGTTTTGTTATACTTCCCTTTCTCTCTAGGATAGTAAAGATTGGAGACTGGCTCTGATATTCTCCAAGACGCATAAAAGGGTTGTTTACTAAGTTTGGGAATAATTTATCCAAGTTGATTTCCAAACATTTTTTTTTTACAAACCTAATATAAACATAAAGATTTCAACATGAATGCAACAGTCGCATTCAAGGTCAATTCAGAGAGAAAAGATGCTTTCAACATTGGTTCATTTTCTGTGATGCTATTAGAATTTGGTAACATGTCATTATTATTACTACAAAAAATGTAGTAAATGATTAACTGTTCACATTGGTCTTAGTTGGCTGTGTACAAAATAAAGAAATTGCTCCTAAGGAATGTGCCATTTAAGATATAATACAACATCAATATTAGAAATAGAAAGGATAAAGTTCCTTTGAGAGAAAGAGCATAATACAGAATTTAGTATCTACAGTGTGCTCTAAGTATAGTATTTAAGAATATATATTCTCAAGGAGACTCTCATTTCAAAACCCTACTTTCCATGTAGTTTTATGACCTTAATTAAATCACTTAAAACCTCAGTTTTCCCATCTATAACATGGGGATACTCATCATATTTATCTCATAAGGTTCTTGTGCATACTAAGTAAGTGTACATAGAGCATTTGTTATTGTAAACTGTTTGTACTATATGTATGTGTATATATGTATATACATATATATGTATATGTGTGTGTGTGTATATATATATATATATATATATATATATATATATATATACATACACACTACATTTATTATAGCTGAAGAAGAAATTAATAGCAGTCCAATGCATTTATTCTGGATGCTGATTATAACAGTTTTGTGCTTTGATCAAAAATATTACTATAAGAGACTATTGGCTGAACTTGGTTTTTCTACTGTGAGAGGCAAAATAGGAAAATTGAAACAATTCTTAAAAATGTTGATGGATTTTATTGAAGAAAAGTTTATCTATCATAGACCAGGCTCTGGCCAGAGGATTTGACAAATAATAACTTACTTAATTATTTATTTAAATTAAGAGAGTTAAGGTTTTTTTTTCCCATTTGAGGACGCTGAAACACAGAGACTGAAGTAATGATGCCAAACCATCTATTTCATCAATGGGAGAACTGTAATTCAAACAGGGCAGTGGGACTCTGGGCAGCACTGGTAACACCTGCACTCTGTCACCTCTCTCGGTTTTTGAATATTGAGCAGACTGAATAGAACATTTTACCAGAACACTATATGAATCAGGATTCTTCAGAGAAACAGAATCAATAGACTATATATATCAAAGAAAGGATTGCAAGGGGGTTGGCTCACATCATCACAGGAGCTGAAAAGCTACAAAATAGGGCATCTGCAAGATGGAGAGCCAGAGAAATTGGTAGCATGGCTCAGTACAAGAAGCCAGAAACCTCAGAATCAGGGAGCATTACAATATAGCCTCTAGTCCAAGATCCAGGGAGAGTGATAGTACAGTTCCTAGTCTAAGGCTCAGAACTTGAGAGCCCCTGTAGGGCTGTGGTATGAGTCCTAAGTCCAAAAGGTGAAGAACCTGGAGTCTCAGGATCAAGTGCATCAGCAGGAGAAAGTGCCATCCTGGCTCAAGAGGGAAGATCCAGAGAGAGTTTTGCCCTTTGGCCATTTCTCTCTTGGAGCTGGGCCTCCAGCTGACTGGATGGTATTCACTCCCCTTGAAGGTGGACCTTCCCTGTGAAACACCTTCACAGACATGACCAGAAGTGATGCTTTACTAGTTCTGCAGGCATCCCTGAGTTTGGTCAAGTTGATACCCCAAATTAACCACCATACATATATAGGTTTAAACTCAGAAGACTAACAAGAACAGCACTTATGGATTTTTCTGCAGACTCAGCCTCTGTTGAATCCTAAACCCTAAGGAGAATATCAGATAAAGGATTAAGGAACTCCTAGGGGTGAGGGCCAAAGGAGAAGTAGAATATGGTTTATACTGGCCAAAGTTTGCCTTCCTATTTGCTCTTTTTCCATAGCAAACCATGGATTTGTACAGTCATGAAGGTCCAATGGACCTTAGTAAAGTGTTTCCCCAAACTGAAACTGCATAGGATTTGCCTAGGGATCTTGGGAAAGATTCTGATTCTAAGGTCTGGGTGCTGTATTTCTGACAGGCTCCTAGAGGAGGCTTTAGGCTTCTGGATCACAGGGCCTCGGAATCATTTTTGTCATCTTCTTTCATCTAACATGAAATTGAGGCCCAGGAAAAGCCAGAAACTTTCTCATGGTCTAATGCTTATATTGAGACATGTCAAAAACAGATTAAAAATGTATATAACATTTATATTCCTCAAAAGGGTCTTCTCATTAATCCGTATGACAACTTCATTAGGTTTTACTCTTTTAATTACAACAAAGAAAAATGAAACTCAGTGAAAGAAATGATGTGCTTTAAGCCTACTGAGTAAGTTGGACTGTGCCTGGAGTATAAAGTACCTATAGTCCTATAGTCGCAAGTTCCTCTACCCTCTGTCACCTCCCACCCAAATTTACATAGAGAGGATTGGGCAAATCTATACCCAGGATTAATGTTTGAATCATTGGCCTGGATTAAGGTATATCAGTCTAGAATCCAGTAACACTGTATTTTATCTGGAAAATGTATTTAATCTAGCAACATAATTAACAAACCATTAAGTAGAGTTTCCACTTTGGAGATCATCTAGTTGTGTCTATTGGTGATATTTGCAGTGCTACTCTCCTGTTTCATGTACCTTTGAGAAAAATCATGCACAGAAACCACATGATGAGTTCGTGTTTTAAGTCTGACTGGTCTAGGGAGCACCCATTTTTTTCCACTTATTTAGATCTCTTCTGATTCCATGGAGAATTTAAGGCTACCAGTATGCTTGTATTATCAGATATTCCAGTCACTATTCTATAATTGGCCATAGAAGCTAGAGTAATAATTGCTGAGCCTTTGCTATGTGCCAGGGGCTCAACATATCTCAACCCATCTGCTTGATAATCTGATTCAGTTAGGGTTGTTACGGTACATTTAGAGATGAGGAAACTTGAGTCCAGGGACTTGAATGTTCCTAATATCTATCAGTATAGAAAAGGGCAATCCTGAAATTCAAACTAGAGCTACCAGATTCCAAAGCCTTATGCTCTGCTTCCTAACACTCGGCTAAGTGTTGCTTTATGTCTCTGGAAACTTCTTAAATAAATGTTTTTTTTTTTTAGTTGTTCTTGTTTTTATTGCTTTAAGGTTAGCTCTGAACAAAATAGGGAAGCAGGCACTTCTCCCATTTCCCCCTTGTCCCTCCAGCTCCTGGTGGGATGAACCTATGTGCTGATCCGAGGAGGACCATAGCAGCTCCTATTCTGGTCTGCCAGGGCGTCTTCCTTCCTGCTCCCCTTATATTTTTCAATATCTCATTTTTTTTTCTCAGCTATCACATTAAAAGCAATATCTGATTGCTGTTTTTCCAGATGGAATTTATTTCAAATACAGACTTCTAAAAACATTAGGGATCTTCCAACTGTGGAACTTAGGGCCTGTCTAACCATTGGAGAGAGGCTTAAAGATTGTTCCTGCCTTCCAATTATACCTTGTTATTATCCACCTACTTTCTGTACATTAGAGTTTCTGAGTCTTAGAACTGCTGATATTTCTGGCCAGATAATTCTTTCTTGTGGAGGAAGCCTGGCTCCTGACATTGCCAAATGTCCCCTGGGAGGCAAAATCAACCCTGATTGAGAGCCACCACTTCCGACAAAAGTTAAGTTCTGCTTACAGTGATTATATAAGCAGCATTCTGCTTTGTAGGAATTGGACTAACAGTTTTTAGATTATTTATCTAGAGTTTGTTAAGCTTACAACTTACCTGAAATGTAGGTATTTAAAAGTAAATAAATTTTTCTGTCTTTCAAAGGCTTGACTTCCTAGTTCCACTGCCCTATAAACATTATTTCTGCTTTTAAAAATACAATACCCTGTAGAAGAAAATAGCATAGTCCTTAGAGTCAGGAACCCAGATCAGAGACTGAGTCTCTGTTTGCTGACCATACATGCTTGGGCAAAACAAAGATCTCAGTTTCATAGATTTCAGTTGTTCTGTTTTTAAAATGTGAAAACTTCACTGGATGATATATTTTCGACTTCTTAGGCTTCCATAAAAAGGATTTGATTTCTAGTCTACTTTCCCAGAAAGGGAGAATTGTTGGATTCCAGGATGAACACTCTTGTCTTCCCCCAACCCTTCATTTGTGCCTCCCCAGGGATGAAAGGGGCTTTTTGCCTCTTGGTGTATTTACAGATGGAACTGAATGTGTTCAGCTCAGGTTCTTACTCCCTCAGATCTTTCAGCCCACTAATCTCTCCGCCCTCACCTGCCCCTACCAGGGAGTCCTGTGGTTTTCTTCTGGTGGTTAGGTACGACTCAGGGTAAGGTATTAGGGAATCTACTGAAAGCTCATGTTGAGCCACACTTTTCAAATTAGTTGAAAAGCTGACATTTTGATTTGAGTCTGACCTCTTAACTGGTTTCAAAGTGAGGGTATAAGGAAAGTGTTTTTTAGGGCTCCAGAAATCTCAGCACAGCTCAGAACTAACTAAGGCATAAGCTGGGAGGGATGGGCAAACAAGGCGATCCGTCTGCCACCTCCCTGCACTTGGGTACCTGGCAGATATCTAATGTTATTTAATTATCATTTTGATTTTTTAATAATTTATTGCTTTTCTTGAGATAGATTAAAAGCTAAACAACCTTTTATGCTTTTTTTGTTTATGTGTATATTTTCTGGCAGGTCTTGCCAAAGACGGGATAATTTCTAAGGAAGGTAACAGGGCTGGGGATGTAGCTCAGTGGTAGAGCGCTTGCCTAGCTTGCATAAGTCCCTGGGTTTAATTCCCAGTATTGCAAAAATAAAATAAAAAAAAACAAATAATAAACATGATATAAAATAAAGGAGGAAAAATCTTGGAGATATGCACAGCCTTGAGGAAGTGAGGAAGAACCTCATTATTTCATTTAGGAAGTATAAGCCTGAATAAATTTCATAGTTTATTCTTACAATGGGATTTGTTTGGCTTTTATCATAAAACACAATTTCCAATTTCTCAGTCCTGGCAGATTCTCTCAGAGTACCCTCTCATGATTGTTTTTCTCTATTCCCCCCTGCGCCCCCCCCCAACATTTTACATTTTCCTTTTTTCTTACTGATTTTCCTCTCTTTCTCCTTTTCTTCCCTCCCTTTTTTTTATTTTTGTAAGTTGAATATAGCTTTGGAGTACCTTATAAACACTTTGGGCAGCCTGCTGATGTTTCTTAATCTTGATGCAGTCTTCTAATTTATGAGGAGAGGGATTGGTGCATGACTTACAGGGGACCTCACGGGGTGTGCAATTCACCACTTGCTTATTGGGGTCAATGTCCTTCAGCAATATACATACAGAAGGGACCAGCTTGCCCTGGTGAGACTCTGACCAGGCGACAACTAGGAGGATTCTAGAGTTCTAGGCCAAAAGATGCAGGCTGCAAAATACATGGAGCAAAATTCAGAAAACCTTTCTCCCTGTTTCCTATGCCACCATTTCTGGAGAATGAAACCAGAATGGAGTGAAGTCAAAGAGACCCATATTAAACCCTTAAAATGTCTGTCACCAATTGGCAAACACCTTCCCCCCTGACTTGCAGCATGGATACCCCTGTGACTAATTTGCCACATCTTTTTTTGTAATAACAAGGGATTTTTTAAGGTGTTTATCCCATCCACAGCTTTTTAAAGCAGCGAGTTCATTTAAATAATTACCTAGTCATTTAGTTAATGCATTCTTTTTTAAACTTGACTAACTACGGCATATGTGGTTTTGATGGAAAAAGAGCCCCCTTTATGTAATAGCACTGTTTTTTTCCCCCACAAAATAAATGCAACACAATTATTTTACTGCAGAGAAATTAGCTCATTTGCAAATGCCACCTCAGAACACAAGAAGAATGGCATTTATCGAAGCACTAATAAAGGCACCATGTTAGAATAATTTTATGCTGACGGGCCCACAATCACTCAATATTTTAAGAGCTGTCATCACACCAGCATGAGCTGCATGCAAAAGTACAAATTTATGCTGTGACATCATGGCACTAAGAGTATAATTGGAATAAAATTACCCAGCTTCTCTTTGGCATTTGTCGGCATTTCTCAGCCCTTCACTGCCCACCCACAGTGGATTCTTGGTTTTGCACCATCGATCACATTTTCTGTGAGTGTAGAACGCATCAGGCTTACACAGGTGGGGCCTCTAGGTACTTCTGGAGGACACTTTCCAGTAGGTACTCGATGACCTGTGCTGTTACTGAATAGAGGGCTGCACAGTCCTAGAAAACTGCAAGAATCACAAATCAGCCAAAACCACTCTTTAGATATGGATAATTAAGCAAACAGTCACCATACGATGGCAGAAGACCTCAGAGCATCAATTTTAGCAAGTTAATAAATTCCAGTCATGGCCCATGGTTAAATGCTAAGCTCGAACAAATGAGAACATCCACATGAAAATGGGGACTTCTGTGTTCAACCTTTTGACTTTTTATCACATTTTATTCTTGGAGCTGAAGATGGCAGGTGGGGACAGTGAAAAACGCCACCTGACAGGAGAAGGAGGTAAGCCTGGAGGGCAAAGACACACCTGTCTTGTTTAGAGGCCACACTCTGCTTGAAAGCTCGAATTTCCTGCCTGTCTTTGGGGAGTAATCAGACGTGCTCAACACTGTGGAGCAAGGTGTCAATGCACCTCCTGAAATCTGGGTTGAACTCTGTGAATTGGAAAATTGGTTCGGGCACAACCAATTTTATGTAATAGCACTGTTTTTGATGTGCTTGGTTGGCAAAGATTTGGGGGGTTAAGGAATGGGGTGACTTCTGCAAAGCACATCACACTGTTCCCCACAGTGTGGAGCAAGAGACGCTGTTTGCAGCCTCAGGGACTGGGTGAGTGGGTGCCTTAGTAAGCTTGATGAGATGGTTAATTTGGATATAAGAGAGGAAATGTCATAATTAACAGCCTGATAATTGGTAAACATGCACATTTGTGTGAATAGATGATAGAATATGGAGACTGTTTAAATTGGGAGAACATAGATGATGTTTGCACAGGTGCTACAATTGTATAATAGTCTTTGTGGTAGGTAGAATCAGGCCTTTCAAAGACATCCAGTTTCTAATCCTCAGAACCTGTGAATGGGTTACCCTATGTGGCAAAAGGGATTTTTGCAGATGTGGTTAAGCATCTTGGAGCCAGGTACAGTGGGGCACACCTTGTAATCACAGGTACTCAGGAAGCTGAGGTGGGAGAATCACAAGTTCAAGGCCAGCCTGGGCAATTTAGTGAAAGCCTGTCTCAAAATAGATTAAAAAAGGGCTGGGGTGTAGTTCAGTGGTGGAACTTGGGTTCAATCCCCGGTATCGCAAGAAAGAAAAAAAAAAGTTTTAAGATTGAGAGAATATACTGGATTATCCATATGAACCTATGTAATCACAAGGGACCTTATCAGGAAGGAGGGAGACTGGAGAATCAGCATCAGAGAAAATGTAAGGACAGGAGCAGAAGTTCAAGTGATGTGGCTGCTGGCTTGGCAGCTGGAAGCATCAGCTCCAGGAGCTAAACAAGGCCAGCAAAAAGAACCCCTGCCACTCCCCTGGGCCTCCAGAAGGAATACACACATGCCCACTCCTTGATTTTAGCCTCATGAGACCCATTTTTGGATTTCTGACCTCAAAAACTATAAAGTAATAAATTTAATGTTTTAAGCCACCAAATTTATGGTAATCTGTTATAACACAATAGGAAATGGATAAAGTTTTTTTTTTTATTAATTAGCATCTTACATGCATTGAACTTATTTTTTGTATTAGATGAATTTTTGGTTGCTTATGGACAAAAACAAAACCTCTATTCTCAATATTAATTAATGAAAAGAGCCTATTTCATTAGGAAAACATTTTTGTTAAAAAATAGATGTGTAAACAGAGCAAACTCAATAAAGGAGGAAAACATGGAATCAAATAGACCAGAGTTTTGTATAATGCTATGTGTGCTTCAGTAAGTTTCATAACCCCTGAGCTATTGGTGCTTTACTTGTGAAACAGAGATAATCATTTCTTCATAGATCTGTAGTAAAGCATAAATAAAGTTATATTTAAAGCTCCTAATGGTGCATGGTACATGATATATGCTTAATAAATAGTTTCTTTCTTTATTGATATTTAAGAGTATATAATGACGGCAATTTTAGAACATGGCTCCAAATTCTTAGACATTTACCTCGCTATGGAGCAATGTCCATGTCCACTCCCTTTGAATCTAAGTGGACTGTTGTGCTTCAAGCAATGAAGCACAGCAGAAAGGATGGTATGTATCTTCTAAGAGAAGTTCATGAAAGGCTTTATTTGATGAAACACTTACTTCGAGAGTCCTGAGAACCAAGTAAAATGCAGCTGCCCTGATTCTTCAGTACTGTGAAGATTTTCAGCCCATGCCTCATGGACAGGTTCCCTGTGAACAGTGTAGTGGGAAGTCCCATCTAAGTCCAGCCTTTGAGTCCTTCCAATGCAGGCACCAGACATGCCAGTGAAGATGCCTCCCCATGATATTAACCCTAGCTGTTTTGGGCACCTGAAGCCACTTGTCTTTCCAATTGGGGCCCCAGGCATCATGGAGGAGAGAGATTATTTCACTACATCCTGCTTAAATTCTTGAGCCACAGAATACATGGACATGACAAGATGGTGGTTCCTTTCCTTCACCAAATTTGGGATGATATGTTTCTGCTGCAACATATACTGGAGCATGCAATGGTTAATCATTTTTAATGAAAAATACAAGGCAGAAAACTATGGTGCTAAAATAACAGCCCATTGCAGATCTCCAAGTAGAAATGAAATATAGACAAATCTATTTATATATAGGTTTTTCAATTTCTTTCACTTTGCAAAAAGCAAAGAAAGGATTTAACTTAGTATCAAGTACATGCCCGAATTTATTTTGCTTCCAATTGTAGCATAGTTAAAAGCAGTCTCTTCCTTCTCGTGCCTCTTCTAAATTAGGAAAGGAGCCATGTCTTCAAAAGCATCAGAGAGGATGCCTTCTGAATTTTCGGGGTATATCCCCATCTCATCAAAGGATAATTATTTGAAAATACACATTTAAAATGGAAAACTGGCAGGAACATGCAGAAACAATGTCTTGTTTGTGCAGGTGATTAATTAACAAGTCTTGGACTTCCTACTCCTCTTCCTAATAGCTTCTTTTTGTTTTATTGTCATCTCCCTCCTCTTTCATATCTGAAATTCAGTATTAATCATTTTCTAGACATATAAACAAAAGGATTGTAGCTAGATCATATTGATAGGATCATGGTATTTGTGTTACTCAGAACCTAATCTCATCCCTCTGTTGGTGGATGACTTGGCGTTGTCCCATGAATCAGCTACATGCAGGATTTCCAGCGGGCACAGCAATGGGATGCTTGCCCAGACTTCAAAGTTTGGCAAACGTAAGGAGATAGACCTTACAATGGTTGTTAGTGTATATATTTCCATGGGCTCCCCCTGCATCTCATTTTAATTTAAACACATATGTTCATTATTTTTGAAGTACATGCATATGCTTGACTATTTATTTGGAAATAAACAAAAATCATTTTCCTCACAATTAATTTTTAGAAGCTGAGGATAAAGTAACACAAAGAAATCAATATTGCAGAAGCTGAGCACAGAAGAAATGACTAACTGAAAGTTTTGTCAAATTTACAATATTTTACAAAGTGGATGGAATGGCTGACTTTATTAAATATGTGTCCAAAATAAGGAAGTAAAACAAGAAAATGACTTGAAATTTTTATTGTATTTGTTGGATCTTCAAGAACATCATGTTACCCTTCTTTGCCTCGGATTCATTTGTGAAATTAGAGATTGTAAAATGCCATCAAATTCCAGTGCTATCATTATCTGAATGTGATGGAAAAATGAATCATAAGTGAATAAGTATGTTTCTTTTTTTAAAAAAGTACATTTTATTTGTTCTTTTTAGTTATGCATAACAGTAGAATATATTCTGACATACCCTTCTTATTCTGTGGTCATACATGATGTGGAGTTACACTGGTCATATATGAACATAGGAAAGTTATGTCCAATTCATTCTACTGCCTTTCCAATTCCCGTCCCCTTCTCCACACCCCTGCCTTTGGTGTTTTGGGATTAGCTTATTTCACTTAGCATGGTAGTCTCCAGTTTCATGCATTTACCTGCAAATGCCATATGTTCATTCTTCTTTATTGCTGAGTAAGATTCCATTGTGTATATGTACCACATTTTCTTTATCCATTCTTCTGTTGAAGGGCACCTAGGTTGATTCTGTAGCTTAACTATTGTGAATTGAGCTGCTATGAACACTGATGTGGCTGCATTACTATAATATGCTGATTAAAGTCCTTTGGGTACATATCAAGAAGTGGAATAACTGGGTCAAATGGTGGGACCATTCCAAGTTTTCTGAGGAATCTCCATACTGCTTTCCAGAGTGGCTGCACCAATTTGCAGTCCCATTAGCAATGTAGGAGTGTACCTTTTTTCCCCACATCCTCATAAACATTTATTGTTACTTGTATTCTTGAGAATTGCCATTTTGAGTGGAATAAAATGAAATCTCAGTGTAGTTTTAATTTGGATTTCTTTGTTTTTCTAGTGATGTTGAATTTTTTTCATATATTTGTTGATCGATCGTATTAAGCAGTATGTTTCTTAGAAATATTTTGACAAAAATTCTCATTTTCTCTTGGTGACCATTGCAGTTGTGAATTGTGACTTATAGGACTGATACTTAGGCTACTCCCTGGCTCCAGCTGATGTTCATCTTAACACCGATAATACTTTTCTGAGAAGTTGAAGTCTCTTGAATCAGGTTTCTTTTGCTATCAAATGTATTTTCATTGTTGAATGAAGATGAAGTCTTCTAAGTCATTATTTCTCGGAGTCAAGACCCTTCCTCTGTCCTGTCAACTAAAAACTTGACTCAATATTTGAGAAATTTTCTTAGGTCTTTCCCCAGCTGAAGTTTATGTTGTCCAATGGGCTCTTTTTATGAAAAAATAATTTGTAATTCCAAGTAAATGTGTGTTTATTTAAATTAAAGAAAGAAACCACAGCAAATTATCAGAGGCTCAGAGACATGTGCCCCTTGCTTCTGACATCCTTGTAAACAACTGAAAAGAAGCGATTTCCCAGAAATGCTTCCTCCTATAGTCTGGCTTTCCCTGCCTCCTAGAACATGCTACAACCCTGAGTGTTCACACTGTCAGGTTTGAGTGTAAGAGAAAACCTGAAGCTTAAGCTCATTAACATGGGTGCTAATTTGTCTCTGGTCTGGTGAATGAATGAATTGTGCCAACAAAAATAGTAACAGCTGAGACTCTCCAGCACCAACTTTGCCTGGAGCCTGTCGCATGCATTTTACGTGTATCGACAGTCTCTTGGCAATACATTTTATTGTCCAAACTCAGCAGCTAGGCAAGTGGAAAAGGAAAGGTCCCTAGTGTAGAATTGTATAATTTCATATGCATAATTTGTAAAATTTAAATATAATGCACGTCCAGGACTCTTCATAGACCACACTCAGAGATGAGGAAAAAATTCCAAAATGCTTAAACACAAATTTATGATAACTCAATAAAAATCATTAAAATAGAGAAATATTAATATCCAAATAATGACATTTTTATCAAATAGCAAATTCTGAACTCAAAAGTAAATACGCTACTGAAAAGAAATCTGTATAAGTTAAACTAAGAATTTAGTCAATTCTACCTTGTTTGAGTTTGGGGTTTTCTTTTCTTGTTTGTGTATCTAGTATTGAGAGATCAATAATATCAGAAAACACTTTTGAGAATATTTAGTCAATTTTTTTGAAGGATCAATTATAAATATTAAGTGCTTTAATCAAGTTCCATCCATAATTTATTAATATTCCTGCTCTCAAATATGACTGATGATTAAGGTGTTAAATATAACAGCTAAAACTGGCATGATATGATATATCAAAGTGCATAAATGCATTCTACTGTCATGTATAACTAATTAAAATAAATTAAAAAAATTTTTAAAAATGGCATGATGGCATGATAGCATTCGAATGGTAGATATTTATTGGTCTAACATATATATGTTAATACTTCCTAAAAATTTTTTTCTAGCATTTTTTGAAGGGTAAATTAAATGAGGGATAACTGCAGATTTGGCATGGCGAGATTTCATTCCACAGCGAATGTTCATGATTAAGCTCAAAACCATAATGAAAACACAGTTGTAGCTAAGAAGAGGCCTCCAAGTGGGGAATGTCAGCTCATAAACGGAACACGCAGTAAAAGGGCTCACAAATAACATTCTGTTGTGACAGATGTTTTCTTAGTACTTTCTATATAAGCCTAACTCATCAGTGTTGTTATTTATTTTAACTGTTCCCTAACATTTTGTATTTGTTAAACTTTTAAAAGTAATTTATCCTCTATGATGTATCAGTCAGGGTCCAAGGATGGAGCAGAATCTCCTTCGATGGTCTCAACAAGGACACTTGAACAATGGAAGGGAACTGCATACAGAGAGGAGTGGGGGTAGTTTGGGAACATCCTATCCTGGATGTTGAGGCACGTGAAGAGCAGTAGCCACTGAACGCCTGTAGTGCTTGAAGGGCAGAGGGTGCTAGGAGTAATTCCAGAATCCAGTGACACTTGTCGCCACAAGGAGTAAGGAAAGTAGATAGTCTCTGCAAATTACTGGGTTTGTCAACCCAAATGTTTGCAGAAGGATGGATACGGACACAGCACACTGAGGGTACAAGCTTTGAGGGAGCTGAAGGTTATACAAACAGGGCCTGCTCTTTAAAAAACACTACAGAATTATCACTCCACTGTTAAGTCTTCAGCAAGGGCACACGTTGTGGCCCACACATGTGAATGAGTTGTTCAAGGATTAAGTTCCGTTGACTTTACCACAAATGTGTCTCTGATCCTGTGGACGCTCACCATCTCCCAGCCACCAGGTCGGCTCTAGTGGACTGACCTGAGCCAATCAGTCATGGCGATTTTCGTTGTTCTTCTGGATAGATAGTGGTACATGAGGTCAGATGAGGTTAGGCAAGCCAACCAAGAAGTTTCTAGTACAGAGGAAAGATACCCCTCACCACACCACTACCTGGTACAATAAAAGCAAGTCTCAGGTCACTTTCCTTCACACATGGAGAGCTATTAAAGAGACATTTGCTAGCAAGGTAGGAAGAGACGAAGCAGGTGAGACCTTTGCGAAGGGCACAAAATGTAAAGGAGTGCTCCAAACTCAGGAACCAAAATAAATAATATTTTAATGTGTGATTTTTACAAACAAAATTAGTACAATAATATCCTAGATGAAAAGAAGCACAACTTTTAGATAAATATGGGGGGGATCTATAGTACTGATTCGTCCTTCTGCCTCAGCCTCCAGGGTGGCTCTATATGGCACTATAAAAGGATGGTAACCTCCTTCCTGGGCTCCAGAGACCCCAGTTCTCTTCTTTGGCCCTAGCCTTCTCTTGAAAGACTGGCCTGGGTTTCCCGAGGCAGCACTTGCATTTAGGGTGGTGTCCATGAAACAAATAAATCCTCCTGGTGCCGGGAAGAGTTGGGCTGGAACTTGGCTGGTGTATTCAGAGAGCAGGCTGGATTCTTGGATTTTGTTTATGCATGAATGTAGGAAGTATGTACAATGCATTTCTAGTTCCCCTGTATATCTGGAATAGCTCACGGCCTTGTTGCTGACAGTCATTTTTCTAACTTTATAATAAAAACTCCTCCTGTTGTTCACGCTGAATAAATGACAAAGCTTTGGTTGATGGTGGTGGTAAGCTAGAGCTGGGTGTGTGGGGGTATCCTCTGCAATGTGGCTCTTTTCCTAAGACTGCTGTCTGACTGCCCTTCCTCCACATGTTCTAGATTGCCACTCTTTGTGTTTTCCTGATCAGCATCCAGGCTTCCAGCAATCCCAGTGACCATGTCTCATGGCAGAGGAGGAAATATCTTAAAGGGTCCAAGTAGAGGAGTTGCAAATGTCTGGTGTGAGACAACTTCCTGAAAAGGCAACAGCAAATGCACTTATTAGGAAAATTACCACATTATACTGTGGAAGACCCAAAAAATAAAATATAAAGCATACAAATTAAAGCCTCCTGCCAGGCATGGTGGCACTCCTATAAACCCAGTGGCTTGGGAGGCTAAAGCAGGAGGATCTTGAGTTCAAAGTCAGCCTCAGCAACTCAGCTATGTGAGGGTTTCTAGTTTTTTCACTATTAAAAACAATACAGTGCAGAACATCCTGATATGTATTTAGAGATAAGGGAGACCTGTGTCTAAATAAAATACAAAAAAATGACTGGAGATGTGGCTCAGTGTTTAAACTCCCTGGATTCAATCCCCAGTACCAATAAAAAAAAATCCTCCTATACCCCCACTTCTCAGGGACATTTTCTCATAGCATTTAATTTTTCCTTTCAGCCTTTTTGTTTGTACATATGAAGCTCTATCTTTCTTTACTTTCTCCTTCCTTTCTTCCCTGTTTTCATCTCTACCTTCTCTCACTCCTTCCTTCCACCTCTTTCTCTCTTCAAATGAACACACCATACAAATTTCTATGCAATGTGTTTAAAAGTTTCGTGTTACTATTTCTTTAATGTCTTTCATTTTAGCATACTGTGGAACAACCTCCTTCTCTATTTCATGGGATGGTATGTGCACTTTGGTATGCCTAGGCCAAAATTGATTGAACCTCTCTTTGGTAAACAAGCTATGTGAGGGTTTCTAAATTCTTCACTATTAAAAAAAAATACAGTGAAGAACATCCTGATATATATTTGATGTGTGTGTGTGTGTGTGTGTGTAAGTTCACCACTGCAAGGGTTTCTTGCAAATCCTCAAGTCTAAAGGATAGGTCAAATAGTATGCACTTCTCTAATTATGATATACACAGATCAAGTGCCTTACAAAAAGGTTATGCTAATTTATATTCCTGCCACACTTTATGAGAGTTCCTGTTTTCTTACACTCTCACCAACATTAAAGTAGTAACAGTCATTTACATCTTTATCAGATGATAAATAAAAATTACTCCTCCTTGATACAATTTGCATTTCCTTGAATGTTTCTTTCTGTGCTTATTGAAATATTGACTGTGGCCAAGTTGTTAATTGCTAATTAGGATAGGAGTCCTCTTCTCTTTTCTAATAGCAAGAGCTGCCACGAGCATGTATCATGTCTTAAGCAGATTAGAAAAAAGTGTCCCTTCCTCATGACACTTTACTGCCATCTACCAGAAAAATTGCTATTATAAATAAATCCATGACTAACAGTATGAATGTTACTCTATAAAGGTGCTCTGTAAAGTTGTGCAGTGCTCAACCCACACATCTGTGTGGGACAGCCGTGCTGATATTTAGGCTTAGATTCTTGAATTTCAGCCAAGATAGTCATTATTGCCTTGACCTCTTAGCTTTCATTCATTGTGTCTTAACTCTCTCACTGAGTCTAGGATATGGGCCCATTTTCTTTTCCTAAATCCCTTGGGTTATCTTGGTCCTCCCTTTCTGGCTCATTTCCTCTGTCTGTGAACTTGACTCATTCAATGAACTGGTTGGTGCCCTTTGGCCACCTTCTAGCCAGGAAGAAATAATTCATATTTCCCTACAAAAGCCTTTGATTCAGAATCCTAGCTCCACTGACATTCCTAAATGCCCAGGAGACTTTCTTTGATCACACAGCCCATTTCTCTTTTAAAACACATACCATTTGCTTTCTCTTTAGAATACAGCCAGCCCTCTAGGCTGTGGCACAGTACGCATAATAGATAACAATGATTATATACTGTATTCATGAATGTCAGGGCACTTTTCTTAGCTCTTTCCATGTGCAAACTTGTTTTTCATTTCAATCAAATTCGCTGCTAATCACTATCATCTGATGAGTCGTAGCCCTAGGGGTAGTATTATTAGAAGCAGGTGAGTAAGAGGTAGAAATAAAAGAAGCAATAGTTAGTAAATATACACCCAAGGTTTAAGACAAACATCCCACCGCTCTTTTTAATAAGGGAGCACACTAAGTTTACCTACCCAGAAATACAGCAGAGGAGTTCAATGCCATTGGGCAAACCCTACAACAACTTCACCCGCCAGAGGCTGGAGATCATTCATGCTCTTCAGCTTCAGAATAAACTGAGGAGGCTCGCAGAGGCCCGTTTTCTCGGGAAGGAGGTCCCTGTTGACTTCCCTTTAAAAGTGTACAAAGTTCATGGTTCCCCATGATCCACTGAGCAAATGTCACATGCCTCTGCTCTAACCCAGTCCAACAAAAAAAATCAAGCAAGGGACTCTATTCGAAAATACCCAGATGAAAGTGTGTGTCTATGAGAGGCGGGGCCTGGGAAAAGTCTGAGGGGTACTTGCTCTCCAGAGGACCTCCTGGAATTTGCAAGAGGAAATGGCCTTGGAAATCTACAAACGGAAAACTTGTGTTTTTGAGACCTGGAAATTGCAATGCTAAGAGTGGAGAGAGGTAAGTGGCTTGATCAAATCACACAGCTATTAGGTGGCCCACCCTGATGCCCCAAATCATGTCCTTTCCCAAAACATACTGGCCCCTTACAGTTTGACACCGGTCCTGAATTTTAATATCAAACTTTTGCAATTGTGTCACCTTGGGCAAATCACTTCATCCACTCCTACAGGGATTAAGTTGCTAAAGTTTCTTTGCTCCTTGACGTTTAGTGACCCAGCTGTAAGATTCTTTTCTAAGCCTGGCTCCTTCCTCCCAGTCCCCATTGACTGTCCTCATACAACTTGAGAATGGCCTTTGTTGAGGGAGGCAACTCAGCCTGTGTAGGCAACAGTCCTGGGGCCCACCCAAGAAGATTTATAGTGTGGCGCTTTCTCGGAGCAGTGCTTTGACAAGGAAAATGGCTGGCAGCCAGTATCCCAAACCAAACAATTGTCAGATGGCTGGGGAAAGAAAAATGTTGAGCAGAGTTGAGAACTCAATAGCTATTTCAGGGCAGTAGAAGGCTTTCTTTATGGCCATTTCAACTGAAGCGTCAGAGCGTGCCCGAACCAGAGGAATCCACCCCTTCCTGACCCCAAAGGCCTGGGAGCATCCTGTCCACCAGCTGCCCGCGACCTGGGTAGCATGGGCTCCTGGGAGCACCACCAGGGGGGCAGTGCCTGCTGCCGCAGAGGAATCTCTGCAGTCCTCTCTGTGCACCAGGGATGCTTCTGCAGCTCCTAATACTCACTCTGTGGGCCCGCGGGGCTGCCCTCGTAGTTTCCTTGATATACAGATGCAGGTTCCCCAAGCTCATGGGGTCTTTTTGATGACATATGTTTGTTTCCTTGACCAGTTACTCTCTGTATCCATCTACTGCTCTGTGGGCCTGACACCTTTTTATTTTTCTTAGATTGGAAATCCTAGATAAACAACTTGCTTTCCCTCTATCCCTCAATCTGGGGGACAGGATTGCTTTCCACTCCCACCTTTCTCAATTTATGCTCAGCCTTTTCCTATTTTTACAAGTTGTATGGGGATATGGTGGTACGAATATTCTGTATTTGGGACCATCCAAACTCCATCTGTGTAGAGATACCTTTTTTAACCTGCAAATACAATCTAGCCAATTTAGATTTCCAAGGTATTGAATTTGCTTTTAGATTTCTCCATTCTTTCGTTTTCCATCTCTTCTGATCTCTTCCCATTTTTTCTTCCTACCTCTTTTTCTTCCTTTTTTCCCTCCCAGTGTCTTCCTGTGTATCACAGAGAATAGCAAATTCAGCAGTGAAATAAATTTCACAAATGTATATTTCTTTATTGCTGTCTTCTAATATTTTACACACTTTCTCATGAAGAAAGCATTCTGGATTTTTTTTACCTGTAGCAGATAAAAGAAAACAGTGTTTTATCCACAGAAGAGCTTAAAAATAACCTGATGATAAAGCAATAATTATCTGTTTTGAGAATTCTCTCAAGCACAAGTGGCTTCAAAGTTTTCAGATAAATGTGTGTAATTATTCCATGTAAGGCAACTGGGAAGGGTGGAGTCTGTGGTTGAAATAGAATGTCAAGCATACAATTACTGAAATTCAGTGGTATTTTTCCTCCCCAATATTTCCGCCATTCATAGTAAGTTTTTAGACCCTACTGAATGTCAGGGCAGTAAATTTACATTTTATCACTTCTGTTTTATTGCATTTGTCTGGTGGAATGGAGGCTTCTCCTAGGATGGCTTGCTTAAGACTCTAGTCCCACCATAGTAAGAGTAACAGTCACTCTTTAGGGCTCCTTATTGTTTCTATAACAAGGTGAAAAATCCTGCCACATTTGTTACTCCCCCAATCTGACTCTAACATGCTGTTATGTCCATCTTATCCTCCATCCTCCTCGTATTTCTGCCGACTTCATTAACTCATGTTAACACACACCATACATATTCTTTTATCTTTTTCCACCTGATTGCTTTTTTTTGGTATCAAATATTTTCCCCATCTTCGCAGACACTATTCATTGGTGGAGCATTGCTTTGACAAGGAAAATGGTTGGTTAAAATGTTCTTTGAATAAAATGACCTTTCCTAAGTTTTAGAGCCTACTTTTAACCCCCCTCACTCTGTGCTCTCATAACATTTTATGTAACTCTCTGACAGGAGTGATCTGAAATGGTCCCCAGAGACCCAGGTGTTAAAAGCTTGATCACACACTGAGTGAGACACTGTTGGGAGGGGGTGGAACCTTTAAGTGGAGGGACCAAGTGGGGGAAAGTTAGGTCACTGAGGGTGTACCCTTGAAGGGGATACTGTGACCTTGGCCCCTTCCCCTCTCTGTCTCTTTTACATTCTAGCATCCATGAGGTGAACAGCTTCCTTTGTCACTCACCCCCACCAAGATGTGCTGCCTCACCATAGGCCTAAAAGCAACAGGTCAACTGACCATGGACTGAAACCTCTACACTGGGAACCAAAATAAACCTTCTGTCTTTGTAACTCAATTTATCTCAGGTATTTGTTACAGTAAGAGAAAGGTGATTAACACTGTAATGTGTCCCAGTTATCCCTGGACAGTCTCTGTTTATGCCTATGAACCCAGCTTCATTATTACTTTATAATGCTCATGCTAATTATAACATTTAATTACATATCTGCTTTATGTTGGAGTTAGATTGTTTATTACCCCATTTTTTTTTGACCAAGGGCCTTCCAATGGTCAGACTATACTTGTTACATTCATGACTACCAGTTAAGGAAGTTAATGAATTTCCATATGACTAGAAATGTTTGAAGATACATAATATATGTGTAAAGTAGTCCACAGGTTAACATCTTTAGGTGTTTGCTATTTTTTTCCTTCCTTCCTTCCTTCCTTCCTTCCTTCCTTCCTTCCTTCCTTCCTTCCTTCCTTCCTTCCTTCCTTCCTTCCCAAGCACTTTATTTAACTTACTTTCTTTCTGCCATTCATGTAGTGATGATAGAGAGCAGATCCTGGAACTATATGTCTTATAGAAGGGAAGGACCTTGAGCTGTGAACTAGTCTAGTTCTCTGCTTTCACTTTTTTTTGGGGGTGGGGTGGGGTGTACCAGGGCTTTTGTAAGTAATCTTATCGCAGACATCTGCTACATTTTTGGTCACTCCATCATCCATTCCTTTTCTGTTGGTAAGTAGCGCCTTGATTTTCTTTTAGGAAAGCTGTTCACACTTGTCTATAGCAGGGCTGCTGATGCTAGAGTAAACAAGTGAGGTGACAGGAGTGCAAAATTTAAGGAGGTGCTCACGTCTAGGGTTGTGTAAGTGCAGGGAGTGTCTTCTTAAGGATTGTCCCTTAGGAGCCTTCCTTGTCTTATTCTTGTCCTGTCCCTGCTAAGAACAAGTGGAGCTGACCCAGTCCCTATCCCCAAGGGTGAGCATTGATCCCAAGCCTGGTCAAAGAGCTTTTCTCCCACTGGCCACTATGATTGAGTGGTAGTCATGTGACATGTTTAGAGCCAATGAGATTCTACTCTGGAACTTTCATTAACACTCTTGGGAAAGCAATCTTTCTTTTTGGTGCAGTCAAAATGGGGAAGCTGGAAGCCTAGAAGTGCTCCTTATGAAGCAGCCTTCAGGAGGATGGAGACATAGCAGAAGGAAGCTGATTCAGTGCAGAGAAGGGTCACCTCCTAAAGAATTGTTGAAGCACCGAATTCAGTTTTCTCCCAGATTTGTAGGTAGGTAAGTCCTCAAATAACTACATACACACCAATATCTTTTTTTTTTATCTTCATGCCAGTCTGACAGTTTGACTCAGCTTTCCTATTTGCAACTGAAAGAATTCTCTCTCTCTCTCTCTCTCTCTCTCTCTCTATATATATATATATATATATATATATATATGATATATGAAGTAGCTAGGACCTATGGAAGTTGATTCTTGCTCCCTGTGACACCTTTAGTAAGATGCAAAGAATAAAGCTAAATCTGTACTTTCTTTTATGAAATTTCTTCATTCTATTGTTCAATACCTCATAACAGTTCAGGCATTGAACCACTTATTTAAAGTACATTTGACAAGTCATAAGTTAAAGATTTTTAGGAACCAAGAGCTTATGCTTGATTTGTTTTGGAAAATATTGTTATTTTCACAATAATTTTCTGTTCGACTTATGGTGCTAGGGAAATGAGGGTGATAAAACTGAAAGAGAGAAGGTAAAATTGATGCAATTCTCTGGAGTTTTTGTTCAGTGGCCTTTTAAATACACTTCTCTCAAGATGAGAAATCCCCATTTCATCTTCTAGGTAGATTTTTGATATGCTCTGAGCTGCAGGGACCCTTTGGGTGTCTGTATTATTGTTTATTACAGTGCTTACTCAGTTTAAGACCAGACAGTAGCAATTGACTTTTTTTTGTCTCCCATTGGAGCCTATAATTTGGTTTGTTAATGGTGACAAATGACCTAAAGAGACAAATAAGTTTAAGTTAATGAACCTATGTTTGCAAAATACCTTAGGGAGGGCAAGTTCACTCTACTATGGTGGAGGGAGTAGTGCTCGTGCCACCTTGTGATTAGTGAAGTTCATGAAAAAAATCTAAAGGCCGTCACAACTTCCTGTGTTCTAGCTTGCATTCAGTTCATCAAGGGGTTTGTGAAAGCACAGGTTGCTGGGCTTTGTCTCCAGAGCTCCGGATTCATTAGGTCTGAAGTGGAGCCCAAGAATTATCTCATTTCTAACAAATCCAAAGCCATGCTGATGCTAAAATCTGGGACCACAGTTTGAGAACTATTGCTCTACGTCAAGGATGGAATCCACTCAGGGTAGGAAATTGGTGAGATATACTAAGAGAAGTGCACAGCCAAGGTAAGTTTCTGAGGCTGTGATGGAAAGAAGAAAGGAAATTGTTTCAAATATACCTCAATCTTTCCTGTAGTGGTCACATTTTCCCTTTCAGCCTTCAAATTCAGGCTGATGTTAGAGGAGTCTCTTTATGTGAAAGAATGCATATGGCAGTGGGATATATCATTCACAAGTAAGGTTTTTAATCACAACTAATATTGTTGTAGCTCTTCCTATTCCAGGCCCAAAAGCTTAAATTTGTTGTTGCATTGAGTGGAGATCAGTCTTTTGGTAATGGTGTGAAATCACAGGACACTAACTGAATTTAAGCTTATTCGTATACAATGAGACATATGACAGTAGAGAGGACTATTAATTTCATGTCAGTAGATGACACTTTCACTTACAGGAGGCAAGCTGCCATGAAAATCAGAATTACATTACAAAGTTCACAGGGAGTGTAGTGCCAGAGCAAGAGCCCTTCATCTAATCTGAGTGTTGGTCATAGGCTAGGGTGATGCAATCACCTTCATTCAAAGGTGACTTTCCTTAAGGAACATAAGTACTCTCAGCCTTTCCCCAGGCTGAGATTGTTCTTTGAGCAATCTCAGTTGAGCTGGTCATGCACTGTCGAAATCTTCTTGCCTTACTTGTTTTTCTGCACTCCAAATTGACCAGATGGCTTTGAGAATATATTAAGACATTCAGACAGGCTGTAAGCAAGAATTGCTTTGGACATCCAGCCATCATTGCATGATTTTGTATACATAGCTCTACTGATCTATTTCAGGATGTGACAGAAATTCCTACCAAGCTTAATAGTAAAGGAAAGTGAACTTGAGTCTATGGAAATGAGAATAAAACCAAAGAAATATGTGAAAAATCCAACTTATTTTGAATATATTTTATTTTTTCATAATTCTGCAACCTCAGATCTTTCACTTTAAAAGAACGTAATGCAATTATCAGTTTTTGTGCTGTTGCCTATTGAGGTTCATATGAAATTGAAATAGCTTCCCTGGACCAGAGAACGTTAAAGGCTCCTCAAGAATTATATAATACTGGATAGCTTATTTTCATCTATTCAAATTTCTTCTTCTTCTTCTTCTTCTTCTTCTTCTTCTTCTTCTTCTTCTTCTCTCTCTCTCTCTCTCTCTCTCTCTCTCTCTCTCTCTCTCTCTCTCAATGGTTTCTCTTTTCTCAGGGGTCCTCACTTTTCCACACTGTGGAACAAAGATGTCTCTTCATTTTCATCAGTACTGCTTACTCAAAAACATTTCTTTGTAGTACATTTTTATTGAAATTTTAGATGATGATTATCATGGGGTGGCCAGCACCCCACCAAGGAAGTTCCCTGCTCAGAAGGTGATGAGCCACCTGAGAAAAAGAAAGTCTGAAATAATTAGTAAAGAAAGAAGAACCAGAGCCAAAATTAGATTCAAAAGGGGAGCTCCTGATAGGTCCTTCAGTCCACTTAGGGGCTAGAACCCAACAACAGAAAATGCTCTGGTTCTTTATTTGAGGGGGAGTTCATCAAAGGCAGGGATAAGGCATTGGGAGGAGTCTTGCTTCATGGTGTCTTGCAGTTAACAGGCTGATTGGCTTCTTGGCAAGCCACACCCATCTCTGAGAGGCTGTGTGTCTATGTGGCTCCAGTGGTCATCCCATCTCCAGTGCAGTACTGAACCTGACACAGCTGAGTAGAAAGTCACATGTAGTGGGCAGTCTCACACCAGCAGGAGTGATGCAGGGAGTTCCCAGATACCAGACTTTCCACCCAATGGCTTCCATGTTGATTTGTTTGGTTCATGCACATTTCATCAATGGCTTCTGGCAGATGGTGAGATAGAAGTTTTTTGAAGGCTAGGTGTAAGGACAGGGGATATAGATATTAACAATCCAGCATTATGTAACCAAGCATTTAAAAGGGAGTATTAGACATTTGTGTCTTAAAATGCTTCTGTATCCAAATACGTCAAATTGAATTCCTCACTGGACATTTTTTGCTGCCTAGATTCAAACTCCTGCTATATTGTGCCACTCTTCTTAAACTTTCTGTGACTTATTTTTGAGTCAGTAGGACCATACTGAATCTCAGAAAAGTTTGATTTCCTTTTCCCCAATATATTTAATGTTAGCTCCTCAGGACCCTACTGTCAGAATCAAAGTATGGTATTTTCCTAATCAAAGACAGCTCTCTATAGCCCTCCACATTAATATTGTCAAACAGTATGTGAAACACATCATTGGAAAAGCTATACCACATTTTCCTGTATAGTCCCTAGTAAGTTGCTGTGATCTTCACTTTGAGAAATATGGTGTGGTGGCTAACTCCACACTTTAAACCTCTGAGAGCAATCACTTTCCCATGACCCCAAGCACCTCCCTTAGCTGGAATACTCCCAGAGGTCTCCCCTATGTATGTCTGATATGTTATCATGCTAGGATTAGACCAGGGTGAAAAGAGCCCAATTAACAGAAGTATGAATTAAAGTATGTGCAATATCTAATCTTCTCACACAAATTGTTTTTACATTTCTCAAGGCAATTTTATATTTTCTTCATGTTGAAATCTCAAGATTTTAATTAAAGTTTTTCCAGTTTTGTTGCTATGTTCTTGTTGATAGTTTGTCTGAAAAACAAATATGAATGTATATTTATCTTGTATCTGATCACTTTATTGTACTTAATTAATCCTCAAAACTGTATAATATATTTTAGTGCATTTTCTGTATAAATACATATATTTTCCTTTGTTGATAATAATGAAAAAATTTCTTTCCAGTAGTCATACCCCTCTTTTTGTCTGCACCTTGAATTATTGAATTGTCTAAGTCTTTCGTGTTGAAAACACTATATTTTTAATTTTCTAAGGTATTTAAAACATTTAAATAATGACTAATAAATGTTATTGAATACTTTAGAAACATCTGAATGATTATATTAAATTATTTGTCTTTTTTCTTATTAGGTCTATTTTTTTGAATAATTATATTAAAAGATTTCCCAATCCTATGCCTGAATTCTTTGGATAATCCCTCCTTAGTCATGGTGGCTAATTCTTTTGTACTAATGAATTCAGTTTGAAGTCTTCATATTAATAAGTGAGATTTGTTTTTGTACTCTTTCTGTCTAGTTTAGGCCTTAAGGTTTGTTAGCTTATAAAAATTTAAGTAGTTTCCATACCATAAGAGTGATCTATTTTTGAAAGCCTATATACTTTGTAGGTAAACTACTTTTAAAGGTAGTTTTCGGGTAAAATTTCAAATGAGTTCCCTGTGGTAATTAGTCTTAATATTTTTTCCTTTTTAATTTTAGTTTTTTTTAGATAATACAGCATCCCATTAATCCAAGTATTCTATCAAGATGTTCCTACTTTTACACTCATACAGAATCTTCTATTTTCTTAACTTCTATTTTAATATATATTATACAAACATATAAATTTTATATATTTATATTTTTGCATATATATGTTCCATTTTCCCCAAAAATAAATGCTTGAATTTATTTAACTTTTTATAGAATTATTAATTTACTCTCTTCAAGTATTATTTTTTAAACTTGATCTTTATAAAATTTAAAAAATGATTTAATAATTTCTTAAATCAGTACTATAATTTTTAAATTCATTTATCCAATTAAAAATCTATGGATCATACATTTATTTCTGATTATAACTTTGATAGAATTTTTGATAGAATTGTATATACAAGTTTATATGTAATTATCTCATTTCACTATTTTTAAGTCTGTAATTATACTTTTGATTCTGTAACACATGTTTCTTTTATTTTATAACTTGACATTTTAATTTTATCATTAAATATCTTATGTACAATTCAGAAAAGGGAGTCTTTTATAAATCCACGCCCTTATATGTATGCATTTAAATAGATGTATGTACAGGTATACACATAAACACATGTGTATATACATAGTGTATTTTATGTGTATATAATATCAGTTAATTTTTTTAATGTGAAAGATTATAAGATCTTGCAAAAACCTAGAGTATCCAAGTGCTTTTAAAACTGTTATTTGCCAGGTATAGTGGTACATATCATTAATCCCAGTGACTGGGAAGATAGAGGAGGAGCAAAAATTCAAGGCCAGCCTCAACAACTTAGCCAGGCCTAAGCAACTTAGCAAGACCCTGTCTCAAAAATAATAATAATAAAATAATAAAAAGTTCAGGGGATGTAGCACAGTGGTAAATCACACCTGGATTCAATTTCTAGTAACAACAACCAAGAAAAAAAAAGCTATATTAAACGTTATGTTTTCATTTACTTTTTAAACATCTACTTTAGACTTAAAAGACTTTTTTTAAAAAAGAAGTATTTAAAATTTCTCACAAGAATTGTTTTTTATATCTTTATTTTATTTATTGTATTTATTTTTATGTGGTGCTGAGAATCGAACTCAGTGCCTCACACGTGCGAGGCAAGAACTCTACCACTGAGCTATAACCCCGGCCCCACAAGAATGGTTTTCATATCACTTTTTCTGGAATTACTATTAGCTTTTTTAGCAGTTGTGTTTTAATGTTTTGTCAGTTGGTCTTTAGAGCTAGCTGCCTTATTTTTTCCAGATGTTTATTGGACTTTATTCTTGTCTTTTTCATTAAGTAAGTTAAAATTTTACTTGAATGTATGCAAATGTGGGGTTCTTTTAGTAATTTTCCAATAACAAATACATTTCTTTGATTTGACTGTTCAGTTTCTTTTGATAACTACCATTATTTACTGAGAACATACTACATTCCAGGCACTATAATTTACCTTCAACAACTATTATTACATTCAACCTGTGAAACAAGAGGATTATCTCAATTTTGTAAATGAAGAAATTTAGACATTAATGCCATAGTTATCTTTTTTTCATATTTTTATTGGTTCATTATGATTACAAATAATGGTGAGATTCATTGTTGCACATTCAATGTGAACACGTTAGGACAATATAATTTGACTAGCTGGGTGTGATAGCACACACCTGTAATCTCAGTAACTTGGGAGGCTGAGGCAAAAAGATTGCAAATTCATGGCCAGCACCAGCAACTTAGCAAGGCCCTGTCTGAAATTAAAAAATAAGAAATGATTGGGGGATATAGCTCCGTGGTAAAGCATCCCTGAGTTCAATCTCCAATACCAAGAAACAAACAAACAAAAGCAATAGTTTGATCAATATTGTTTCCCATTATCCGTTAAATTATTTAATTTTTTAAAAAATTTAAGCCATTATAAATTTAAGAAGGGGATGAAAAGGTAGTTCAGAGAATTTCTCTATCATCTTTGTCCAGCTTTACCTAATGTTAGCACCTAATATAACCACGACAAATTTATGAAAATTTAGAAATTAACATTAGTACAGAATCATTACTGACTTTCTTTGGGTTTCACCAATTATTCCAATAGTGCTTTTTTTCTCTTCCAGAATCCAGTGCATTTAGTTCTTATGCCTCCTAGTATCCTCCAATTTGCAACAGTGTGACAGTGTGATCTTGACACTTTTGATAAGTATATTCAATCATTTTTTAAACTAGTGATGGAATGCATTCTTCATCTCTGATTTCTGCTTCTATTCCAATCATTCACACTTTCCCTTTTGGGAACATATATAATTAATAGGTTTGATCTTCATTGTCTTATTTCATTATGTGTCAAGTTCCTTCAAAGATTTTCTTTTTTTCCCCTAACTTCATAAATTTGAGGTTGCTTTTTTATGTTTGATTTCTACTTTGGTTATTTGATTATCTTTAATGCCATTCTCTTAGCCCATTGTTTCCTTTTCACTTAGTTTAATTTTCATTAAGCTTAAATTTCATAGAGCAGAAAAGAGAATGAATGAAATAGACATAAAGAGAGAAGCAGAAAGAAGTTCATGCTCTTGCACACAGGGAAAACCAGAGAGATCAACTGCTTTGATTTTCAGCATTTGCAATTCAAATCTCTTCTGAGGCCCAGCTATATTTTACAGTGATGGAAAAGTAACATTTTCTTCTGATTCCTATAGTAAATAATTTTCAGATGTTTATTAAGTATGAAATTATATCTCCCTCGTGTTGCAGTACTTTTGTTTTGAATAGGCACAATTTTGACTTTTGTCTCTTTTCATGTCCTTAAGTGTGGCCCGCTCTATGATGTTCTCCTCTATGCCAAGCAATGACAGAGAGCGGCAGTTCTAAGTCAGCCAGGAGGTCATGAAGGGGGCAACAGATGCTCTCCAGAACATTGTGTTGCTGAGCTATGATGTTTGGCAAGATGGGTGTATCAAACACATTTTAATTATAGTATTTTCTACTTATGATGGGTTCATTGGGACATAACCCCATCATAAGTTGAGCAGCACCTGTGTGTCTCACTCCATAGAGTTGTCATCAGAACTATATACGATGATTCATTTCTGGGTCTGCTACATGGTAAACCCTCATTAAATGCTCTCTTTTATTGTTTTTAAGATTTTAGTATGACTATTACTACTTTTCCCATTACTATTGGTCAGGCATTAAGATGAATGTGTTAGATGCACCATTACACTCAGTCCTAAGATCTTCAAACCCAACAACTTGAAAGAATTGTATTCTAGACACTCACAAACCACATGAACTCTATAATTTGTAATATCTATTTTCTTTTTTCATCTATCTGTTGACCCATTTTATCATTTTTTAGTATGGCAAAGTATAATATAGACATAAATATACCATATTCCAAAGCACATCAGCTTGCATATTATTATTTAGAGTTTAATATTTATTTATAGTTTATTTTTGGGTTAAAAGTACTATGACATGTTCAAATATTAAGTATTCCATTGAATGGGTTTAGACAAATGCATAAACCTGTATAATTCAACTCCTTCTTATGCTATAGAACATTATCATCACTCTACAGATCCCTTATCCTTCTTTCTTAGTACCCCCTGTCCCCACCACCGTGTAAACCAGATTTCTCTCTTTTAAAACTTGATATAATTAAAATCACAAATTAGATAATATTCTGTAGGGTCCCTCTCATCCAGCACATTTTCAAGACTCACCCATGTTGTTATATTTATCATTCATTCATTCTTTTTAATTGCTGAATAATGTTCCTTTGCACGGATACAACAGAATATTTTCATCAAATTGATAAAAACTGGCATAATTCCAGGTTTTGCTTATTATGAGTAAAGTTGCTATGAACATTCTTGTGCGAGTTTTTTATGGACCCCCCTACCCCGAGGTTTTTGTTCTGTGGAGGTTTATTACAAGTGTGAGTCATCTTTCATAGCTTGGCCCACCACCAATCCCATTCACGAGAGGCCCTTGGCCCTGCTGCTTACCAAATAATTCTACTCTCCCCACCCTGTTTATTGGGTGAAATAGACACTCGACCCTCTTGGGAAAGCAGATTATTTTCCGCTGAGAATCTGAAATAGTTTTGGGGACCCACATAGACATGGAAAAGCAGAGAAGATGAGTCTACATAGAGAATAATGCAGACTGAGCAAAACAGAGGTAGGGAGCCATTCAAACTATCCTGAAGAGGGAGAAAGAATGAACAGTTGCTTATTTTTGATGGTTCTCACATTCCAGAGTTTTGAAGACTTTGGCTGCATTTTCTTCCTGTGGGTCATAACATTCTTATTTGTATAATAGCATCATATTGTAGCTGGCAGAATACATTCAATAAATGCGTGTTGACTGACCAACTGAATGACTGGAAAGTCCAATTTGAATGAGGGAATGATAAATATTCATGAGTCAGTTATAGTTTAGGACTGTTCACTTTGTCAGGAAATTTCCTGTGAGCAGCAGTAAGGAGACCTGGGAACCTTTGGGTTTCAATGTGAGTAAAGGGTGATTCCCAAAGAGATGGAGGAAAGGACGACCCTGAAAGAAGAAATCTAAGGAAAGCAAGTGTTTATGCTGTACCTACAGGGCAAGGACCTGTGCAAGGATCCCTGAGAGAGGTAGAGGTCTTTGTTCTCGACTTAACCTTCTTCTCCTTCTCCTTTAGGATCCAGGCAGAAGGAACCAGCCAGTGACTGTAAGGAATTGGGAATTTGTCCTTCCCTCCCTTCTGGAAAGATCTTATTTGACTTCTCTCTGCAGAGACTATCAACGTTCAAATAAAGCAGGTTTCCTGAATTTTCATCATTACAGTCCACATTGGAGATGTGTCTATTTTCTGAGAAACCATTGAGCTCAATCTACATTTCTCATTACCATTTAGTAAAAGGGGGACTGCAGTTGACTGTAACAGATAAAGGGCAATTGCTTATTTTTCAATCAATTCTTATTGATTTGGGAGACACAGGGTCCTTAATTGTATGTGTGCTTCCTCTTCCTATTGGAAATTTCACCTTCATCTGATAGATTCTAGTTTAAATCACAATGCACCATCCTTATGTGAGTTGTAGGAGAGGCTTTAAGCTTTTCAAATACTTAAGAGGAGAATCTACAAGACAAGTGAACTGTCTTTACCTAATTTCATTGGCTCCACTGTCAGTGCAGGCTCTGAAATCAGACTGCCTGGGTTTGAATCTCAGTGAAGTCACTTCCTACTGGTTAACCTTGGATAGCTTCTTGACCTCTTGATGTCTCATCTGTGAGATGGGTGCAAGAGTAGTAGTGTCTATGGAATGGGGATGTGGTGAGGGTTATATGAGGATAATTTTGTGTAAATTTGTTTTCCTGTAAGAAAAGCCTGGCCTGTTGGTTCATTTGTTCTATTTTTTTCTCTCTCCCCTGGAGGGGATCTAAGTGCTGGTTGCCACTGCTGATACTGAACAAAGGTTCCCTGCCCAACAAGTAGAGAAGCCAATATCATGACACCAATTTTTGTAAAAAGGAAGAAACTTACTGTGAAATTGACTGACATTAAGGCCAGGAGCTGCAAAAAGTCTCACACTGGCCTCCCTGATCGATTGGCAGTGAGGGAATTTCTGGGAAGGCAGAGTAGAGAAACTGTAGATTGGATTGCAGGAAGGGAGAGTTCTAAAGTTCTTTTGCACAAGCAGAAATGCCTCTTCACAAGTTGCATGCTTCTTCTTGTGGAGGGCACATTATTACATTCTAGGAGGGATTTTGAATTTTTGATGTTACTGGTCAGGTGACTTCTTGGTGCATTCTTGAAAAGCTAGTTCCAAACCGTCCTTGAGTGGGTTCTGGAGTCTTTTCCTGAAAAACAGTTTGAGCACTTTGTTGTTTAAAGAATCTATGTCCACATGGGCCCAGGAATTAGCTGAGTGTACTACTTTCTGACTGAATCAGCAAGTCTTATTCATTTTCTTTCAATTTTTTTCCTTAATTTCTTGGAATTTATTTTCATATGCTCACTTTTCTACTAAAAAGTTCTAATTATACTATCAATAAGATTTTGTACAGTTTTAATGTATCACTTGTTTATCTTTTCATTTTGTTGCACTTGCAAATGAATGTGGATTGATCCTATTTGTGCTATATAAATTTTTCAGGAATGTGTGTGTGTGTGTGTGTGTGTGTGCGCGCGCGTGTGCGCGCGCGTGTGTGTAATGTTTGATTATAATTGGTTTACAAAAAATTGGAATATTGAGATCAAAGGCATAAATTATTTTTAGGATTATGATACAGCTTTTAGTAGTTTGGTAGATATTTATACTGATCATTTTCTTTAATTTCTCTTTTAAAAACCTGATCTTATATTAGTGTGCCATGTGAAAACAGTATTTAAAATATGTTTATTTTTGCTAAATGTGTATTTTAAAAATTGTTTTATATATTTTTTTTATTTTTTATTTTTTAGTTATCGGCGGACACAACATCTTTGTTTGTATGTGGTGCTGAGGATTGAACCCGGGCCGCACGCATGCCAGGCGAGCGCGCTACCACTGAGCCACATCCCCAGCCCTTGTTTTATACTTGAATAGTATTTAGTTCTACAAATTATTTTTAGCGTAATCAAAAGAGCAACATCACATCTAAATTTTATTTATTTATTTATATGAGGTACTGAGGATCGAACCCAGGGCCTCACACATGCCAGGCAAGTGCTCTACCACTGAACCACAACTCTAGCCCCCTCACATCTAAATTTTTGAAATAAACTTTGAGAGGATTATAAACTCATATGCAGTTGTAAGAAATAATACAAAGAGATTCTCTATGTCCTTTATCTAGTTTTCTCCAGTAGTAACTCTTTGTCTAACAATATCACAACATTGATATAATTCAATCATGGATAAAATTGACATTTATGTAATTCATCACATATCTAAAATTTTTAGTAGCAATTTTAATACTATTAAATATGAAATTTGTGTTCAAATTCTGTTCAAATATTGTTTCTAGGAACTTACTCAGCCTAACATGGACATGTATATTGCAAGCCCTCTCTACACCAGGCCTGAGAATGAAACAGCAGAGATGAAGGCAATAGGAAATGACACCTTGTCACAATTATTATCCCCATTTTTGAAGGTGTCAGCAATGAAGTGCATAAACGATAAGTACTTGTGCAAGGTCCCATAAATGGCCAGTCCACAGCTGGAATTCTAATCTGTGGCCTTTTCATGTTTTCTGTGACAGCATGAGAAATCCACAGAAGCTCAGGGGAAAAAAAATCTTTAAAAAATTCTAGATGGTTTACAACCTGCAGTACTGATGGGACTCAAGTATTGCTGAAGCAGCTCAATATGTTCTGGTACACTGACCTCAAGGGGTTGTTAGTGGATGAAAGGACATGGAACATGGCCTTTGGAACAAGAGATCCACCCTGATCCAGTCGTTTACTAGCAGTGAACTTTGGGTGAGCCATTTAATCTTGTTGAAATTTTATATTTCATCTACACAGCAGGAATATGAGTACCTATTTTATAGTTTTATTGGCTGATGACACAAGATAATGTTTGCGAAACTGCTAGCAAATAACAGTACTCAATAAATGCTAGTTCAACCTGAATGCTTGGCAAATAGCAAAAAAAAAAAAAAAAAGCTACAGAAAATGTTATTTGATATGTTATGCAATGAGGTTGAAAATTTGAAGATTAATTTAAAAATCAAAATCCTGCAGAGTAGTTTAATTTTTCTCAAGACAAGAGCAGGGTTGACATAGGAGATCATCTTGTAAATAGGGGATCACAGATAAGAGGGGCTGCCATTTGTCTCCTCCCCTCCCTTTTGGCCCCATGTCTTTTATAGATCAGTGCTGACACATACTCAAGAAACCAAGGCACATCATCTGCTTGGCTCCTAACAAGCTGCTTGTGATTTTAGCTAGAGCCAGTTTAACATCAATGGCCCCTTTGTGGACTGTTTTGTTCTGTTTTTCTTAGAAGCAAAATGCCAGCCTAGTCAAGATCTAGAAACTTGCTGTTCCATTGTAATAGGATATGCATTTAAATGAGAACTGTGCATGCTGAAGGATACTCTTGCTAGCGTCAGATTTAGCCAGCCAGTGGGAAAATCTACAGAGTCTTCTGGAATCACTAAGCCTGAAGTCCTTGGGGCTGGAGGCACCACTGGCTAAGAACAGCACACTTCTAATGTAGATATTTTGTTTCTGCTTCACTGCTGGCAGTAAAACATTGCAAATAAACCCTACTATTTGTTCCTTTCCTTTCTAACGTGTTATTTCTGCACTTATGATTTTAGAAAGATGCGATTTCCAAACTTTGGGTATAAAGCTAAGATTTCCTCTGTGACACCTGTCACAATGTTTTATTTTTTTGTTGCCTCATGAGTCCCATTTTTATGAGAGTCCGAACTTAAAATCATCGATAGGTTTGTTGTGTAATTCAATTTAAAAAATGCATCTTCTTTAACCCTCCAATATCAGGATTTAAAAAATGAATAAAAGAGCACAATATGGGGTTAAGCCTTGGGAACTGCATTGACAGTTTGGGAAAGGTTTTAGGGTGCTTTTATTTAAAATGTTGTTAAAACCTTTTGGTGATATTAGGAGGAATCTCTAAAGGTTTTTCAACTTAACTATTTAAATAAGCACCAAAGATTTTCTGTGGAAAGAGCATAAAAACTCTTTAAACAAAGGCCCATTTCTCATTTTAATGCAAATTAGTACAATTTGGAGAGTCCGCCTATATTTCTAAATATAACACTGCATAAAATTAGTGGCACATTTTATATTACCCATTCACTTATACTAATCTTACTTCTGAAAAGACTTACAGGGATGAATAGATTTTGCCTGTAGAAGGTAAGCTCATAAGCTTTCAAATATTTAAAGAAACGATGGAATTATAAAGGCATAGAGGATAAAAAATGTTCATGAAAACAAAACCCAAGCCTGAGACAAGCGTCCCTATGTACGGCTCTAGAAGAGAAAGGTCCGTAAGTCACAGCTATCTCCTGTGGTTCACCAAGATGAAGCAACCAGGAACCAGAAACCACTGTAGCATTTGCAGCATGTATATGAGGAACTCTGAATGCCATTGCTGGAGCTGCTAGTAATTGTCTCATTCATGATAAATGCTTGGTAGAATAACACTTCCTCACTGCATGCATTTATTTATAGCTGATTTATGAACTGCCTGACTATAAAAGAATGAGTCACGTGTCATACCAATTTGACATTTCTATACTGGTACCTTTGGTCATCCCCAGAAGACCAACATGGAGGACTCCTTTTGCCTTTCACTTTTCCTGAATACTTGGGATAGAGGCCAAAGGGAGGAGAGGAAGGGAAGGAAAACTGAGAGAACAACTGTTTCCTCTGTGCTGCTGTCAGCTTCATATCTCTAGCTTGGGAGTTCTGCATGGCAATGAAGATACATAAACCCTGCTAATTCCAGTCTCTTCACAATGTAGATGATCTGTGCCACTGGACCAGGGCTGAATCTGAAGGCCACTCTCCCTAGCTCAGAGGGCAGGTGCTCCCCTCCTGAATTAGGGAACAAAGAGTCCATGTTCAAAGAGCCTGGCAAGACCTTGACTGTTAATAGTAAACCTCTGATAGAAAGAGGCATTTTCTAACAACCTCAAGAATGTAGAGAAGGTTATAAAAATGAAGATTGATTTAGAAGAGAAAGGGTTCTGCCATTTTTGATGTTCAGAACTATATAGTTTATCTGGGAGGGAGAGAAATGAGATGGGGTACAAGACCTGGCAGTCACTTTACAGAAGCTGGTGCAAGAGTGACTAGAAAGTGAGACATCCAGGTGGGGGTTTCCAGGCCAATGGGACTTCACAGTCCCATTACCTAGTGCTTGAGTCTGGCAGGCAGGAGAACAAATAAACAAAAGCCAACCAACAACAAAACTAAGGCTGGTTCAGAAAGGTGGCAGTGCATAAAACCAATAAACTTCAAATAAAGTACATTTCTGGGTGCCAGGATGCTCTTGTTCAGAGCTGTATATTTGATGCTTTATTTACTTTTGCAGGCCTTGAGATACAGGGGATTGTTCAAAAACCCAGACTGTGTTTATGTGGCCAAGTCCAAGTAAGTTGAAAGTGGGTGTTCTAGTCAGCTTTTTAAAGTCAGCTTTTTGGTCTCTCTGTGACCCAAGTACCTGACAAAAAATAACTTGGAGAGAAAGTTTATTTGGGGCTCATGGTTTCAGAGGTCTCAGTCCATAGATTCCATTGCTGTGGGCCCAAGATCTGGAAGAACATCATGGGGGAAGGGCCCACAGGAGGAAAGCTGTTCAGTTCAGGGAAGGGTATGAAAGCAGAGAGAGGGAAGAGGAAAGGACCACAGGGAAGATACACCCTTCCTCGGCAACCCTCATGACTTACCTCCTCCAGCCACGTCCTACCTGCCTACAGTTACCACCCCTTCAGTAGGTACTGACTAGATTATGGCTCTCATAACCAAATCATTTTACCTCTGAATATTCCTGCATTAACAGGAGCTTTGGGGGATGCTTCATGTTCACACCATAACACCAATCCTTCTCTCCACTCTTTTTTTTTCTTCTCTCCACTCTTAAGACAATAGCTAGTTACAATATATTTGGTATAATTTTGTGATTAGTCTCCACAGTTAAATGATAGAGTAAGTATGTGAATTTTCTAAGTCTGACCTCCCAACTCTGTTTAAAGGGCAAAAGTTTCCCAAGATTTCCTGTGGGAAGCTTTAACTGTCTTAAGATTTTCATAAATATGGGAGATGGGTGTCATGATGTTGCTTGAAGCCTGGCTTTTTTTTCTAAGTACTAAAACATTTAGTTTACATATCAATTGTACTAAGCACTACCTGACTAAAGATTCCAGCTTCCTAACTCAGGCTGGGCCGAGAGGAGAGATTTAGAAAACCAAATAGAATAGAGAATTTGTCTAGAGAGACATAAAACTTCAGAAAGACAGGGTTGCTGATCTTACTCAATTTGAAAACAACCAAATCCCAGTTCTTTGGCTTCTAATGTGAGTAGGTAATATGGGCGTAATAGAGTGTGAGACAGATGAAATCACCTGTCTCTCCTGAGACCTGATGCCAACAATGTAGGGTCTTCATTGACCCATTGAAGCAGGTATAAGTTTGCTGTCCATAGCATATCCTCCCAATCATCTACTGAAGTATATGAATGGTAAAAAGATTTCCTAGGATAATTCTGAGGTTTCTAACTCCTGGTTCTCAAATTTCATAAAGAAAATATTCGCACAAAGGTTTTCTATTACAGCTGACACACTAAACTCAAAGACTGGAAGAGATGATCCTCTTTACTTTTGTAAACAATATGCATAGGTGTGTAGGGAATGAATTATTGTTAATATAGTGAATCTCAGAACTATTGAACAGCTTTGATTAAACAGAGAAGCATTTTCATTGCAGAAGTGGTGGTATCTTGTTCTATATCATGTAGATTGAATTAAACATTATATGGATGCAGAAGGCTGCCAAACATGGGACTTCATGCTGCTAGCAATCGCAGACAGTGTTAGATCCAGGAGAAGTTGATAGAGAGGTACTGCCTACCTCTTGGCTTTCCCTGTCCTACCAAGCATAGCCTATCCAGGGGATCTGGAGCATTGTGACATCCAATGGAAAGCTCAGGAGACGAATTCCTCCTTAAGAAGTTGTGATAGTGTTGATGATAAAGGGACATGCTAAATTCTGAGTTTGGGTCTCAGCCCCACTTGCTGCAATGTGTTGTTAGGCACAGAAGACAGTTAAAGCATTGAGAAGAATTAAAAGTAGCCATAATGCCTCTGCCAGGTTCTTCTTAAGAGTCCAGAGTATATCCTGTTACCTATCTCAGGTAGTTTTTCAAAGAGTAATTCAAGATTTCTTAGAAGACCAGGGCAAGGCTGAGTGGATGTTTGAAGAGATATTTGATATGTTCTTGGGGGCAGATAGTTGGCAAGCAGAATTCCCAAAGAGTTTCCAATGAGGCAATGTCGAGTCTGAATGAGTGAACAGATGAGGATCAAGTCTTAGAATACTACCAAAGGACAGGATGAGAGGAGAAAGGATCTTCCATAGATAACTTTCAGTCAGAGCAATTTTAGCCTTCCCAAACCATTAGATTTCTTATTTTTGAAGTTTCTATGTCGTACAGCATCAAACATTAATATCTACTTATATCCAAAATGAAATAAAAATTTTCTTGTAAAGATTTTTATAATTGACTTTCAGTATTATTTGACATCAAATAACTCATCCACTTTATGATTGGCTGTGATTTCTTTGAAATTATTGTGCATCCAAAGTTCTTGCTGCATGGGGATATATATACTGACTGTTTTCAGGTTGTAGTGAAGTTGTACAAATACTAAACATAATTATTGTCAAATCTAAAAAAATAATATCTTTGACATTACATTAAATATTTATTTATTTGAATTTCAGTTTTCCTTTTGTATTTCAGAGGCAATAACTTTTTTCCCCCCCTCAGATCTCCAGTAGTTTCATGGGTCCCTGAACAGCTCACAGCTCTTGTCACTGGGCCTGTAGTGCCAGTTGGACAAAGCAGGTGTTCCCAACTGAGCCCACCACCAGGAAGACAGTTGTTAAGACAGTTAGACATTTGGGTACCATCTGGAAGAAAGGCTTTTAGAAGACATGAACAAATAACCTATTATCAGATCTTTCATTTTAGGATGTTGTGTTGTTCCTAAGTTTTACTTAATCACATTCCTGACTGAATGGGAAGGAATGGGTTGAATGTTTTTCAATCACTGGGAAGATTTTTACTCTAAGAGACACTTGGTAGTCTGGGCACTAACTTGTCAAGGCTAGGGGATGTTTACTTGTTTGCACTTCATTTTGTTTCACAAAAATTTAGATTGTGCAACATGAATAAATGTGTAATACTATAGAGAAAAATAATTCTATAATTCTGTAGAGAAAACTATTATGATGTCAGACCTTATTAGAGGAAAAGAAGTTCTTTATTTGAACACTTTTTTTGAGAAGTTACTTGGAAATGAAGCAAGGGCTTGAGTGCCAACTGATGCTCAGGGCTCAGAGATGGAGGTACTGCTTTACCTAGCAAAAGTGTGAAAAATCATCAATTCCTGGGGGAACATCCCTATGGGAGGGAACAGGTACCAAGTTATCTGGGCCACACAAAGGTGCCTTAAGACAGTGGAGAGTTTGGAGAGAAGATGGGTTTAAATAAAACTACCAAGTGGTGGTTGGTTGTTGTGTGTTCTTTCTGGTGAGCTTGGAGAGGACACCGGCAGTCAGAATCTAAGTTACATATGTAATGAATGGGGTTAATCAAGATCAGAAAAAGCCTTCCAGAAAAGGAACACATGGAATGCAGAGGAACCTACCTCGAATCAAGGTGTGAATAGTCCTGGCATAAGGTCTATAAGATCCAGAGGAGATAAATAATAAGCTATATAATATGAATGAAGTGAATTTCCCAGAATATCATTAGACCCTCTTCCCCCTTTGACTCATCTGACAACCTCATTCTGAAGAACTGATATTCTATTCTTCAAGGAATTATTCAAAGTCTCTTCTTTCTTTTTTCCCTTTGAATTCATCTCTTTCACCATATTTTTCTCTGCCCATTTTTTTTTGGTTAATGGTTGATTTATTAATGATTTTCCTAAGCCATTGTTAGTTTTCCATTCTTTTTATTCTTCCTATCCAATCAGTTAATAAATACATTCAATACTATGTGGAAAATATGTCTTACATTGCATTAGTTCCTATGGCTGCTATAACAAATTACCAGTAGCTTAGTGGCTTAAAACAACACAAATTAATAGAAACCAAGTGCTGTAATGTACACTTACAATCCCAGTAACTCAAGAGGCTGAAGCAGGATCATGAGCTCGAGGCATGTCTTAGCCATTTAGAAAGACCCTGTACAAAATGAATGAATGAATGAACTAATTAATCAGTTTTAAAAGGTTTGGGATGTGGATCAGTGGTAGAGCAACCAGAGGTTCCATCCCAAGCACCATATCAATTGATCAATCAATCAATCACATATTTATTATCTTGCCGTTCTGGAGATCAGAAGTTCAAAATGGGTACTGGCTTAAAAGGAAAGAATCAGTAGGGCTGCATTCCTTCTGGAGAATCTAGGGGAGAAATCATGTCTTTATCATTTGTTTTTTAGATTCCAGAGGATATCTACATTCCTTTGTTCATGTCCCCTTCCTCTCTCTGATCTTTGCTTCCATCTTTACCTTTTCCCTGTCTGACTCTGATTCTTCTGCTTTCCTCATAAAAGGACTCTTGGGATTAGATTGGCCATCCTGATAATCCAGGGTAATTTACCCTTCTTGAAATCCTTAGCTTCAGCACATCTGCAAAGACCTTTTCACCATGTAAAGCAACATTTCTGGGAATTAGAATGTGAGCATCTCTGAAGGTCCATTTAGCCTACTGCACATATCCTCCAGCCTCCTCTTATCTCTTCTGCCACTGGATTTGCCTTACCTCCTGCTGACCAGATCCCTTATCTTCAGGGTCTTATCCCTCTGTTCCAGTATACACACTGCTTCCCATTATCATCCTACAGCTAGGATCCATTGTAGTTCCCATTTCCTCAGAGTCACTCAATGGCTCCTCACTGGACATAGAACAAATCCTCCAAATCTCAGGCTTTAATGCTGATCCTGTCTTCCATTTCCCATTTTCTACTCTTTCAAGGGATTCAACCATACATCATGCATTTCATAGATCATTTAGCATGCTCTGAAGTTTTTCAAATATTTCTTTTTCCTTTAGTGGTTTCTTCTAGGTCCAACTTTCTTCCCTTTCCCTATCATGTTGGCTCAGGGCTCAGATCAAGTCATCCCTTTTCTGTGATACCTAGATCCTTCCAGCATTTACTTTAAAAAACAAAACAAAAACAAAAACAAAAAAAGAAAAACATTTCTTTCTCCTCTAAATAAAATAAAATTTTATTTTAACCTTTTCAAATATTACTCTTTTTTTTGTGGTGCTGGGGATTGAACCCAGGGCCTTATACATACTAGGCAAGTACTTTACCAACTGGACTATATCCCCAGACTTCTGCATGCATTCCTGACATGATTTTGTCTACAGATGATGAAGCTCTGATGAGCAGGGACCACAATTTGTTAATTTTTCAAGACCTCATAGCACCTAACACAATATGTTGCCTATTATAAAATGGGAAAAGATATTTATTTTATTGAATATTTGAATTTTTTTCCTTTAATGAATAGCCAAAGATTTTATAGAGGTGCCCTTGAAATCATTTTTAAAGGCAGTGTTATGACTCAAACACAAAAGTTTTGCATATTTTGATTTGCTAGTATTCTGGCTGGAAATGTTTTTCCCTTGTCTGGACTATTTCCTTTTAGGGAAGTTTAGTATGATGGGAAAGATCCCTTAGGTCACTCCCAATCCATTTGCCTCCAGTAGTGCTCATATCAGCTTTGTCATTTGTGAGCCTCAGATATGGTGCCAGAGGTCCCTTGTCCTCAACAGATACTTCTGTTCAGCTCTGTCTGCAGTGAATTATGCCTCAGTTCCTTATCCAGTATTTAATTCCCCATTTTTGAGCTGTATTGAAGGTGAGGAAGGCCCATCTGATCTCCCCAGGGGCTCAGTGCCAGCAGAATAATTAGCTAGGCTTCACGCCAATTCAGAGCTTTGATCTGGAAATCGGTAACTCCCATTTCAATATGGTGGTGTTGGGCTGAGGAATGCTCTAGATCTTCTTTCAAACTGTACAAACATTAGGCTGGAGAGGTTGAGAACTGGACTACATAAAGTGTTGATGATTAAAAAAAGAAAAAAAAAAGAAGAGGAGACTTATTGGTTCATTTAACTAATCAAACATTGTGTCAGTGGCTTCCTGGAAAATTTAAACTAAAGAAGCCTATATTCAAATGGGATAAGGATGATACATTTATTGAATTTTGAATGGCATTTCTCTGGGCACAAGGAGGCTCAATGTGAACAGATATGCTTCTGTTAGGATGTTTCTGACCATAATGAAAGTGGTATCAGGAAAAGCCAACTGCGTTTTTTTCCAGCTGGAAAAAAAAAAATCAGGAAGAGAAGAAACGTGGTATGACATATAAAAGGCACATTTGACCAAAAGACACATTCTGGTTTTGTGGCCAGTAGCTTAAATACAAAAGATTCCTGTTGGAGTGAGGTTTGAAAGGCTGACAAGAAATAAAGCAGCCTCAGAAAGCTGTCTGTCTATGCGAAATAGTTTGCTGGCACGGAGTAGGAATGTGGCAGCTGCATTTGGTATCCAACCAAGAGTTATAGATTTTTACTAATACTCTGTAGAAAGAGATTGGCAAATACCCTCCAAGAGTCCTATATGCTCAGAAGGTTGGCTTGGCTGCCAGGGAAGCATGTGGAACCCCAAAGGATGTCACAGCACTTCCCTAATGCTTTTCCTTCATCGTGGTTTGGCTATAGCTTTTAAACTTGAGAGTGAATCATAATGGAATTGCAAAGTGGGCTCATTACGTTAGATGGATTGAAACAACTTATAATGTATGACAATGGGGGTGTGGGGAGGTGTTAGTGGCAGCCAGCAGCAGGCTTGGTCCATGCTTAGCTAATGAAGGCAGCGGTCTTTGTGGGTGACTGGAGAGAGGATCCCCAGACAGACACCCTGTTTTAAAATACCTCCCCTGCTAACCTGTCATGATGCTTTTATCTCAACCTTTAAATACCCACTGGCTAAGGCTTAGAGGTCTTTAACAACCAATAAAATGCTAGGGCTGCTGGATGAGTCATGCATTCAACTGTATTAGCAGTTTAGAGAATTCCCTTCAAATCTGTCTCTCTCCTATGTTCTAAGTCTTTTCCTGCCATGCGTTCTGACAGGTCCGCATTTGTCCATGCTGTATCTCACTTCCTCCCTGCACATGTCTAATTAGTAGGTGCATCTTGTTGCTTCCACCTCTGGATTGATTTTTTTTTTTTTTTTTTTTTTTGTCCTGGTGGACTGGTTTGGACTGCTTTGATCATCTCTTACCTTTATGAATGTAGTAGACTTGAGATTCTTTCATTTGTTTGTTTGTTTTTGTCATGGCTCCTAGGCATGCATTTTTCACATTGCCTCTGTTAACCTTTCTAAAACACAGGTCTGATCTTGTCACCATTCCCTTTAAAACAGCTCCATAACACCTTAGTGGCTACAGGACTAAATCTTGAGGTTTGATCACCAAGGGCCTTCCTAATGCATTTCTCTGACTGTCCCTCTTCCTCTTTAGCATGTATGGGAAACACCTTTGCCCTGATTATGAAAGCAAAACCTCACACAATTTTAATTTATTGCCCATCTTGTTGCCCACCACCTAGACTGAACTTCCCTTTCCTCTCTACTTGCAAAATTTTCTCTTATTCTCTAAAACTGAGGTCATAGGTTAATGCCATTTCTGAAGCTCATCTAGACAAGTTTTTTGTCTTCTCAAGATAATCTGTACAAACCTCCATCAAAATAGCACCCTCTATCTTGTTAGTAATTTCTCCTCACTTTTTCAAAAATATAAATAATGTAGCATTCATCTCTAGGTCTTCAATGTTGACATGATGCCCAGAAAAAATAAATCTAATTTAAAAAGCTGAATGACGAGAAATAAACCATTTTTGGGACTTAGTAGGTATGATCAGTTGCCCATACCAACAACAATGTTTGTGTAACTCATAACAAATTATAAAGTACGAGAGACAATCTTGTTATACTACTTTTTCCCTCCCTCTCCATTGTTTTATTAAAAAAAATCCCATATTATTATTTCAAGACAAGCTCATGCAATGTGTAATCTCAATCTTTAATTACAGAACAAATAGTAATGAAGTGACTCCTATATTCAGGACACTTTGGGGAATGCCCTATCAGGAAGTAAAACAGGCAAGGTTCCTGCTTTCCTGGGATTTGTGATCCAGGCTAGGCAAGACAGACCTTTAACCTACCAATATACAAATGGGATCATTTTCAGATAGAGATAAGTGCCTCACAGAGAGTTAAAACAGTGAGACCTAGAGCCATTGACTAGGGATTATGGATTATAAGAGAATAATTCCTTGTGATGGTATCATTTAAGCAAAGAGCCAATAACAAGAAGGAAAGAAGCTTCTCCCCTGTGTCAGGATGTGGGTGAGGGTGGGGTGGAAAAGAATCCTGAACAAAGACAGTGGCTAGTGCAAAAGCCCCAAGGAGGAACAAGAAGATTGCATTTGGGAGAAAAGAAGGTTCCGGTAGCTGAAGAAAGTCACCTTGGAGAAAAAGGTGTAGGGAAAGATCCAAGAGGTAGGCAAGGGCAGGCCATGCTCTGTGCTGGGCGGGTGGGCTGGCTTACTGGCTGCCGTGGGAAGCTCTTGGAGAGCTATTAGAGGAGAGCAGCAAGAAGCCAAAGCTGGAGATCCTGGCCCATGGAGGCAGCATTCAGGCAGTTCTCAGGGGCTTCTGATGTTGTTCTTTTAGAGGGAGAGTGTGTACCTTCCGCTCCTCACCGCACCTCTATCTGCCTCATTTTCTTTTTCTGTTACCATTTCTTCCTCCCCTTCTCTCCCACCTCCTTGCTCTTGGGGACTTAGGAGTGTAGTTTAAAACAGCCAACCACAAACTTGATCCTTCTTTGCCTGTATCATCTAAATTTTTAATGTGAATTTTATATCCCATGCTCCATTATATCCCTATTTATCATCTGGTAGACTTGATGTTCCAGGAAGGTGCATTGGATTTTTCCTGCGGTTTTGCCAATTCCTGGCACAGTCTACACATATCCTAATTTGAAAAGTGTTAGGATTCAGAACAGATTGATTTAGTTTGAGTGAAACAGATGATGTCTAAACATGAAGTGGGCATGCTAGACCAGAGGCTCCAGGAGGGCAAGGCAGCTGTGGGGCATCCAGGGACAGAAAAGTTTTGCCACTGGGCAGAGAAAAGAGTGCAACATAGGACAAAAAAGTTGAAATAAAGAAGTGGCAAACTCTCAAATGCAAATTTTAATTAATCCCTTTACTTATTTTGTAATGTATAAAGTTACAAAATAATTTGCACCTATATGCTCCCTTTAGAAGGTAGGTTTCATAAGCAGAGACCTTGCCTGACCCATGCTCAGTGCCCAGGACTCTGCCAAGCACATAATAGATGCTCAATAGCTATTTATGGAATGAGTAAATAAATGATTAAATGATTGAATAGATACAGAAATGAGTAAGGCCTGAAGCCATGA